>NC_138765.1:46611504-47211504 GCF_965113315.1 Podarcis vaucheri | reverse complement strand
AGGTGTGAGGAGGTCGATGAAACAAGATAACAAAAGATAAAGATTTGGGAATACTGGATTTGTTTTTAATTTTTTGTTTGCTTTTGTTTTTGGTTTTGATGTATTGTGTGTTTTGTTCTCTTCTTTCTTTTTATTGACTTGTATTGTTTAATTTCTTTTTTTCTTTTTCTTTTTTTCCTCAATAAATTCTCAATAAATATCATTTTAAAAAAAAGATTTGGCTAATTAGTTGAATTATTTCAAAAACTTCTGCTGTCTCCGGCACATTGGTGGAGGAAGAGGAGTGCAGGGGGAGCGCACCGCCCCCAGCAGCTCGATCCCGGTGGGGTGCCATCGTGGCTGCCCCCACCCACGCTGGATGCAATGCCCCCATAGGCAATGTGACATGCCCCGGGATGCACCCCACCCCACCCCTGCCTGCTCTCCGCCCCCCTGGTGCCGGAGCATGAAGCTCTAGAGAATGTTTAACCCATTTTAACAAGAATATTACAGTTTGGTGGATCAGACGATGGCCCATCAAATCCAACATTCTGTTCTCACAGTGGCCAAATATAGTCTTAGCTAACTATCTGGTCAGAGAAACAAAGTAGTCATGCTTGCCTCTTTGTTCTCAGATGATAGATCCGAGAAGGGGGCGGGGTCAGCATAGGCATAACATTACAGGGATGGTCTGGAAAATGTCTTCCTTTTAACCCAGGCAACCCCTTCTCAGCAAACTGAGTTCCACCTAAACCTCCAACATTCTACTCAGAAATTTGGTACTTGGCAGGGAGGAGGAGTTAGAAAGGGGGAAAGTTGCCTTTGAACCACAAAAGCCCTCACGCACTGCCATTTCTGAGGGAAGTGATGCAACGCAGACACCTCCCAAACCATGCCTATCAGTGCACACCCTCTCCACACAGAAAGCAGGATAATGCCCCACAACTGAAAATAAGGAGCTTTCAAGGCTTTATGTTCCCAAGGAGGAAAGATGTCAAATGTTGCAGTGACTCCAAACTGCCAAGCTAATTTTAAAAGCCACTATGGCTGGGGAAGAAATTTGTTGCAATTCATTTTAAAACGTTGACATACCAATCTGCACTCTCTCAAATGATAGTAGAACCAAAAGACAGCCATCCCTAGAATTTGCCCTTCTCTGAATTTTTCTATGCAGTTTTCCAGTCAAGCAAAGAGTGTAATGTATACAAAAATACACGTATTTCTGAAAATACCATACAGAAATGCATTATATTAGGGAAGGCTGTTCTGCCAAAATATGCATAGTAGGCAAAATTGCATTACAAAGTTTCATATATTAGGAGAAAAGGGCATTAACATGCTGACTTTTTCCATGGCAACTTTTTTTTGAAAAATGCAAACTGATGTAGAAATGTGAGGAAATGAATTTAAGAATGAGAAAATGTGAAACTACATGGACCTGAAATCCAGAGATTTGCCCATCCGTAAATGGCACCCCAAAAGTTGTATGAATAAAAGAGATGATGTTGGGTTTTGAGTAGTAAAGGTGCTATGTGAGTTATGTGTAATAATAATACTATTTCTGTACCAAGGCATCTTGTTCTCAAAGCTAACCTCACTGAAATGAAAAAAAGATGAAAGAAGCGATAAACATTCAGCAAAAGCAGAGATAAACTTCTTAAAATTAAGATCCATCAATCGCGAGGCCGCTAGGCAGACTTCTCAGCACAAAGGATTCCTTAAGATCTATGAAAATTGAGCTCTGGAGTTAGGAGGAAAACCATAAGTCTAATGACACACCTTCCAATGCAAAAACTTTTAATTCGGTTTTGCTAGTTTCAACTTTAGATTTGACAGGTGCACTGAATTAAGAAAGAAATAAGCAGCCATGTATTGTAAAGGGAATGTGAAATTAGAGCCGTTTTGCATAGATCTTACCTCTAGCTTTCAATAATCTCCAGTTTTATTGTGGAACTGTTGATGCATTGTTGGGGGATGATGATGGATTAATATGCAACAGCTGCTGCAACTTCATAATAGGTTCCTAAGTACATAGGTTGGATTGGATTATTTCTTTTTAATTGTACCATTCGCACTGTAACTGCTAATACCTCCTCCGTTCAAGATCAGTAAGATATTGAATTGCCTTTCTTAATAGGCATGATGTGGGCCATGATAATTTGGATACACCTGCTATCGAAAAACAGATTCTGAGGGAGCAATTGGTACAAGAATTCCTCATTACCGAAGTGGAGATGTTAGTCCAGAGTTTTTGTAATTTAAAGTACTGCATATTGCCAATCAAAATGTTCTTCAATGATATTGCTGCATTATTATCCACTGCCTCATCTCACCTTTTATTGTATAATATCCTCCCATCCTCCTTTTGTCTTTGTTGTTTTGTGTAACTAGCACTGATCATTAACAGCATCCCTGATCAGGCTGGCTGAGGTAGGCTCTGGGATATTGTTGGAGGACCCTAAAATGATAGTCCTGGGTGACTTCAATATCCATGCAGAGGCTGCTGTCGGACCAGCAGCTTGAGACTTCATTGCCTCCATAACAACTGTGGGTCTCTCTCAGATGGTCATTGGTCCAACAAAGCATGTTCTTCTTCATGGAGAGCATGTGTTGCGGTGGGGTCTAACAGGGCACCCCCTCTTGGTTACTGGGAGGGACCGTTTGGCTGTCCATGACTGTGATTGGGCCAATTTAGGTTGTTGGGGAGATTTTGATGTTACCATTTAGAGGGATGGCCTGAAGGTTATATATTCTTGGCATGCAGTTTTTTCAGTCTCTTTTGCTGCGTGCATCAGATCAACCGCCCACCCTCACTTATTTAGGGCTGTTGTGTTTGACATTGCTATGCCTATCATGGGGTCGTCTGCTTTTGGGGCAGGGGCCTGGTAGGAATTTTGTCCATTTGGCAGATTGGCTGGTGCCATTTGGTTTTTGCCTATTGTGTAGCAAATCGTCACAACTTATAAGGTTGCGGTTTGGCATTGGTTAAATTTTGGTTGGTGGAGGGGTAAGGGTTGGCTGTGCCTGCCCCTCCAATGCTGCTGCTGCAAGGGAATTCCGTTAAAGGAATCCAGGGTCTGCCATACTTTTGTCCGTATCCCTGGCAAAGCGCTAGGGCCGTGAAAGCCCCTGGGCGGATGAGGGGAGGGGTGATGGTCTGCTGCCCAGTCCCATTCTCTCCCCAATATTGTTTTCCCTTACTGGCTTTCGCTGGAATCCGAAAGGCAGTTCTGTCCCGGGGTGGGGACAGATAGTTGTAACCAGTGCCTAAGCAATCACTCACATTATGTATTTTAATAAAGTTGTCACCAAAATTATGCCAAAAACCTTAAACAAAAGTTTCTGTGTGAATTGTGATTTATTTAGGGGGTGGCTTGGGGACCTCGACACGCAAATGATATGAGGGATGCACTGGAAATAGGGAGATTGCAAAAGTTACTGCCAGTCAGTATCTACCATACATGTATGGTCTTGCTTAGGTTAAGGCAGTTTCCTGTGCCCCTTTGTACTTCAGAGAGTAAGGGCAAGATAAAATGTAATAAATCAATCAATAAGTCGTGTATAGAGCATTTATGAAAAGGGTTTTTGGAATGCTGATATTTATTTACATTTAACTTATGCTTCCGATATTCTTCTCTCATCTCGGAGAGGTTTCCCACCTCTTCTTTTCAGTCACAGCCTACTGTAATAATTAGACATTGTGGTTGTATGAACAATGTCTACACATCACTGCATGTGTAAAGGTAAAGGTAAAGGTACCCCTGCCCGAACGGGCCAGTCTTGACAGACTCTGGGGTTTGTGCGCCCATCTCACATCTATAGGCCGGGGGCCAGCGCTGTCCGGAGACACTTCCGGGTCACGTGGCCAGCGTGACAAAGCTGCATCTGGCGAGCCAGCGCAGCACACGGAACGCCGTTTACCTTCCCGCTGGTAAGCAGTACCTATTTGTCTACTTGCGCCCGGGGGTGCTTTCAAACTGCTAGGTTGGCAGGCGCTGGGACCGAGCAGCGGGAGTGCACCCCACCGCGGGGATTCGAACCGCCGACCTTTCGATCGGCAAGCCCTAGGCGCTGAGGCTTTTACCCACAGTGCCACCCGCGTCCCGTGGTTGTATGAACAATGTCTACACATCACTGCATGTGTAGCCACTACATTTTCAGTAACCTCCAGTATTCAAAGAGTTCACATCTATTTTTCACCAGCAGATTCTCCTGCATTGCCTATTTGATGATTCATTCATCTGTGAATTATGGGGGAGGTGATGCCTATTAAATAACCAACTGATTCAGTAACAGCCCAAAGCTGATGTAGGCACAGAAAGATACTTTGCATCACTCTAAATGAATAGTTCCAAAAGAATGATACTGCATTTTAGATAGGTGGCTGTGAGAGGATGAGCTAATCTCTCAAGAAGTAAAGTAGCAGGAGAAAAATATTCCGTTCAGCTGAATATTCCATCATCTCTGTCCCCACCCCACAGACACACCAGAATGAAGGTATGATGCAAGTTAAGTGATGTAGGGAAGTGTTGCATCTGATAGGTCCTTCTTCCCACTCAACCTAACAACCATGTGTAATGGACAGGCTATATTGACTTGTCCATAGTCACACAGTGAACTTCATAGCTAAGTGGGGATTAGAACTCTGGTCTCCCAAGTCCTAGTCCAACATGTTAATCACTACACTACACCATGCTGGATGCAGGGTGTTCATCAACTGTTCACTATTAAGGTGAGATACAGTGGCAGGGGGCTTACAGCTCTACTCCACCTCTGTTAGCCAATGTTCAGTGGGATAGTGCATTCTCAAGAGACTGTTTCCCCTACCCAAAGGAACAGCAGCCACAATCTTATGCAAAGAACTTGGATGGCCAATGTTAACTGCAAGAGCTGATTGCACCGGATTTAATTACCTGAAAAGACTGTCCTCCATGCCTTGTGAGTGCTTGCCAGCCCTGTGCTATGAGGAATTGTTTTTTTTTTTTTTTTTTTATAATATTTTTTATTAGTTTTACAAAAGTTTTTATAACAGACAAACACAAAAAAGAAAACAAACAAACAAACAAGTATAATTTCATAATGTCATTTCATAAACTTCTTTCCTCGGACTTCCCCATACCTCCCCTTTCTGCATCCTCATGTCCAAATTTTATAGCAACTTATAAATGTTTTTTCCAACTCTAATTCATCATAGTCCTTTCTTATTCTAATCTTATATTACTGCAGCCCTTTCTCTCTATAGAATCTCGACATTCTAAGCTTCATCAAGTTTATAATAGTCCTTAAGATAAATCTTGAATTTCTTCCAATCTTCTTCCGCAGTCTCCTTTCCCTGGTCTCGAATTCTGCTCGTCATTTCCGCCAATGTCATATAGTCAATCACTTTCATCTGCCATTCTTCCACGGTGGGTAGATCTTGTGTCTTCCAATACTTTGCGATCAATATTCTTGCTGCTGTTGTTGCGTACATAAAGAATGTTCTATCCTTTTTTTGCACCAATTGGCCGACAATGCCCAAGAGAAAGGCCTCTGGTTTCTTAAGAAAGGTATATTTAAATACCTTTTTCATTTCATTATATATCATCTCCCAGAAGACCTTAATCTTCGGGCATGTCCACCAAAGATGATAAAAAGTACCTTCAGTTTCCTTACATTTCCAGCATTTATTGTCAGGCAAATGGTAAATTTTTGCTAGCTTAACTGGGGTCATGTACCACCTGTATACCATTTTCATCACATTTTCCTTTAAGGCACTACATGCCGTAAATTTAATTCCGGTGTTCCACAACCTTTCCCAGTCAGCAGACATAATATTATGACCAATGTCCTGTGCCCACTTAATCATAGCTGATTTAACTATTTCATCTTGTGTGTTCCATTTCAACAGCAAGTTATACATTCTTGACAAATTCTTAATATTGGGTTCTAGCAGTTCTGTCTCAAGTTTTGATTTTTCCACCTGGAAGCCAATTTTCCTGTCTTGTTTAAAAACCTCCATTATTTGATAATAGTGGAGCCAATCTTGTACTTTGGGTTTTAGTTTTTCATGGCTCTTTAATTTCAGTTTCTCTCCATCCTGTTCTAAAATCTCACAATACTTTGGCCATCCGACCTCCATATTAACTTTCTTATGGGCCTTCGCCTCTAAGGGTGACAACCATCTAGGGGTTTTGTTTTCCAACAGGTCTTTATATCTCATCCAAACATTGAACAACGCTTTCCTTACAATGTGATTTTTAAAGGCACTATGCACTTTGATTTTGTCATACCATAAATATGCATGCCAACCGAATGCGTTATTGAAACCTTCTAAGTCCAAGATATCTGTATTCTCGAGGAGCATCCACTCTTTCAGCCAGCAGAATGCTGCTGCCTCATAGTACAATTTTAAGTCCGGCAGGGCAAATCCCCCTCTTTCTCTTGCATCTGTTAGTATTTTATATTTTATTCTGGGCTTTTTGCCCTGCCAGACAAATTTCGCAATATCTTTCTGCCACCTCTTGAAACAGTCCATCTTGTCAATAATCTGCAAAGTTTGAAACAAAAATAACATTCTAGGCAATACATTCATCTTAATTACTGCAATTCGGCCTAACATTGATAATCTCAAATTTAACCATATTTCTAAGTCTTTTTTAATTTCTAACCAACATTTTTCATAATTGTCCTTATATAAATTCAAATTTTTAGATGTTAAATTAACCCCTAGGTATTTCACCTTCTTAACCACCATCAAACCCGTCTCTTCTTGAAACTTATTCTTCTCCATATCTGTCAGGTTTTTCCCTAAGACTTTAGTTTTTTGTTTATTCAATTTAAATCCAGCTACCTGGCCAAATTGTTGAATTATCTCCAACACCTTTTTCGTGCTAGTGTATGGCTCTTGTAAAGTCAGAACTAAGTCATCTGCGAAAGCCCTTAACTTGTAATGTTTTGCTCCGACCTGTACACCTTTAACTTGCTGGTCCTCTCTAATCATATTCAGCAACACCTCCAGGACCGAAATAAAAAGCAATGGGGAAATTGGGCACCCCTGTCGTGTTCCTTTTTCTATCTTAAGTTCCTCAGTTATTACATTGTTTACAATCAACTTAGCTTTTTGTTCGGAATATATTGCACCTATACCATTCTCAAAACCTTGTCCTACCCCCATCCCATGAAGGTTCTTTTTCATAAAACTCCAAGAAATGTTGTCAAAGGCTTTCTCCGCATCCACAAATATCAAAACTGCTTTAGTATTTATATTCACCTCTAACTTTTCCAGAATGTCTATTATATTCCTAACATTGTCTGAGAGGTGTCTCTTTGGGAGAAAGCCTGCTTGGTCTCTATGAATCCTTTCCATCAATACTCTTTTGAATCTTTTTGCTAAAATGTCTGCAAAAATTTTGTAATCCACATTGAGTAACGAGATTGGGCGGTAGTTCTTCAATTGAGTCTTTTCAGTCTCTGTCTTTGGTATGAGTGAAATATATGCTTCTTTCCACGATTCAGGTGCCTTTTTCCCCTCTAAGATCTCATTACAGACATCCTTTAGCGGTTGTATCAACCATTCCTTTAACGATTTGTAATATCTGGAAGTCAGTCCATCTGGCCCTGGAGATTTGCCCAATTGCATGTCCTGAATGGCACCCTCTATCTCTTGTTCTGTTATTCTCTGGTTTAGATCCACCTTACTTTGAGGAGAGATTTTTTGTAATCCATGTTTATTAAGGAATTTATCTATGTCTTCTTCATTTTGTAATCCTTGGGAATAAAGTTTTTTGAAATAACTCACAAAACAGTTTCTTATCTCATTTGGTTTAGATATGGTCCTTCCATCCACTTCCAAACTTGAAACTGTATTTAATTTCTGTCTTTTTTTGAGTTGCCATGCCAAAAGTTTGCCACATTTATCTGCCGACTCAAATGTCTTTTGTCTCATTTGCTTTATTTTCCACTCTATCTCTTGGTTCATCAATTCCATATATTGTGTTTGATACAATTTAATCTCCCTCAAAATCTCCTGGGACTTTGGTTTTGACCTTAATTTTTTCTCTCCTTCTTTTATCTTTTCCAAAATTTTTTCTCTTTTCTCCTTCTGCTTTCTCTTCTTTATTGAGTTTTGTTGAATCAAAAACCCTCGCATCACAGCTTTACTTGCGTCCCAGATCACTCTTCTTTCCACATCGCCCCTTAGATTGATTTCAAAATAGTCCTTTAAAGTTTTTTGGGCCTTCAAGTGGAACTCTCTATCTCGAAACAGGGTGTCATTCATTCTCCATCTAAACTGACCAGTTGTTGTAAGTTTCATTTCCATCTTCACGGCGTTATGGTCGGAGCAGGTTTTTGGGCAGATTTCTACCTTCTTAATCTTCGGAGCCATTCCACTAGTAATCCAGATTTGGTCGATTCTGGTCCAGGTCATCTTTGCTTGGGAGAAAAAGGTTCCCTCTCTTTCAAGAGGGTTCCTTGTTCTCCAAATGTCTATTAAGTCCATATTTTCAATCATTTCAAAAAAAGTCTTCGGGAGTCTCCCTTCTTTAGTGAGTATCAGTCTTTGTGTCTTGTCCATGTTTGTAGAAACTACACCATTCATATCTCCCATAATTATCATGTTATATTCCAAATAGTCCATCAGGGTTTCATGAAGTTTTTTGAAGAATTCTGCTTTACCTTCATTTGGTGCATAAATCCCAATTATCAAAAATTTTTCTCCTTGTGCTTGAATCTCCACCGCTAAATATCTTCCTTCTTCATCTTTAAAAATCATTTTTGGGGCCCACTTCTCTTTTACATAAATCACAACTCCTCTTTTTTTCACTTTGTCTGACGAGATAAATTCTTGTCCCAATTTTTTATTCATAAGCAGTCTCCTGTGGGCTCTGGTTATGTGAGTTTCCTGTAAACAAATCACGTCCAGTTGTTCTCTGTACAAAATGTGGAATACTTGTCGTCTCTTCAAAGGCATGTTCATCCCATTACAATTCCAGCTAAGGAATTGCAGGGCCATCTTGTTATTTTTCTGGTATTCCTCCAACTGCTCCCAATTGTTGTTCCTCCTCTGTTGGTGGTGGAAGGTTCTGTCCAAATGAGAGGTTCAAGATATCTAATACACTCCTTTGCTCAGCAATTGGGTCTACAGTTCCTTTCTGTAGATCTTCTTGATTTTTATGCAGGAAGCTGTCTTTATCCTGTGTCGTCTTTATTTTCACCTTCTTCCCCCTATAGTCAAAGGACAGTCCCTGTGGAAATTCCCACCTAAAACGAATGTTGTTCTTCTTGAGCAGGTAAACCAGGTCCTTATAAGAAGCTCTCAAGTCCAGAATATGTTTAGGGATATCTTTAAAGATCTGTATCGGTGAATTCCCAATTTGTAAGGCCTTTTCAAAATGCAGTCTTAATATTTTGTCTCTTTCCTCCTTCGATCTCAAGGTGATCAAGCAGTCTCTCGGTACCTTTCTATTCTGTCTTCTGCCCAGTCTGAATGCCGTTGTGATTTTGATTTCGTCTTCCTCTAAGTCTTCCCAAGCATCAGCAAACTCGTTCGTTAAAAAGTCCGTGAGGTTGTCTCCTTCGTCCTCTGGAATTGATCGTAATTTCAGATTCCTTTCTTTTCTTTGTAGTTCCCACAGTGCCAGAGTTGCATCGTGGTCATAGACCTTCCTGGCAATCGGTTCTAATTTTTCCTGAGTCTCTCCAGCAATAGTTCTGGCTTCCTCCGCAATTTGACGTGTGGCAGAGTTCTCTTGCGTAAGCTTATTTATAGATTCTGTATTCAAATCAAGTCTTGCTGTCAAATCTGTCAATTTCTGTGAGTTCTCTGTCAATTTCTTAGTGTTCTCTGCCGTTTGCTTTGTTAAATTCTCCAGGGATTGATTTATCTTAAGAAGGGCTTGCGATACTGCATCCATGGAGACTGCTGTACCTCTTTCTTGTCCTGTTGTCACTGTAGAAGTTATTCCTGAGATCGAGCCTCTTTTCTTGTGTTGCTGCAGCTGTTGTTGATATTGCCTTGTCTTGGCTCTCGTGCTTATCTCGTCTGCTGGGCCACTCATATCCCAAGGTCGTTTCCCACAAGAGCCTTCTCCTAAGAAAATTCCACTGTCCCAAAGCGTAGCAACTTTTAGTTTACCCTCTAGAGGGAGCAAATCAGAATGTCCGCAAACCGAAATAAAGAGTGTTAAAAAGCAAATTTATCAGGAGGCTTCTATAAGTATAATGCAACACTTTCCTAGTAAATAGAGTCCCAGCCTTCCCTGATATAATGTATCCACAAAGTCCCAAAACTTTGTAACAAATAAACAGTAAAGCTTCCACTTTGTTGCTTTCACAGGAATCTGAAGTCAGTTCAGTGTTCCTTTTGTTTTATGAGCAGTTCGTACCAGGTTGGAGGCTGCAGAAAGTTTCCTTTTCCTTTAAATTAGTCATGCAGCTTGTAAAGTCACTTTTTCCTCCCCTCTGCCCTGCAAGCTGGAGGGGATAGTCAAAGTCCAAATGTCGGATTCAAGCATTTAAAAACGATTTTCCCTTACGGATGCAGCTTAGTAACTTTCGTTGCTTTGATTATCATGCAGTCGGGGGAAGGCAGACTTCCTTAATTTTTGCCTTTCCCGTTTTCAGCCTAATTTCAGGTAGTTTTAATTCGAATAGAGGTTCAGTCTTACTCACGGGTCTTTTTTGTCCAGATTTTTCAGGAAGGGAATCGGCGCTCTCCACTAATGGCGACGCGGCTTCACTCTGCGGGCTGGGTAGCGATTCTCAGCACCGCGCTCCCCCGTTGTCGTTCCGGAGCCTTTAAAAAGGCTCTTTCTGCGGTAAAGAGGGGGCGCTTCGGGTGCCCACCGAATCTCCTTGTTCACAGGATCCGTTCCTGTGATTTTAGGGGTCCCCCGCTTGCCGAAGCGGGTCAGACCCGAACTCGCAGAGCCGTCCTCTCTCCGGAGCTCGGAGAGAGAGCAGCCATTAGCGCTGGCGCCGAACCGGAAGTCCCCTGTGCTATGAGGAATTGGAGAACAGCCAATGGTGGAAATCTAACACCCAACATTATTTGAACTCCTATTATTTCCATAATCTAGAGAAGATTATATCCACAGACAAATGCCAATTAAGGGATTGGTGCCCCTGGGCAGAATCTCTACCCAATTTGCAAACTATCAAATCCTCTAAATGCTCTCCTTGGTTCCCCCTTCTAAAAACGGTCCATTTCAGAGCCAGTTACCTGTTGAATCTCCAGCCTGCCTCACTTAGATTCATTTTTACTGAGCTGCATTTTCAAGCTATGCCCTCTGCCATCCTAGACGGATGATATAACAGGGTACCGTATGAAGACAGACTCTGCTTATGTGGGTAACTACAGGTGGAAGACATCTTGCACTATTTACTATATTGCTCATTATACATTGGATGCAGGAGGCATTTTCTCACCTTACTGTCCATACAGGAAAGATGTCTCTCCCTGTCAGAGAAGGTCCTATGGCTTCTTAGCAATGCAAATACTTCAGTGACTTATAAAGTCACCCTTTTTGCTTTGGTGGCCAAAAAGATCAGAAAGAAGACCCTGGACAATATAGCAGTGAACTGTAAGGGAGATGCAGAGATTTAAATAGAGACCATTATTTGTGGCATGGCACCCCTTTGTCTTTATTTTTGATTCAGATTTGTCATGGCCAAAGTACTACAGACTAAATGGGATGTGGAGGAGCAAACTCGTCCCCCCATCTGAGACCTGGAAGAGCAATGTTTCCAAACCAAAATTTGGGGAGATACCGTCTGATGCATGTGCATACTCTATCCTCTCTTGCTGTTACCGATATATAGGTGAAGAATGTGACTTAGGGTGGCTAAGTGAGGCTGAACAAACAACTGGGAGCAAGTGACTTTAAAGGTGAATGAGTAGGATGCTGTATCATTTTAAAGTCATGAACCTATCTGAAGAAGGAATTGATGAAAAGGCAACTTGGAAATTTGCTGGAAAGAGGAGTGAAGTTAACCCCATGAATGGAGGACAGAATTATGCAAATTTCATGACCCAAAAGGAACAAAAACACAATGTTTGTTAAGTGTGGGTGCCCTGCAATGAGAAGAGTCCTGAGCTTTCTCCTGGAGGAACAATGGACTCACCAGAACATATCAGTGAATGATAGAGGGTACTGGGGCACACTGAGCCTAAACAAAAACCTTATACTGAAGGAAAGCAGTGAGTCGTTTCATACAAAATTATAAAATTTTCAGCTATGGATAAAACTGTCCCAGATAAAGGAAGAGCTTTCCAGTCAGCATGGAACAATGGATAAAATGAACAGGCAACATTGTCTCCCCATATCAATGCACAGTGTCTCCCCATTGCTTATCATTGTTCCAGTTAAAGGACTGGTGAGCTTGCTACTGGGAGTGGTGCCAGTTTGTGCTACAAAGACGCATGTGATTCCTTCTCCACTGAATGCATTTGGCTTATTTGCTTAACATCTTGTATGGGAAGTTGTCTCTTCTTTTTCTTCACAATAACTGTTTACAAATCTGTACCATAAGCCTTAGGCTGCAGTTTGCTTACCCAGGAATCAGCCATGATGAAATCAATAAGAGTTTGCTACTGATTAGATCAGTATTTCCCAAACTTTTGGCCTACAATTCTCATCATCCCTGACCACTGGTTTTGCTGACTAGTGATAATGGGAGTTGTAGTCCAAAAACAGCTGGAGGCCCAGGTTTGGGAAACACTGGATTAGACACACAAAGGACTGTAGTTTTAGAGTTTTAGTTCTTCTTTTTCTTTTCTTCTTCTTTCTTACTTTGTTAATAAATTTGCTCTGTTCACTTTAATAGTTATTTTATGTTGTTATTACATTTTAAGCTAACTGCTTTTTGTGAATGTGTCCTGATTGCTTTGATTCACCTCTAATAGGAGCGATAGTTAATTGTTTTTCCCTTGCTTTATAACTATATAGGAGTATGTGTGAATCTAATTATATTTTTTGCACTTAATAAATAATGCTTTCCTTGAACCTTGAGGTAGCACTGCCATTTGAGTCCATTTTTTCAATTATCACAGCAACCTCCATTCATCAGTATTGAAAATGCAACAAAACAATTTGTCCTCCAGTCATATTACAAACATGGTTTTCCCCCCTAGTCTTTTAGCCTCTTCTAATTAATATGAATACATAAACAGCTGTTACAACAATCTCAAGAATATAACCTATAGCTGACTTTTCCCCTTTTTATAATTCTCTAAATCTATAATGAAAATGATTTGTATTAAACTTTATGATGAGTTTGTTCTCTTTTAACTAATTAAATTGTTGGATTGTAATGTTAAATGCACATCTTCCTGATCTCCTCCATCTCCCATTTTCCCTTCCAGATAAGATACTTATTAAAGTCTTGTTTCCCAACCTTTATATATAATGCTGCATGCCACCCCAATCTCTGAGTGATGCCAGATTCCAGAGGTTTCAGGCCAGGGGCCAGCAAACCTTTTCAGCAGGGGGCCTGTCCACTGTCCCTCAGATCTTGTGGGGGGCCGGACTATATTTTGGAAGAAAAAGTAATGAATTCTTCTGCCCCACAAATAACCCAGAGATGCATTTTAAATAAAAGGATGCATTCTACTTATGTAAAAACACGCTGATTCCCGGACCGTCCGTGGGCTGTATTTAGAAGGTGATCAGGCCGGATTTGGGCCCTGGGCCTTAGTTTGCCTACCCATGTTTCAGGCAGATGCCCTAGGTTAGTGTTTCCTTTTGGAATGAGGCACAAAATGGCATTGTGGTGTCTTTATGATATATGGTTTATTTACACATATGTACAACATGATCCTGTGACGGTGGGATTCACAGAGCGTGTTCTCACTAGCAGAGAGCACGTGTTGCGGTTGGGGAGCAGGCCACCATCATGACTAGGCAAATTTGGGAACCCAAGATGAAAAAAGGGTTAATTGGGTCGCTGGGGAATTTTGGGTGTTGCAAAATTGGAGGAGGGGTTTAGAGTCTATAAATTGAGGAGCTAGACTAGGAGACTTCCTCTTGGCCGTTTTGCATCGGATCACCCGCCCCCCCTCCCTTTTATAGGGTGGTTCTTGGGTTCATTTGACCTTGCTATGCCTGTCATGGGGTCGTTCGCCTTTGAGCGGGGGCCTGGTAGGAATTTTGCCATTTGGCTGATTGGCTCTTGCCACTTGGTTTTTGCCTACTGCGTAGCAAATCGTCACAACTTGTAAGGTTGGCGGTTAGGCATTGGTTAAATTGGTGCTTGGAGGGGTAAGGTGCCTATCCCTCCAAATGATGCGAATGGGAATTCCGTTAAAGGAATCCAGGGGCTTGCCATCCTTTCGTCCTTGTCCGTGGAGCCGGACTTGGGCCGGGCAAGACCCCACCGGAACATGAGGGTGAGAGGTGTTGGACTGCATTTACCCAGCCTCATTTCTCCCCAATACTTGTTTCCCACGCTGGCTTCCGGTGGTGTCCGGAAGTGCCAGCTCTGTCCTTGGGGGGGCAAGGACAAATAGTCATAACCAATGCCTAAGCAACCACTCACATTTTCTGTATTTAAATAAAGTTGTGGCCAAAATTATGCCAAAAACCTTAAACAAAAATTAACGTGTGCTGTGTGAATTTTTGGGGGGTGGCACTGCGGAACTCAACACGCAACATTAACAGCCTAAGAGGGCTTTGCTTTTTATATCTTGCAGCCTTGAATTCAAGCAGAAATCAAACATATCTCCCACCCCACCCTCAGCCTTCCTACCTTGCTGCTTTTCCTTCTAGCTCACATCACTTCACTTTCCAATCTCAACTTTGGCTTTGGCTTTCTAACTATCTGCAAGTTGAAGGAGGACCCACTCACCATCTCACATGGAGCCTCTTTCCTTTGTTCCCCCTAATGGCCCATCAACCAGGTGACCACCTTATCTGGAAGTGGCTTATATTTGAATGCTTACTGGATCCAAGGGTTAAAAGGGCACACAGCCTACCCCCCCCCAAAACACACACACACACACACACACACACACACACACACACAACACAATACAATGTTCATTCTCAGAGATCCTCCTACAAGCTAAATAATAGGGAAATCTATTACCCATTGTAATTAGGCAATATTCCATATAAGTAATGCATTGTTATATAGGGGAATCTAAAGATGGGTATTAAAATATGTTGGAAAAGTTATTTGGGGTTAAAGCCTTGACAGTGAGCTTCAGAAGGAAAAGGGAGCCTCTGGCCATGACTCAAATTAGGGAGACAAAGAGAATCAATTTGGCCCATGCAGCTGTTTTGGGATGTCCGCACACCTGTGTAATGCATTTGCTATTGCAATGGAAAGAGCTTTTTTTGTGCTACATGGAAAATTCAAACATGAATTCTCAAGTCTATACTTCATTAGGTGGGCAGCTTGTGTGTGGCTTGACCATTTCAGACTATGGTGGGTCCTCACATGTTGGGTCCATTTACTCCTCTTCCTCCTCCTCCTACTTTATTATTTATATGCCACCCATCTGATTGGGTTGCCCTAGCCACTCTGGGCAGTTTCCAACATCAAACACAGAAAAAAAAATCAAACATTAAAAACTTCCATATACAAGGCTGCCTATTCATCTGTATATATTTTGCTTATGATTTTGCACATGGGAGGATTGCTCAAGAGTATTATTTATTTACTTGCAAACCAAGCAGTTCCTCCAAACCTCACAATGGTGTAATAAATGACCTCATGTTGCTTCATTAAATTATCATGCTATTTTCACCATTATCCTCTGTGGACTGGATGGTTAGGAATATGTTTTTGTGAAAAATAATTATTTATATATGATTCTACTTCAATACATGTCCCAGCAGCACACATTTGGAAATGTTCATTTTTAGAATAATTATTATGAGTATTCTTTAAATTTATTGGCGTCTTTTTTTCAAGGTAATTCAAAGAATCTTTCATTTGTTAGATGATGTTTGATACTATGATCTAGTCTGATTATCTTCTCGGCTACCATATGTTATAAATAATGTGGGACCAGCCAACTTCTCCAGTAGCATCTCAGTGTTAAAATGAAATTGCAGAGCATATATTGAGTGTCCATTGTCATTAGAAGCAATATATATGTTTTAATTTAACAATATTATTTATATTAATTTAAACAGATACTTTACGTCAGGCATAGGCAAACTCAGCCCTTCAGATGTTTTAGAACTACAACTCCCATCATCTCTAGCTAACAGGGCCAGTGGTCAGGGATGATGGCAGTTGTAGTCCCAAAACATCTGGAGGGCCGAGTTTGCCTATGCCTGCTTTACGTGTTATAGCTCTGAAGGCCACATCTGCAACCAACATTTAAAGCACTGTTATACTACATTTACAGACAGTTTTTTTGGGGAAAGGGATTGACTACCAGGAGCAGCCCAAGGCGTTTTTGCACCTGAGACAAAACACACTGCCCCCACCCCCATGAAGCGGGAGGAGGGCAAACTCCATAAAAGATTCTCATTGGGAAACCAATGTGGAGTCTCCCCTGCTTTGTACCAGCTTCTTCCTTCATTTCCAGATCCCCATTCCCCCCCTTTGGTGGGACTGGGCTTTCCATCTGAAGTGACCCCTGCTCCTGAAGCGAGAAGCTGCTGTAAAGTCCTGCAACACCACTGGGCAGCAAGGCTAAATCTCCACCTCCCACCCATTGGGAAAACTGAGTGATGGAACACCTCCCCTCTCGCTGACTCAGCAGGTGGGCTTCACAGCTTTGCCCCCAGTCCCTCTCTGCCCCTAAAGGCCAGGGAGACCTGTAGCAGATGGAGCACCACGGCCAAATGTGTCATCCCCCTGGCTGACCCTTGCCTCACCTCTGGCAAGAAATGCACTGGGAGGAAATCATTGCCACATGGCTGCAGTGAGTGGATTGTTATGGACCCTGGGGTTCCAGTACCCTTGCAGAGCTGCTCTATGGCAGATGATCAGTGCCGGATTGACGTATAAGCTAAACAAGCTATAGCTTAGGGCCCCACACTCTTGGAGGTCCCCCCAAAAAAATTAAAGGAAAAAACTGGATGTACATTTCCAAAATATAAGATAAAAAACAAATAAAATAAAACCTACATACAGCAACAGTGTTTTGTGTTGTGTAGGCTCCTATGATGTAAGTCATGGGGCCTGCCTGCTAGCCTGCTCCTTAAAATATCACTGGTTTGCTCATTTCTGTATATAGGGTGCCTACATTATGCATGGACTGGTTGCATGGCAACATGTAGCATGCATCTGCAGACTGCAGTGCAGCACAGTTGAATGTAGGTCAAGCTGTTGTACCTGTTATCTAATATTAAAGAGTGTTTGTAGACTGATGAGCAGGCAGCACAGACTAGGAGTATGAGTCTTATGCCTGCTGATTGATTTCATGTAATACATAATTTATTTATTTTGATCCCATTATGGCTTTAGATACCTATTAGGTCCATAAATTACCATATATAGCATATATTCAACACAAAAAACAGCAACAAAGGACAGCTGGACATATAAAGGGCCCCATTACCTTCAGTAGCTTAGGGCCTCATCAAACCTAAATCCAGCTCTGCAGATGATGGTAGCCTCACACACCCACTAATGCCAATTATATTAAACTAGGTTTTATCTTTAGCAATAGCAAACACAGTAAATAAAGGAGGTTGAACAAACTGAAAGATATTGTCCTCTTTCGATGCTTCCCCTGATGGAAACATGCAGGTGAGAACAGATATACCCCTGCTTTAAGTCGTTTACGTACTATCATCTCTTGCACATTATTTACTACAAAGCTCGATGACTAAGCTCTTCAGCGACAAAACGTTGTACTACCGGAATAACATCTAAGCACTGAACCACTAGTATATCACAAGTGGACCCTTTACTACCTGTGTTTGCAACTGTTCAAGAGAAAAATCTGTTTTGGAAAGAGAAGAAATGAGCTCTGAACCACTGAAGGTATTACAAGTAAACTCTTTATTTACTGTGTTTGCTATAAGAAAAAACCTATTTGGGAAAGAAACTGATTATGCCATTTTTATGGATGTTTATTGTTTGTTTACATATGGTTGCCTTGGTGATATTATCTTGTGTCAATTTCAGTAGTCATTGTATCATCGCCCTGTTCATTGTTTTATAATTGTATTAAACTAGCAGCCTCATACCTTGCTTGACATTTCCAAGAACCAAAAAAATAGTACTGTTTTGAAAGGTTCAGTCTGTCAGCTTGATTGGCATCCAGATGTATCCAAACATGATGAAAACCTGCTCTTTGATCTCAAGGAACCATCAATCAAAATTAGGTTATAGTTTCTTAAAATATGTCCAAATATTTACACAGCAAACAACTTTCCAAGATAAATAGTAGATGTATTGTGTGACCATTGTTATGAATTTTTGCTTCATTGCCGCACTGGTCATCACTGTTTCTTTGTGCATTGGCCTTTATTGGCATAAGTTTTAACAATAAAATCATAAAATCATACAAAGTCATCCAAATACATTAATAATCCAAACACATACAATATATAAAAGACTAGATAGCCACCACTGAATAAATCAGGCAACTTTAGATTTAACTTTAAAGATCTCGGCTAAATACCCCAAAACAAACTTGGTAGTTTTGGGAGTATCATACCTCAACAAATACTGAATTACAGACTCTTCATAAATCAATATTTTAAGCTGTAAGGGAGTCACTAAGACATGTCTGCGAAGGGTGTTGAAAAGAGGGCAATACAAAATTATGGTTTCTCTTCAGATCCTATAAATCTTCTTTGTGCATTATTTTGAAAGCCAAACATAAAGAGACTAGTTTTCTATGTCTTTCAAGTATATACATTATTTTATTACCTATTTTAAATGATTATGGCAATAAAGACTTAATGAAAAGCCACTTTTAGGCAGGTTTTATTGGGGTTTGTGTAGTCTTAGATGTCCTTAATACATCAAAAACAATTCTTTCAAAACACAAATTGAGTTGTTAACACAATATAGCATGCCACAGAGCACCTCAAAGTGGGATTGCATGACTCATTACACAGGTCCTGATTAACCACTATGCTACATAAACTGTAGTGTACAGCCCCAGGTGAAATGGCACTCTCAGCTTTTAGGCAAATTACTGGAATTCCAATTAAAATATTTGCAACTGTGTTGTAAAAATAAATAAATCATAATTCATCAGTGAGGAACACAGCAGAAGAGTAAGACTGCACTCCTACCCTCTCCAGTGATGTTGACTGGGGAGGAGATTTAAACCTTTGAATTCTATGTGGCTGGAATGTCGCCTACTGTACAAAGGTAAGAGTCACAACCATTGTCCACCCACTTTAACCTCTGGCCCCGACCACTACTGGTATGTGGCCCCCCCAAAGAATGTTTATAAGGGAACGTGGCTTGCAGGCTGTAAAACCTTCCTCATTCCTGCTGTAAAGACATTGGCAGATTTATTCAAGAACATTAACAGAAGGCACAAAAGAAAAATTAAAACTAAGTAGACTCCTGAAGTTAATGGACTTAAGTTAATTGTGTCTGCTAATTTTAATAGATCTACCCTAATTTGAAGAAGTCTACTGCTCTGAATTGATAAATTCCTTGTGATTATGCTCCATCTCATTTGAAAAAGTGTTCCTCCCCCACAGGTGTCTGTGTGTGTGTGTGTGTGTGTGAGAGAGAGAGAGAGAGAGAGAGAGAGAGAGAGCGCTAATTTTGCTGGAGCTGTTAAATAATAAAAAAACGTGAAAGGGATATGCTAAGATCACTATCAGAATAAACCTTCAATTTAAACTACTTGGGTTTGTAAATGCCTTAGTACCTCTATATTAAAAAGATGAGATGATATAGAGTTGTGAAAGCATATAAATGAGATGATGAATGAATTAAATTCATTATCTCAAAGGGGAAAAAGTCTTATATTGCAAATCCTTGATGTAAAAGCAGAGTAGATAAGAACATTCTCTCTTGCTACCCCACACCTCTGGAACGAACTCCCAAAATACATATGTGAGGCTACATTTCTTTTCCTTACAATCTTTCACCAAAATCTAAAATCTGCATGAAGCCTAGCCTCTTGGTTCTCATTCACAGCTGTAATGAAACCCAAGTATTTATGGCTACATTTACACACGTTCATAATATATAATATAAGGGAGTGTCATTGAATTCTTGCTTGCCTGGATGGAGGCTAGAGGGTGGGATAGGGGGTGTATGTAGGAACTATCTTTGTATATTAAGTTAAAATTCACACTCATTGTTTTACCCACTTTTCTGGCTTGGCTCACCACGGCCCCAGAAAGTGACCTGGAAGGGGGCACAGCCCCACCCCTGTTAAGTTTTTCTGTACTTCTCACTGTCTTGCAATGGGCCCATTTTTCCCAAAGAATACTAAATATAGAACCAATAAATCATGCCCTTGATTTGGTAACAGGCCACCCCCAAGTGCTGACAAGCGCTGACAAGGTTCCAGAGAGTTCCAAGCAGTTACCCAGAGTTGTGTTTCCTTTTGGACAATTAGGCACAGTGGAGACGGTAGGGTCTTCAATATACATTGTTTTATTTACACATATATACAACTGAGTCTACTGTGGAGAGTGTTCAGGGCATTCACATCTCAAGAGGGGCTTGCTTCCTGCAGGAGCACAGCATTAGATTCGAAGGCAGCCAAACAGCCATCTCTCCAACAGCCTGCTCCAGTCTGCCCACATGCCTTCAGCCCCCCTGCTTCTTCTTCCTAGAGATGCTTGCCAAACATGACTCCCCCTTTTGCTTACATCATCACCCACTGTAACCCAGGCATCTGCCTCCGCTGTGCCTGGTAAAGTCTCCTGCCTTGTGGATGGCTTCTACTGATGAGTTAATGAGTGGCCATTCCAACCTTTGTTTCTTAATGGCTTATACCCAGACAGCTATGTCAATTTGGGCTGGCTTGTTTTCCTAAATTTAATCTAATTCTTTGTTGTTTAGTCATGTCCGACTCTTCATGGCCCCATGGACCAGAGCATGCCAGGCACTCCTGTCTTCCACTGCCTCCCGCAGTTTGGTCAAACTCATATTGGTAGCTTCGAGAACACTACTCAACCATCTCATCCTCTGTCGTCCCCTTCTCCTTGTGCCCTCCATCTTTCCCAACATCAGGGTCTTTTCCAGGGAGTCTTCTCTTCTCATGAGGTGGCCAAAATATTGGAGCCTCAGCTTCAGGATCTGTCCTTCCAGTGAGCACTCAGGGCTGATTTCCTTCTGAATGGATAGAAATCTAATTTTAGCTTTTACTAATTCCAGAAATTGTGGGTACCCCTGCACCCATAACTCTGGGACCCAGACACATAACAATATTGTTAAGGAAGAAACACCATTGCTTCTCTCTCTCTCTCTCTCTCTCTCTCTCTCTCTCTCTCTCTCTCTCTCACACACACACACACACACACACACACCTTCTATTGGGCATTGTTTGCAAGAACACTTCTCTATCAAGATGGGCATTTTCTTTCATGTCCACTAAAGTCTCTTACTGCTCCTTTTTTCATATTAACATCAGGAAAGGCTGGAACAATGGGGTAGTGCTGTGTTGTGACCATCCCAACAGCTGTGTTGTTGCCACTTGCCTGGATGTTGCAGGGACATTGAAAGATAACAGTGGGGTCAGGATTTCATGGCTGCATGGAGGACAAATTGATGGGGAAGAGATGAGAGCCAACTACAGTTTATCTATCATGGTAAGAAAAACCTGGAACGTTGGTGGTGCTGTGGTCTAAACCACAGAGCCTAGGGCTTGCCGATCGGAAGGTCGGCGGTTCGAATCCCGTGACGGGATGAGCTCCTGTTGCTCAGTCCCAGCTCCTGCCAACCTACCAGTTCAAAAGCCTGCCAGTGCAAGTAGATATATAGGTACCGCTCCGTTGGGAAGGTAAATGGCATTTCCGTGTGCTGCTCTGGTTTCATCAGAAGCGGCTTAGTCATGCTGGCCACATGAACTGGAAAAACTGTCTGTGGACAAAACGTTGGCTCCTTCGGCCAGTAAAGCGAGATGAGCGCCGCAACCCCAGAGTCATTCACGACTGGACTTAACTGTCATGGGTCCTTTACCTTTACCTTTTTAAGAAAAACCTTTTCACACTGAACTGCATTTAAACCAGGCTGCTGAGGCTTCTCAGAGTACAACCTGTAATACTACCTGTAGTATTACAGAGTACTACCTGTAATAGCCATTAGAACATCATTGTCTCTTAACTTTCATTTTGCTTTGTACTTATTTAAATCTAGGTTGTTGTTGTTAATTGGAATTTTGGATTTATTCTATGTTTGCTAAAAATAAAATTCATATTTTAATTTATTGATGTTTTGCCAATTGGAGGTTGAATAGGAATATAAACCAGTGCATGCATCCTGATGGTCCCCACTGACAATGTGGGATGTTTTTGATGTAGATGCATATCCCAATCTGGGACCATCAGACACATGCAGCAAATCACAGAAAACATGACCAAGGATCTCCTTACATTATATTCTAAAGCAAAAGTTAAGCACATCTGACACAAGTGGGTTGTTTGTTTTTGTCTCTAAAATTCTAAAAAGCATTTCCTCTTCTGTGCTGTATTTTAGAGGTCTTTCCCCACATTGCTTTACCTACATTGATTTGGTGTTTATGGTATAGATGGGTTAGAAGTTTAAATAGACTTTATTTTTCACACTTTAAAACGACGTTTTTGCTTTCTTCAGTCTGCATCTAGAGTGCATTCTGCTTCATTTCAAAGAGAATTTGGCTTAGCTATTAATTAATAGTCGTTTGATTGAAATCAATGACTCGCTTGCAGTTAATTTATTGAGACAAGGCTCAGGCCATATAAACCTTCTGGCTATTGTTTTCCTAAAACAACTCTGTTTTAATTTGCATGTATTTAATTTTATAAGACAGCAGCAGAAAACTTGGCTTTCTCCTCATTCCTCCTTTGTCATTTTCTCCTTGCCGAAGACAGATTAGTGATGCCAAGGCATGTGATATATTTGTGTGTATGAATGTGTGTGTGTGTGTGTGTGTGTGTGTGTGTGTGTTAAGAAAAAATTAAAAATCTGTAGCAGACGTATGTCACTCCCCTTTTTCTATCTCTCCTTGGCAGACCTCTCAAGCAGCTGTGTTGGCAATTGTGAGAGCATGTATCATATGAAGGCTGATGATGAGCTTTTAGACTTGCCTCATTATAACCACAGTGTATTTTCTTTGTTATTCACAAGGTCTGAGGACTTTATGAATGAATTCCCACCCAAATTCCTCTTGAGATCTCCTGAAAAGGAGACAGACGAGATTTTTTTGTCATGCAAATACACATAGCAACCAGCTGCCAGCAGCTGAATATCCATTTTAAACATCAAGGCTTTTTAGAAAGCAAATGAGAAAACTCCCCCTCCCCACCTCTTACTATCTATCCAATGGTAAAGAGTTCATTGTCTCCTGTTATCTTAGGCAGGGATGGATGAATCTACGAATTTCTGTTATCTTAGTCAATTTGAGTTTCTCTCTGTTTATTTTTTTCCCCAGTCTGAAAACTTCAGGTTGCCACATTTCCACATTAGTTTGCAATTTATTTTTCACAAAAAGCAGCATTTTAGTAAGTATATTTCCAAATATATTACTGGTATTTAAAAATTTGTCCTGCTTTTTCTCCCAAAGGAGCAGAAGACTGCAAAGAACAAAACAGCAAAGCAATAATGAGAATAAGGCAATTACAACCTTTTTAAAAATCAGGGGTTTTTTTAGCAGTTAACTATCAGCACAGCTAATAATGTTAAGGTTGCCAGGAATGCCGGTCCCACTCTAAAGCCGGGATAAATTTGCCTTACCCCACACAAATAAGAAGTCTCAAGAGCCTTCCTCCTGAATGGAGGGCATGGAGTGGGACCTCATGGTCCCTTTGAGCCAATCACAGAGACACAGGCAGCTGACCAGAATGCCATGCCTCAGTTATGTTGGTACCAGTGCAGTATGTTGGTTTCTTCACTCAGCCATCAATCAATCAATCAATATCCCACATTACAATAAACACAAACACACTACAGTGGTACCCCGCAAGACGAACGCCTCGCAAGACGGAAAACCCGCTAGACGAAAGGGTTTTCCGTTTTGGAGGCGCTTCACAAAACGAATTTCCCTATGGGCTTGCTTCGCAAGACGACAGCCCATAGGGAAATCTCAGGGACAGCGGGGAAGTGCAGCGCGTCTTCCCCACTGTCCTCGGACCTCCTCCGAAGCCTGGCAGCGGGGCGGGGACACCTCCTCCCGCCGCCGCCGGGCTTCGGAAGGCTCCTCCGAAGCTGGGCGGCGGGGCGGGACACCTCCCGCCGCCGCCCGGCTTCGGAACGGTCTTTGCTCCCCCCTGCCTGCCTGTCCCGGAGGGCTTTTGAAGGCAGGCGGGGGGGGGGGGAGCAAAGACTTTCGCCCCCTGCCCGCCTTCAGAAGAGGTCCAGAACCTCATCTGAAGGCAGGCGGGGGGCAAAAGTCTTTGTCCTCCCTGCCTGCCTTCCCAGGGGATTTTAAATCGCCCCAGACAGCGGAGAAGTCCTCCGCTGTCCCGGGGCGATTTTAAAATGCCGCCCGCCAGCATTTTAAGATCGCCCGGACAGCGGAGAAGTCCTCCGCTGTCCCAGGGTTTTTTTAAAATGCTGGGGGTGGGAAGAAAAGCCCTTGTCCCCCCCCCCCAGCCTTCAGAAGAGGTCCGGGGACAGACTGTCCCCGGACCTGGTCTGAAGGCGGTTTCCCTAGGAACGCATTAATTGATTTTCAATGCATTCCTATGGGAAACCATGCATCGCAAGACGAAAAACTCGCAAGACGAAGAGACTTGCGGAACGAATTAATTTCGTCTTGCGAGGCACCACTGTATTACCTGCAGCTAGATATCAAACTGGTAAACAAACTGATGCAGTGGAAACCACAATTATTACTATTATTATTTATTAAATTTGTATACCACCCTTCATCTGTAGATCCCAGAGCAGTTCACAGCATAAAAATACAAGAGAAAAACACAAAATACATTCTGGCTGGAAGATCAGACCAGGGCCAATAATCAAAATGAGCATGCCACCAAAGGTGTGTGTGTGTGTGTTACTTGTCCTTCTAGGGGTTTGTTGGGGGAATAGGAGGGCTTTGGATCCTGTGGAGTCACAGCATCACATGACCCCCCTGACACAGATGCACTCCTTTTTGCCCTCTCCATTGTCAGAACACTTGACAGAAACTGCAAAAAAAGAATGCTTGAAGAACAAAGAAGGGCAGCCTTCACTCGATGTCACTCTCGTCTTGCGTGCTACTGATGAACATCAATAGTGAAATAGTATGTTGACATTATGAAGACCCAGTGTGGTGCAATGATTAGAGTATGGGGACTAGGATTGGAGGAAGCCAAGTCATGAAGCTCATTAGGTGACCTTGGTTCAGTTAGGCAGTGTCGTAGCATGGGTTGCCAGTCTCTGAGGCTGCTAGGAGGGGTGGGTGGGAGTTCAACCGACAGAGTGTGCATGCACATTCAACTGCCTAATAACATCCACATCATCCAGAATATCATAGCCACAGATATAAGAAAAGAAGAGTAATCCATTCTGTTGCCTAGTTCGCATGGAGAAACTTTTTCAATGAGCCTGGCAATGGAAATGCACAGCTGTATTGTGGCAGCACCGGGTGTTGATATTTTCCACACCCTAACAATTCGGTGTCTGTGACAACCACCCCTGTGCCCCCACAATACTATGCTTAGGTAATAACTTACTCAGCCTAATTTACATCATAGTCCCAAAATGGCCTCATGGGCCATATCCAGATGCCTGGATAGCCTAATTAGGCCTATGGGCTAGTGCTTCCCCAGGACTGATTTTGAGATGGAGGGCAGGCACCATCTTAGTACTGCTTTCTGTAAGCCACTCTGAGAACCTTTTTTTTGCTCATGGTTGGGTTATAGAGATGCCATAAATGAATGAATGATAGGCCAATATTCTGACTATGGCAGCTTCATGTGCTCTATAATGTCACAAATTCCACCCCCTCAACCGCATGCTTATCTCACCTGTACAGGGGTGAGAAATGTTGCTTTCCACTTTCTAAGGGTTGCATTCACCAGGGGTAACTCAAAAGTGACAACTTGGAAGCAAGGAGTGACTCAGAACATGAAAGAAATCATTAAGAGGATTTGTGAAATTGTCAGATGGACTTAATGAAACTCCCTCTCATTGTTGCTGGAAGATTGCTTTATCTTCAGCCCACTGACTTCAATCCACTCTGGCATGTATGTGAGAATTTTCACTGCAAGACCCACTCTCTCCATGGAACCTTGTGGACTTCAGCATTCCAATTCTGTCAGAGAGCCTGAATACATTCAGTATTCCATATTGTTATCATTTTTATTCAATAGTTTGGAGGAACACACACATACACATTATGTTTGTGGTGGGGGGCATTTTTGCTGTTCAATATCACATTCCCCTGGGGAATAATTTGTTGTGAGCTGCATGCTAAAAGTGAGTAGGACAGAAGGCATTTATCTTTGTCTCCCCATTTTTTTAAGTAACACCGCCTCCCTCTCTCTCTTTCTCCTTTCTCGCTTGGCTGTTCGGCAAGTTAATAAGTTAACACTTAATAATAATAATAACTAGGGAATCTATCATGGACTTTGCATGAGAGAAGGAAATGAATGACTGCAAGACACTTTAACTTGAAGATGAAATATCATCTAACATAAAGTGGAGTAGATAGATGCTTGTATCAAGCAATGGTTTTAAATAATTATATCTGCCTCTAGTATGTGATCGGCAGATGGATAATCAGAAGTCTCTTTTTTGGAATCTTTGTTAATGCTTATCTGACTTTGCTTCCTTTTCTCTTTTTCCTCTCTTCTCTCTCCATACCTCTATTGTTTTTTCCCGTTATTCTTTTGCTGCTGCTTCTCAATTTTTGTATGGTGTGTGGTCCCTGACAGGGTTAAGGAATGATCAACATGCAGATGAAGGTGATGGTTAGTTGATGAAGGACCCTGTGTGAGAGGCAAGGAAGGGAAGAACTCCCAGGGTGCGAGAAGAACGGAAAGCTCCCAGGTGAGAGCTGGTAGGGTTCACCTTTCTCTGTATGGGGCAAGCTAAGATGTACCTGTGAATTCTTCCCTCTTTCTCTCTTGATTTTTGTTTTTGTATAGATCCATCTGGCCTTTTATTGTACTGCAATGTGACACACACACACACATATTAAAGGAAGAACTGTCTTTCAGTAAGAGCTGTTCGACAGTGGAATGGAATCCCTTGGGAGGTGATGGAGTCTCCTTCCTTGGAGGTTTTTAAGCAGAGGTTGGATGGTCATTTGTCATGTATGCTTGAGTTGAGATTCCTGCACTGCAGGAGGTTAGACTAAATGATCCTCTTGGTCCCTTCCAGCTCTACAATTCTGATTCTATAAAGATTTCTAGAGCAAGATGTGCAATATGATCACCAACATCATCTACCTGAAGTATTCAACTAAAAAACACATGGAAGAAAGGCAGGAGAAATGGAATAATCTATAATAAGAATGGGTAGTAAGTTTATATTGTAAGAGCAAGAAAACCAGATTTGAAACCAAGCATCTGCTACACAACTCTGGTTATGTATGGGGATTTTTTCAACACACACAAAGTTGTTGTATTCTCCACAAGTATCCCCCCCCATGGGATAAATCATAATCTTTCATCTAACCCACAAACTGCAGCATTCATTTTTAAGATATGAAATCAATCTGTAAAGGGCTGATCCATACAACACCTTATGAAAAGGGAGAGAAAGCAGTTCCTTCAATGTGACTGCAAGAAACATTTACAAAAAAAAAAGGACAGTGTGATTATCTGTCTTGGCATTTAGCTACACCAACTGAATTAATATTATTTAGCTGCACTGACAGAGCTCGTTCCTTGCAGATTCTTTATCCTGGGATTTCTTAAATGTCTGCAGTCTAGGGGAGGGACGAGGAGAGAAGAAACCCTTCTGGGACACAGCATAAAATCATTGAGCACTTTGACAGTAGCCTATGCAACAAATCCAAAACCATATTGAGTTCAAAGGATAATGATAAAGATCATCTGAAGTCAGAGGAAGCTAAAGGACATCCTTCCCGTAGCTCTGCATGAGATTTGGAGTTTCCTCACATGTGACAGATACTTGCATAAAACTAGACCAGTCTGAAGTTCAATATTTTTATGTCTGTCAAACTGAACACTGATTGACCCCTTAATCTCCCTGCAGGTCACTAAATATCATCTTTTGAAGTTGTGTATGGAGAGACACCTTGATAAGCTCTGTCGAAGAAGCATTTCCTGACAATCATGACTTCCTAAGCATTCTGATGTTCTCAGAAACAAATTTGTGTTTGCTGTTATTATATATTTTCCCCATGCTTTCATTCCATGTTACATTTTAAGAAGCTAACCATTGCACAAATAAAATTCAAGCATTCTACGATGCACATATTTGGACACCACACTGAGATATTAAGATTTTCTTTAAAAATGAATAAAATTGAGATGCATATTCACACTCCTGTCTCAGTGACATCTCCGTTGGCATGGCCATGCCTACAGAATAGAAGATGGCAGGTTTCCCAAGGACATGCTCTATGGGGAGCTGGCTTCAGCCACCAGGCCCATTGGTAGACCAACTCTATGTTACAAAGATGTCTGCAAATGTGATATGAAGGCTGGCAGTGTTAACCCTGCTGTGTGGGAATCCCTTGCAGATGACTGCAGCACATGGAGATAATCAGTCAGGTTATGTATCCACAGCAGTGACCAGAGGAAGAATGATTGCTGGAAGGAGTGCAGAAAGAAGAAACACAATGGTATACCTGCATCAGCACAACCAGATGCCTTCATCTGCCCCAGGTGCAACAAAACATGTCTCTCCTGTATCAGTCACTACAGCTACAGCAGGCAAGATAGCTCTCCAATTTTTGGACTTCACTCCTGAAAACACACTCTTCCATTGTCTTTTAAGACAGACGAATGCCAGCCAACTTAGTATACGCATCTTGGTACACATTACTCAGCTGAAGAACAACACTGCAGAATTTGAAGTGCAAATTTCAGAGGATGGCTGTGTTTTTGTTCCAACAAGTATGAATTTGGTAAGCTTGCCTTTAAATGCAAACCGGATCTAATTTCTCACCCATCCCTATTGAATACTCATGTAAGAAAGTCCTCAATGGGTCTTACTCTCTCTTAAGTGTTCTTTTGTGTCCTTTTAGGAGGCAGCTAAATTATGGCAAGTGTCTCTTGCCATGACTCTCTAAATAAAACTTTCTGTCTCATGAAAGGGGGAGAAAGTCCATTTTGATCCTCTCCTTCTACAGCTGCAGCTTTAGAAAGTCCTGCTTCTCTGCTAAGTCAACACAAATCAAGCATAATCATACAAGTTTGTCCTTTATGTTTCATTGCACATGTTTCACCCTATTAGCCAAGGTCATTTGCTGGTGCTGGGAGCATTTTATCTTGGCGATGAAAGGAGCCTTGCAGTCTTACACCTGATATTGAATTACAAACTGATCATACATGTATGGGCTTTGAACATTCCTGTATTTCTATGCTAAGTGTTTTAGATTCTACACATTTGTTTTGTTTTTAACTAAAAGTGGCAATATTTCTCCCCTGGTTAAACTAACAGTCTCCTCTCCCTGCTACTTCCAACACTACCATAGCTGTGCCAGACAGGAGGGAAGAATAGAAGGAAAAAGCAGGAAGACCCTGGGCTGTATCCAGCACTCTCTGTCCTTGAGTGCAAAGGTTTTTGCACTAGCAAACAACTGAGGGCTCATTCACATTTAGCTTTGCTCCATGCTTTGTAGGCACAGGTCTGGGATTTCCAGGTCTGAGTCCAAGCAGGACTCTTTTTGTCCCAGCACTTTTTCTGGGGAAAGCCACATTTTACTCCTAACTGGAGCAAACAGCAATCCATCAAAAACATGATCATCATTTGCTCCAATGCAATGGTAAAACACACATACACCTCGTAAATATAGAGTGTGGTTTGGATTCATGACATTTTTCTTCTCCTGAATCACCGCAAAACTAATGTAGCAAAACACGAATTGCTATCAAAATTCAGGTTTTCATTGAAATTTGTACTGTCTGGATGCTTCTGCTAATTAGCAATCCCTGACACTTTCGCAATAAATTAAATGGTATATGGAAAAGTTAGCAGATTACCATAGTCGAGCCACTGCCAATTTAACAAGAAATGTTAACAAAAGCACTTGCTTTAAACATGACACACTCAATTACTTTTCACAGTTTAGGGAACATGATCATCACTGAAAATAAGATTTCTGATCATAGCCATGTTGTATATGTGTACCTTTGTATCAGAATCTGTCTAGATTCTGCATTGCTTAAGTGGCTTTGACTTTCGTTACCCCATTTGTTACTCACTTACCTTCTCTGGTTGTGATAGAGGTCCCCATGGCAACTGATAATCTAGTGGCTGTCCCCACCTCCCTAGAATGCACCAGCATGATACTATGGAAAATAAAATGGTGGCTGCCAGGAAGCAGCTACCAACAAACAATCCAATTAGAAGAAGAAGCAACAAAAGAGAAAACAACAAATGTGAGTATCATAATAAGACAAATTTGAATACAATGGATGAATTATGAGACAAATAAGATTTTCAGCAAACAAGTAGGGTTTTTACTAAAGAAAATGAATGGAATTATGAAACAAAAGCAAAGCAAAATCCCTCACAACTCTTCCTGAATTGGTTGAACAGTGATTTCCTGCAATTCACTCTAAAAGTACTGAGGTCCCTGACCTCACCTGTCTCATCCTATACAGCAAAGCCCCTTTAAGGTTGAAGGCACTGGCAAAGCTGAATCTCTCTTGCTATAGAATGAGATGCATTTCACTGTGATGTTAACTCATGGCTTAGAAGAAGTTAATGAAACCATTCAAGTTCAATACTTTAATCTCTCAAATTGGTTTATCTTAGCCTTGTGGCCGTTTCTTATTTCATAATATGCCTAACACAAAATATCTGCAAAGGCTTACAAAATTAAATGAAGGCAAGTGTGTACAATTTTGAGCTCATTAGGAGCCATTCATATGTTCATCTGTCTCATTAGAGATGTTTTCGTGAACTGGGAAAGTGCTTTGGAATCTGCAATTTTTAATTTCCCTGCCAACTGGTGTGAGATTTTGGATTGTTTCTCTCTCTCTCTCTCTTTCTCTGTGTGTGTGTGTGTGTGTGTGTGTGTGAGAGAGAGAGAGAGAGAGAGAGAGAGAGAGAGAGAGAGAGAGAGTGTTTTAACATATTAAAGGCTACTAAGAGAGGAGCACAAAGTACTGAAAAGATGTTCAGTTTCAGATGTTCAGTTCCCATTTTCACAGGCTTCTCACACTTCAGTTAAAGCTCAAGGGAAATAGCTCCTCCCATGGGACTTTATTCAAATCAGAAAGTCATGTGCAAGTGAGACAAACACGACCAGTGGGCAAAGACAGTATGCAAGAAGACGGCCAAAGGTTGCATGCCCACAGCACCCAACACCTTCTTGGAATATGTATTAGTAGTAATGATAGTTTTATGTGTTTGGCTATAATCCTTAGCAAAGATAAAAATACATTCAAAATTGAGCCACAAATCTGGCTCTTAATTTCCTGACTGCCAACTCAAATAAGAAAGCACATAAGGTAATATAAGTTTTCTGGCCTGATAGCAAAACACACATGAAGTCACTTAGTGTAACAACATCCATCCTCCAGCTAAACTCAGATATTTTTCGTGAGAATCCTTATATAGAGGACACCAAGTAATAAAGTGAACAATGTTTTCTATAGCCATCATTGAATATGTGAGGGGGGTTAATATGAATATCCCTCATCTCATTACATTTAGAGATTTAGTTTGGAAGACCATTTCGGCTCTAAATTAATTCTATAGTGTTGAAAAATATGGTTCTCTCTCTCTCTCTCTCTCTCTCTCTCTCTCTCTCTCTATATATATATATATATTGGTGCTGTGGATGTTTCTTAGTCATATTTCCATATATTTGCCCATTTTTTTCCATGCATCATCATTCATTTATAATAATAATGTAATAAACTGCAGAGATTGTTTGACTCAGACTTTATATATGCAGGGATTTAGGATTAAAAATTCTAACCCCTAACCCTAAACCTACACATATTAAAGTGTATTTTATAAAGCACATTTCTTATGTTATGGCAGTCCATGTTCATATGGTTATTTTCTTTTCACAAAAATGCACACTCTTCTTCTGTTTTCCTACAAATTGGTAAATAGCTAAAAATAAAAGCTATCATTATTAATCTTTGTTCGGTGTTGTCTGGCTGCCCTGCAATTAATAACCGGTGTTAAATCCCCTTCTGAGAAACAGGGTGAAGACAGCCATATCTACCAATACCATGTTGCTATGAATTCAGTACTCCCTTGCTGGATCTCAGTGATTTACTTTAAAAAAAATACTTTCCAGTCCAGTCCTATAGAACAGTTATGCATTATATAAATGGAGGCTTAATCACATCTGGGGAAATTGCTCAGTCCTTACGTTTCTGAAATAAAATCCTAGCTTAAAAAAAAGCGGGAAAGGAAAATATGTTTCAATTTTCCATTCTGGAATTCTATTTCAGCTTTCAATTGAACTTGTGGCGTGTGCAACCAACTATGAATGCTGTGAGCTCAATGGCTTGAAATAGCATCAGGAGAACAAATCTTTGTTTCACTCAGAAAGAAAGAGAAAGTATTTAAGGTATATCAGAAACTACGGGTGGACATTTATGCTGAAAAGTATTACACACACTCTCTTTCTCTATCTTAGGGAATTCCTGTTATAATATATACATATTACTTGCATACATGCATATATGCATATTATGCTTTTGGTTCATGCATAGAAACATTTCCTGTTATAAGGTAATTTCAGACTTGTGGCTAAAATGAGAACCAAGAAAGGCATAAGATATATCTCATACGAGGACCACCTCCTCCACTGCAGGGAAACAGAATGTTGGGCTTACTATTGCAAGTCCTTTTTATACAGGAGTGGAGGGGATCTGACCAGCCCCAGGACTGACGATGTGGTGGAGAGAAGTGCAGTGATCAGTCCTATTCAAGCAGCCAGGCTATCCCCCCCCCCCGTTCCCATCTCTCTCTCTCTCTCCCTTCTCTGTCTCTCTCTCAGTCTTAATCTCTCCTTTTTTCTCTTTCGCTTTCTATACTGTTTTGTTTTGATTGTTCATCATCAAACCTTTATTGGCATCACATACAAACATTCAGAATAAATAGGCCAGTGTGATATTGTTGCCATTTCAACAGTACAGTCATTTGCCAAAGGGAAGAAGAGGCGAGCAATCTATTTAATCTCTGTGAGTCTCCAGCAAGGGCAGGATCCTGTAGCATACTTCGGCAACAAAAAAATCAAATAGAGGAACTTAGCTACTGTCTTGGTGAGCTCCTGGTCTCTCCCCTGTAATAAGAAGCATATAACCTCTGTCTCTTGTTTCCATGTTGGAATACATGGATGGTCTAGAAATTGTTGGTGGAGATCATCATACATTTTACATTTAAGGGCCATGTGAGCTAGAGTTTCCACCAGGTGGGCATCGCATGGGCAGATCCTATCTCCTTCTGCCTTGCTATTCTTGGCTACTGTTAGTTGTGACACTTGTGAACAGAGAGTGAGCTGCCCTCCCACTCAGAGTAAATGTCATCAGGTTGCATAATCCTGCCCAGTGGAAGTGAGTGGAAGGAACAACTAGATCACTTTGTGAAGTCCCGGAATGGAAGACACTTTAGCGAAGCAAAAGGGTCACAAATGCCTTCATTAGAGGACCATACTATATAGGGCCATACACTACAGTCATACCTTGGTTTTTGAACAGCCTAGTACTAAGACGTTTTGGCTCCCGAATGATCAAAATCTGGAAGTGAATGTTCCAGTTTTTGAATGTTCTTTTGGAAGCTGTACATCTGACGGGGCTTCCGTGGCTGCCGATTGGCTGCAGGAGCTTCCTGCAGCCAATCAGAAGCTGTGCTTTGGTTTTTGAATGCTTTGGAAGTTGAACGGACTTCCGGAACAGATTCTGTTCAACTTCCAAGGTGCGACTGTAAAGGGTCATAACACATGGTGAGCTATATATTGTAAGCTTACACTGTAACCTATAAATCTCTGATGTCCATATCAGCATTAGGAGCAACAGAAGCGATAATATGTGGCAGAGTGAAAGAGCTCATTCATATCGCCATTTGCCCTGTTGCTTTCTTCTGGGAAAACCTGCAGTTTACTGCTAAATCAGACCAAATGGCAATCAAGTTTTCACCAGTAGTAGATAGGTAGCCGTGTTGGTCTGCCATAGTCAAAATAAAAAAATTCCTTCCAGTAGCACCTTAAAGACCAACTAAGTTAGTTCTTGGTATGAGCTTTCGTGTGCATGCACACTTCTTCAGATACACAGTTTTCACCAGATTGCTATTTCAATTCAGCAGCAAAAAGTGTGTTTCTCAGAGGAAAGCCATGAAGCAAATTCAAAATCACTGAGTTCTTGAGCTACCACTTTAATTCCCTAATAATGCTCTGGTGGTGCTGCATCAAGGACATTGTGGGAAATTAATGCATCAGCTCATAGATCAAGCTGATTCCACCACCAGGGGAACAAAGGAAGTTGGGATGGGGAGCCCAGGGCAGGTGTTAGTGGTAGGCCTTGCCAGGATTCTGTGCCCTGACAACTGGCAAAGGATGCCATGCGCCAACACCAGACATTTAAAGTGTAGCAAATTGATCCAATAAATTTCATTTTAGCTTGCTGCACCTCTCATTATGTGGGAGCTCAATAATATCAATATGCTGAACTGTACTACGCTCAACTGCCAATCTCATATGATTCTTCACAAGGTACATCTTGATTTTACATTGTCATTTATTCTCATATTTAATGTTTGTTGTGTGTGGAGGGGAGATCTGTCAGGTGCTATAGGAGATACAGTGAAATGCCTAATGTGTTATTTCAGAGTGTACTTATTGGTAGCAAGAGGAAGACTTATAAGGAAAAGTCAAAATTTTCTCCATAACTTACTCAATGTTCTTAGAATTGTTTGCTTTATGAGGGAGTGCTACAGAGGATAGATTAAAATGCCTGCTACTCTGTGATTTTTGCAAACTACACCTTGGCAAATATAAATCTGTCAAATATTGCAACTTAGTTTTGGTATTATTATATACTAGGAAAATAGCAATATAGCATTACTTTCCAATATAACTGAACTTCAGGAAACATTTGAAAAAGCACGGAGGACTAGAGTTCAAATAAAATCTAAGTATCTAAGATATGAAGAAGTTTATGGCGGTGCAATGTTTAAGATTGGTATTTCTCTTTTTATTAATTCTTGTAGAGCCCCCCCTCAATATTATTTTTTGTGCTCCAGTTTATCATTTCAGCTTTCACTGCATTTCCAATAGCCTTACAGGGATTCCCCCCTGCCATTCCTTTCATCTGAAGATTCATCAGAACCTACTTTTGCAAAAGAAAAAAATCCCTTGCTTTGTGTCAGATTCTTCCCTTTCCAGATCCAGTTTCAGTCAGAAAACTATTAACAAGAATATTAACCCCTGCTCAAACATTTGGAAAAGGGTCATAGCTCAGTGGCAGAGTAGGAGGTCCCGGAATCAACCCCAGACATCTCCAGGTTGGGTTAGGAGAGCCCCCCTGTCTGATATCCTGGAGAGCCACTGCCAGTCATGTAGGCAATACTGAGCTAGATGGATCACCAGTACAAAAATGTAAAGCAGCTTCTTATTTCCCAACAGTGTAGCATAGCTTTTAGAGTGTTGGGAAACCAGGGTTCAAATCCCCACTTGGCCATGAAGCTCACTGGGTGACCTTTGGCCAGTCACTCATTTTCAGTCTAACCTACCTCACAGGTTGTTGTGAAGATAAAAGGAGAAGGTGAACTGTGTATGCCACTTTGAGCTCCTTGGAGGAAAGGTGAGATATAGCATAAGAAGAAGAAGAAAACATATTTATAAAATCATTTAAAATGCTGTCACTTGTGTGGAGTTCAATAACCAGTTGGAGGGTGAATTCTTATCTTCCCAGGAAGACCATCATGGCACTGGAGAGATCAACCTGGCCTCACTCACTTGTCAGTTAGGAAGGATCTTGCTTCCCTTCTTCCTGCCAGAAAGAAAATGGTTCCAACTGCCAGTTGGCCAGATTATAGGGCTAAACAGAGACACACACTAGCCTCTACTACTGACCAGGAGACCTAGAGTTTTATCCAGCTACCATACTCAGAGGAGTTCAGTTGAACTGAGTAAACTTAAGTCATTCGTGTCCATTGATTTCAATGAGTGGGCTTGACTTAGTTGGATCCACCTGCTAGATCTACCTGGAGATTGCATCCCCATGCCTCTTAGGAAGAACATGATGGCAGGAGGAGACCAATCTGGCCCTTCTGTTGATCAGTTAGGGCAGAGCTCTCATCTTCCCTCCTAGTGTCTTGCTCTACTCTTCCTTCCACCTTGGTTTTCCCTTTTTGTAACATGTCTATTAGGTTGCAAGCTTACAAGCAGGGACAGGATTGTAAACTTGCAAACATGAACTGTATTTCCTCTCTATACTACACTCACCCTGATCTTTCACCACACTGGTGAATGAATGTACTGCACAATGACAAACTAAGAATTAGAACAAACTAATTCTACTTTTGTTTCCATCCTCCTCCCTGCTGACTGCAAGTGACACAACCTGGAATGGTCATAAGGCAGGTGAGACTATCTAATGACAGGCTGTGGTTGGTGGGCCAGTGTCCTAATGGACCAAGCTCTGCTGTCAGGGAACCTCACTGTCTCACTTCACTCTTCAATGCAGCCAGGTAGAAAATATTAGCACCAACCTCATCGTACTTTGAAACTGAACCTTGGGTTTGTTGCTAGGCACATGGCAGACATTGCACCGTTTAAAAGGGCATTGCATTGCAATTGCCATGAACTCATACTCTTTAAAGTGAAGCTCAGCCAAGGCATTTTCACCCTGTGCTAAAAAAGTTTGTGGGTGTTGCACTTCTATCAATAGATGTTTGATGAAAACGCTTTGCAATGAAAATATCCATACTACAAATAAATGCTGTCAGTGAAGCAAACTGCATTTGAAGAAAATCAGGAGTGTGGATCTAACAGGGATTATATCTGCAAAGACAATGTAAAATGCTGGCAAGGTACAAGCGATCAATTCCACCCGGGCATTCAGCTGTATTCTTGTGGTGACACTTTACATAGGTCACAACTGACGCAATGCAAAATTTCAAATAGAATAGAGCAAGGTTATTGACAGTCAATGGTGTCAAAAGCTAACAAAAGATGCAGCAGCAGCATCTGCTGCCTTAGCAAATACAGGAGAACTGCTGTATGTGCTGGCAATAGAGTGGACCTATGGCATCTTAAAAACGTTATTTTGAAAACCCTATTACTGTGCCAGTATAGAACAGAAAAAGTAGTTAAGAAATATTTCAAGGGATGAACAGATCTCCATTTTTCTGTATTTATTTATAAAGCATTTCACACTGCTTAATATAATGAAAATCTCTAATCAGTTCACATAGACACAATAAAAAACCCCAACAACATGGGCTCAACTGTTCTTCTGTGGTCGTTTTCCAGCTGACCACCATCTTTGTAAACCTGGTCCTATAGACTTGGGATGTGGCCTGTGGCCCTTCAGATGTTATTGATGGTAATTGTTGCTGACCACTGGCCATGCTGGCTGCCTAATGGAAATTGGGATCCAACAACATCTGGAATGCTGTGGGATTCCCATTCCCATGGAGATCCGTTAGTGCAAGTGTTTATAGAGAAAACACACAATAAGTTAAATCCTTGTACTAATCTGAGCTATAGGAAAAGTTTAGCCCTTAAAGAATTGTCTAATGATCTGGATCTAATTATAAAAGAAGCTGATAAGGGAGGAGTTATAGCAATTATGAATAAATGGAAATACAAGGGGAAAGTAATGAGACAGCTGGGGGATTCGTCTTCTTGTATCTCATATGTAAAGTCTGTACAAAGAATCATTGACTTATTAAATGAAGGCTTGTCAAAGGGGCACATTGCAAAATCAAGTACAGATATTTTAATATAATGCAAATCCTTGTATAGGAATTTCATATATTTGTTACCCGAGCTTCATAAAAATGAATCAAACATAGAACATAGAAAGTCACCTTATACTGAGAGGCCCCATTAGTTCATCTAACTCAGTACATTGACTGGCAATGGCTTATCTGGATTCCAGGCAATGGTCTCTACTGACTGTACCTGGAGATACTGGGGGTTGAAAATAGGACCTTCTGCATGCAAAGCCATGCCCTCTATGGCCATTCCCCTCAACACTTATTCTTTTGCAGTGAACTTCAGTTTTCGAGCCATTATCTGTTTTAAGCCATTAACCCTTGGTCATCTTGGTTGCCCTCCTCTGCACACATTCCAGCTTGTCAATATCCTTCTTAAATTTTGATGTCAAAAGACTACGCTCTTGGTGGCAATTTCTCTTTTACAAAAAACAACTCAATACTTATTATCACACTGAGCATATGTGGAACATATTTTGTTATGATTGATTAATGGATTCTATTCCCCATTTCCCCCATTGTTTTCTTTTATTCAGCCTGCTACTGTTATTAACATTAAAAATACAAGAGCCCAACTGAACCAGATCAAAGGTTCCTTGAGTCACGCATCCAGCTTCCTACAGGGTTCACCCACTTTGGGAAGCCCACAAGTGAGACATGAAGACAATAGTTCCTCCCCACTATTGTTCCCCACATGCTGCTCAGCCTGAAGTTTCTCTAGTGCCATCATGAATATATTCTGCACACTACTCTGTTGCCCACTGCCATGAATTGATCTATCTTCCAGGAATTTGTCAAACAACATTTGTGTTGAGACACAACAGGCACCCACTATTTGCACTTTCAAGAAACAGTTGAGGACATTTTCATTTTGACAGGTTTTCCCAGCTGGATAAATTGGTCCACTTGTTGGGCTTTTAGTCTCTCTCTCTCTCTCTCTCTCTCTCTCTCTCTCTCTCTCTCTCTGTGTGTGTGTGTGTTCTTAACTGTTTTTAATTATCTTATGCATACATTTCCTTGAGACGATGGTTCAGAATGTGATTTATAAATCAATTGTAATAATCATTATCATCCTATTTTAAAACCATTTAAGCCAGTAGCCAACATCACACATGACGGTGAATTCCATATGTTAATCATGTACTCTTTGAATAAGTATTTTCCCCTTTTTCTTTCCTAAATTCACTGTACAAACATCAATCTCATTGGATCAATTTCACTGGATGACCCTGTGCTGTAGTGATATGAAAGAGGGGGGTGGACATTGTACACAAATTACAATAAAATTATTTCTACCAGATAAACAGATAAGCAGGGAGACAGGCAGGCAGGCAGGCAGTTTCCCTCTCTTATCTAATTAGCTTTTTGGAGGGGGGTTATTGTGCATTATGCAAATATGTTTATTTATTTACTTGTATTCATCCACTCACTCACTTATTCATTTAATTTCTATCTTGCAATGTGCTTCAAAAAGACTCAGGGCTTCTTTTTGATACCTCAGATACTGAGGTTCCACTTCAGTACACACAATTATAGTCTTAAAATCTCTAGCAATGTTAAAAAGTGATTGCTTCACCTAACACAGGATTCTTCTTATCTGCTCCTCTTGGGAATCTATGATTACTGAGCCATTGGGGTGGGGGGGGAGAAGTAAAATGAATGATGTGCTTTTTACCACAGCTCTTTAGTTTTATTAACAGCAGACTTCCATTTGTATAGAATAATGGCTCCCTGTAAAATCTCTGCAAAATAGAGTTTCACATGGAATCACATGTATTTTGAGCATTATGTAGTATCAGCAGTTTTGAAGATCTGGAGTCTTTCCTACCCTTAAACAGAAACTGCCTGGGCACCCAGCATCAGCTCTCAACATACATAAGGGATGTTAATGTTAATGTTAATGTTAATGTAGGGAAATAAGAAAGCCCAGTTGGATCAAGGCAAAGATCCATGTAGTCTAGCATTCTGTTCTCACAGTGGTCAACCACTGGAAGCAAGATTGGAGCACTACAGCACAGTCTGCATTTGTGATTCCCGGCAGCTGGTATTCAGAGGTATATCACCTCCAACACCAGAGGTAGAAAACAGCCACTATCCTCCATGCACTTCTAATACGCTTTAAGGCAGGAATCCCCAACCTTTGGCCCTCCAGATGTTTTGGACTACAATTCCCATCATCCCAGACCACTGGTCCTGTTAGCTAGGGATCATGGGAGTTGTAGGCCAAAACATCTGGAGGGCCGCAGGTTGGGGATGCCTGCTTTAAGGCTATCCAGGTTAATGGCCATCACTACATCTTTGGGAAGTGAATTCCATAGTTTAACTATGTGTTGTGTGAAGAAGTCAGACCTGAATCTTCCAGTCTTGGGTTTCTGTTAATTTGAGTGGGCCTAATGTTGAATACAAGCATCAAATGAAAAATAAAAGAGCATTTTTTAAAAAATAGGATGGGCAATTCAAAGTCATCATACTGTTTCCCACTCTCACGGGTCCACAGTTCCATGCCCCTAATGTTCTTCCAAGAGATCTTTAGAAAAGAGAGAAATTATTCCTTATCAAAGTGATAATGTCACCAAAGATTCAACGCAAGCTTTGTTTGTTGCATAAATAACACCAGGAAAATACACACCTTGATATTCAGTTTAGGGGGTCCGAATAACAAATATGATAATAATTTGGTACACATTAGATGGAAGAAACAATCTACTTTTTGCCTCCATAAGAATTTGTGCTTGCACTCTGTGTGTCCTGAAGCAATCCAACCATACACAGATTTCTGTGAAGAACAGAATGTGTGAAACATATGTTGACTTTGAATCCAATGGTTGCTGATCTTGGAAAGTTCATTTTTTTTAAAAAATGGATCTACTTCTATTTCAAGTTCAACATGTCCAAAGAGAAAGTAAAGAACACATGTAATAGAATGAACTGGAAGATATAAAATAGAAATAATTCAAAATCCTACCCCCAAATGAACATAATTTACATTAAGTTCACTCAGGACACATGGAAACTACTTTCTGGTGTAGTTGAGAGATTATTTAAACTAATTCCAGTGCTCCCCCCAAAAAAAATGTTTAGGGGTACTCTCATTGTGCTGCTCATATTGAAATACTGCCCCTCAATGATGCCAAACTTAGATTCACAAAATGTTTAGGGGTATGTGTACCCCTGGGTACCCCCAGAAAAAGCATTGACTAATTCCATGAACTTTTGTTCATTCCAAGCACTGAATTGTTGGCAGTGACAGAGGATGCGGACAGAAAATAAAACATGGTTGTTGTTTAGTTGTTTAGTCGTGTCCGACTCTTCGTGACCCCATGGACCAGAGCACGCCAGGCACTCCTGTCTTCCACTGACTCCCGCAGTATGGTCAAATTCATGCTGGTAGCTTCGAGAACATTGTCCAACCATCTCGTCCTCTGTCGTCCCCTTCCCCTTGCACCCTCCATCTTTCCTAACATCAGGGTCTTTTCCAGGGAGTCTTCTCTTCTCATGAGTTGGCCAAAGTATTGGAGCCTCAGCTTCAGGATCTGTCCTTCCTGTGAGCACTCAGGGCTGATAAAACATAGGCTTTGTGAAACATAGACATCAGGTGTATAACATGTTGAACATTGGTTCATTTTGTATAGTCATCATTTCTACACTAATTATTAGCAGATCACCAGGTTTTCAGGCAAGTTCATTCTCAGCACTGCTTGCAGATTCAAGGGGTTGAACCTGAAACATTTTGCACACAATTTTTATTTTGTTTTTTGCTGTACCACTGAGATATGGCTGTTCCCCAAGTTTTCAAGCTTGAAAATTGGAGTATAGTGCTTGTACCATGTAGGGATGAATGAATCTTTACAGTATGTATGTCATTGACATGTGTTCACTTATAAATCTATTGTTCCGTTTCTGCAGTAGTGAAAAACTGTATTATTAATACAATTATTTAAAAATAAATTATTTAAATAATTGTATACCATTATTTAAATATTATTTTGGGTGTATGTTTCCCACAAAATACTCATTCTAAATGTATTTTTTCTCAACATCCACATTATAAACACATTTTGTCTTCTGCACTTAATATACATATAAATACATATAATCCATCTAACATAATGCATATAAAAAGGTATCAATTTCCTTTTAAAAATGCATTTCGGTGTGATTTTGAGCTGAAAGTGCATGGCAAAATTTTGAGATGTGTGACATCTGAAGGATAACATAGCTATTACATTATGTACTTTCTTATGCTATGTACTCTAGTCTCTTAGGCGCAGATCAGGTGAGTTTGCATCTGAATTGACAAGGAATGAATTCCTCAAGCATTCCCAGTGAGATCTCCATGAGTTCTATAATTATTGCATCTAGTCTCTTACCAGTGCATATTGCTTTAATAAGGACATTACATTCAGAACAAGCAATCCACTGTTAAACTTTAATACCTCTGTTTACAACCCCTTGGGCATGTATCCAGTTTAAATACAATAACAAAACATTTAAAATCATGATTAAAAAAAATGTAAAATAAACATATCTCAGATATTCTGAATAGTTTTTGAAGGGGCCTGGAAAACACATCATGCATACCTTTGGATCACAACTACACCATAAAATTAAAACACTCTCATAACAGCAGTCTTCAGAAAACTAGGATTTTCAACAGTCTTGGAAAATCCTAGTTTTCCCAGTTGTAGCTCTGTGAGGTCAGCTCTCTTAACAAAATACAGCTTTAATTGTATCATGTAGATGTAACCTTAAAATGAAGACCCGATCCCCTGCCTCAAACCCCCTACAATTATTAAGTTCACCACTGATTCAAATTTATCCATTGATTGAAGAGTTTCACGTTACTTGGTCACTAGTGAAAACCAAGTAGGCCATAAAGGTAAAGGTAAAGGTACCCCTGCCCAAGTAGGCCATAAGTTACAGCTAATTGTATAACACGTTGAATTTGACTGTATATTCCAACTAATTGTTTAAGCACATTCAGTTCCTCTTTGTTCTTGCATGTGTTTACCATTGTGCTGCATGTGCAAAATACTGAACATATGCGAGGATTGTAAAGGACCAGTAGGACTAATATCTGAAACGAGCCTTCTGCTTAATGTATGGGAAACCAATACATTGAGATAATAACAAATGATAAGCAGGGATAGTTCTTTCAATTCCTCTTAGGGTTGCCATGTGTCCTCTTTTTCCAGGACATGGCCTCTTTTTAAGGGTTAAAATGTCTGTCCAGATGTATTTTTAAAATTGGCCAAAATGTCTCTGGTTATACTTTCTGGATGAAACATAGACATAATTGGTGGTTGAAAACTTGTTTTCCTCTACTCTTCTCCTGCCCCCTCAGCAATATGTGAACCTACCCACTTCTCACTTTCTGACTCCATACACTTCGTCAATGCAGTTACTATTCAAAATTTGCCCTTCTTGGAATTTTACAGTGAAGTTCTCACTTAATGAGGTGATATTGCAAACTGAAGATAAGAAACAGAGAGATTTTTTTAAAAAAAGTCAGATTTGTCTTTCCCTAACACATATGCACTTGATTTATTTTTAGCCCATTTGTTTACATCCCTTCCCCATATTCCACCTTTTCCCCTGAGCATCATTGGTCTAGCAATTTGGAACAAACAACAGGAATTCTAAGGAGAAACCCTTGTCTAAAAACAGAACAAAAGGGGAGGGGACACTTACATTTTATAATGGAATTATGCAAAGCTAAAATCATTTTTGACCAAGGTGGCTGCAGTTAATGATACTATTTGATATGAACCCCTTCTGTTACTGATTCTTTTTCTTTTGAGTTATGTTCAACCTGGTCTTTGTCAGCTTGTGGAGATTCTTTTAATTGCAGCCAGAATCTGCATGACAAGACACTGGGAAAGGAATCAATTCCCATCTGTTAAGGAACAGTTTACAAAAAGCTGCCTTTGTTATGGAGATGAAGAAGCTCATGAGATATAAATGGTTCTACTAAGCTATACAATTCAAAACTGTTCTGATGTCTGGACTTGTTTTATACTTTAAAAAAGGCATCACACTTTTTTCATACTCCAGTAAACTACACTACATTTATTTTTACTTTATTTTCAAAATAATAATAATAATAATAATGGGTGATCAATATAAGGAAACATTAGATCCTGGACATCTTGGCACAATTATTGGAACATATGCTGCCAAAGAAAGCTACTTCTTAAACGGCATCACAAGCTTTTTCTCAGATTTAAGATGTCCATAGCCAGCAAGTAGAAGCCCAGGAACTGGTGCGGTAAAGCTAAAAGTTAGAGCCAGGTGTTCAGAACCAGAAACAAGTCAAGGGCCAATAAAAGCTCATATTATAGGCAAAGGCCCAGTCTGAACACAAAGTCTTTCTTCACTTGCTCACTCTGATGTTGACTTGAGGGGGTTCTGGGTTCTCCCCCTACTGAACATTAAGCTAGATCCCTTGGAACAAAGACAGATCCCTTGAAATATCCCCCTGAGTCACCTAAGCAATAAGAGGCATGATTCAGGTGTCCCATGGTGCTTAAAAATATAACCTGTCAGTGTTGTTGTTGTTTAGTTGTTTAGTCGTGTCTGACTCATCGTGACCCATGGACAAGAGCATGCCAGGCACTCCTGTCTTCCACTGCCTCCCACAGTTTGGTCAAACTCATGTTCATAGCTTCATCCAGCCATCTCATCCTCTGCCATCCCCTTCTCCTTGTGCCCTCCATCTTTCCCAACATCAGGGTCTTTTCCAGGGAGTCTTCTCTTCTCACGAGGTGGTCAAAGTATTGTAGTCTCAGCTTCAGGACCTGTCCTTCCAGCAAGCACTCAGGGCTGATTTCCTTAAGAATGGATAGGTTTGATCTTCTTGCAGTCCATGGGACTTTCAAGAGTCTCCTCCAGCACCATAATTATATTTGCCCACCCATAACCTGTCATTAGGGGTGGGCAAATATGTTAATTTTGATTTCTCTCAGCTTTAAGTTCAGTTCCCCACATTTTCACATCAATTTAAGATTATTATTCTTTAAAAAATACTCCTCATAAAAATTCACTTGCATTTTAGTGCAAATTTATTATAGTACAGAAATGTTTGTATGCAATTTTCCATAATATAATATATTTTCTCTTGGACTTTATTGGTCTGACGTGACACCCGCTAATTGATTTGCGAACCTCAATTAGCGGTTTATGGCCGCCCGGCACACTTCCGTTGCGCAGCTCTCAGTCACGCTTCCGCAGAGTTTCACACAGCGGTGTAAAACTGTCCCGTAGCTTGACTTAGTTTCCAGACAAACACACAGAGTACAGGTTTGTCTATTTACAGTCGTTTATTCCAACATATCTCTGGAAAAACCAGGACTGCTTGCAGCCATTATAAAACTGCTCCTTTCCCCTCACAGCATAGAGTGAGAATGACAAACTCCTCCCAAGCTCCTCCCAAGCTTCCAAAACTGACGTCAGAATGCTGAGGCATCATGGGAACAACTTAACCTGTTAAGTTCCACATCCCACACCCCCTCTTGCCGAACCATTCTGACAAGACCTTTTTGAGCTCAACACCTTTCCCTTTGCCTTGTGCCCCTTCCCGGCATCTTTCCCAGGCACCTGTTGAACCCCTTCAACATTCCCAGAATCACACTGTGCGACACTTTCCCACGCACCCGTGACCTGAAACCCCTCTGACCCACTTGGGCCAGCAGTTGTGTCTTCTCCGTCAGACTTTTCCCCCTCTGACTTGACAACCCGTCCGTGAGCTTTCTCCATTACGCTTACCGGAGATGAAGCCTCACACCTGGACATTCCTTTCACAACCCTTGGAGATGCCCAAACCTGCCCCGACCCCTGACCCTGGACCAGGTCCCCATCACCGGGTTCTGAACCCTGATCCTGGACCTGGTCCCCATCACCGGGATCAGCCGCTGCCTCCCTCTCCTCCCCTTGAGGAGACTTTGCACCCGTCACCTGGTGACGTATTCCCTTTTCCTTGAAAAACTCCTCCAGAGCAGACCCAGTAAACTGTGACCCTCGGTCGCTCTTGAACCCTTGCACCCTGGTGGAGAACCTTCGTTCCACCTCTGCAACCCAATCCTGGATCAGTTGCGCCACCTCCCCCTGTGATTTGAGAGAGAAACACCAGCCAACCTGGCTGTGGTCATCTGTCAGCGACAGCACATACCTGGCCCCACCCAGACTCTCACACCTCATGGGTCCTGACAGATCTGTGTGAACAAGCTCCAAGGGCTCTTTGGCTACCCTCCCAAACCCGGGAAAACCAAGTACCTTTGCACCTTTGCATGCCCTGCACCCTTGGGACCTCCTCCCACATTTCCGGAGTTCGCACCCTTTTGTGCACCTGTGCAACTTTTGCACATGACTGGGAACCTTAGCACACTGCACCTGTGCTTTTCCAGCATTCCCACCACCCTCCAGAGGTGACTCCAGAACAAAGAGATTGTTCTCCCTCTGCACGTTGACCAGTTGTCTCCCTCCTCTGAAAATGGAACAGGTGTCATTTTCAAAACAAACATTGTATCCCTGCTTCATTAGAGCTGATACAGATAATAGACAACAATTCAGTCCCGGCACAACGTAGACCTCTAGCTCCTCCTGTAAAGGAGAGAAAAACACGTTAGCCACACCACAGACTGATTTTTGTGTTCCGTCTGCGAACATAACAGTCATTCCAGTTGAAACAGCCCTGCAGTTCCGCATTTCGCCAGCAGGTTCGCTTATCAGGTGACGACTGACAGTAGTATCCAAAACCCAGCGCGTCACCGTGTCCTGGCTGGAGTTGTTCTTCACAGTTGCCATAGAAGCAGTGATAAGAAAACAACCCTCCCCAGTGTCTGAGCCACGTCCTTCCCTTGCGTTCCCACGCTGGCCTCCTCTTCCAGACTGATTCCCATGGGAACTCAGCTGGTTGACCTTGGCAAACTTGGCAACATCCTGTCTTGCCTCTCTGCTCCGGTGGGGGCAACTGCCACGCAGATGTTGAACTCCAGTGGAAAAACACTGCCCGGGGCTCCTCCCAGCTGGCCTCCTTCTCCTTCTTCTTCCGGAAAAGCACTCCTTGCCAGCTTTGCCCCCTCTGAACCGCCATCTCATTCCAGCAGGCTTCTTAAACTTGCCTTTGGAATCCTTCGCCCCCCCCGACCTGCTCACCAGCGCTCCTTGAGGCTAATACATCAGGAACAGGGGCTACAGCCATCTCTAGGCTTTTGTATTCCTTCCCCAGGGCTCTGGCCTCCTGCTAAACCTTCACAGCAAACACAGCAGTACATCCCCAGACAGCCCTTGCTGACTTCACGTCCTTGCCCAACTTCTTAGAGTGAGCTTTCCAGACGGAATGTCCTCCAAGACCTGGCTGCCTGCCATTGTCTTCCGTTCTCCCAAGGGTCCCCAAGCTTACTCACAGCTTATCCAGCACCCCGTCCGGAGAGACGATTTCCTGCTGCTCTCGAACTCCGCAGCAACACAGCACAGGCAAACCTTTGCGTCTTTCAACTAGCCGCTTGCCTTAAATTCCGGCCTCCGCCTCCTGCCGTGCTTCTCTGCTCTACACCGCAGATCAAAGCTTTCGGCAGCCTTCAGTGACAGTTTTACGATCGGTGATTAAGGTTACCCATAACCTCTTGGACTTTATTGGTCTGACGTGACACCCGCTAATTGATTTGCGAACCTCAATTAGCGGTTTATGGCCGCCCGGCACACTTCCGTTGCGCAGCTCTCAGTCACGCTTCCGCAGAGTTTCACACAGCGGTGTAAAACTGTCCCGTAGCTTGACTTAGTTTCCAGACAAACACACAGAGTACAGGTTTGTCTATTTACAGTCGTTTATTCCAACATATCTCCGGAAAAACCAGGACTGCTTGCAGCCATTATAAAACTGCTCCTTTCCCCTCACAGCATAGAGTGAGAATGACAAACTCCTCCCAAGCTCCTCCCAAGCTTCCAAAACTGACGTCAGAATGCTGAGGCATCATGGGAACAACTTAACCTGTTAAGTTCCACATCCCACATTTTCTATATTATTTTTACTAATATTTCCATTATTGTGTATGCTATACTCCCACAATATGCATTTTTGTATATGTTGTTTGTCCCAAGAACTTTATTGCAAATTGGAAAAGTTCACATTTCAAAGGGGAGCACTGTTTTAGTTCGTATATTGTTTCAGAAAGTGTACGTGTATGTTAATTTTGTCTTAAGCAAGAACTGAATCTTATTTCTCCCCAATTCATCAAGTTCAAATTCAGGCAAAACATTTTCTCATATTAAAGACTTGGGCAATATGAAAGGACTATACTTATGATGTCCTGTTGAACTTACCCCATGTTGGTCCCCTTACTCACCTATTTCCTTGTTTCTATTTTTTTTCTTGTAAACTCCTGTAGCACTGTAAACTTCTGTGGGTTAGAGACTACACTGCATCACAAGAGCTTGATATGTTCCCCTCTGCCTCAGGGGTGTGAGAGTGTGGCAGTAACTCTGTGGCAAAACACCTGCTTTGCATACAGATCCAAGCGCAGTCCATAACATCTTGTTGTTGGGCCCTGCCTGAAAACCAGGATAGCCATTGTCTGTCAGTACTGGGTTAGATGGACCAATGGTCTGAATTAGTGTAAGACAGATCTCTATGTTCAGAGCCCTTGTGGATAGCGACTAAGCAAACCTCTTTTTTTTTTTTTTTTGCTAACTGCCATGATCTCAAATGATGCTATGGAAATACATGCATATAAAAAGATTGCATGTGAAGGTTGTGTAAGAACAGAAGGAGAGAGCAAAAGAGCAGCAGTTTCCTTCAATACCAAGCTGCACCAAAGCTAAAGCTCTTCTCGGTGAGCTGCATTAACAGAAATGTCCGTCATATTTATCAAAGTTTCTCATTTATTTTCTATATAACAATGCATTCCATGTGTTACTAATCTAATTGCTAGCTACACTAATTCCAGCAAAGTAATTCACACAGCAATAATCCACATGCCTACACATGTACCTATGTTACTCCCCCTACATAAAAAAATAAAATAACTGAACATGGTTCTCAAACATTCATTACCTTTTTCACAGTCACAGCTTCCCCTTTGCTTGCTTTTCTGAGTTATTGATGTGTCACAAAGTGACCTCCTTTTTGGCACTCTAGACTCTAGGTCAGAAGACCAACCAGTGGCTAACAAAGGATGACATGGCTAAGCGGTGCTGTGAGGTCATGGAGAAAGCCAGGTAAATGGTGCAAGAAATAGATACAAACAGTTACTTTAGATTTGATCTCAAGCACTTTATAGTATCCCCCTTTGCAAACACAGGTGTGATTTTCATTGCAGAAAACAGAGAGAGACAAAAAAAAACCCAACACCATTGGGGGAGGATTGAAAAATAAAACAGTGCCCTATATAACTCAGCAATGGTGGTATTCTGGATTTTTTTTTGTGATTTCTGATAACCTATCTGGGCATTCATGATAGCAGAAACACATGATGGCTCATGGTGTCCAATGGACCACCATAGAAACCCTTGTCGTGCATTACTGGCAGTGGCGCTATCAAGGCACAACCTGGGGGTGAAATGAATCAGAGTCCCCAAACAAAGCATGGCTGGCTTGTCACATTTTGAAGTAACTGAAGTAGTTTGTACTACCTTCTATATAGCACCCACCACCACTGCTTTATCAAGGTTTGTTTCATTGCATATTTATTATTTTATTGTTTCTTCGTGACCTTTCCTCTCTTCCTCCAACCCACTGTGTGAATTGAGTCTTACATTCAAATTCTGAACTGTCATTAATATTAACTGTAGTTAGTGAAGGCAAGTGAGCTTCACAAACAATGGTTTGAAGTTGATTTGTTTCAAACCAACCATAGTTAAGGTTAACCATAGTCTGTCTTGCTCAGACAACATATAAAGCTGCGGCTGATCTAAACTGGAAGTGAAATCTTCTTAATTCCTCTTTGCAGCCATGAAAGAAGAGGAAGGGTGGGCATGTGAGTGTGAGGCTGAAGGAGGACTCAATCTCCAAATGGCCAATGTATTTCACATATTTGCCTTTCTGCTAACACATCCCCATTTTTGTTACGTGACACTTGACAATTATGACTTTCTGCTATATTAATAGCAGATGTACCATCCATTATAAAATATACCCAGAGTAATCTTGCATCACTTACATTTAGCAACCTATTTTATTTCTTTATTATTTTTCTCAGGCACATGTAACAAATGGATGGATGTTGTGAATGCAATTCTGAAGGCCATCACAAAAATAAGGAATTTTATGTTTGTTTGCCAAAACCATTCACCAATATGTTTTTAAGAAATGCTAGGTTATAAAAAGGCTGTGTGGAACTTAATATGCTTTGAATGTCACCCCTCCAATTAATTCATTTCCCTTACCACCTCTTTTTGTTTAGCTCCAAAAGACTCCAAAATATGCACAGTGATTGTGCTTAAAGACAAATATTCATTCAAAGATAATGTACTTAAGCAGTCTTGGTCTTAACTATTAAATTCAATAAACTCATTTCTATTAAATTACTAGATATGCAAAAGGACCAGCAGCTTGCACTGCCATTGGATAGTATGCTGAAGCCGCTTGGAAACCTAAAGGAGATTCAGCCCATTAAGTTTAAAAGCATTGAGTTTCTTATGATTAATGTTGTGGACAAAGGTGACTTTATTGTTAAACCAAAAATTTTGATAACATGGCACAGTTCAGCACATTCATAAATGCCTTGCCATTCCCTGGCTTTTTCTAAGCCCTATCCAGGTCTTAGGACAGTGCAATCCTATTTAAGGCTGTGCCAAAGATCAATAGATATTTTTTTCAAATGCTTGATCTTGAAGTTAATAATAAAACATTGTATATTTAGTGGTACATTACCCCATTTTATATCCATGACAACACTAAATATCAAGTTAGACTGAGAGGAAGAGAGACTGTCCCACACTTATCTTTCTTGAAAAAAGCACCCGGGGGCGGGGGGGAGGAGGTTCAGTGGTATGGCATGTACTTTGTGGGGAGAAGGTCCCGGATTTGATTCCAAGCATCCTCAGGTAATGCCATTAGTATTCAACCCTCAACCCAAATATGCATTCAAACTACTTCATGTTCTTTTCCTTACTTTATGTGTCTTAACTCAGTGACCCAGTAGTGTCCTCCAAAGCCACCAGATGCAGACCAATGGGAAAGAGATAGGCTAGGGGTAGCTGGCATAGCGCCCTCCAGCGCAACCATGGCCTTCAGTTTCAGTCATTGTCACAGGAGTGTGCCACTCAGTAATCTCACAGTTCAGAGTTATGGGTAACACTTCATTAGCAAAAACACAACCTCCACAGACTTGGCTGAGTGACAGGCCTAATGAGCACAGCAGCTTATTCATGGTGGCCATACTCCTTGAAGATCAGCTGCTGAGACTGAAGTCCCCACCTCCTCACAGCCATCTAAGTCTTCTCCTCTCCAGGGCTTTTTCCAAGCAATCTGAGACTGCGCCTGCATGCAGCCAGCCTCTCCCCCACTCTTTCTGTGCCTCTTCTGGTTCTGGGAGACCAGAGAAGGAAAGCTTGTCTCAGTAGTAGGGGTGATTCTTCACCAGCCTGATGCATCTCTGCCTCTTTGCCTCCCTCCTCCCACAGTCCAGTTTCAGCTTCTGCCTCTGATTCTGGATTTCTCTCTGCTACAGACTCCCAGCTAACTAAGACCTGTTACCTCTTCAGCTTCTGACACCTCTTCCCAGTCTGCTCCCTTTTCTTCCTCTGACCACTTATCATTGTCCCACAACCACTCCATGGGGCTTTGAGCCTTCTTCCCTTGGTGGTTCCCCAGCTGGTTCCTTCCTCCACTCCTCTGAATCCAACCAGTCCATGACAGTCAATACCATATGCCAATGATCAGGGGTAATGGGAATTGTAGTCTAAAACAACTGGAAGGACCACATTCACAATCCCTGAGTTAGATGAACCAGTGATCTGATTCTATATAAGCAGTTTCCTCTGTCTGTATACATCGGACTCTAAAACTTCATAGCTTGGTCTCTTATATTGGCCTCTAAATCACCTTGTCTTGAAACGAATGCATTTTTTCTTGAGGTTTCCTCTAATCACCAAGCAGCACCCTCAGCATGGCACATCAGCTATGCTTGACAGTAACATGACAAGCACTATATATGACACTGTGGTGAATCATCATAGAAATTCATGGAGATATTGTGTAATAGATAGTTAGCATGGTATAAATATGTCTGATAATAAAAAAAACACCCTATGTCCCCTTTGCTCCCCATCTGGATAAAGAAATTCTACACAGGTAATTTCTCTGCTAAAGAAGTGATTTCCCCTCCTGGCTCCTCAGAGAGTCTTTACATTTCTTTGAATTTACAGCATTAATTCACCATGCATGGAAGGTGAATAGTCAGAAGCTCTGGGGACCTGTTACCAGGTTCGTACATGACAGGAAACACACAACAGTACCAAAATGTCTCTGGAGGTTGTAAAAATTACCATCTAGTGATGTACAGCACCTGAATTCAGAGGATGTATGAAGTATAGCACAAGCCTATTAGCTGACTGTCTCCCCCTGAATCCAAGAGGAAGGGGAATAAAATGGAAAAAAGGAGCAGTTATAAACAGTGTGATCAGTCACAATGCTTGTAGAAACACCTCAAAACCTACTTTGCCTCTGTCTTCACCCAAAAAGAAAGTTGTGCTCAATCTGGTGAAAAAAGATTAAACAAGGCAAACAGAGATGAATGCAGCCCAAGGATGGAAAAGAGGTAGTAAGGGAACACAAAACTATTTTAAAAGAATGCAAATCTCCAGGCATGATGAGCTGCACCCAAGGGTACTAAAGGAGCCTGCAGATGTAATCTCACAGATTCTATCTATAATCTTGGAAAATTCTTGGAGAACAGGTAAGGTCCCTGCAGACAGGAGGTAAGCAAATGTTGTCCTCATCTTCAAAAATGGGGAGGGGGCAGACCCAGGTAACTACTGACCAGTCAGCTTGATGTCGATGCCAGGAAAGGTAATAGAACAGATAATTAAACAGTCTGTGAGCACTTAAAAAAGGATGCTGTGATTGCTAAGGCCCAACATGGGTTTCTCAAAAACAAGTCATGTCAGCTTCTATAGAATGAAGATGGGAGACGATCATGCCTTTGTGATATATGAGTGGTATTCAACTAAGTTTTGCTCAGACTGAAATTAATGGGTCTAACAGTAAATGTATGCACAGGCTTAAACTTGTCCTTCAAAGATGCTCATCTTGTTTAGTAAAAAAAGCTATCCACAGTTGATCAAGGCATAACTGAGTCAACATTGAACACTAAGGGTTATAGACAATGCTAGTAGACCAAATTAATTTAATGACCATGACTAAATAAGGTTACTTAAGTTCAATTAAGTAATGGAACTCTGAATTCTTGGGCTCCATGATCACTGCAGATGGTGACAGCAGCCACAAAATTAAGAGACGCCTGCTTCTTGGGAGAAAAGCAATTACAAACCTAGACAGCATCTTAAAAGTAGAGATATCACCTTGCCAACAAAGGTCCGTATAGTAAAAGCTATGTTTTTCCCAGTAGTGATGTATGGAAGTGAGAGCTGGACCATAAAGAAGGCTGATCACTGAAGAATTGATGCTTTTGAATTATGGTGCTGGAGGAGACTCTTGAGAGTCCCATAGACTGCAGGAAGATCAAACCTATCCATTCTGAAGGAAATCAGCCCTGAGTGCTCACTGGAAGGACAGATCGTGAAGCTGAGGCTCCAATACTTTGGCCACCTCATGAGAAGAGAAGACTCCCTGGAAAAGACCCTGATGATGGGAAAGATGGAGGGCACAAGGAGAAGGGGACGACAGAGGACGAGATGGTTGGATAGTGTCTTCGAAGCTACCAGCATGAGTTTGACCAAACTGCAGGAGGCAGTGGAAGACAGAAGTGCCTGGCGTGCTCTGGTCCATGGGGTCACGAAGAGTCGGACATGACTAAACGACTAAACAACACAACAACAAAGTTCAATTAATAAGGGGTGCTTGAATACAATCTTATGGTTTACTTGCTGAGCATAAAATGAAAGGGCCCACAGCATTAATCACTCCTTCAATATCTTATTTGGGTAGCTCCCAAAGTCATAGCTTTGGTTTGAACCCAGAGAGCAAATTAAGCCTGTTTGTCCAAGCCCCCAGTTCTAGATGAAACTAGCCCATATGCTACTAGGGACGGCTGAGTCAGTTTCTCATTTTTTCCAATCTGAAGTTCAACCCTCTACTTTTCCACCTTAGTTTGAAGAATTTTTGGAAAGTCCTCAACATTTTAATAAACATGTTTAGTTGTAATTTTGCCTAAAGCACACCTTTCCCTAAAGCATTCCCCCCTAATATATTCATTTTTATAAACACTTTGCCTTAGTATATGCTTTGTTGTACATATTACTTGGCTGGAGAACTGCATTGCAAAATTCAGAAAAGTGTGAATTTCAAATAATGGCTGTGTTTCTGTTTGTGTATTGTTTCAGTGTATTTGGTAAATCTACTTGTAAATGTCAACTAAACCAGATTTCTCCCCTGACACCCTGACCTATTGTTCTCCTACTTCTAGAATGGCATGGCCTCCATTTGATTGAAGAAGCTCAACCTGCTCCTTCTGGAAGCCTAACTAGCTAGTTGTTTTGAGTGAAAATTTCAGCTGTTCTGAAAATGCAGTAAAATTTTGCTTTTAACCCTGATTTTGCTACTATATTTTCACCAGTTATTCTATGCTTGTGTCTGTATTTCTTTAGTTATTCTTAATTTCCTGTGTTGGTTCTGATAAAATTGGAGGTTTTATTTTGAAATACAAAGACTTAGATTATATTCCCCAATAAGACCATTTCCTTTTACTTTTCAGAGTTTTCATGAGGACTTCTTTCTTTTATTCTTTTTTTAAAAGAGACATCTTCCTTTGTTCCTTTCATTTTTTTTAAACAATATTTTAAACAAGTTTTTAAACACAAAATAAAAAGTAGACACACAAAATCTCTTCACCAAAAAGGTAACATACCAAAGAATAAGTACAGGTCTACCTACAAACAACATAGATAAAAGAAAATAAAGAAAAGTAAAAAAATATAACCAACTGGACTTCCTTACATCTCCCTTACCCTGCATTATTTATAATAAAAAATACCGGCAATTTGTTGCCTTGTTTCATACCTTATTTTGTACTTTTCAAATGTTGTATTTCTAAATGTAAAGTAGTTTTTGTCAATTATTTGTACCTTAAATTAAACATAGTATTACTTTAAATTTCGACTTTTTCTTACTTATAACTTAATTTTCTGTATCTCACAATTAAAATACTGGAGCCATGTTTTTCAAGATCATACAATTTCTTAACATTCATACAACTTGTAATATTTTTGTAAATAGTCCTTAAATTTTTTCCAGTCCTCTTCCATTGTTTCTTCTCCCAAATCTCGGATTCTGCCAGTCATTTCGGCCAGTTCCATATAATCCATCAGTTGCATCTGCCATTCTTCCAGCGTGGGCAAATATTGTGTCTTCCAATGTTTTGCAATAAGTATTCTTGCTGCTGTAGTCGCATACATAAAGAAAGTTCTGTCCTTTTTTAACACTTTCTGGCCGACAATACCCAAGAGGAAGGCCTCTGGTTTCTTGGTAAAGGTATATTTAAATACCTTCTTTAGTTCATTATAAATCATTTCCCAGAAGGCCTTCACCCTTGGACAAGTCCACCAGAGGTGAAAAAATGTCCCTTCAGCCTCCTTACATTTCCAACATTTATTATCAGACAGGTGATATATCTTTGCGAGTTTGACTGGGGTCATGTACCACCTATATATCATTTTCATAATATTTTCCTTCAAGGCATTATATGCCGTGAATTTCATTCCGGTGGTCCATAGCCTTTCCCAGTCCTCAAACATAATGTTATACCCAATATCCTGTGCCCATTTTATCATGGCTGATTTGACTGTCTCATCCTGAGTGTTCCATTTAAGCAGCAAGTTATACATTCTTGAAAGTACCTTAGTCTTTGGTTCTAACAATTCTGTCTCTAACTTCGATTTTTCCACCTGGAATCCTATCTTTTTGTCCAATTTAAATACCTCTTGAATTTGAGCGTAATGTAACCAGTCTCGCACCTTGTTCTTTAATTTCTCCAAGCTCTGCAACCTCCAATTGTCTCCAATTTTTTTCTATTATTTCGCAATATTTCGACCAGCCGGCCTCCATATTGAGTCTTTTTTGGGCCTTAGCCTCCATTGGTGATAGCCATCTCGGGGTCTTGTTTTCTAATAAGTCTTTGTATTTTGTCCAGACCATAAATATTGCTTTTCTGACAATATGGTTTTTGAACCCTTTATGAATCTTAACCTTGTCGTACCACAAATATGCATGCCATCCAAAAGCATTGTTAAACCCTTCCAGATCTAGGACATCAGTGTTCTCTAAAAGTAACCAGTCCTTCATCCAACAGAAAGCTGCAGCTTCATAATATAACCTTAAGTCCGGCAGGGCAAATCCCCCTCTCTCCTTTGCATCAGTTAAAATCTTAAATTTTATTCTGGGCTTTTTGCCCTGCCAGACAAACTTAGAAATGCCTTTCTGCCACTTTCCAAAACATTCCACTCTGTCCACAATCTGTAGGGCTTGAAACAAAAACAACATCTTTGGCAATACATTCATCTTTATAGCTGCAATTCGACCCAACAAGGAAAGTTTCAATCTTGATCAAATTTCTAGATCCTTTTTAATTTCTAACCAACATTTTTCATAATTGTCCTTAAATAAGTTCAGGTTTTTAGCAGTCAAATTTACTCCTAGGTATTTCACCTTCTTTACAATTTTTAGATCTGTCTCTTTCTGAAACCTTTCTGATTCCTCGGTTGTCATTTTTTTCCCCAGAACCTTAGTTTTTTGCTTGTTCAGTTTAAATCCCGCCACCCAACCAAACTCATGAATTAATTCTAAAACTCTTTTTGTACTAGATTCTGGCTCCTGTAATGTTAAAACCAGATCATCTGCAAAAGCTTTCAGTTTTTCCTTTGTTCTTTCAGAGTCCATAAAGTAAAATGCATTAGGTATCAATGGTGATGCCATTTAAATTCAGTTTATTAAGATTAAAAGTAAGACATAGTCTTATATGAGGAAGGAAACCCTATATGTTTTATTTAAACAAATATATAAAATGAGTTTTTCAATTGCCTATTTAACATGAAGTCAGCTTTCCCCAGCTTGGTGTCTGGTAGAGGCGGTGATGATTAGTTTAAATTTCTATCTGTTCTAGGGCAGCAAATACCAAAGGGATAAAACAATGCAATAATAATAATAAAAACATATTTTAAAACATCTAAAAACATTTTTAAAATACAGTGGTACCTCGGGTTAAGTACTTAATTTGTTCCGGAGGTCCATTCTTAACCTGAAACTGTTCTTAATCTGAAGCACCACTTCAGCTAATGGGGCCTCCTGCTGCCACTGCTGCTGCGCCGCCGGAGCACGATTTCTGTTCTCATCCTGAAGCAAAGTTCTTAACCTGAAGCACTATTTCTGGGTTAGCGGAGTCTGTAACCTGAAGCGTATGTAACCTGAAGCGTATGTAACCTGAGGTACCACTGTATGTTCTAAAATATTGTAAATATATAAAAATATGTAAAACAGTCACAGCTAATAATTTCAAAGTTGCCGTAAATATCAGGATCAACAGAAATGGTGCGCTTTTCTGTTTGCTTGCTTGCTTGCTTGCTAACTTTCTCATGAAAATTAATAATAACTAAATACTTTGGACTACAGCTCTCATCAACCAATGACCATGGATAATGGGAGCTGTAGTATAGCATATCTAGAAGGTTGAAAGGCAGCATTACTACTACTACTACTACTACTACTACTAATAATAATAATAATAATAATAATAATAATAAGGTTCTTATGGCCATGAAGCCATCTTGGTCAGTGGATAGGGGACACTTTACATTGGGCAACGGTGGTGTCGGGGGTGGGGGAGACTAACACAATGCTGTGGGCAAAGCAGCGACTGGTCGAAGATGAATAAATGATGCTTAATTTAGGTCACAATATTCAATATTCACAATATTCAGTTTCATTTATTTCAACATTTTGATGCAGAGCCTTGAAGTTTGCAAAGCAGAATTTACAGAGGGCTTCATGCCACTTCTTTTTTGTTTTAGTGTGCTTTCCTTTTTGGTGAGCCACTGACAAACATCACTGGGTGTTGTTCTTGCCAGGCATTTTATTTTCTTACAATATACATAAGGGAGTATTTATTAATACTTACATTATATGTTGGGGTAAGAGCCAAATGTATTTGAGGAAATAAACAATGCTCCTGGGTCATTTGGGTGGGAGAAAGCTATTCTGATAACTGTTCAATTGTTATCTGTGTTCTTCTAATATTGGTTGCTTCAGGGTAGGGGGTGGATAGGAAATAATCTAAAATGCAACAGGTATGAAAGCTTTTTCTAGTACTTTTCATGAACAGATTTGTTTTATTTGCAGATAAGTAAGTAGAAAATAAGTGGTGAAAACAGAAGGCACCCCTGCAAGGGATCTGTTAGCTCATGGAGGCACCATAATTCAACTTGCACGCTCGCGCTCTCTCTCTCTCTCCCTCTCTCATACACACACTTGTAAACACACACACACACACACACACACACACACACACACTTTCCAAAGCTAAGTGGCAGCTGTCATCTCACCTTCCTCAAACTCTGATGGGACAATCATTCAAACACAGAGTCTCACTGAGGAAACATCAACAACCCTTCTGGGCTATATTCATCTGCAATCTGCCTAACAAAAGATCAGTCAGGCCAAAGCCTAACAATATTTACCTTAAATATTAGCACAAGTTCTTTCTGGATAAAAGTCAATGAGAGTTCCTTCTCCTAAGAGAGTGGTAACAAGTAAGCTGCTCAACAGGTTCTGAGATGGAGAACTAGAATATGTTTTAAAATGTGGCATGTAAAATATATTTTTAACAAATATTTCCTGAAAGTAATGAATTTCCTTCAGACACACCCAATATACTGCATTTATTTCAAAATGTGTGTATTTATTTATTTTTGCCTTGGGGGTGGGCAATGTAATACTTTAGTCCTAGCACTCCTACATAGGGATGGATGATAGATGATATAGATAGATAGATAGATAGATAGATAGATAGATAGATAGATAGATAGATAGATAGATATAGATAGATAGATAGATGATAGATAGATAGATGATGGATAGATAGATAGATAGATAGATAGATAGATAGATAGATAGATGATAGATGATAGATAGATAGATAGATAGATAGATAGATAGATGATAGATAGATAGATAGATGATAGATAGATAGATAGATAGATAGATAGATAGATAGATAGATAGATGATAGATAGATAGATAGATGATAGATGATAGATAGATAGATGATAGATAGATAGATAGATAGATAGATAGATAGATAGATAGATAGATGATAGATAGATGATAGATAGATAGATAGATAGATAGATAGATAGATAGAGATAGATAGATAGATAGATAGATAGATAGATAGATAGATAGGTAGTTTGTGAATGAAAATAGATATATTATTGAAAATAATGTTCAAAAATATATTATACATGGGGAGACTGCTTTGCAAAAAGTATATATTAGGCACAATTGCCTGTATATTACAGTGGTGCCTCTAGTTAAGAACTTAATTCATTCCGGAGGTCCGTTCTTAACCTGAAACTGCTCTTAACCAGAGGCATGCTTTCACTAATGGGGCCTCTTGCTGCCGCTGCACCACCAGCACACGATTTCCATTCTCATCCTGGTGCAAAGATCTCAACTCGAGGTATCTCTTCCAGGTTAGCAGAGTTTGTAACCTAAAGCATTTGTAACCTGAGGCATTTGTAACTCAAGGTACCTGAGGCATTTGTAACTCAAGGGGAAATCAGCACTAAAATGCTGCCAAAATTTAAAAGATGAATTCACAAACTGATTTGGGAATCTGGATAACTTAAGATAGGAAAAATTAGAAAGTGAGAGAAATGCCCATCCCTACTCTTAGATCTGCCCCGTAATATCTGGTAGATGTGTCTTTATCTCTCCCTCCCCCCTTTTTTTTTTTAGAAATTAGCAGTTGTTCTGCTCGCTTTGGAGAGAAACATGTGTTCAATTTTAATGCCATGACAGTCAGCTAATGTTCTAAAACTTTGAATATGTGAGCACGCAAATGTGAAATTGTTCAAACATCCTTGACTCTTAATATGATAAAATGTACAAATGTAGAATTAAATAGGCATAAGATCTCAGACTTTAGAAACATTATGTAATAATCTAAATAGGAGACTGCAGCTAATGTAACCTCTTCAATGCATGAATGAAAATAAATACACTAAAATGAAATTATCCTAGTGCGCCTCTCTCTCTCTCTCTCTCTCTCTCTCTCTCTCTCTCTCTCTTTTGCAAATGTCTAATAAATTTGAAAAATACTTCTGATCAAAATGAAGACAAACAAGCCTCTTTGAGATGTAGGTTAACTGCTAACCTCAGTATTTGTGTAAGTGTTGTAGCATAACTGCTCAATATTACAGCTGGTACTTAACACATTTAGGATTGATTGAAAGTGTTTGGAAAGGATAAAAGCTTAGCAAACTAATTCAGGAAAAAATTATATTTATCTGAACCAATTTCTATAGCTTGACATGTTATGATTTACCTCTAAGCCTCTAAAACAGCTTAGAAAATCTTTCTCCTCGTGGTTTGACTGATTTCCTTCTACATACACTGCTTAATCCCTCCTGGGAAAACAATTAATATCGAAGCAAACACCGCATACATTGACTATGATAAACTAAAAGATGTGTGAGATTAGAAGTGACGATGAACTGCACACAGCTGGATGATGCGGCATAATGAAAGAGTCCTGGAAATTGAATGCCCAGGAAGGAAGGAAGGAAGGAAGGAAGGAAGGAAGGAAGGAAGGACAGAAAAAGAAGCCTTTAGACTGTCACTATTTCTAGATGGGTTTCAATCACATGGCAGCAAGCTCAGGTTGCACAATTAAAATTGCTTTGGAACTCATGCATAACAACTCCCTCCTCATCAAATTGGACCTAGTGCAATAAGGACTATGATGGGGGAAATTCATTGGAAAGCGTGGCCTAAGGTTTGTTTGGTGCAACGTTGTCAAACCTCTCCAGCAAATGCTCAATAAACAGGCAGTGGCATCTAATTTCCCTTAAAAACAACAACAATGGGACAAATGCTCAATAAACACATCCTAAGGAAGGAAGGAAGGAAGGAAGGAAGGAAGGAAGGAAGGAAAACAATTGCATGTGTCTACGTATGTAATTGATTTAAAAGGGCAATAGCCATAGTTCAGTGTCAGAGAACATGCCTTGAATGTAGAATGGCCTAGGTTAAATTTCCAGCATTTTCACCCTGGACTAGGAAAGAGTCATGCCTGAAACTCCGAAAAGCCACTGTCAGTCATAGTCATCAGTGTTGAGCTAGATGGACCAGTGGTTTGACTAAGTATAAAGCAGTTTCCTATGTTTTTGTGTTGAACACATTTTGGGAGGAAATCTCAAGTTCTCTTCAAATGTAACTTTGTTTTCTCTGAGTGCACTTTTAAACTGTAAATTCCTTGGGCAGATACATTCCTTCCTGTCCTCTGTAAACTTACATGCACACTGATGGCAGAAGATAAATAAATAAGAGCAGCAATAACTCTTGCGTGCTGAGGTCCCCCAAAACACCCCTACCCCAATAACTCACACATCACTCATAAATTTTTGTTTAAGGTTTTTGGCATAATTTTGGCCACAACTTTATTAAACATACAAATTGTGAGTGGTTGCTTAGGCATTGGTTATGACTAGCTGTCCCCCCCCCCCGCCTTGGGGGACAGCACTGACTCCCGGATTCCAGCGAGAGTCAGTGTGGAGGAACAAGATCAGGGCAACTGGGGCTGCGACACAGACCCTTCAGTTCCTCCCCGATTGCTCCTTGGGGTCTTACGCGGCCCGCACCCGATTCCAGGGGTTTGGACAAGGGGATGGTAAGCCCCAGAATTCCTTTAACGGAATTCCCATGCAGCAGCAGCATTGGAGGGGCAGGCACAGCCAATCCATACCCCTCCACCAACCAATTTAAACCAATGCCTAACCACCACAGAGCCTTAGCTCACCGCCAAACCACTCACAAATGCAACCCTTCCTTCAATCCCAAAGCAACCGTAGCCAACCAGGTGTCGTTCCCTATAGGGGAAAGATGCACCCTAAAAGGGGCAGCAGCCTTGAAGGTAATCACAGGGTGCAAAATCACGGAACCACCTGAAGCAAGGACCTATTTTAATTTACTTTATTATTTTTATTTTATTTTATTTATTTAATTTAATTTAATTTTCCACCGCCTTATTAACATGCTTTCTGGTCTCCTCGGTGGTAGTTTGTTTAGGCATTGGTTCCCAACTAGCTGCACCTGACCTCAGCAGGGCAGCACTGACGACTGGGCCCCAGCATATTGTCAGTACTAGTAAACAGCGTGGGGGGCATGAATTTGCCCACAACTTTATTCAAATATACACACGTGAGTGGTTGCTTCCTTCAATCCCAAAGCAACCGTAGCCAACCAGGTGTCATTCCCTATAGGGGAAAGATGCACCCCATCAGCCCTAAAGAGGGCAGCAGCCTTGAAGTTAATCACAGGGTGCAAAATCACGGAACCACCTAAAGCAAGGACCTATTTCATTTTACTTTATTATTATTTTATTTATTTTATTTTATCTTCCACCTTCCTTATTAACATGCTTTCTGGCCTCCTCGGTGGTAGTTTGTCTAGGCATTGGGTCCCAACTAACTGCACCTGACCTCAGCAGGGCAGCACTGACGACTGGGCCCCACCATATCGTCAGTACCAGTAAACAGCATGGGGGAGCAATGAACCAGGATCAGACTCAAGCTCACCCCAAATGCTCCCAGGGACTCCTGCGTGGCCCTACCCCTCGTAAGGGGTCGACAAAAGCATGGTGAATCCTTGGATTCCTTTAATGGAATATCTTTGCGCATTGGAGGGGACAGGTGCTCCAACCCCCCCTCCAGACCACCTTGAACCAATGCCTTAAATTATTTTGAGTCCAGGGAGAGCTGCCATCAACTCAATCCAAGCCCTCTTGCATGCAGGAATGCAAACTTATGCTGGAGGAAGTCAGCAAATCATTCTCGTCCAGCTGCACCACTAGCACTGCGGGAGGACCTGCATAGGCCACACTCGACCGCACCAAAGGAAGGATCTCCTCCCAAAGCATTCCCCATCTGGACATCCAGTATATGTTCACATGGGCAGGAAGACTGAGATGGCGCCCCAGTCCAGACTCGTCAGCGCGCTTGCCAGCCCAGTGTACAATGCTGTGGCCCAAATGTGCACAGCTGCTCCTATGAGAAAAGGAAATAACAGACAAGCATCAGCACAGACATCATTGTGACACTTCCTGATATAGCCCTTGTCAGTGTCAGACTTCCAATGACCCGTATTCACAATCCTGTCTACTGACAGACCCCCAGTGTGCAGCCTTTGCAGCAGCACCTATTTGGAAGGAATGAGGTGTGTTCAGCGGTAGGCAAGCTGCAGGCCGTAATAACTGATGCACGACGTAAGCACAGCAATGCCTGGCTAACGGGAACCCATTTTAATGCACTAGGAGTGGGCCAGCCCCCAGGGGAATGAAAAGCCAATTTTTTCTGGTATCCATAACCGGGCAAGGGCCCTGCTCACCTGTAACGGGAAGCCTGATTGTGGCACTCCTGCCCACTAAGTCTGTTTTAGAGTTCCCAACTCTAATGACAAGCTCCAAAGCAGATAAGGAAAAGTCCTGAAGCAATAAGCCTCCAGACTCTCAGCCCTGTGCTGGCTCCAACAACCATTTCCCCAACCCTCAGTGCCCACAATGCAATGGAATACTGAAAGGAGTCTCGCCTTGATCTTTTACCAGCAGACAAGTTTTAACTTGTGGCAGATACTGCATAGGTAAAATTGACCGACTTCCTGCCCACTGTCCTATGAGGTAGGAGCCTATTCCAACCTTCCAAGGCCCTGCGCATTACAAACTTTATGCAAGGGTCTCTGAAAAATAAAGCTTCAGTATAACAGACACTGCAGCGGACTGAATTCTTATAGTTATAACAGCATGCCCAATCTGCAGCAGGTGGACCAAATACTGCAGGATCTGCTCAGAGGATGGGGGCCAGTTCATCTGAATGGCCAAGGACTGCCAGCTTAAGAAATCCACCCAGGCCTTAAGAAATCCATCCAGGCCTTCCCATAAGAGCTAAGAGCAGAAGGGGAAATGGAAGATGCTGCTCTCTGTAATTACTAATTGTTGTCAAAATGCCACAGGTGGTCTGGAAAAGTCTGGCAGTAGCTGAGTGTCTGGAGCCCAGGATCCGAAGCGCTCCATCTGAAAATGGGATAGTGTGTCAGTGACATCATTAGAGGATCCTGTAATCAGGAGAGCAGAAAGCACAATATTAAACCTTAAGTGGCGCAGCTCCAACGCATGAGCGGAGGGGCGGAGACTCTGCTGGAGCATGAGGACTGTTTAGCCAAGACGCTCACCACTACCTGGTTATCAGACCAAAAGCAGATCCGATGGTCACTGAACTCCTCGGGCCACATGTGAACTGCTGCTACAATGGGGAAAACTCAAAAGTTAGGTCACATAATTGCCTCACCATACCGGGCTTGAGGCCATGGCTTTGCACACCAGCAGCCCCTGAAATAAAACCAAAGGGCAAAGATCCAGCAGCATCAGCATGAACCTGAAAAATCCCTGTGCAAGTATCCTGCCATGGCCAACTACTATTGCATACATTTAGGAATTGCAACCATTGCATGAGATCCCATTGCATGAGAAAGGCAAGGGGACCTCAACATTTAGGAATTGCAACCATTGCATGAGAAAGGTAAGGGGACCTCAGGCCGCAGGCAGCCTGGCCTAGTGGGAAGGGAAGGGGCGGCCTGGGGCAACCACTCTGCATGCAAGATTAATTAAGTGACCCAGCAAGATTGGATCTGGTGAAGCATCACTTGCTACAGAGGAAGTATTACAAAATAACTTCCTTCAAGGCAGATAGCTTCTCCATAGGCAAGTGGTATGTTTTAGCAACGATATCCATCTGGATCCCTAAATAAAATGGGAATATGGGCAAAAGGTATTGAGGTATTGCTTGCCAGCTTCCAGCCCCCGCTTGGGCAGGGGGCATCTTGTGCTGCCATCATAATACGTAAATTTACAGGGCCAACGCTGGCCAGAACCCCTAAAAAAGTCCTGACAAAGCTGCCTTGAGCCACGCATTGTAACTCAGCTGAAGGTCTCTCACAGTCTTGTTGTGAAGATAAAATGGCAGCAAGGAAAAACTACGGTGGTACCTCAGGTTAAGAACTTAATTCGTCCTGGAGGTCTGTTCTTAACCTGAAACTGTTCTTAACTTGAGGTACCACTTTAGCTAATGGGGCCTCCTGCTGCTGCCACGCTGCCGGAACACGATTTCTGTCCTCATCCTGAAGCAAAGTTCTTAACCTGAGGTACTATTTCTGGGTTAGCAGAGTCTGTAACTGGAAGCGTCTGTAACCTGAAGCGTATGTAACCCGAAGTACCACTGTATGTACACTGCTCTGAGCTCCCTGGAGAAAAGGCAGGATATCAATGTGATTAGCAGTAAATAATAATCTCATGAGCTCTGACTTTTGGGACTGTGCTATTAATATGCTACCATGTTTAAAGTTGGTCTTTAATAGGTTGTGATGTGACAAATATAGAACAAGGCAGTCAGAAAATACACCTGGATTTAATACCAGAGCCTGCAGAAATTCTGTACAGTTCTGTGGGATATATTTTTTTAAAGTTCTTAATCAATGCAGGCACATTCACATCTGCTTATAGATTCTGGCTGTGTAGAACTTGGTAGCAACTATAGCTTTCCTACTTTGAGCACTGAGCATGTGAATGTGCTGAGCCAGTGCATCAGTTCTTGCACAGCTTTAGACTTCAACTTCACCATTAGGATTCTCACTTTCGCCTAAGTAAAAGTCGCCCATTGAAACATCTAGAAATTGTCACTCTGACATACTTTGGTTTCCCACCTGAGAAACAGGATGATATTTACAGTATAAGCACTCATACCCTGAGGAAGCTCCCTATACCAACTCAAAGATATTTATTTTTTTTCATTGTTGCAGCAGAATCATATATGGATTGGTGCTCACTAATTTTGGGTAGACCAATCAATCCCTTTCTGATCTCTCACTTTCTCATTTTTCAAATCTTGAATTTTGGTTTGCCACATTTCCATTGCAATCTGATTTTTTTTTGTAACTTTTCAAAAATTCATGAACAATTTAATGCACATTTCTCCTGGTGTCCACATTTTTCTGTGCAGTGTTGCTCAATATACACATGTAGGCAGACAATTTTCCCTAACACTTATGTGTGCTGATTTCACTGATATTCAATTTTAATGCACACACATTTTTGGAGACATTTCTGATTGAAGAACTGTATCACAACACTTGGAGGATTGAGAATTTTGAAGCATAGCTGCATTTTTCTTTACATATTGCTTTGGGAAGTGTGAATTTGGTAAGCTGGTGTAGACATGTTATTTCTATGTGCCTAGTATAGTAAAACATTGGTTCTTTTCCTCCTGCATTCTGGGAATTATTTCTATCTTCTCTTTGCTTCTAAAACAGACTATAAGGCCTGTTTATAATCAATCACGCTTCTCTCCCTCTCTTTCACGCACAAGGCTAAAGGTCTGTGCCTGGCACAGATCTTTCTGTATAGCATTCCTTACATACCACACTTTTTCTCTTTTAGTTCACCTTTAGTTCACAATGATGTGTAAATCACAATGATGTGTTAATCCTCAATGTATAATTAATTGTGTGAGTTTATATAACAATCTAAACATTAGTAAACACCTTAGTCATAACATTATCAATCTTAGTCATAGGTGGATTAAGAGCTTATATGCCTGTCTAAATACAGCTCTAACATTCTGTCTTTCATGTGCCAAAGATCTATGGAGCTATGTAAGCCCGCCTTACATACAAATGAGCCAATAGGATTTCAGTTTCTTTGTCTTGTATTGAGCCAATCAGCCACTGGCACATTCGTGGCCATGCTTGTTGTAACTTTGAATAAAAGGAGATGCTGTGAGGCTAGAGGAAAAAGAATCTCTCTCTCTCTCACTTTCATCTGGCACACACGCAAGCTCTCAGAAAGAAAACATCTCGTTGTCTGTCTTTATTCATCTCTACAAACCCCCAAAATCCACATGTGGTGACCCCGACGTGATCCTGAAGAAGGGTAAGTAATCAGATCCCAATAGAGATCCCTTTAGAGCCAAAAGCATTCCTCATACTAACCCGACTGGGAAAAAGTCTAAAGCGCTTAATTCGTTAGTATGGGAGGGGATTTAAGTAAGGTGCAAAAGGCTCACGCGAAAGAGCTTCTTTCGTTAGTAAGACAGACAATAGACAAGGTTCAAATTTCTCTAAAAGAGATTGAACAGCTACTGCAGGAAATAAATCATCAATGTCCTTTTTATCAAGCAGAAGGTTCATTGCAAATTAGCACATGGGAGAAAATCGGCAAAATTTTATTTTCTGAGCCACGTGCTCAAATCAGCTGCCTACTCACATGGCAAAAGTGTGCTAACGCCATAGCAAAATTAGAACAATCTTCTCTTTCAATTTCTTCACTGCTGGTAACTGAAGAAATCCCTTCCCCCCCACCATACCCTCTGATTTTGCCTCCTTTGTCTCCTTCATCACCCTGCCTAAATCACCCCTCCCCCTCCTCCTCTTCTTTCAATGTTGTTTCGTCTCAGCTTTCTGAGACCCCTCCCCCTCTCCCTGCTGTAAAAGTTGTGGCTCAGCCTGCTGTTTTTTCTGCTGCTGCTCCTTCTCAGTTTACAAATTCCCCCCCCATCCCCCTCGGCCCCCCTTCTCTGCCTAAACAAGCAAATCAGCATGCCTTTGTCCCTTCCTCTTTGTCTTTAGACCATGCTGCTTTGCCAAAACAATATGGAGCCGTCCGTGCTGGGCTTTTACAGGCTAAGCAAGATGGGCTTTTTTCATTGGAAGAAACAGCTGCATGGGCTGGTGAAATGCCATTAATTTTTCCTCTCACTTATCAAAATGCTCCTGGAGGTCAGCAATTACAAGTTTATCATGAAAAATTGCCTTATGCTGTCATGAAAGATCTCAGGAAAGCCATTAGTGATTCAGGTCTTAAATCTTCTTATGTAATGGGAATTATAGAGGGCATTTCTACCTCTTTTACAATGATTCCGATTGACTGGAAAGATTTGATGAGGATGATGTTATCTCCAGCGCAATTTTTAGTTTTTGAAAATGAATTTAAACATGCCGCCATAGCTCTGGCTGATCCAACGCATATAGCAAGCCAGCTTTTCGGCGCTCCTCCATTTGAGACCCTGGCTGCCCAAGCCGTGTTGTCACCTTCACACTTTCAGCGCACTGCAACTTGCGTGCAGCGTGCATTCCGTAAAATTCCTGTCTCAGGACAGCCACTGAGTTCCTTTGTAAATGTTAAACAGCAGAATACAGAGCCATACCATCAATTTGTGGATAGACTGAAGGAATCTATCTGTAGACAGATAGATAATGAAACGGCTCAGAATGAGTTGCTAAAAAAATTGGCTTATGAGAACTCTAACACGGACTGTAAAAAAATGCTGCAATCAATCATAAGCCGTTCAACATATTCCCTTGCAGATTTGATAAAAGCGTGTTCGGAAGTAGGGAGTCAATCTCATACAATATCTTTGTTTGCCAATGCACTTCAGGCTTCCGTGAGACAAACAGGAAACTGTTATAATTGTCACCGTCCTGGTCATTTTGCAAAGCAGTGCAAGGCCCAAGGTGGGACTGCACAGAAGAATAATAATGCAAATACCACGACCAGACCTTCCAAAAAATGTCCAAAGTGTGGGAAAGGCTATCATTGGGCAAATCAATGTAGGTCTCAGGGAAACTTCACTGGGCCCAGTCTCTCGGGCCCCAAAGAATAGAGAGATGTCAGCCTTTGGTTTCTGCTGCTGCAAAAGTTACTAAAAATATGCCTTCTGAATTTGCCATTGATTTGATTAATCAAGAGACCAAAAACACTGCATTGCCTGGTGAAATCATAATCATGGCCAGCCAAATGGCAGGTCCACTTCCTCCTAATATCACAGGTTTAATTTTACCTAAATTTTCTGCTGCAAAACAAGGCATTCATGTCATCCCAGGTGCCTTGCCTCCTGACTATGTGGGCACAATCATGGTTCAATTTTGGAGCCATATGCCCATGCAGTTAACAAAGGGTGAATCCTTTGCTCATTTGGTGATGCTGCCTTCACCACCTGATGTTGTTTATGCAATTGACACTAATCTGCACAAGCTCTCTTTATCTTTTTCCCCTCAGCTTTTAGCTGTGACCCAACGTATTGGAAGAGAGAAACTCCTTCGTAAGTATAAAATCAATGGAAAAATATTAGAGGGTCTGATAGACACTGGTGCGGATGTTTCGGTCATTTCCAGTAATTTTTGGGAACAAATTTGGCCGCTTGAAACTTCTCCTGAAGTGTGGGGCGTGGGAGGTAATCAGGCTTCTTGCAAAAGCGCACAGTGGCTGCCTGTCTCTTTGCCTGATAGCTCTGAAGTTATTGCATATATTCAGCCCTGTGTGCTCAAAATTCATCCTAATTTGTGGGGAAGAGATTTGTTGCAACAATTACAAGCAACGATTCAAATAAATGAGTAAGTTTGTGCTTCCACTTACTTGGAAGTCCACTGATCCTATATGGATTCCGCAATGGCCTCTTACTACAGAGAAATTGATTGCTTTGAGACAATTGGTCGATCAGCAATTATTAGCTGACCATATAGAACCTTCTGTCAGCCCTTTCAATAGCCCAGTCTTCGTAATTAAGAAGAAAAATGGGAAATATAGATTTTTGCACGATCTAAGGTCCATAAATAGCATCATTGAACCCATGGGGCCTTTGCAATGTGGTATGCCTAATCCAAATATGATTCCACATTCATATCAATTGGCTATAATAGATCTGCAGGATTGCTTCTTCTCTATTCCCCTGCATGAAAAGGATCGCAAATTTTTTGCTTTTACAATTCCAGAATTAAATAATTGTAGACCATCTGAGAGATATCACTGGAAGGTTCTGCCACAAGGAATGATAAATTCCCCCACTATGTGCCAATATTTTGTGGATAAGGCACTTCAATCCTTTCGTCTTAAGTACCCACATCTTAAGATTCAGCATTATACGGACGATATCCTTTTCTATGCACCAGTCCTTCCCCCTAATTGGAAACATGATTTAATAACCAGTTTGTCTTTGTATGACTTAAAAATTGCTCCAGAGAAAGTCCAGGAATCTCCCCCCTTTCAGTATCTAGGACATAAAATGATAGCTAGTTACTCTATTCCAATAATCCCTGAACTTCATATTTCAAAAACAATGAAATATGTACAACTGCAACAATTGCTGGGAAACATTAATTGGATAAGGCCTTATTTTAAAATCCCTCTTGAAGTGCTAAAGCCATTGTTTTCAGCCTTAAAAGGCCATCAATCTCCAGGTGAGCAAATCACCTTGAACTCTGATCAACTCAAAACTGTTGCACAGTTGAAAGCACTCATGCGTATTCATTGGGTGGATCGAGCGATTCCTAATGTTATGCCTGATTTGGTCATAATGACGGATTCTGTACAACCCTTTGCTGCAATTATTCAGAAAGGTCCAACAAAAGTTCATATACTAGAATGGCTTTATTTACATCATGCACCAAGAAACACAGTAAACCCTTTAGTGGATCTCCTTGCTCAGCTCATTTGCAAGGGACGACGACGTTGTAAGCATCTTTTTGGTGTTGATTGTAATCAAATTATTGTCCCTATGCCTTTAGAACAATGGGAAACAGCTCTCTCCACGAGCATGGATTTACAGTGTGCGTTCGCTGATTTTGTGGGTCAGGTGGATTGTCATATTCCACCCGATACGCGCCTGCAAATGAGCAAGCAATTCCCTATGTCTTTCTCTTCTATCATTTCCCCTGTTCCTTTGAATGCCCTGACTGTTTTCACTGACGGGGCTCCTTCTAGAGGAGTTGTTGCTTGGCAACAGAATGAGGAGTGGCATAGCCTGTACACTCTCCCACAAAAGTCTGCTCAGCGTTCTGAACTTGCAGCTGCTATAAAAGCTCTGCATTATTTTTCCTCACAACCAATTAACTTGATTGTTGACAGCTTATATGTTTCAAACGTCATATGTAGAATGCAAGGCAGTTATGTAAGTCCTTTATTAGATGATAACTTGTTGAGTCTCTTCCTGTCTTTGCAACTGCTTCTTTCTAATCGTTCTCACCCACTCTTTGTAGTGCACATTCGCTCTCACCAACCTTTTCCAGGTTTCATTTCAGATGGAAATGCAAAAGCAGATTCTTTGCTAAAGATTTTGCCTGTCTCTCCTATAGAAAGTCATGCTTTTCATCATCAAAATGCAAAAGCCCTTAGCCGCCAATTTCAAATTTCATTGGAAGAGGCGCGTGCAATTATTCAGCAGTGTCCTCAATGCTCCAATCAGATTGGCCATCCCAGCCCTGGTGTTAATCCCCGTGGACTGGAAGCCAATCAATTGTGGCAAATGGATGTAACCCATTTTGCCCCTTTCTCACCCTGGAAGTTTTTGCATGTCTGTATTGACACATTCTCAGGCTTCCTTTGGGTTACGCCTCAAAGAGGAGAGCAAGTAAAACATGTTTGCAATCATCTTGTTCGTGCAATGTCAGTTATGGGCAAGCCTCATTCTATAAAAACTGACAATGCCCCAGCGTATTGTGCAAAAGGCTTTGCTAAGTTTTGTGAAACTTGGGATATTCATCATCTGTTTGGCATCCCTTATAATTCTCAAGGTCAAGCTATAGTTGAACGCTCTCATCGTACCCTGAAAACTGCACTGATCAGGCAGGAAAAGAAAGCAGGCATTCCAAACTCACTTTCAGAAAAGGAAAGTTGGTTGTCAAGTGTACTCTTTACTCTTAATCATTTGAATATCTCCATACAGGATCACCAATCTTACACACGTCTTCAAAAGCATTTCCAGCAAAAGGAAATTCTTCCAGCTCCACTGGTGCGCTATAAAATTCTACCCTCTAATGAGTGGAGTGAACCAGTGAAATTGATTACATGGGGTAAGGGTTACGCTGCAGTTTCTACTCCACAGGGTGCTCGGTGGGTTCCTGCACGTTGTATCCGGCTGCACCATGGCGTGGCGACAGGTTCTTCCGGATCCATTGCCTCAATTCAACCACCAACTCCAGATCACCCGCGATGTGACGTCCAGCCCCCCCAGGACTCGTAAGCGGGGACATCGCAATCCCCCAGTGACGTGGGGCCAAATAAAATCGCTCTCTCTACAAGCTGAACAGTATAGGAGAGAACAGCAACTGGAAGCAAGCCCTACTAACCAGCTTCTATCCCTCATTGCTTGTCTTAATATGAATTCCATGATAATTCTCATTTTCAGTATTTTAATTTTGCCTCTCTCTACTTCAGCTCTTCCTACTGGTGATTCCACATCGTTAAATGTATGGGAATCGTTTGCAAGGACGCTCAATGTCTCAGCATTTTGCCTTACTCAGCAAGTAGCCATTGGTGATATCCTTGGCTCTTGTCTCATTCCAGTTTGCCATGATCCTCATGACATACAGAATGATACTTGGTTTTTCTCATTCCTACCTCAAAATGATTCACTTCGTACCCTTGGATATAAAGGCTATCACAATTGGGGCACGCAAATGCGTGAACGCCCACCTTTAGCTATTGATTTGACAACACCATATGTGGCCTCTTATAATGCTATTTGTGCACGTATGGTCAACTGTACGAAACAGAACTGCGTGAAAATGGGCAAAAATAACTTCAATTGCTCTGATTATGTAAACATTTCATATATATATAAGTACACAGAACTGCCAGCAGGCTGGTTTTGGTCCTGCCCAGGTTACACTTTCAATTACATTCCGGCAAACATTAGTCACAGCACACCTTGTTGTTTAAGCCGTCTGTCTATCATATTGCCTGAAAAACATCATTTCTCTTACTCTAGACATCAGCGTAGTGTTGAATTGTCTGATGACTGTGATGATCTTGTCTCTCTCCCTAGCAGGTCTGAATACATCTCTTTAGCTGTCTCTCTCTTAGGTGTTCCAGGTTTGGCTGTGCGTAATAGCGCAAATATTAATTCTTTAGCTTGCTCTGCAGCAAAATCCCTGAATATTACGTCTAAGGCGCTTCATCTTCTCAACACAGAGCAAGCTGAACTTCGCAACGGTTTATTAAGGTCGAAATCTACTTTGGACTACCTACTCATGGTACATCATTATGGTTGCGAACAATTCAAGGAAATGTGCTGTTTTAACATCACTGACAATTCTAAGGCCGTTCAAAGGCAAATTTCTCATTTGCAAAATCTCACTCATCACATTAAAAAGGATATCGGATTTTCCGGACTCTGGGATTCCTTTTCCTTGTGGTCTACGGCGTGGCTCCCTAATCTCGATTGGCTACGCAATGCCTTTTTTTATGTAATTATTATTGTATGTATATTAATTTTGTTTTGTTGCTTTCTCCAATGCATTCCTAGCCTTACAAATCTTTTTTCTCGCCTTCTCTCTCCTCCACCACCACCTAGCGCGCTCCTTGCAGCCTATTATGCGAAATGGCAACGCCACCAGTAAGAAAAAACAAAAATAAAAGGGGAGATGTGGGTAGGATTATTTTGAGATTCGTTGGCACACCACTAATCTTGAAGTACTTTTGCCCCATCAAGCCTAGCAGTATTATTTCCGGCATTTGATGGCAAACCACTAATCCGGAAGTATTGTTGCTTTATTCACCTAGTTGCCTTACCTCGCAAAGAAGAAAAAAAAGGAGGAGATGTAGACATGTTATTTCTATGTGCCTAGTATAGTAAAACATTGGTTCTTTTCCTCCTGCATTCTGGGAATTATTTCTATCTTCTCTTTGCTTCTAAAACAGACTATAAGGCCTGTTTATAATCAATCACGCTTCTCTCCCTCTCTTTCACGCACAAGGCTAAAGGTCTGTGCCTGGCACAGATCTTTCTGTATAGCATTCCTTACATACCACACTTTTTCTCTTTTAGTTCACCTTTAGTTCACAATGATGTGTAAATCACAATGATGTGTTAATCCTCAATGTATAATTAATTGTGTGAGTTTATATAACAATCTAAACATTAGTAAACACCTTAGTCATAACATTATCAATCTTAGTCATAGGTGGATTAAGAGCTTATATGCCTGTCTAAATACAGCTCTAACATTCTGTCTTTCATGTGCCAAAGATCTATGGAGCTATGTAAGCCCGCCTTACATACAAATGAGCCAATAGGATTTCAGTTTCTTTGTCTTGTATTGAGCCAATCAGCCACTGGCACATTCGTGGCCATGCTTGTTGTAACTTTGAATAAAAGGAGATGCTGTGAGGCTAGAGGAAAAAGAATCTCTCTCTCTCTCACTTTCATCTGGCACACACGCAAGCTCTCAGAAAGAAAACATCTCGTTGTCTGTCTTTATTCATCTCTACAAACCCCCAAAATCCACAAGCTGGCATTAAAACTGAATCAATTTCCTCCCTCATTCTGAATTATAGCCACCTTAAATTCTCTTTTTTTTTTTCTAGGCTGGAGATAGTCTGACCCTCTTTAGTTATGCAGCCTGAAACTTTAGGAAATAATGCCAAATCACATATGTCTCCTGCAAGACCTTCAGGCCCAGCAGGGAGAGATACAGCTCTCCTCTCTCCAGAGAAGCTGGACTACTGAGCTCTCTTCAATTATAGGTATGTCTTGCTGCCGCCTTGCCACTTCCTTCAGAGCTGACTGACCTCAGGAGCCTGATTGCATGAGGACACAAATCTGGCTGGGCCAGTTGCTTGGAGGGTGATCTCAGGAGCATGCTCAGAGCCTAATCTGGGGAAACTCATGCTGAAAATTGATCTAGGGGAGCATGGCCAGTTTGGTTGCACCGAGCATGGAGCTTCTGGGGGCTGTAGAACTGGCTTCCCTTAGGGTGACAATGAAACAATTCATTCAAATGACACAATCATTCACATGTGGCCTGTGGATTTCTGCACATGCCCAAATAACTGTGACATTGTTCTCTTTAATGAAAGCAAATGTCACCATCTAGTTACATTTGCAACCGAGAAGAGTTTGCCATGTTTGGCCTCCCCCTTCCATAATTTAGGAACAAGTACGACTTGGTGATAAAGTTTTAAATAAGAACACTTACCTTGACAGAAAACAGGAGAAAGAAACAAAGACACTGCCCCTTGTGTGCTGTATAATGAGTCACTATTCTCATTTTTCACCTGAAATCAATCGTTACGGTGCTGCAGCAAACACTGCCTCATCTATACATATATATCATTTTTCCAAAGGATGCTCTAGAGAGGACATAGATCAATATGAATTCATTTTTCCTGGTAATGGAAAATATTTCAAATGTTCAGCTATCAGAAACCATTGAGAACTTCAGGCGATGACATGCTTATGTTTCACCCCCAAAGTCTAGGACATATATAAACCTCCTGGATTCTGTGCATACCTGAATTATATTGCTAAGAAGTTAGATGGTTTACAATATCATATATATATGCCAGCAGTCCCTACAGCAGAATCTCTGTCTTTTGGTGTCTCTCTCTGGCTAATTGCTGTCCCCTCTTTTGCCCTAATTTTTGTCCCTTAAAAAAAATTAAGAGTCCTGCTGGATCTGCCCATCTATTTGGTCCAACATCATGTTTCTCAGACTGCCCAATTAGATGTCTGTCAAAAATCCACAAGCAGCGCATGAGTGCATTGGCCCTCTCTCACTGTTGTTCCCTAGCAACTGGCATTCACATGTATGGGGCTGCTGATCCTGGAGGTAGTACTTAAGATCCCTGCTGGATCAGACCAAATGCCTATCTAGTCCAGCATCCTGTTCACTTTGGTGGCCAATCAGTGGCCTGTTGGAAATCTACAGGCAGTGCATGAGTTCAATTGCCCTCTACTGCTCTTCTTTCCTCAATGACTGGTCTTCCGCTGTCGCCTCTGGTTCTAGAAATTGTATACTGTCATCATAACTGATAGCATTCGGCAGCCTTATCCCACATGAATCCTAATCTAATTTTAAAGCCATGTGAGTTATTGGCTATCACTATAACTTATGGAAGGGGATTCCATAGTTTAACTATGCACCATGTGAAGCAGTATTTCATTTTATCTGTCCCAAACCTCCCACTGTGCAGCTTCATTGAATAACCTTGGATTCTAGTACTATGAGAGGGGGGGGGGGAAACTTATATCTGCCCACTGTCTTCAAGCGATGCATAACTTTATGAGCTTCCATCATGGTGCCCTTATCAGCACCTTATCAGAGCATCTGCTCAGCATTCAAAAGGTCCCAGGTTCAGGCCCTGGCATCTCCAGAAAGGGCTGGAAGAGACTTTGGTCTGAAAGTCTGATGAGCAGCTTCCTGTCGGTGCAGAGATAATACTGAGCAAGATAGACCATTGGCTTCTATTTGCCTTCTTTCTAAAGCAAAAGTACTAGCCAATGTAACATGTCCTCAAAGGCGAGTTTATCCAACCTTTGCTGCCCTTTTTCCAGCTCTGTGCAATATCCCTTTCCAGGTGAAGCAACTGGAAGCATGCACAATGTTCCAAGTGTGATTACATCATAGATTTTGATAAAGGCCTTATGATATTGGCAGTTTTATTTTCAACTCTTTTCCTAATCATCCATAACATGGAATTCACCTGTTGGATGCCTTATTAAAATTTCCCTCATGTGAGTTATTATATTGTCAATCTTCAGAGTTCAGTTCCCGCCCTTTACCTGTAAAAGTGAAATTTGACTATGTGGGTGGATGCATCTAGTACACACGCATTTTAATTAGGGATGGGTGAATCAGTCAATTTCTGTCTCTCTCATTTTCTCATTTTTGCAAGCTTAAGTTTAGTTTTCCACATCTCCACATCTGTTTGCAATTAAAAAATATATATTCTGGTGAAAATATATCAGTATTTTAATGTGAATTTCTACTAAGGGGTGTGTGTGTGTGTGTGACAGAGGGATGCATAGAAAATAAATGCACCACATTTAATGTTATTATACACCAACTTTCCTCCAAGGAGGTCAATGGGACATGCATTCTTTATTCTATTTATATCCCACCCTTCCTCCAATTAACTTGATTTAGTGTACACGATTCCCCCTGTTTTACCCTCACAAGAAACCTTTGAGGTAGGTTAGTTTGAGGGTGGGAGAGAGAGATGGAGACAAAGAGAAAGAGAGATTGTCAAAGGTCATACAATGTGTCTAATCACTTGAGTGGAAATATTAAACTGCTTTCATAGGATGCTACCTTATACTGAATCAGGACATCACTCCATCTAGCTCAAAATTGTCTGCCACAGGGGTAGCCAATATGGTGTCACCAGATGATGTTGGACAACTACCCCAAACATCCAAAACCATTGGCCATTATGGCTGTGTGTAATGGGAGTTGTCTGAGTCCAACAGCATATGGAGAACACGAAGCAGTCTTCCCCTGGTTTATACTGACTGGCAATGATTCTCCAGGGTTTCAGGCAGGAATCTTTTCCACTTCTACTTGGAAATGCCAGAGACTGAATCTGAAACCTTCTGCATGCAAAACATGTCTTCTATCCAAAGTCCCTTCCGAGTCCTATTCCAACACTCTAAACATTGTACCACACTGGCTCTGCTGGACAATGCATAATAGTGTAGAGTGTGAGGCATGGTAACCGATTCTTGGCATGAACAGTGAAGTGTCGCAAGCACACAATTGTTTTCATCTTCAAAATGTAGATCAAGTTTGTACTGTGGTTGAAAGGTTTCAGGGACATTACAGGCCTTAGTGTGAATGTGGATCTGATTCGCAGTCATGTACCCAATCCTGGTGGTGTGTTTTTTCTTGTGGTATCCTTATGTGAACTCAGTTCATTTAAATCCATGGCTCATAAAATGCAAATAAGCTCAGCCCACTCTTGCATTTTGCAAAAGTTACTTAATTGACTTTGATTCTCCAGGCCACCGTTGCAAGAACTCCTTGCATAATGGATTTCACTATTTGCAGTTCTGCTACTGTTAATCATTCCCCACCATCACCAAGTATCCATTTGCATGCCCTCAAGATATTGCAATTAGTTTGCCATGTGGTATCATTGTTCTTGTCTTCCTACCCACTGGGCAGCTTGCGTTCCTGACCATCCCATCCATTTTAAAATCACACCTGCAAGCAGTATCTTTTTTCTAGAAAAAAAAGATGCTGTTCCTCACCATGAAGTATTCTTCTCGGTTGCCTGGTTGAGGCTGCTGCTGGATGGGCCAGACTGTGGGCTGGGCTCAGGGTGGGGCAATTGCCTGCAGAGCACCCAAAGCTAGGCTCACTGCTGGTGGAAGATATGGCCTTCTGCCTCTGTGGCATCTACGAGACCTTTGAGAAAGCTGGAGTCCTCTTGGTGCTGCCCAGCCCGGCTGCCGCTGCTGCTACCGCCACAAATCTGACCCACCTGGGATCCAATGAGCAGCTTGCACAGTCCTTGGAGCTGGCTGAGTGGTGGCAGCAGGTGAAGTGGCAGCCTGGCAGCTTCCTGCAGCTGTGCCACCACAGTACAAGGACAAGGAGGAAGTGCTGCCGCCAAGACTGGCAGTGCCGTGGGGTCCACCACTGTTGGCATGAGAAAAAAGGTGCGCCCTCCTCACATGCTTGCTTTAGAAGTCAAGATTTCTTTTTTTGGGGGGGGGAGTGAGTGCCAGTGAGTACAACCAGAAAAAGCACTTCCTGCAAGCAATAAAATACTAAAGAGCATAAGAAAACAGAGGTGGCTTAGTCCCCCCCCCCCAATACTTAAGGGAAGTAAACAAAGAAAAAGCTGTAACGGTGGAAAATACTAACTTTAAATGGGGCCTACTGCTGAAGAGAGATTTTAGGAATGGATTTCAGTCTAACATAAATGGTATTATTTTTATTACCAGCAGTTAATAGAAAACTGTGGCACTGCTGTGGCAATGATATCTTACACTGCATGGCAAATTGTTTGTGTGACCATGTGTGTCTCTTTATGTATGACTTTTACCACAAAAAGCTGCCCAATTAGTATAATTAAGCACGACAACCTTCCCCTCTCCCACGGACCATCATGGTGGTAGACAGGTTTAGATTATTGTTAATGGCTACTGTCATCATCTCAATTAAACAGAATTCAAGTGAATACACATTGTAGCAACATAACAGTCCACACATTGAAATGGGTTGCACAAGTATAATGGCCTGGTTCAATAAGCTGCTGCTTCTTGCGTTATATTTTAATGACTGAAGAAATTTGTACAACTCAATATTGTGAACACTAACATGAAACCAGCTGGACTCAGCTGTGAGAAAGAGAACAAGCTTGATTCTTGCTAAAATCAATAATCAAATGCAAGCTTGATTATTGCCCAAACGATCATGTTCCCTAGTAATGAGAATTTAAGGATACTGGTGACAGTGTTGCCACTGGCTCAGATAGCACCTTAACATGTTGCCCTATAATTTTCCAGATAGTTTCAATATAGCTGAGGTGAATAAATGGAAAAAAGGAGGTCAGGGGGGAATTGAGTGGGTGGTTGATCTGCAACCACATTAATATATCCTAAAGTTTCCTGTTAGTTTCAAAGAAAAAGGGCATAGTTGTTCATCAACCAACATTTGTTCCCCTTCTATTTCTCTCCTATGTTCCTTTCCATGTCAACACTCAGCTACCACAAAACCTGCCTGGCATCTGTCTATATCAGGAGAAAATTGAAGAGTGTGCCTTTGGGGGTGAAGTCAAGCCGTTGGAAAGTTAGAGTGCATTCTGTGCCTGTAGAGACTGATTTGGGAGAGACATGTTTTGCTGCATCTGGGGCAAATGAAGGGGTCCGATGCTGGTGTTTTTATTCTTTCTGTGCTCTTCCCAATGGTCATTTCTCCTCTGGTCACTGCTGTGGATACACAACCTGACTAATTGTCTCCAAGCACTGCAAGGAATTCCCACATGGTGGGCTTCATATTGCCAGCTTTAATGTCAAGTTTGCAGACAACTTTGTAATGCAGAGTTGGTCTACCAATGGGCCTGTTGCCTGAAGCCAGCTCCCTGTAGAATACGTCCTTGACCACAAAACCTAATGGGAAGTATTATGAGAGCAGCTTTCGCAACTCCACTTTGGATGAAAATGGTTGTAGAAGTGGAGCCACAGCCAGCAACACTGCCTTAAATACAAAACTGAAATAAGCTGTCAGGCTTCCCCAATCTGTCTGATGTTGCTCCGTATCCTATATCAAATCTGCTCTGATGCACTCCTCTCATTTTCTCCATATATTGTATTTACTTGTTACCATTCTACTTCTTTTGCCTGTACCCAGCACCAGCCCAAAAGATTCTTCTGTGTGAGGCAAAGGATATGGCACCCTCAATCTGATGTACAGAATCTGACTAGACCAGAGCACTGTTGGGGCACTTGAGGGCAGCAGACTAGATTAGGGGGCTCAGAGCATGTTAGTTTAAGGGACTCAGGGAGAATGGTGTATGAAACTGCTGCCATCTACCACCTGAAACAGCCGCCTCACTCTAATATTAGACAGGGCAGGTCCTGCATGTCTCAGCCTCACTCTTCTCTTTTACAGCCCTTCTAAACACACACACAGACATGCACAGAAACACGCACATCTACAAAGTCTTTCTCATCACAGCATGAGCTTTTCTTTGTTTTCTGCTATCAGTTCAATCATCCCATCCCAATCTTTTTTTGGTTACTCTTTTATCCTTCCTTGTCCTTTCCTGTCACTTTAGAACACAATTTGTCTTACTAAGATTGTATACCTTGTGTGCAAGGACAGTGTCATATCTGTGTCTTTGGCTGATGCAAAAGAAATAAAGAAATAACGGTTGACTACTGCTATAATACTTAATATTCACATTGTTGATGCAAACACAAACACTTACCTGAGAGAAATTTTATGCAAGTCCAAAATTTCCTCAAATATTATTTCAGAGTGCTAAACTCTCTATTTTCAGACAGAAGCCTTCTTAATCACTATTTGAATTTTACAGCCAATTGTAACCTAGCAGTCAAGTCCTTCCCCCACAGCAAATCACAAATTTGTTATACAGTATGCAATTTCCAAATGTCTATTTCACACACCTGGACTTTTCTTCTCTACAACACAGCTTAAAAGATAAAGATATGTTTATGAAATGACAATTTATCTGATACAAATCACTGAAGTTGAAAATTGACTTGGACGTACCTCAGTTGGAATGTCACATGGCAGAGAAGGCTACTTATTAAATCCTGGACTGTATTAGTAACTTGAATGTCAATTTAAAATTTGCTTTTCAGAAAGAACTCTTTGGTTGAAGCTGATTTTAGCTTCATTTGGAAAATGTTGTATTAATATTAACTGCAGGAGAGCATAGGAAGTGTTAGGAGTCCAGATTCCTGGCTTGATAACACAGTAAGCGTACGTAATTAAAAAGGAGGATTTATTGCAAAAAAACAAGCAGTTATCTCTGGATGGCTCTAGCAAGCCTCCGGCCCCTATCACTCAGCTGACCCTTCTGAGGAATTCTTCCTGTGTCAACAGAAGAGACTGAACCTTCAACATTTATGTTTCTTATTTTGCTTCCTGTCTAGCAGCCTTCCTATATGCCTGCACCTTGAACTTATTTGGTCAGCTGCGGCCCCTTCCTGTTCTGAAAAGCTGTCTCTGTGGCTTTCCACGCCTGTTTGGGCTTCCAGGGAGCTTTGGCTGTGTTCCAACCTGCTCTCCGTTTCTCCCTTATCAGCCGTCCGTCCAAGGTCGAGGGAATCGGTGCTGGCAGCTGTGGGCTCTCCTGTCCTGGCATGAAAGCCCAGCCTCCCTGTTCCTGACTGCATTCTGCAGCCGGCTGTGAGATTACACTTGGAGCTGGTGTGTTCATGACTGGAAGTGGTCTTCTACCGAGTCATACCCTTGCCAGATCTAGCTCAGTACTGTCTACAATGGCTGGTAGTGGCTCTTCAGGCTTTACATTCTCAGGCCTCCCTGGATATGCCAAGGATTGAACTTGGGTCCTTCTGCATGCAAATCATGCTCTACCACTGAGCTATGGCCTGTCTCTCTTTTAAAAAAGGGCAAGGTCAGGGATTATGGAAGTTGTAAACAGCAACATCTGGAGGGCTACAGGTTCCCTCTGCTTTAAGACAGCAGAATGATTGCTGTGTGCAATGGTGAGGCAAATTCTAGGACCAGTGGGAGACTTCAGGAGGGAAGCTTTCTTGTCATACTATGTCAGAAGATACCCCAGAGCAATGGAGGGGCTCTTTCTGTGGGTGGTTATTTTGGCTGCCAGCCATCTCCTGAGTAGTACGAATGAGTGGGCAGTAAATTTATACTGGCACAAATAAACATTCCAAACAGGTTAACTAATAGAGCCATGCCCTTTATTTCAATCCATAAATTGTGTCTCATCTCTTCATTCTGGATGTGGGGAGAGGGCATCATACAGGGGCACAGCAAATATACTTATTGTTCAGTAAGCAAGTTAGGTGAAGTGAGACCCTGATAGGGCCCTGAAAACAATTCATAACCACTGTCCATTGCAAAAAGAGCCAGAAGCCTGAGCTGAGTGTTGGGGAGTCATTTTTAACACGGGGATCAGCACTCAGATGCTGCAAAATGTTCTAAGAACATGCCTGAGAATAAAAAAAATGAAAGAAAACAATGTAATGGAGGTGTTATTGGAAAACAATTGAAATTAACAAATGATATTGATAAGTGAATGGAAGTCATTAAACTAATGGGAAGGTATTTAATATAACTGAGATGTAATTGAAATCTTTTTTAAAAAAAAATCACATAAATTTCAGTGTAGAAGTGGATACACCAACTGCTGATTCTGCAGAAGGCTGATATTAAAAACCTGACATATCAAAAGAGAATATTTATCCAGGGAAATACATTAATAACTACAAGCAAATGGTTATTATTACTATGGGATTGGTACAAGAAGTGTGGAATGTAGTAATATGAAAGGGGGGGGAATACAGAAGATTAGAAAGAGATGATAAATGCACAAGTTATTTTAAAATATCTGAATCACAAGGAACAAAGCTACTCAGTCCTATTTGGCACTGGGCTCAATATAACAAAGGTGAGACCTGGGATGGAAGGTTGCTATAAGTATCTGCCAATCCTGGTTCATTCAGTATTTCATTCTTCCCATCTTAATCCAAATACTCCATATTTTGCAGCCATTTGTTATTTATTTAATTTTAAGAAGAAACTCCTTATGAAAACTGCAAAATTTTAATGTGAATTTCTCCGAATGATGCTCCTAAGTGGAGGCAATTTTGCCACACTTAACTTCCCTGAGAAGATGACTTGCATGGTCTTACCCAGGTGAGGAGAGAGGCTAGATGTCAGAACAGATCATAACCTGGGATTTTATACATGATTGAAATACCACTGTATACAACAATTGCAACAAATTAGAATGGCATAAAGATTTCCATCCCAACTGATGTTCATGAAATGCAACTGAGAAGGAGTTCGTATCCCAGCAACATGTACTTTGCCAATAAAAGTTGTGATTTCTATGCTTGTTCATTGTTGACTCGTGATCATTGTTTCTGGATAGCCACCCCCCAAAACAATGTGTCAAACAAGAAGTAACCCTCATGCTTCCTCCGTTTTCATGATAACTGAAGGAGACAAAGGATGACTGTTCACAGGACTCTCGGTGCACAAATAATCCTCTGTATCATCTCACAAGCAAAATGATTTATCATAATTATGGCCTGACATTCACTGGTTTCATTACTCTTGAGAGCTATAAATTCTCATTTGAAAATGACCCTGTGGTTAGAAATGGCATAGCAGAACAGAAAGAGCTGTAATGATGTTAAAATCTGAATACTGAGACCACATATCACCAGCCTACATAGGCTCCCAGTACGTTTCCGAGCACAATTCAAAGTGTTGGTGCTGACTTTTAAAGCCCTAAATGGCCTCGGTCCAGTATACCTGAAGGAGCATCTCCACCCCCATTATTCTGCACAGTCACTGAGGTCCAGCGCCAATGGCCTTCTGGTGGTTCCCTCACTTCAGGAAGCCAAGTTACAGGGAATCAGGCAGAGGGCCTTCTCGGTAGTGGCACTCGCCCTGTGGAACGCCCTCCCACCAGATGTCAAAGAGAAAAACAACTACCAGACTTTTAGAAGACACCTGAAGGCAGTCCTGTTTAGGGAAGCTTTTAATGTTTAATAGATTATTGTATTTTAATATTTTGTTGGAAGCTGCCCAGAGTGTCTGGGGAAACCCAGCCAGATGTATCTATAGAGTTCTGGTAGAAGAATAAATCTTATTATTTTGGATACTGAGTAATGTTTTATCACCTTCATGCAGTGGCATGGTACCCACTGAGCCCTCTGATTCATAGTAGGAGTAGGAAGCATTTGAGGATGAGGATTTTGTTGTTGTTTAGTCGTTTAGTCGTGTCCGACTCAAGGACATAGAAAAGGAGGGAGAGAAGAGACTATGCAGTAGAGCAGGCATAGGCAAACTTGTCCCTCCAGCTGCTTTGGGGCTACAATTCCCATCATCCCTGACCACTGGTCCTGTTAGCTAGGGATGATGGGAGTTGTAGTCCCAAAATATCTGGAGGGCTGAGTTTACCTATGCCTGCAGTAGAGCCTGCTTGATGAAGCTCCTATCCCAGATGTACCAAGACCTGATGAGGCAGGAATTCCAGGGGCTGCCCTTCCCCAGTTAGGTTCTTGGTTGGTTCTTAGATTATTTATAAAAACGTTTATATACCACTGTATCATAAAAATACATCACAGTGGTTTACAACAATATAAAAAGATAAAACGAAACAATAAAAACATTTAAAACATAAAAAGTTTAAAACAAGTTAAAACCAAAAAGAAGGAAGTGATTAAGTTATTTGGAAGAGCCTATGCTAGCTTCACCAATCTAGACCTCTTAGTGCTCACACTCGTCAAACAGGCCTGCCCTTCTCCAGAAGTGAAAACTATCAGCACAAATCACAAGGCATTAAAAAACTGCAGACAGTAGCAGCTCTGCCTCTAGGCAACCTACAAAGGGAACCTTGCAGCCTCTCCCACCTCACATGGGTGAAGAATGCGTAAATTCATTTGTCAGAGTGGACATGAAACTTCTAGAAATAATCTATCACACTGCACTACAGTTCATCATGTCAAGAACAGGTCCCAACAATCTCTTCCTCTGGTGTGGACATAAAGTGGATTAGCAACAGCTTGTCATTTTGCCCAAACTGACAAACTTACAGTTAGGACTCATCCACGCCTCCTCTTGTTCCACTGCTTTCCCCTGGGCAGAACCATTCTCTAGTGCTCAATTGGAGCAAACAGCAATTAGGGTTTTCTGTGGATTGCCATTTGTTCTTATTTAGAGCTAAAGAGCAGGCTTTTCCTTGGGAAAGGAGTGGGGCAAGCAGAAAACTGCTCAGACCCATGCTTTCTTGGAATGGGACAAAGTTTGGATGAGCCCTTAATGTGTATTATGGTTGCTTGGAGCAAGCCATCTTAAATCAAGCCACCTGCAAAACAGCAGATTAGTGCATGGAGGTCATTATCAAGCATGATCCCAATCCCCTTTGCATGCATTGATTATACATATGTTAAAAAAATATCTGAACAAGAGTTAAAGGAGATTGGACAAAGAAGGAGAGAGGTTGATTTATAATTCCGGAATAGTCTATAAGCAATAAGCAACACTTACAGTAGGTTGCTAAAGTTTCCATCTCAACATTTCTCATACTAGAAATATGATTTAAAATGCATTTCACCAAATTTTAAGTTATATTAAACAAATAGTTGGTATTGATTAATAGTCATTTCTCAGCTGTATGGCTTCTGGAACATAATACCATTCATTGGCTTCAGATTATGAAAACAAGCTATCACAATGTTGCTGTAATTTTTATTAGTTTGAGCCTAAGGCTTCCAATATCCCTGTTATTCAAGCTTTTATACAAATGGCCATCAAAACAGCTTCATGTTTCTCCAGCAAGAGTCAAAACAAGCCTTTTGACAGATTCAGATAGGGAACAAAGGAACAGAGTGCTCACAGACTGGTAGTACACATACCTCAAATTTCCATCCCCAGGTCATAAGCTCAAATGCAACTCCTGTGGCTAATTCTAATCATTTTCACTCGGTAGACTATTGTTTGTCAGGCAGAACAATCCTATACTCTCATTGCACCAAGACTGGAGATATATCACCACTACAGGGCAGAATGCACTGTATCCCATGCACGCTCAGCTTGGAAAAGGAGGTGAAACATACAAAAGTAAGGGTTTATAATTTTTTTAAGTGCTAAAACAAACTTTAGGTACACTAGTTGAGTCTCTTGAAACACTCTAACAGTGGTAAGGCTTGGAGAGGCCCCTGTTTGAAGTCCTGAAGGGGGCACTGCCATTAATTGTAGACAATATTGAGCTAGATTGACTGATGGTCTAATGCAAAATAAGGCAGTTTCCTGTGTTCCGATGTTCTTCTATCAATCAAGAACTGTGCCAGCAACATTAAGAAAATGTCACCAGTGTAGTTATCATCACCACATAGGGTTGCCTGAGGGGGACTACCACAAGGTACCTTATTTTTTCGTGTATAAGACTAGTTTCCCCCCCTAAAAAAATGTCAAAAATTAGGGGACGTCTTGTACACGGGACCATCTTTCTTAAATCTGAGTCCCCCAAAATAGGAGGCGTCTTATACATGGGGGTGTCTTATAGACGAAAAAATACAGTAAGTTCACATACAGGGATGAGATGAGCACTGACTCAATGTAGCAAATCCACTAAGAAAGAGCCACACACCCTAGGACTGGCATGTCCAAAGTTCATTCTGGGGGCCTAATCCAGTCCGCCGGTCGATTTAATCTGGGCCCCGTGGCAGTATATGTCCTGGGGTAAAATCCTAAAAAAAGCTCAGCAATTCAATGCTAAAAGAAGCTCAACAACTTTGCAGTTATATCCTAAAAAGCTCAACAACTTTGCAGTAAAATTGTAAACAACTTCAGTCAGCCCTCACACATGTTAGCTTCATCAGATCTAGCCCTCTTTGAAAAAGGTTTGGGCACCCCTGCCCTAGGAAGTATACGGACAGCATTGAGAGTACAAGAAAGAGGTTAGCTTTCATATTGGTCTTGTTCCCACAAACTGTTTGTTTTAAGGAGGTACAAAACAAGTTTTATATTTGAGATCTGTTTGTTGTTCCCAGATATCTGTGGGTTGGTGGTTTTAATGGTCACTGTAAAACTAGTTTTATTGTATTAATTTTTTATGTTGGGTTTTTATGCTGCTGTGGGAGCCCTTTGCAGGTTGAGCGTCGCAGGGTAAAAATAAATATCTGCAAGCACATAGGGAGAAGAGAGAATGAATTTGCAAAATTAGATGACCTTTTTTTATCCTTCCCTCATAATACTAGAACTCAGGGTCACCCAATGCATAAGCAATTTATGAAATTCACTGTCTGTGATGATGGTCAGAGGATTTAAAATGGAATTAGACAAATTTATGGGTAAGCCTGTCAGAAGGCAATACCCAGGATGGTACTGAGACTCAGGTTGCTGAGCGTGACGAACAGCACTGGAGAGCTGCTGTATTCTTATGGCTTCTCAGAAACTTCTGGCTCGCCATTGAGGCAAACAGCACATTGGACTAGATTGCCTTTTCATTTCATCAAACAGGATTTCTTTGCTGCTTTTTAAATGAGTTCTATAAAAAAATAGAAGGCAATTGAACAACACAAAATGTAACATTATAAATTAGGGGTAGATAGGGATTGACAAATCTGTCAATATCACTTTCTCTCAGGTTCTCTCCCCCCTCCCAAAGAAACTTCCGCTTGGTTGTCCACATTTTCTTTCTAGTTTATTTTTTAAAAAAAATGCACTTCAGGAAAATCCACCAGCATTTTAGTGTGTACTTCTCTTAATAGACACAGTCTATTCCCTATTAGGCACAATTTTGCAAGCAATTTCCATTGATTTTATGCAGTTAGCACACTATTTTCTCTAACATATGCATTTATTTGCAAACTTCCTTGTAATATACATATTTCTGTATACATTATTTGGTTGAAGATTTGCACCACAAATTTGCAGAAGTGTGAATTTTTCAGGGTAGCTGCAGATTGTGTCTAGTTTACATTTTATTCTGGCAAATTTAAATTCTCTCATTCCCTGATTTAAATTCTCTCCCTCTCCGATTATTTTGGTGGAATGTGATTTCCTCAGCTTCCAGTCTCCCACATTCCATATGTGCATCCCAAGCCACTTACAATGTTATCTTTATGGTCCTAGTTACAGGAACTGGTCCTTGATGTCCTGTAAAAAGAGGCAGCAGGTGTCAAAATTGTCAATGTATTTGTACTGGATCTCATATATTTTAAAAGCAAGTAATTAGAATAATCCACATATACTTCAAAGCTATGAATAACTCATTCCCTGCACATCAATAAAATAATTATTGCATATTATCATTCTTAGCTCTGTACTTCAATCTCACTCACATCATGTCACTGCCAATGCAATGTGCCCTTTTATTTTTCATATTAATAAATACTAATAAATTAATAAATATTAATAAATATTACTAAGAGAATGAGGGAAAGAGGAATAAGGTTTACCTTTAGCCATCATTTCTAGTAGATTGGCAAGAACTCGAAAGTGTTCTTGCTCACTGTAGTCTTCAGTTTCTCACACATCCCAAAGTACACATGCCTATGACGAAGGCCACTTCTGTGCCATAAATAGAATACACTATTATACTGCTTTAACAGTCATGACTTCTGCCAGCTCTAGAAACTCTAGAGCAGCGGCTCTCAACCTGTGGGTCCCCAGACGTTGTTGGACTACAACTCCCATCATCCCTGAGCTCTGGCCTTGCTAGCTAGGGGTGATGGGAATTGTAGTTCAACAACATCTGGGGAACGACAGGTTGAGAAAGACTGCTCTAGAGGGTTAATGCGGGTATATAGTGTGGGTATATAGCAACAGATACACATTCTGAAGTACTGTCTGTTGCCCAGGAATTTCTAGACACCATTAAATATTGACATTATTAAATGGGTAGTGAAAAATTGTAGTTTTAGGGATTCAGGGAACACCTGACCTGGATCAGCCCCTGAATCAATTTGAAGCTGGGGCTAATGATTAATTAGTGCTTTTAAAGTGCTATATGTTCAGCATGTAGGAAACATGCTGGCTAAGAAGACCCCTGCAGCCAACACAACTGAACCAGTTGTGCCAGGCCTGCTTAGCCTCCCTATTCTGCCCCCCCATTTTGCCCACTATGAGTCCTGACTTGGTGTGGTTCAGGCCACAGCTATCCCTGCCACTGCCACCACTCCCTCCTTCTATTCCATGGCTACTACTTAGCTGGCTGCCACCACTGCTGCATTCTGGGAAGTGTTTGCCTGAGCCAGACTCACCTCACTCAGCCCCCAGACTATTGCTATTGCCATTGGGACCATAATCAAGAGACCAACTGACCTCCATCACTGGTCTATCAATGGTCACAGTAGCCAGTTGTTTTCTCCACCCCCACCCCCCACTGCAGTCCTGGATTTAGGTCTCATCTTTCTGCCTTGGGACTTCTTGGCCATTGGCTACTCACATTTTAATCCTGCTGATGTCTCCTTCCCCAGCACATTCCCAGTGGGTAGAACTATGGTTCCCATGATTTTTGAGAGAAGGCATGTCCTTTAAATGTGTTCTGAATGTGCATGAAAGGTATTGCATTGATGTGACCTTTGTCTCTAAACTGCAGGAATTGACACTAGCAACATTTTAAAAATGTATCTCCAAAGGGAATGGAAAATGCATAAAATAGGGAGAAGTGATTTACCTGACTCAGATATGAGGGGAAAGGGCTGTCCCAGCTAAATAGGCACAGTTGAAGCATATGAAATACTTGTGCTTTGACACAGCCCATAGGCAGCCAATTGAAGACATGGACCATGACCTAACATCATGATGAGTAAATCTGGCAGATCTCAGATAATCTCATTTCTGTTCTGAAGACTGGAATAATGTATTTCTTTGAAAGCCATGTGAAGGCTCATCTGTTTAATTTGTTTTGGGGCTTAGTCACAGAAATGCTGAGAACATGGTTCAGTGGTAATTGAAATCACTGATAGTACAGGCACACAGTGGACACAGGATCAAGCTCTTAATTAAAAAATACACTAATCACACACAGTTCTAAATCCTGTTCTTGGGTGTACTTACTCCATTCTAAGTGAAACTAATCAGAGCTGTGCACTGACTTTCACAGATGGAACAGACTATATTTCCAGCAGCATAACTCTCCCATTTGGTATCTGCATATACACAAAAGCTCATACCAATAACAAACTTAGCTGGTCTCTAAGGTGCTACTGGAAGGATTTTTTTAATTTTGTTTCTCCCATTTTAAATCATAGAATCAGAATTGTAGAGTTGGAAGAGATCCCATGGGCCTTCTAGTCTTCCTTCCTGCAATACAGAAACATCAACTAAAGCATGCATGACAGATTGCCATCCAACCTCTGCTTAGAAACTTCCAAGGAAGGAGAGTCCACCACCACCTTCCAGGGGGGAGGCACTGTTTCACTGTTGAACAGCTCTTACCTTCTTCCTGATGTTTAGTCAGAATCTCCTTTCTTGTAATTTGAAGTTATTGATTCAAGTCCTACCCTCCAGAGCAGGAGAAAACAAGCTTGCTCCATCTTTCTTGTGACAGCCCTTTAGATATTTGATGGTGGCTGTCATATCTCCTATCACTCTCCTCTTTTCCATCTCATCTGGTGCTGCTCAACCAGATGGCCAGGGCCAGGGCAGGGCCATTGCTCAGTGGTAGAGCATTTGCTTTATATGCAGATGGTCCAGGTTCAACCCCAACATCTTCAGGTAGGGCTGAGACAGACCTGTCTGAAATTTTGGCAAGCCAGTGCCAATCAACGTAGGCAACTCTGAGGTAGATGGATCAGTGTTCTGACTTAGAACAAGGTTCCTATATTTCAGTGTCCATGGGAAGTACCCATTGCCACCACTACATTGAAATGTTCTTTGGGACAGGAGGCCATCTCTTTCACCTAGGTAAATTTGCAGTGTTCCACATTATGTTGATTTCCACACATCAAAGTCAATAATCTCTAAGGATGATATTATTAATATTTCAATTTATTAGTGTTGATGATAACCTTGAAGTCATGCACAGTTTAGGTGGGAGCAATGTGCCTTAAGGATAGCATGTTTCCTTAAGGATAGCATGTTTCCACATAAACATACCTTGAAATCACCTTGAAAAGACCCTCTTCATACTCATTACCATCTGAGAGAAGGTGGGTGGGTGGCACAACACGGGGTCTTTATGGCATACTGCCCCATTTTTAATCCCTTTCACAGATAGCAAAGTTAATCAGAGGTGAGCATATCTTTCTGATGATAGGTGGAGACCTTTATATTTGCCCATGTCTTTTAGATTTGGTACTATCATTTTATCATACTGGTATGGGGATTGACATGGTGTTTTTTTCATTTGTACTTTTTAGGATGGAAGCGTGTTCTATAAATACTTGTAAATAAAATAAAATACAAGGCCGGCTGGGCCTTGGAGTTCCCTAACCTATTGGTATTGGGGGACTTCAACATCCATGCTGATGCCACTCCCTCCTCACAGGCTCTGGACCTGGTGTCTTCCATGGCGACACTAGGGCTCTCCCAGTTTGTTTCGGGCCCCACACATCAAGCAGGCCACACGCTGGATTTGATCTTTGGCGTCGGTATAGATGTGATGATGTCTCCTTCGACGAAGGTGCCATGGTCTGATCACTACGCTCTGAAAGCCAGGATTGACTTTCCACCCCCACCCTGCTTAGGTGGCGAGCCAATTTGGGCTCGCCCGCAGAGGCTGATGGACCCTGAGAGATTCCGCCAAGCCTTGCGGGACCTTGCTCCCCCTGGCGACTCATTGACTGAGCTTGTTGAGGGCTGGAATGCCCAGCTCCTGGCAGCCATCGATGAGATCGCACCTAAGCGCCCTCTGCGACCCCGCAGAAACCGGGCTCCCTGGTTTACCGAGGAGCTCCGGAAAATGAAGCGGGACCTCAGACGGCTAGAGCGAGTATGGCGGGGTGCCCGTGACGGAGCCTCAAGAACATCTTATAGGGCTTTTATGAAAACCTACGAGATGGCGGTGAAGGCTGCTAAGAAGTCATACTTCTCGGCCTCCATTGCATCCGCTAGCTCTCGCCCAGCGCAATTATTTAGTATAATCAGGTCTTTAACGTCCCTTGAGGGACAGCCAAATTTAAATAACAAATTGACACACGGCTGTGAGGCATTTGCGAGCTTTTTTGCGGAGAAGGTCTTGTCGCTCCGCCATGACCTCCCTGCCAATTTGGATACAATAAAGGAACTGGAGGCCCCTCGACTGTCCTCGGGTCCAGTATTGGACCACTTCGACCAGATATCCCCAGCCGATGTGGACAGACTCCTCCGAGCTGGAAAGCCCACCACCTGTCCTCTCGACCCGTGCCCGTCTTGGCTGATTAGAGCGTGTCCAGACGAGGTGCGGGCCCTCCTGGGGGATATCATCAATTTGTCCCTTGGCACGGGGACATTCCCAGGGGAACTGAAGGAGGCAGTGGTGCGCCCGCTCTTAAAGAAAACATCATTAGATCCTTTAGATCTATCCAATTACCGCCCGGTTTCGAATCTTCCGTTCCTGGGTAAGGTGATTGAGAGAGCGGTTGCTGAACAGCTTGGTGGGTTTCTGGATGAAACATCGGCTCTGGATCCATTCCAGTCCGGCTTCCGCGCTGGTCATGGGACCGAGACGGCTCTGGTCGCCCTAACAGATGACCTTCGTAGACAGCTGGATCGAGGCGGGTCGGGGCTGCTGATTCTTCTAGATCTATCAGCAGCCTTCGACATGGTCGATCACGAACTTCTGGACCACCGCCTTGCCGACGTGGGGATCCAGGGCACAGTCCTTCAATGGCTGCGCTCGTTTCTCTCTGGTCAGGGACAGAGGGTGGCGCTTGGGGGGGAATTGTCATCGCGCCACTCCTTGGTGTGTGGAGTACCTCAGGGTGCGATACTCTCCCCGATGCTTTTCAACATCTTTATACGCCCCCTCGCCCAGCTTGTTCGGAGTTTTGGGCTGGGTTGTCATCAGTATGCCGATGACACCCAACTATATCTGTTGATGGATGGCCATCCTTGACATCCTGGCAATTATTTTGTGTGGCTCAGAGTACATTTTGTGCTTTTCACTTAGAGATCAAGGATTTTAAAAAAACAAGGTTCTCCCATTTCAGCTTTGGATATAAGCACATGGTCTTGAAGAACTGGGGTTTCAAAGTAGAGTCAATCTGCTGGAAGCGCCAGCACTGTAAACAAAATTCCCATTTCAAGCAAACAATTAAGTTGTAACTGCAGGAAAGTGAATCCCTTTGAAAGAAGGAATTAGCTGTACTGAAGGAAAACCAAAAACTCCATTACATTAGAGTTGGGGAACTCTTTTCAAAACAAGAGCCACATTTCCTTCTGTGCAACCATCTGAGGGCCACATGGCAGTGGTGGGTGGGGCCAGAGGCAAAAGTGGTGGCAGCAACGAATGCAAATTATACCTCTGTATAGTAGGCTACTTTCTGCACACACTCACTCAGCCACCCTTCTTTACCCCCAATTCAGACAAGCGAGAGACATTTTCAGAGGTGAAGAACACATGGACATAGCCGGGGAGGGGGCAGGGAGGGGCAGCTGCTCCCGCAATCAATAAAAATAATAAAAATACATAGAAAACTGAGATTATGCCCCCCCTAACAAAAGGCTTGCCCCCACCAAAAATTCTGGCTATGCCCCTGCTTATTGCCAATGTGGAACATTATGAGGACCAGATTGGAATCAACTGCTGGGCCTTTGCTTCACCACCACTGCTTTACAGTGGTTGCATACACAGGACCGTTTATTCCATTTTCATGACGTTCCCCTATTAATTTCCACATTATATTTGAGCTTTCACATAATATAAAAGCCACTTTCTGAAATATAGTAGAATATAGTGCAAGTTTAGCACATTTCCATATTATTTGTGAATTTTTTTTATTTTCTTCTGGAAACAAAAGCACAGAAATAGATAATAATTTATAATATTATTTCTACCCTGCCCATCTGGAGAGAGATGGGGCACTTGTTACCTAGAATATGCTGTGAAGAACTTCTCTGGGGCAGAGGTAAACTCTCTAGGGCAGAGGGAAAATTAAGATCAGATCAAGACTGTACTAGAAAATCATGTTTACAACAGAAGAATAAATGCTTGGGCAAACAGAAACATCTTCTGATGGTACTTGAAAGCCATCAAAGAGGGCACTACACAGAGGAAGGAAATTTCACATGCAATGCAATGTCCAATGTAGAGTTGGAAGCTGCAATACTAACTTCACACCATGCACAGCAATGACACTAAAGTCCTACAGAGAGCAGATCAGTAGCAGCTCCCTCCTCTGGGAAGCTAGTTTATGGAAAGAAAAAAATGGTACCTGGTGCCTTAAGAGGGGATTATTTACAGTTCCAAATTAAACCCTATGAAGGCCCCTAGGCCGAGGGGGGCTTGCAAATTATCTCCTAATATGTTTTTGACTTTACCAACCAACAATTTTAGTAAACCAATTTCAAGATCAAATCAATATCTGTTGTTGTGTGGCCCCTAAAAGGCATGGTGCCCATAGGCCGGTGCTTACTCTGCCTATTTGGTAATCCAGCACTGATTCTTTAGCAGTATATTCTGAAATATGGGTGCAAGGTACCTTTAAAACTGAGTGGTTTAAAGTACTATGTGTTATGTTACCAAACACATATATTTTTATGAAGTCGTTTGGACAAATTAAACACAGGGTTATCTACTCAGGCAAGGAAAAGGGAGTAAAGGAGATAAGACCCTTGGATGAAACAATATCTTCAGGCTACAATTATCCATATCGGCTGCACGCTTATGTTCCTATGTTGTTCAGATAAGAGAGTATTTCCCAACAATTTTAATGCATCACCTTCAAAATTACCTTGATTAAGATTTACTACAAATTTATGGCCACAAACCAATGCCAATTCTTACATACTGAATTCAAGTGTGTGTCGGATAGTGGCTGAAACAAAAACATGTATGTGATTTTCATAAATGCTTTGCCCAGAAAAGGCATATAAATATTTTTTTTAAGAGAGAGAGAGAACTAGGTAGTATCTGGGTCTTAGGAAGGAGCCGTAGATGTATAACTGATACTAATTTTTATTTAATATTTTCACACGTCACAGAAGTAGTTTAAGGCTTACATGTAAATCAGAAGGAGGGTTTGCGTGTGTGTGTGTGTGTGTGTGTGTGTGTGTATTAGGAGTGATAATCTATGCAAGTCCCCATAAAATGCTAAACATTCTAAATAGGTAAGTGAAATAGTGTCTCAGGGAAATATTACTAGTCTTATCAAAATTGATTTGATATTCTTTAAATTTCACTTTAAGCAGACTGTGCAACAGCTAGGACTGCTTAAAGATTTAAGTTTTTCTGCATTTGGATATGAACCAATCTGATCAAAACTAATACAGACAAACCTTGGTTCCCAAACGGCTCTGTTTTGGAACATTTTGGCTCCCAAACACTGAAAACCCAGAAGTAAATGCTCCGGTTTTCGGAAGCCGACTGTCCAACGCAGCTTCCGCTTGAGTGCAGGAAGCTCTTGCAACCAATTGGAAGATGCGCCTCAGTTGTTGAATGTTTCAGAAGCTGAACGGGCTTCCAGAACAGATTACGTTTGACAACCAAGGTTTGAATGTATGCTGTTCACAATATAGTTATCCATTAACTTTTACAATTTCCAAATGATAGGACTCTAGAAAGTTGCTTTATATTGAGTCAGAGCACTGAGCCATCTACCTTGTTCTGTTTACACTGTCTAGCAGCAGACAGGAACATCCCAAGCAACACCTTCAGATGAAAGGAGCTGGGTAGCATGTCAATGTTTTAAGATCAGAAATTGGCCTGTCTTTAGAACAGGAATGCTGAACCCCTGGTCTATCAGCCTCCAGTCCAATTTAATGGCCTTGGCATTGACTGTGAAAGTGCTAAGCAAAGCATCTATCATCTATCCTGATAGCCACCATTGCTAACAACTGCCATGCACCTCTGATGACGGACATGATGGTGGGCAGGTTGAATTGTCAAGGTCTGGGGGTTATGCAAACTTGCTGGTGCTTTGTAAATTTTAAATTGCACTCCAGTAAAATCAAATTTGTAATTGTTAAGTAAAGGCCAGTTTGTGATTTCTGTTTAAAACAAATTGGTAAAAGAATTTCAAAACTCTTGTCATTCCATTCAGCCTCAGCTGCACACAGAAACTCAAACCCCAAGTGACACCATCTGCTTCTTTTTCCTTCTCATGACTAATGATCAAAGGATCAAGTATCTTATAGTTGGACAAGTTTTGTTTTGTTTTCATTGGCACAACTTACTGGGAAACTTCCTGCAAACGATCAAAGAGTAATTATCTTTTCTCTGTTGTGCAATTTTTCTATTTATAGGGGTATATTTTTCAAAAGTCTGATCTGCACCTAAGTAGTCCTACAGTCCATTCCTACCCCATTATTCTGGTTGGGTCTACACATGTAGCTGAATGAGGTGGAAGAAAACAGGACAGGGACAGCTCAGTTGGTTAGAGCATGGTACTGATAATGCTAAGGTTGCAGGTTTGAACCCTTTATGTGGCAGCTGCATATTCCTGCATTGCACAGGATTGGACTAGATGATCCTCAGGTTCCCTTCCAACTCTACAGTTCTATGATACTATGAGTTGATGCTGGGCTCCTCTTTCCATGCTAAGGCACATTATGGGGAGTGAATATGAAGGTATCAAGAACATTATTGGGACCTTGTGACAGCAGTCACGAAATTAAAAGATGCCTGCTTCTTGGGAGAAAGTGATGACAAACATAGACAGCATCTTAAAAAGCAGAGACATAAACTTACCGACAAAAGTCTGAATAGTTAAAACTATGGTTTTCCCAGTAGTGATGTATGGAAGTGAGAGCTGGACCATAAAGAAGGCTGATCGCCGAAGAATTGATGCTTTTGAATTATGGTGCTGGAGGAGACTCTTGAGAGTCCCATGGACTGCAAGAAGATCAAACCTATCCATTCTGAAGGAAATCAGCCCTGAGTGCTCACTGGAAGGACAAATCCTGAAGCTGAGGCTCCAATACTTTGCCCACCTCATGAGAAGAGAAGACTCCATGGAAAAGACCCTGATGTTGGGAAAGACTGAGGGCACAAGGAGAAGGGGACGACAGAGGATGAGATGGTTGGACAGTGTTCTTGAAGCTACCAACATGAGTTTGACCAAACTGCAGGAGGCAGCAGTGCCTGGCGAGCTCTGGTCCATGGGGTCACCAAGAGTCGGACACGACTAAATGACTAAACAACAACAACAACAATGTTAGACCAATGTTGGACCCATGGAGTATAATGGGGTTGACTCCCAGTGTACACATTTACAACCATAGTATAGGTTTTATCATCAGATTCCCAGTTGGAAAATCTTTAGGGAGATTCCCAATTGTTTTAATGTACAATCTTAAATGTTCACTAAACGAGGGGAGCACATACTTCAGCCTTATGAGCCTGAGATCTACTTTGTCCTTTTTAGAACCCCATGAGAAACCAACTACAGCCTGGTGTGAAAAGACATCTGTTCTTTGTTTTCACAAGCTGGAAGTGAAAAAAAAAAACTCCTGCAAATCTCCCAGAGATTTACCAATAGATTATACAGAATTCAGAATTTAATATAATAAAATACAATATTTGAGAAATAAAAAGCAGTACAATTCTAACTAAAAATTTCCATGAATAGTTAACATAATGGATGTGTGCTGTCTCCCCCTAGAATAAAATAGTGAAAACTGATTTGCATGCACTTTCAAACAAAAGCAGTCCTTTTGTTGTGATAAAACTGGAAGTAAATCTGCCACATCAGAAATGTTCATGTTGCTCACAATTATTACTGTTGTTGTTTTGTGTTTTTGTTATTTGAAGGACTGGTAGTATGTTGTTTTCTTTTCTGAAGTTCTCTTTAGCTACCTAATTACAGTCTTCTGTATTAGTGCTGTCACCGAATGGTTTCACAGTGTGGAGCCACATCAGTTCTTTTCTTGATTTTAGCAACTTCAATTATTGCTAATAAAAGCAGATCTTGTTCATGGACTATAGACTGTGGGAGGCACACAATTAAAACCTCCAGGGATTCTGCTTTAATTCAAAATGGAATCCTATGGCATCCAGAAATCTCAGGACTCAACAAAAGACTGAATAGAAAATGTCAACTATTGGGCCAAGATCAAATTTGACAGTGTTAATGTCTCCCACAGAGGGGGCATTCAGACTATCTGAGGGCTACTTTTTAAAATTATTTCACAGTCAAATTACTGTGAGATGGAGTGCCAGAATACAACAATTCCCATTGTATTTTAGCTTAGTGTACAAAAAGTACAAAGGCACAGATAGAACACAGTTTTCTAAGATGTGTGCACTAAAAAACACACCATATAGATAAGGATTATATGAGATCATCATGATACAAAACAAGTACTACATTTCTGGAACACTGGTAGAGAATCAATTGACAATGCAATTGAGAGTATTCTTTCTTCTTCTCCCATTTTCCCAGGTACTATATAAGGGCTGGTCCTTGCCAAGGGCTTCTGGAGGGATGGGTCTGTTTGTTTGATGGAAGAGGCTAAGCTGGGTCGCCTGACTACAGTTGAGATTGTTAGTTCTTCTACTCTCACCTCCCCAGGTGCTGACTCTTGTCTTCCAGCTCTCAACTGGGGGTGAGCAGTTGGAGCATAAAATGAAGAGGACACCAATGGAGGCAAGATGTGTAGGGAGAAAGACAAGAGGAAGAACCAAATGGCTCTAATAAGGTAGTATGCATCCACCTGGAGTCATGAGAGGCAATTTGTTGGGAGTTTTGATGGAAATTTCCTTATTTTTTCTAGACTTTAGTGGCTATGGTTAGATTGTTTGTTAGCCTTTGGTTTTGTTTGTGATCTTATTTTGGATATTTTGGATATATTTTATATATCAGTTTATATATTGTGCTTTTATTATTGATATTAATGTTGCTTATATTATACATATACATATACTATCTCTCTCTCTTAATTGTGCTCTGTGTTTTGGAATTATATGGTTTTTTGTTTGTTTTAAAGAAAAATGAAAAACACTTTGGGGTCATTTGTGACCAAAAGCGGTATATAAACACTTTAAAAAAAACAAAAAACCACCCCATCATTTCTTGTTCCTCTGTGACTCAGAAATACTCACAGACCTCTGCCAACCCATGAAAACTAGAATTGCTACTTCAGCAGAAACTCAAGGGAAATGTGGTGGTCCCTATTCAGTTGAATCATTTGTAGGAATTCTAAGGAAAGATGAGAGTTTTCAGAAGTGAAACCTTTCAGGGTAGGTTTCACATGTATTATGGGTTGCACACATTCATTGTTATTTCTTTATTTCTTATCACATTTATAGCCCAAATTTCCTGTAAGAAGCTCAAGAGCTATCTATTGCTCCTCCCACTGCTAACCACTGGAATGTGTGCCCCAGACAAGGGAATATGGCACCCTGATAAAAAAAAGGTTCCCCTACTCCTAATGTCAATAATTTCCTTTGAACATTTGAAACATCTTCCTACAGCAGGTGTGGGAAACTGCTTCCCCTGGCAATGGGTCATACTTGCAAGGGGTGATGGGAGCTGTAGTTCAGCAATATGTGGAGGGCCAAGTGTTCCCCACTCTTGCCCTACTAGAGCTTCCTATTCAATGCACAAAACTCAGAAACAGAACCAACAGAGATGTGGGCATTGGTGTGGGGCTAGGAAGTATACCTCTGCTTCTCTCTCAACTGTTTTCACAAGGGGAAGAACCACAGGTGAGTTGTAGAGCTCAGACTTTGCAAGCACAAGCTATAATGTTCAGTTCCATGTATGTCCAGGTAAGGCCTCGAAAGTCTCTCGCCTGCAAACTTGGAAAGCTACAACTAGTTTCTCTTGATACAGCTGAGCTAGATGAACCAACAGTCTGACTAGATAGCAGGCCAGATGCCTGCTAGATGCAAGGGTATGTACATGCTAGGTGCTGGCAGTGGTCTGGCTTTGGGTGTAGTAGAGGCCACTGTCCTGTCACCAGCATTGGGGTAAGCTTCAACTGTCAGTCAATACAGCTGGATTCTGTACATGAAATGGAACTCACATTTTGTCCTCTGCTTCATGAAGCATAACATCTTCTGCTGATCTTAGCCAGATGCCAGCTTAGAAAGAACACTTTATGAGCATTGGTGCTCAAATTTGTTTTCCCCTCCCCCAAACCTTTTACTCCAATTTTTCTCTATTGCACCATGTCTATTGAATTCGAAGTCTGTCCTCCACCCCCCACTATAGCACTTCTAAAACTTCAAATGCTTAACAAAGTATGGGAGGTTCTAAATTAGTGGCCAAAGACTCCTTTCTCACGTTGTGTTTTGATGTGTTAAATGGTAAGTTTGAGATAAAGCTGATTAGTTCTTAGCAGAATGGAAATGCCATTTAACGAATGCAGTGAAATGTGATGAATTTACTACACCAGAACACAGACAGAACTAAATTGCGCGTTCATGTCTGTGGATGGGGACTTCCCCTTATTTCATTTCTGTTTATTATCATTACTACACAATCTACATGGGGAAAAATTAGCCCCCCCCCCATCCTTCATGTTCCTCTCTATGGCTGTTTGAGTCCCCACAGAACTGACACAACATGTGATAGAGTTTACAAATAAAAGTACGAGACAGAATCTCCCCAAAGTTATACCCCATTGACCTCCATTCTCTTCAAAGGATTTAAATCCAGCCTGGGGCTTTTAAAGACATGAATTCTTACTTGTAAATCGGAAAGCCTTATGAAAGCTTAACAAGATTATAAAAAGAAAGTGAACAACAAAAGGATTCTCCCCACCATCACACACACACACCACAGTTGACTGTGTCCCTGAATGTGTGTGGGTGTGGGTGTGTGGGTGTATTTTGGATGTATGAGGTGTTAGGGGAGGGTAGTACCTCTGTTGCGGGGACACGTTGTACTCCTTCGGGGGTAGTCTGTCCACTTTTTGTTGCTACCCTGCACTCAGCTCTCATCTGTGGCTCCTAGAAGCTGTCAGCATGCAACAATGGCCACACCCCAGGAATTGGTTCCAAGTGGCTGGCTATACCAGGTGAAGGTAGCCAATGGGTATCAAACCTTCCATGAGTTAGGGACTTCCTCTGCATGTGAAGACAGGCTTTGGCAGATTGGGCAGATGAGGCCAATTTTGGGTTCAACAGTCCAGAAGGTGGTTTCTGCATGTGCTGTAGAGGAAAGTGAGGGGCAGGTGGGCTTGTCAACCTGTGAAGGTAGCCTATCTAGGAGAAGAAAAACTTTGATCCTAAACTCTCTGCTGCCTTTTGAGATATATTCAGAAGATAAGGCTAAATAGTAAACCCTACACAAATCTGGATTGGAGTCCCAGCACTATTGACTTTTTTGTTCCACACACCAAGCATAATAACTGGCACAATGGGCAGATATTTCTGCTACGTTTTTTGCCCAACAAATGGAGATATTTTAAAATAAAGAATTTGTTTTCTCTCAAGGGCACCTCAATTACAGAAAGAGTGATAGACTTTACAACTTTTTGAGCCTCGTTGAGGTATGTGAGAGTGGGATGCATAGCATGTTGCATATTCAATGAGACTAATAGGAAATTTTCTCCAAGCACAGGCAAAGAAGTAGAGTAGAACATATGGCACAGCTCATCTGCAAAAGAGATATGAAACCGGGTTGAGAGAATCACTCTAAGCCTATGCTTACAAAAAGCCGCCACATTATGAATCAGGGTGTTAAAACAGAGGAATCTTAAGAAACCTAAGATAAATTTTAAAATAATTCACACTAACAAGTACATTTTAAGGTATACACACATTTTATATTCTGTCCTTCATCATAAATGATTCCAGGGCAGAACACAGCAGTATAACAATAACACATGTCACATATATCCAACACATCTGTTTTTCATATCTTCTGCAAATATTAAAAAGCCAATTCAAAGGTCTGGAGAAAGAGAACCACCTTCAGCTGCTGCCAAAAAATAGAGTGTAGGTTCAATTCAAAATCCTTTATTAGGCATAACACACCACACATTAACAAACAAACATCATATACAGACTGTATAAAATACGGGCTCAGAGAACACAATATATCGTAGTCCTAAATAGAGTGTAGGTGCCAAGACCATAAACTCCAGGACGCCAATGCGAAAAACAGGGGTGCACATCTTCCGGGGATGAAATCCCAGTTGAGTCACATGACAAACACGAGATCACAGCCCTGAAAGATGTGTTATTTTCAGGGCTGTGCTCTCATGTGGTTTGGGGTGCTGCAGAAGATTGCAACCCAAAAAACAGCTTTTGGGGGTGAGATTGTGGTGCAAAATTGTGGTGCCCAAAAATGTGCAATTTTGAGCTCTGTGCTCTTGCATGAAAAAAAATGGATGTCCCATTTTTAGGACAGTGGAGGCGTATGCAAAACTCTATGGATCCATTCCAGTCCAGCTTCCGCGCTGGTCATGGGCCCGAGATGGCTCTGGTTGCCCTAACAGATGATCTTCGTAGACAGCTGGATCGAGGCAGGTCAGGGCTGCTGATTCTTTTAGATTTGTCAGCAGCTTTCGACATGGTCGATCACAAACTCCTGGACCACCGCCTTGCCGACGTGGGGATCCAGGGCACAGTCCTTCAATGGCTGCGCTCGTTTCTCTCTGGTTGGGGACAGAGGGTGGCGCTTGGGGGGGAATTGTCATCGCTCCACTCCTTGGTGTGTGGAGTACCTCAGGGTGTGACATTCTCCCCGATGCTTTTCAACATCTTTATGCGCCCCCTAGCCCAGCTTGTCCGGAGTTTTGGGCTGGGTTGCCATCAGTATGCCGATGACACCCAACTCTATCTGTTGATGGATGGCCATCCTGTCTCGGCCCCAGACACACTAACCAGATGTTTGGAAGCTGTGGCTGGATGGTTACGTGGGAGCCGGTTGAAGCTAAATCCTTTAAAGACAGAGGTCCTGTGGCTGGGACGGGACGATATGGGATTGGGGGGGCAACTCCCATCTCTTGCAGGGGTGCAATTAGTGCCAGCACCGTCCGTTAAGAGTTTAGGTGTAATCTTTGACACCTCCCTTTCCATGGAGGCGCAGATTGCAGCTATAACAAAGGCGGCATTTTTCCATCTCTGCCAAGCTAAGCAGTTGGCTCCTTACCTCTCTCGCCCGGACCTAGCCACTGTGATCCACACAATGGTCACCTCCAGACTGGATTATTGTAACTCGCTCTACGTGGGGCTGCCCTTGAGACTGACCCAGAACCTCCAGCGGGTGCAGAATGCTGCAGCGAGACTCCTAACTGGGTCTTCGCTGCGAGATCACATTCACCCGGTGCTATACCAGCTGCACTGGCTCCCGGTGGAGTACAGGATCAGGTTTAAGGTGCTGGTTTTAACCTTTAAAGCCCTTTACGGCCTAGGACCCTCATACCTACGGAACCGCCTCTCCTGGTATGCCCCACAGAGAAACTTACGGTCTTCAAATAAAAACATTTTGAAGGTCCCAGGCCACAGAGAAGTTAGGCTGGCCTCAACTAGAGCCAGGGCTTTTTCGGCTGTGGCTCCAATCTGGTGGAACACTCTGTCACAAGAGACTAGGGCCCTGTGGGACTTGACATCTTTCCGCAGGGCCTGCAAGACAGAGCTGTTCCACCAGGCCTTTGGCACAGCCTGACTCCCTCCCTCGGCAATCTTCGCAGAGCTCTGGCCCAATGGTTGCCAGTGGCTTGATTTGAATTAATTTTATAATGAATTAATTTAGAGTGTTGTTTGTGCTGTACTTTTGTACTGTTTTATTGTTGTTAGCCGCCCTGAGCCCGGCTTCGGCTGGGGAGGGTGGGATATAAATAAAATTTATTATTATTATTATTATTTATTATGGTGGAGGATTTTCTATTGTTGAGGTACCATTGATCAGGGAGCCATCTTAGACCCCATCTGCACTATACACTTAAAGAAGTATCATATGATTCTAACAGTCATGGCTTCCCCCACAGATTCCTGGGAACTGTAGTTTGCTAAGAGTGCTGAGAGTTGTTAGAAGACCCCTGTATCCCACACAGAGCTACAATTCCCAGAGCTCCCTGGGAGGAGGGTATGACTGTCAGATCACTTTGAGAACTGTAGCTTTGCAAGGGAAACAGGGCTCTCATAACAACTCTCAACACTCTTAACAAACTACAATTCCCAGGATTCTATGGGGTGGGCTATGGCTGCTTAAAGTACTTTGAATATATAGTGCAGACAGGCCCTTATTACCTTATATTATAGAATCTTATATTGAGAAGCCCTGAACCTTGGGTTAGCAACAATTGGACCTCCCTGACAACATCAGTTCATGGTATGCTTAAGGTTGTCTATGGACCAGAGCTAAAATGTCAAACTGGTTTACATGTTTGGACATCACTGGATTCTCTGCACTTGGTGACAGTATGGATTGCTTCAGATTGAAACACACTGTAAGTAGTGTGAAGGTTCTTTTGTTAGAACTGAGATGCCTCATTAACACATGCAAGTCATCGCTTGATATTGCCATCATCAAGGGATGAATATGTATGTGTGAATCAGCCTATGAGTGGGGAATTAATTCTTGCTCCCCTTATTCAAGACCACTACTGTAGCCACTACTCAAACACTTGCATACCCTACTTTCTGGGGGCGAGGGGCGGGGAGAGAATATAATACAAATGAGATCTCTCACAGAAGGGCTGTTTAATTAAGAATAACTGGCTAAGCTTTGGTAGCATTAATTATCTCAAGGTTTTTGCAGCTTGATTACTTTCTGATGGGAAAGAGCTTCTCAGCCAGACCTATTCAAATCAAGATTCTTTTGTTTTGCTTTAGAGAGCCAAGAAAGATTTCCCGGGGGAGTATACACATAAGCCTCTGAGAAAGCAAAGCAGAGATGCTCAGAGTAAGAGTGACAGCTGGAGACTGAGGTTTTGCAGCATGAAAAATACTTGATTTTTCTAAAGTGAGTAACTCTGCTGCTATAAGACAAAGGAGCATGTTTCTAAACTGGGGAGGGGGGATGAATTTGGTCTTAAAGGAAATGGAGCATTTGCTATTAAATTGTGAAATAAAATGGTTACTTCTAATAGGAAATGGTTGACCACACTGCTGTCATTTCTAAGGAAATTGGTGTCATGATTGGGCAAGATCCAGTCATTGTTGCACACTCTTAAAAAGGTAAAGATAAAGGGACTCCTGACAGTTAAGTCCAGTCACAGATGACTCTGGGGTTGTGGCGCTCATCTCACTTTACAGGCCAAGGGAGCCGGCGTTTGTCCTCAGACAGTAAATTGTAGGAACTCCATGTCCCTTCATGTCCCAGACCACTGCGTTCATCTACAGAAGTCCTCCTCGTTGTCCTTCATTTATCACTTATTTGTTTAGTATCTACACAAGCTAAGGTTTTGACCATAATTGCACCAATACTTTGGAACACTGTTCCTATTGAAATCAGACAAGCACCTACAATTCTGATATTTTGCCACCTGCTGGAAACGTTTCTGTTTCACTGAGCATTTTTAATTTTTAATTTATTTTATTGTATTCAGATTTTGCCATTTGTAAAGTTTTATAATTTTATGATATTTTAATTTATTTATTGTACATTTCCATTATTGTGTGCATGTGTTTACCATCAACTGCTTTCTAACATGCTCTGACACAATCATCTCACCTATTCTAAAAAACAAAAACTATTGTCCATGGAAGGACAGAAAGTGAATGGCTATCTTTTTCTTAAAAAGCAAAGCCATGAAGCAGAATTATTTCTTTCTAGAATAATTAAACAAACTTATTACTAATAACTCACAGAGACAGAAACATCAGTGGAAGTGGTAGAGCCTTCCAGTGCTGTGATGGACAGAGTACCAGGCTGTTAGTATTCTCAACTCTGAAACATCAGGTAGAAAAATACAAACACAAATACAAGTTTGCTAGACTAATACCTATGAGAAATAGCCATTGGGCCATGTTCAAGGTCTTCTTGCTAACTTATAAAACTCTGAACAATATGAAACCAGGTTACCCAAAGGACTCTGTGTAGACCTGTAACATCACCTATGTCATCTGGGAAAAATTTGCTCATGGCAGAATATTGCAGACTGGTGGCCTCAAAATGAGCATTTTCCTCTATTGCTCCTACATTCTGAAATTCTCTTCCCTGTGCCATATGGGAAACATCATCCAACAGTTGCTGCCAGTGGACTTTGACAGACACTTCTGTGAAACACTGGAGAGATGCTACCAGTCAGTATAGACTGGGGTGCAGAATGTGGACCCCTCCAGATGTTGCTGGACAACAACTCCATCATCTCTGACCATTGACCAAGCTGGCTGGGGTTGATGGAATCTGGAGTCCGACTACAAACCTAGAGGTTCCTCATCCCTTGTGAAGATATGGCTGAGCTATATGGAACAAACATCTCACTCAATATAAAGCAGCTTCCTCTGTCCACCTGAGCAAATGTAAACATCAAATCATGCTGTTCTGGTAATGCAATTGCTGACATCCGTTTAAATGGAAACATGCTGGTTTTGACCTTTAAAAGTCTTGGACCTACACATATTCAGGGTGTGCTTCTATCTATATTAAACCCCACCTTCCCATTTTACCACCCTGCTTAGGAAGATAATGCAATCAATCCCTGCTGAGAATTCTGACAGTATTTGAAATCTTCGTCTTAAACCTTCTAGAGAGCTTGGGGAAGGGAAGGGGGAGTTCAGAAACAGTTCTCCAGGTAGACTGCTATCACATCCTCTTGCACTCCCTTAAGCATTGCACACTGACTGAGCTACTGGAGCTCTTTAGCTCTGATGGTAAAGGAGGCAAAATAATCCATGGGAAGAAGCAGAACCTCAGGAAGAGGAGTGTTATAAAATAGCCTTCCCAATTTTGAGTCAGCCTTGGGAAAGAGGAGTGCATATGACTATTTTCTCTATTTGACATGGTATATCATGCAGGAATAGAACATTATGGGCAGAAATGGGGTGTATACATTGTCGAAATGTATTATATTTCAACAAGAGGCAAAATATGGATACACTGTTAACTAACACATATGCTGAAGCAGCATACAGAATATGGGTTAAATTATAATTGACCAGTGCAATGCATTCTCACCTAGTTCAAGGGAATTATGGCCTCATCCACATGATACATTTAAAGCAGTTAGTGTACCACTTTAAACAGACATGGCTTCCCCCCAAAAAAAACTGGGAATTGTAATTTGTTAAGGATGCTGAGAGTTCTTAGGAGACTTTCATTCCCTTCGCAGATTTACAATACAGTGATACCTCGGGTTAAGAACTTAATTCGTTCTGGAGGTCTGTTCTTAACCTGAAGACCACTTTAGCTAATGGGGCCTCCTGCTGCTGTTGCGCCGCTGCTGCACGATTTCTGTTCTCATCCTGAAGCAAAGTTCTTAACCCGAGGTAATATTTCTGGGTTAGCGGAGCCTGTAACCTGAAGCGTATGTAACTTGAAGCATATGTAACCCGAGGTACCGCTGTACACAGAGTGGTTTAACAATCAATCCCTCTTCCCAGGGAACTCTGGGAAACAAAGCCCACCTTCAGCATAAAAAGCCCTAGAAATGCATTGAATTTTGCAACAGCAACAACAACAACAAATTAGTGGCTGGTTTCCCCAGCCACTCTGGGTGGCTTCCAACAAAATATTAAAAATACAATAAAACATCAGACATTAAAAACTTCCCTAAACCAGGCTGCCTTCAGATGTCTTCTAAAAATCAGATGGTTGTTTATTTCCTTGACATCTGATGGGGGGGGGTGTTCCACAGGGTGGGCGCCACAACCAAGAAGGCCCAAGGTGTGTTACCCTACCCAATGTTAGCAGATTGGTACTAAAACACACCATCATTTCTTCATAGACAAATTGTCAAATGCCTCTCTGAAGGATTGACATGTTGACAATTTCCCTTCTGAGGGACAACTCAGTTAGTAGAGCATGAAACTCTCAGTGTCCTGGGTGCGAGCCCCACTTGGGTGAAAATTCCTGCATTGTAGGGAGTTGGACTAGATGATCCTTGTAGTCCCTTCCAACTCTACAATTCTATGATTCTATGATTCTAAGAAAGTGTCTGTAGGTTGGCAGAAACCGTATAATGTTTTTGGGGCCATTTTTCTAACCAGGGACAGCTTTCCCCACATAACAATGCGCCAAAATAATGTTAATATTTGTTTTGCATTGTAGTATCCCCGCCCCCATAGCTGCTTTGATTTCTTTTTCAGACTCTGGATGAAGGCTAAAAAATGTTTTGTTTATTATTTTTCTTCCCTTCTTTTGCAGGCTTTTGCATGGATTTGCTAATTCAAAATAGTTGTTTGCCTGTAAACTGTAAAATTGTATGCACTTGACTGCATTCTAGAGGCTGATCTGATATATTAACAATAAAGATTGATTGAGTGAACAAAGAGTTTACCATTTTGTTTGTATACATGTGTGGATGCATATGTGTGTATGGATGAATAAATATGCCTAGGGTAGATTTAACGGTTTCATAACGTTAACATTATGTTGCTGATTTTTGTACGTACACATTATGCCTGTGTGTGTTTAAATGGAATTATATTCTGTTCTGTTCTGTTGGCAATAAACAAAAACAGAGGCCCTACATGAGTTTAGGGAAAACCTTACCCAGGTCCCATATGCCACTCCCACCCACCCCCCTTCACTATGCTGATTCTGCTCAATGTCATTTCTGCCCAGAGTCATGACAAAATTCTTGCTATCACCTAACATAATGAAGCATTTCACTGAGGGAAAGGCAACTTGTCCCACAATTGAGGTTGGGAGGGAAAAAATCATTTCCATCATTGGATGGCTTTAAAATAATAATTTAAAAATGCATGGATGGTAATGCGATCAGCTATCAATAACAGCAACATACAGGATGTGCATTGCAAACAGGACAGAAACTAAAGAGTTACAGCAAAAAAGAAAAGAAGAAAAAGGGGGGGAGAGAGATAGCTAGTTTGGATGTTTGTTCATCCAGAGCACACATGCACAGAAAATAGAAATTAACTTGTAATCAGCTTGGTTTAAAGTAAGATTTGTTAGGGCTCAGTAGACATCCAAGTATTAAAAAACCCTAATAGATCTGACCTATGAATCACCCAATTTTGAGTTTCAGCAACATCCTAATAATGCAGCATTGCCCCATTTAATGATACTAGCTATTCTTCCTAACAAAATTAGTGGGAAGAATCTGCCATTCTTACCTTGGTGTAGTCCCTTCTCACATGTAAATCTTTCTTCTTTCTTTACAGTTGAAAGAAGAATGTTTGAGGATCTGGGCTGAAATGAAATTAACTCAATGGAAAGGACTTGAATTCCCATAACTTCTTGTGGCGGAGAGTGGGGGGGTTGGGCAGGACTCATTCAGCTGAATACAATTTTCTATTCCTGTTACATTTTATTAGGAGGATGAGTCACCCAGTCTATACTACATAAGAGGGTCAGTGGAAAAATGCCAAATACTATATTTTAGTTCTCTTCTTATTTGTAATATTGTGGTTTGTATTCCCCACAACTCTCACTGGCCATTTATTGAACTATAAAAGGATTAAGAGGTGTGTGCATTGATCCTAATGGGTAAAGCTGCCCCCCCAAGTCTATATTCTATTCTATCTTGCAACCTTTTATTATTATTATTTGTAAAGGTCAAAGCTACTAGGTCATTTTATGTGATGCTAATATGAAGAAAGGCAATCTGAAAGCAACATCTTCTTACTGGTCTGAGTCTTATTATTATTTTTTCATTAGTTCTTCAATATTATTGCACTAAATCAATTGTCACTTCTTCTCTCTCCTGTTAGAGCTATAGAGACAACAATTCTGAGATAGAGGTAATCACTATTCGTTCTTGTCTGTATCGCAATTGGTTATTCAGTTCCAGTGACAAGCCAAGCCAATTGCTTCTGTCCACATTCATTACAGGCAATTGGAGTGTGCAGGAGAAAGTGAAAGGATGTTTGCAGACAATAAGCATTGCAATGTGCTGCTAACTAAAGGCAGCTCTATGTCTGCAAAACTTTACCTGGGTACAAAAGAAGCCAGTTTGATTTTTTTCTGAATTGGCCCAAATTTTAAAGCACAGCTGTTAGAAAGCAACCCTCGCTAGACATCTGTTAGCAAAAACATCAAAACCTCACCCTGTCCAGATCAGTGAGCACTTTTTTTTAATGGGAACATGTTCTCGCCTTTAGATTACATATTTATACAGGGCACTGTCTACTGGAATATTCTCTTCTGCAAACCCTGTTGTAATGGATGGGATTTATGTCAGGGCACTACTGTGATTTTTGATGGCTTCCATTGCTTACAGACTGAAATTCAAGCAGAGGCATCGCCAACCTGTAGCTGTGGTAAGGGTAACCAACCTTGTTGGGCCCGGAGGCATATTTGAAAACTGGAGAAACTGTTGTGGGTACCACACCACATTGCAACCAAGCAGACACCATAACCTATTATATTGGTTCTAGTTACAGGTAGGTAGCCGTGTTGTTCTGACATAGTCAAAACAAAATAAACAAAAATTCTTTCCAGTAGCACCATAGAGACCAACTAAGTGTGAAGAAGTGTGCATGCACACAAAAGCTCATACCAAAAACAAACTTACCGGTAGTTGTTCTCTAAGGTGCTACTGGAAGGAATTTTTAAATTTTGTTCTATTCTATTGGCTACAACAGAATGCTTCTTTTAAGCCTAATGTCACTGGGGAGGGGAGAAGTGGAGAAGACCCTATGCAGACCAGAGAAGGACTTTATCAGTGCCATCGCAGCTCTTGATCTATGTCATAAAAGAGAGGTGAAGCCTTTGAAGGCCATATTTTCAAGAATCATCATGAGAACCACCAAAAGTTCCAAAGTTGCCGTTGGGAGATGGTTTCTGGACTCCACCCCACTCCAGGATTACCCCAGCAACAGGAAGACCCATCTGCCAGCCAGAGAAGGAACACATGCAGGGAAATTACCCTGATAGAAAGGAGCTGGGATCCACTGCCAGTTATCCTAGATTTCAAAATAAGAGGAGGAACAATCTGGTATCTGATAGGGCAAACTTGAGGCCAAACAGTAAATGGCACCTCCCATCACCTCCTCCCTCAATGCTCCCATCTCCTCATCCTCACTGCAGCAGTGAAGTCTCACTAGTCAGAGGTGGGGGGACTTCAGTCGCCTGTGACATCCCTCCAGCTACTCTTATCCCAAACTGGAAGCACACATCCCTCTCTAGCACATTCATCTCTATGCTCTCAGTGTCCTGATTCCTTCTGCCAGTCCTGGTAGGAGGGGGAGTGTGCATGTGTGTAGTGAAAAAGCTACTTCTGATGGTGGATTAAAACCCACCATGGCATGAAAAGGGGTGGGGGGAGTGGTGCTGGCATCCTCCTGCATTCCCAGTAGGGACGGGGGGACATTAACATCCCCATAGATCTTGCTTCTGTTTTACATTTCCAGAAGAGCCCCAAAGTCCAGCACAGAATAAAACATGTCTCTGAGTCTTCAAACGTCCGGCATTCAACTCAGCTATTGTTTTACCTAGGATTACAGAGCTTCCTGCCAGGTGGGGAAAGGCCTACCCCTCTTCCTGGAGAACACCATCACTTAGCTCATTCTCTGAGGTGTTAATGAGCCCTGAACTGCCCAGCTAAAGCCATTACCTTGACAAAGTTATTAGTTTGACTTGTTCACCAAGTACCAACTTATACATTCTAACCTCACAGATATACTATCACAAGAATTGGAAGGAACCAAGAGTATCATCCAGACTGAGCACCCCAAACTCATATCAGTTTGTACACTTTATTTGGTTGGAGACATTTCATCATTAAGTTCGGAGAAGTGTGAATTTCAAAGCATAGCTGTGTTTCAGTTTACATATTGTTTCAGAAAGTGCAAATTAGTCGTATTCTTTTCTATTCTGCCATGCCTGTGTAGGCAATTAAGAACACATTTTTTCCACAGTTGTTGTTTTCCACAGTTCCACTGATGTCTGTTTTTAACTTTTTGATAGGACTTTAATTATATGGCTTTATGTATTTTAGATGGAAACGGCACTGATTATTGACAGATAGATGATAGATAGTGGTCCATAAATGCTTTATAAATAAATAAATAAAAATCTGAATTGACCCACATTTCTTCCCTATCTATACATACTCATACCATACCCCTCCTGCCAACCTGCCGACTCTGGCAGCCAACCCACTCTGCCTAATGGAAGGACCAACCCTGGATTGAGCATTTCCATTAGTTCTTCCACATGTATTTGCAGAGAAATGCTGGCAGCTATTTTCCTTCTACTCACACTTCTTTAGATCCAGCCCATAGTTCTGTGCCAAACGATTCACAGGCTACTGAGCAGAATTATCATGGGAGAGGAGCAGGAGCATTCCATACACATTGCATTTGCTCACAGTGGCTGTCATCACTGCAACAGTAAACATGACAACTTTGAGGAGGTGATATTTAATGGGCACAGTTCAAAAGCAAATAAATGGATAAGAGTAAAACAAAAATAAAAGAAAATGTTACTGGAACGTCTGGTTAGTCATCTTATTAAGTATTTCTGCAACTTTTACAACACTGCTACTTAATGGCAGACAAAATCTGAGATGCAGTAATTTCCACCCCGCTCAGCACCACTTTTAGGCAAATTAAGTATGCTTGTGAGTCCTCTCCTGTCACTTAAGCACATCTTTAGGCTTTCTGTAGCTTTTATTCTCTACCGTGTCATTTCCCTTCTGTTCTTTTGCTCAGTATTTTGTGAAATTACTCTTGTTCCAGCAGAAAAGACATACAGGTGGGAGAAGGGGGGGGGGATCTAGAAAATTACATGCCTAGGCTGTAAGCCATCTATATCAGTTCCTGCACAAACATCCACTCTTAACTCCTCGACATAATTGGGCACCATAGTAAACAGTGACCTTGAGGTAAAGTCGCATCTCAGCTTTGAAGCTTCTGTACAGCTCAGTTGCTCTGAGATTCAGTAAAACACTTTTTAAAATGGAGGCTTCAAACCATTACCCAGAATCTCCAAAAAGAAGAAAAGAATTCCTTATGAGGAAGGGGCACATCCCCTGAGAAATTCCAGGTGGTTGATCAAAAGTATTTTTTAAAACTACCTGTGTCCATATATCCTCTCTGGAAGTGTGGAAAGAGGGTGTAAGTAATCTGTCCACCCTCTTTGTGGTGTCATTCCGAGAGGTGGGGTGCATATTTTTGACATGAGTTCTAGTAATTTATATAGTGATTGGCTTAGCACACATAACAGAACCAGCCCCATCCTGGTGGTCAAAGTTTCCTTCCAGCAAACAAATGAAGTGAACATCAGCAAGCAAAGTGGTGGAATAAATAAATATGTAAGGTGTGAGGTTATCTTTTAGGCATCCTGGTCCCAAGTTGTACAGGGCTTTGTACACTCACATCAGCACATTAAACCTTAACACAGCAGCTAATTAGCAGTCAGCGCAATTATTTCACAAGCTGCATACCATGATGGCAATGTTCTGCTCCACTGAACAGTCCACTACTACTGTTTTTAATGGTACATATTTTATAGCTTTATAAAATGTAGTGGACTTTGAAGAAAACTACTACACTATATATGTGTGAAGACACTTCCATCCCCACCTCTAGAAATACCTTTCCATGTCCAGAGCTCTGGGAAGGGGGGGGGACCCTAATAGACAGAAGCAAAATGGAAATTCATAATTACTTAGCTGTGGTTTGGTCTATCAGATTAGTTTGGCCTTAGAAAATAATTTTCACCTGTGCCATTTTATTTCTCCTCTCTGAGTTATGAAGTGACCTGAAATAGAGCTATAGAAATAATGTAATATAATGATCCAGGAAATGAATGTTGCATTTCAGAAAATCCAATGGATGTCACCTTATTAATATCAAGCTAGTTCATCAAGATTAATGATAGCACAATAATCTCTACAGGAAAAATTAATAACCTGTGGGACATTATTTGTTCTTCTGGAACATGTTAGATGATCATTGCTATAATGAATTTGTTTTCCCATTAAAAAAGTGTATATTTTGTTCCACTTCTGTGCAACCATGTAGGAAATGCCAAGTATATCATATCTTCCTACAAGACCATTCATCAATATATACCTCCTTTTATCTGTAAATACCAATGTTTGTGTACTTGGCACAACCTTCTCCTGAAGTCACGCGTAGATGTTATACTGCTATTTTAAAGTATTCCGTCAAGAAGGATTTCTTTTTTTACTTTGAAGTCTCCATGAAAGCTCATTAAATCCAATTACCCAACTGTACAGAAAGGACAATAAAATTCTCCTTTTTATGAACACATTTTTTAGCTTCTTTATGGTGTCCTTCCTTATTGTGTTTTCTTAATCTTTGACATTATTTTCTATGTCTCTCATAGCTTTGTCACTTGTTTATAAATGCCTCAACTTTCAATCAGTTTTCAGGAAGTAGATACCACTCATCTTTTTAACATCTGTATTAAGTTTCTTCAATAATAATAATAATAATAATAATAATAATAATAATACTTTTATTGTTTATACCCAGTCCATCTGGCTGGGTTTCCCCAGCCACTCTGGGTGGCTTAAAGCATATATTAAAAATTGCAGAACATCAGACATTAAAAATTTCCCAAATTCGGGGCTGTCTTTTGTCATTCTGTCAATCAGATAAATGAAAGATCTTCTCCTACTCCAATTGCCATAGAGAATGCTCACTTGCAGTTCTGAAGAAGCAGATCTTAGCATTGTGCATAGGTTACTGTGGATCACTTGTTATTTCCCACTTTCTAAGAAGGCCATTGTTGAACAGGCCTGTAATATCTGGAACTCCTTTCTGAAGTTCAGACCTGTCAGTGACCAGAGATATGGAACTTATGACCCATCAGGTGTTCTTGGAGTCCAACAGCCCATCAGCCCTAGCCAGCATGGCCACTGATCAAGGATGATGGAAGTTGCTGTCCAGATGCACCTCTGGCTCCCCATCCATGAGCTAGGACTCCTCCAGATGTCCTGCTTATTCAGCATCCATTCTGATTTGCCTGCACAAAGCTTATGTGGTGGTTAGACTATGAACATTTGTTCTGATTTGTTTATGGGGTGGTTATGTGACAATGACCATTCATCCTGATTTACAATTTTCAGTGCATTTCTGCATACTTTTCCAAACCACAAAATATATATTTATTTGTTTTAAAAGTGGATAACCTGTGTTAGGGAAACATATCACTTTAATCCACTTCAAATGCACAAATCTAAAGTCCTGATATGCTCTTCAATCCCAGCCTGGAAAACACTGTCTGGAGGTACCCAGACCTGAAACATGGTGGCTATTACATGCAACCCACATAGCAGAGTTCACATGAAAGCAGCAACAGCAGCCAAAGTGATTCCCCCTGGGTTCTACTGGGTTTTATCTAAAGCAAAATTCACAGTTAATCTGAGATTGCTCCTCAGGTGGAACATCTGAAGGATTTCAGGGAAAACCAAAACCATTTCAGTAGTATAACTCAATGGATTTCTTGCAAGGAGAGGAGTGTTTCACATATCTTTTCACATTCCACAGCGCTTCCTTTGGAGCACTTCAAAGTTCCCACTTCCTCCAGATCCAGAAGTGCAACATTTTCTCTTCTCTCACACACACCACTCCCACCCCCACATTATTATATGTTGTGTGAGATTTGAGATTGCCTCCCTGCCTCCCTGCCAAATGCCCAAGACTCAGAAGAAATTTAAAAGCAATAACGCCTATGCTATGTGCAAACAAAGAGAAATGTCACGCTTGAAGAATTTTTTTTCAGCAGTCAACAGAAAAGAAAGGTGAGCATTAATTCACATTTGAAGGATCGGAGAAGGTGAATAGCTAGCAACGAAGCAGCTCAGAAAAAGAAACAAATGGATTTGCCTTATAAATTTTCTGCCTCAGAAATATAATAATAGCAAAAATATAGATTCAGACAGGTAACTTATAGAAACCTGCCCATTCTGTTATCTGTAATTTAGGATGCTCCCCCTACAATTCTGCTGCTGTCAGACTAAATCTCTGCATGGTTCGAACATTTTATATATAGGGGGAAAGAGGATTTCCCTGTGTATAAGCTTTCCAGAAGCATCTCACTGGCCACCCTTGGAAGCTGGATATTGGACTATATTGGGGTGGGGAACTTCAGGTCCAGAGGTCAAATGTAGCACTCCAAGTTTCTCTGTCTGACCCCTGGGACTTTTCCCAGTCCACACAGTTTCCCAAAGTCACATTTTCCCTAGACTAGATCTCTCAATGGGCCTGTTCTGTGCCCAGCTGGAATGTGTCATTGATCTGTGATAATGCATCTTGCTTGCCTGGTTTGAGAATAGAGAGATGTAGGTGGAGCATGGCTGCATGTGGAAACCTCTCACTTTTACTGTATAAAGTTAAGAGTCACAACCTCTGGCTCCATGTACTTTAGCCTCTGGCTCTGCCCACCACTGACATGTGACCCCCAGAACATTATCTTAAAGGTAAAGGTAATGGGACCCCTGACCATTAGGTCCAGTCGTGGCCGATTCTGGGGTTGAGGTGCTCATCTCGCTTTATTGGCCGAGGGAGCCAGCGTACAACTTCTGGGTCATGTGGCCAGCATGACTAAGCCACTTCTGGTGAACCAGAGCAGCACATGGAAACACTGTTTACCTTCCTGCCACAGCAGTACCTATTTATCTACTTACACTGGTGTGCTTTCAAACTGCTAGGTTGGCAGGAGCAGGGACTGAGCAACGGAAGCTCACCCCATCATGGGGATTCAAACCGCTGACCTTCTGATTAGCAAGTTCTAGGCTCTGTGGTTTAACCCACAGCGCCACCCACGTCCCAACCTTATCTTACGTTCTTTAAAAAAAGAAAATAAACTTTACAACTGTTTTTGCTTTAGGTTATGTGACTCCTAAGAATGTTTGTGGAAGGGGGGTTATTGGTTTGTTTTTATTATATATTTTGTGTTCTCATATTTGCATTTTCTGACCTGAACCACCATGGGATCTTCAGATGAATGGGTGGTATACAAATTGAATGAATGAATGAATGAATGAATGTGGCATTTTTTTAAAAAAATTGTCCCCTCTTGACCTTGTCATTTCAAAAATGCTAAAAGAAATAGTGGAATAAATTAGTGCACCTTTCAGAATTTGCAAAGGGAATAAGATTCCTGTTACCAGTACATAAGGCACATGGGACTATTTCCATGCAGTAGTCAGCAGTCTTGTGTGCAGTTGTGTAGTGGCAAAGTTTAGAGTGCAGAAGTTCACCATGGCAGCCTCCGTAGGCTCACCGCTCGGAAGGTTCATAGAGCTGCAGCCAAGGAGTTAAAAAATGCAAGCCACTGTGTTAAACCTTTATATCATTATATATAGATAGATAATAGTAATATGGATGGATGGATAACAGCATGGCCCTGCAAAAAAATATTCTTATTATGGCCTTCATGTATGCCTCTGATAGCAGAGGTAGAGCCATTATGGCTAGGAGCCATTAATAACCTTATTCCCCATCAATTCGTTTAATCCTCTTTTAAAACCATTCAAGTTGGTGGCCTTTAGTACTTCTGGTGAAAGTGAATTCCATAGTTCAACTATGCACTGTGTGAAGTAATGTTTTCTTTTTGTGTGTCCTGAATTTTCCAACATTCAGCTTCATCATATGTTCCCTATCAGGTCTCCTCTTACTCACCTTTCCTTTAAACTAAAAAGTTCCAAATATTGTAAGCTTTCCACATGGGGCAGTTGCTCCACTTTGTGGATTTCTGCTGCATTCAATAGTTTACTTTTCCATTGATTTTCATGGACTACTCTCCTTTCTGTCCTAGGGGACATTTGAAAATGGCTTCTCAATGTGAATCAGGTTCCATACAATGGGAGTGTTATTTCTGCCCTTGATACAGATCTATATTCCTCTGTCCTCTTGTTCCAGCCACTCTTACAAAGTTGTCAGGTTTTCATTTTCTTCTCAGTCTCCTAAACATTGTATGCCATTGAGTTCATATGGACCTAGGTTTGGGATAAGCTGCTTATGGTCCTCCCAATTTTTTATATAACTGTGTATATACTGGAGTTACCCCAGCTTATCTGATACTTCCTAGTTTGTGGGTGGCACAATTTTGGCTTCATACTTGTAGGCATTCAGCAGACTTGAATCAGTATTAACACACACACTTCAAAGAAAAGCACTACACAGCATGATATCCAATCAGCGTGTCTACCATTCTCCGCATAGTTGTATTGATCTCAGTGTTGTTTCCTGCTGACTGGATAGATTCAACATGTTAAATATATTGAGCTTTACCAAAAGATCTTCAGTGATTCGAATTGCAACCTTTTGTGTTTAATTATGAATGCAAACCATCTTGCAAAAAAGTGTTGCCATTTTAATTCACCAAGGTGGAGTAGGAACCCCATTGAAGAAAAGAATTACAGTGGTACCTCTGGTTACGTACTTAATTCGTTCCGGAGGTCCGTTCTTAACCTGAAACTGTTCTTAACCTGAAGCACCACTTTAGCTAATGGGGCCTCCCACTGCTGCCACGCCGCCAGAGCACGATTTCTGTTCTCATCCTGAAGCAAAGTTCTTAACCCGAGGTACTATTTCTGGGTTAGCAGAGTCTGTAACCTGAAGCGTATGTAACCCGAGGTACCACTGTATCCAGTCTCTGCTTGATAATTGTCCTCATTCTCTCAGCTCCCCTATGCTGTTGTTGTTGTTTAGTCATTTAGTCGTGTCCGACTCTTCGTGACCCCATGGACCAGAGCATGCCAGACACTCCTGTCTTTCACTGCCTCCCGCAGTTTGGTCAAACTCATGTTGGTAACTTCGAGAACACTGTCCTACTATCTCGTCCTCTGTTGTCCCCTTCTCCTTGTGCCCTCAATCTTTCCCAACATCAGGGTCTTTTCCAGGGAGTCTTCTCTTCTCATGAGGTGGCCAAAGTATTTGAACCTCAGCTTCAGGATCTGTCCTTCCAGTGAGCTCCTCTATGCTACTCTGTCACAAACAATGGTGAGGTCTGAAAGCCATCCTAATCATCTCATTCACTTGTCCTCCAGCAGATACTATTGCTCCTGCTTGGGGCGGGGGTGAGTGGGGAGATGCACTCTTGTCACTTTCACCCTTCACTGCACTCCTTGTGTGCATGGGAAAGCCCCACTAGATCCCAGCTTGTCACTATCAAGTATTATCTAAAGTGATGTTCAAAGGGAATTTGGAGGTTTCTGTGCAGGCAAAACATCAAAGGAATGTTGAGAGAAGCCAGAAGAGTTTTGATTAAATGAGTGCAATTATTTTTAGGCAGTCTGTATTTCCCTAGGTAGTCACTGAATTCTACTGAAAGCAAATTGCAAGGGAAATTTTGGGGTTCCTGCTTAAACAACTAGGGGATTATAATAGAAGCTAAAGGTGATTTATGAAAATAGGGACATTTCTCAGAAGGATTCCCAACTCTCCCTAGGCAAAGATGAAGGCTTTTTGTATATTAAATTTAATTTCAGATGCTACATCCACATGATTGGTTTATCTTTTGTATATAGGTGGTAATAGACCGGTGTCAGTCATGCCCATGTACTGTTTTAATGCTACATTTAGGACAGCTTTTATATGGGGGTATAAATTCTAGTTGCCATTCATTCATTTATTTGATATCCATACATGCATAACAGTGTCGTGTTTTTAGTTTATTTTTTGTTTATTGATTTTGTTTGTTGAATGTTTTAAATTATTGTTTTTAATTCTTTTTATTGATAATTTTAGTGTTTGTTGTTGTTGTTGTTTGGATGTGGGGGAGGTTCAGTTCACATTTGAAGGCCTTATAGTAGGGGGCAGTGTACACATTTGTGCACAGAATAGTACACAGAATAGTAAAAATCATATAAAATGCATTGTACTGGGGAAAATTGCTTTCCAAAAATGTGTTTCTTAGGGAAAAATGTTAATATCAGGAGAAATGTATGCTGAACTGCAGCAGTTTTTCCTAAGGACTAACTTACATGGAAAAGTGAAGAACTCAATTTAAGGCTGGAAAAATTAGAATCCAAAATTGACATCTATGACAGGGATAAGCATAAGTTGTGCTGCTTCCAGATCCCTCTGCAGCCACTTGGTTGGATCTAAATATTTCCTTTCAAAAGTAAAAAGTTTCTTGTATTTAAGAGCTATAATTTCCAGAGTTATCTGGGAATAATATTTGACTGTTAAACCATTATGGAAATTGTAGCTCTGTAATTGGAATAGGGGTCTCCTGGCAAATGTCAACACCTTTAAAAACTATAGTATCCCAAATGATTTGGGGAAGCCATGGCTGTTTAAAGTGGTATGGTCCTGCTTTGAATGTGTTGTGTGGATGGGGCTGCAGTCTCTCTCTGTTTATTATTTTTCTACTCTTCAGTTCGATTACTTAGTGAATTTCACCACAAAATATCAATATCCCTGTGGATTTCTCATTAAATATACATATTTTGTACACCATTTTGCATAATATATACATTCTTTTCTAAGCAATTATCCCTAATAGATTGAATTTCTGTGACTTAAAAAATAATAATAAACATTTTTGTGCACACTTTCCCATAATTTACACCTGTTTTTAATGCATTTTTGGTAGGAGAAGTAAATCTCAAAATTTGGAGAAGTGTAAATTTGGAGGGATAGCTTACATATAGGTTTGGGAAGTATGAATTAGGTAGATTTCTATTAATATGTGAACAGAACACATCTGTCCTCATCCTTAGACTTTTATACTGTGAGGCAGAAGATGAGGAATTTTCTTTAGGTTATGGGAATAGTGGTGGTGGTATTTTTGCATGACTAGTTGTTTTCTGAGAGAGCTGGCTTGGCTCAATTAATGCATTATCTATACATGGCTTGTTCACCTTGCTGCCTGGCCAAGTTAATGAGTCACCTGTGTAGGAGCAAGGTATGCTTCAAGCTCATCATTAGAGTGTCTGTATGTATGTTAAGAGTGCCTGAGGGGTTATTTTGTACAGATGTTTCTTTTTGACATTAAATGCTTAACTGCAAGCCTATGCATGAAAGAACAAGCCCTGAATAACTGGGATAGGTTTGCAACCCTAACAATGTAAGTTTCTCTTTTTCTCTCTTTCCCTGGATTCGGCGTAACTTGCATTCATTGACCACTGAATAGTGGAGAGGGATGGGAACCTCTAATGTTAGAGCTCAAAAACTGGGACCCAGTGACTTAGCTTTCCTGCTTTCTCTCTTATGGATATAATGGCAAAAATATTCAAGAAATGGGGGTGGGGGGGACACCACACAAACTCAATATGAAGTTTCTTCTGAGCCCTACCAGTAACTGTATTCAAACTTTACTGCCAATGCCTACCCCAGATTTAATTTCCCTTACTTTTTAATTGGCAGGATCTATCTGCAGTTTTACCATGAAGCAGTCTTTCATTTGTTAAAAATGATAGTAATGCATTTTAGCATACTTTTTAAAAAATCTGCTGAAGTGATGTCCCTCTAAGAATGTGATGAGAGATACTGGCATTGACGTGAGCAACTTTTTGGGATCTTCTCATTTGTTCAGTGTACCATTGCTCGAAAACTACCCTCGCCCGACTTCGTCAGTCAGAGAACCATTAATTTTTCAGCCCTTTCTTTGAAAATCATTATAATTTATTTAGCTCTTTTCTTTTGTACAAAGGAGGGAAGATACTCCAGTGTTTTCCTCCTTGCTTGGCTGTCTCATTTTTATTCATCCTTCCGTGTTGTTTAGCAGTATTTTTCCAAGTAATCGGAAATGCCAGCATTGTGTGTGTGTGTGTGTGTGTGTGTGTGTGTGTGTGTTTAATTCCCTGGGTATCTGCCATACTCAAATGAATGCCAAAAAGGCTCTAATCAATAAAATTAATTCAACCTCCAGCTGAAATTGAGCTTGTGAATGATAAATGCTTCCATGGTCATTATAGCTAGGCAAATTTGAGATTACCTCCTTGACTAGTCAACAAGAAAAGTTGCCCAGCCAAAATTGTTATCACATCATTCTGATCAAGCAGTTCATTTGGATTTCATGTTAAGACAAATCCCCAGACAAGTAAAGAGGGCATTTGCCTATTTACCATCAGAAAGATTTGAATTATTATTCATATTTCCCAGGTTGAGATTAAATGGGAGATGAGTTTTGATTTCTCAGCATTCATTTATTCCCTGCAAGTTTACCAAAGTCTGCAAGAATCTTCTGTCACTCTACATAATTGGTCTAATTTGAATATATCCTGCTATCACAAAGTACCAGCCATTAAAAATGAATGTTTTATCAATATTTAATTTTCTGTTTCAAAATTTACCTTTAGTGGTAACTAAAACCATCTTGAATTCCTGGCAGAAATTATTAATAGATTAAATGTGGAAGTCAAGGTAAGCCATGGGCAGTACCCTGAGATGAGCTGGGAGATAGAATGGAGGTATCAAGCAGCAAATTCCATTAAATTTCAGTCTTCCTGCTGTGGAATCACAGGTTCATCCCTCCAACCCAGATGTGCCAGGCAGTGCACAGATATCTGTCCAGGAGGTCCAGGTGATAATTCTACCTATAATCAAGGCTCAAGGCTCTGTGAATTGTAGGAGGAACCTCTTGAGTATGGCTCCTCAATTATGTTATTCTCTCTTGTTGGAGATATATTTGACTGTGTTTGTTGATGTCCTTTCATCATTTACTGAACATGGATTTGTTCTACATGGCCTTTGGAGGTTTGTAAAATGACCACCTCTTCCTACTGCTGCTAGATTATATTTTGTGCTGCTTTTATAATAGTTGTGTTTATTATGTTTTTATGTGGATGCTTCACTCTGGGTGAGGTGATGATGATGATGATGATGATGATGATTGATGACAACAACAACGATAAATTGTCTACCACCCTGGGAACTTCAGTTGAACAATGGTTTTAAAATAAGACAAATTATACATGAAGGAAACTTCTACCCCAATTCCCCCACTCATCCTGCTAGCTCTGAAGCTCTAGATAGACATTCCCCACATGTAGGAAAACCAAGTACAGAATGAGGATTGGTATCACACTGCTGGCCAAGTCCCCAGGTGATGCCCATGGCTATAGTTGAGTATGGAAAACTGGAGAGGAAAGCCTACATGCAGGCAGCTATGCAGACATAAATACTGCATGTGACCCGAATCACATCGTCACATTTAGACTTCCCTCTTTATGTGCAAATGTCAGGGATAGTGATAGCTAAGCAGCTGAGTGGACATCCTAAGTAGCACTCAGTGGGGAAGGGCAGTGGAGCTTACCTGACATATCACCACTGTCACAGCAGCTTGCCAGGAGAGAGGGGGGCAAGGCAGTGGCAAGGTCAGTACAGTGTAAATGAGTCAATACCAGATTGAACTACACTGACCTCATCCCCTCCCTCCCAGTGATCCACTGTGACTGCTCTATGCTAACTGCTAATGGGCCTGCATCTCCTTCTTCATTGGGTTACCTGACATGTGATCCACATGTAAATAAGGCTTGGAATTAGCATTTTGTCTTAATATCACACAAGACAAAGTGACTGCAAAATTATTAAATAAATAAAATAAAATATCTGATCAAGTTATCTCTCCTCGTTTATGAAAGAGGGAATTCTATTATTCATAAAATCCAGCTCAAATCAATTTCCAGCATACAAAAACTGTGTTCAAGACATTAAGATTTGCGTGCCTAGTTCTCTTCTGCAGGGCGCTGTAAATATCATCTAACAATTTGGACTTAAGCAAAGATGAATTAAGAAGCTGACTGCAACTAATGAATAATAATGAACCTTAGAAACTTGATCAATGTGAAGCACATATTATAGTAAGGGTGCCCTTAAGTTCCATTAATCACAAGTTACCTTGATGAAATAAGAATGAAACAAACAAACAAAGAAGGAAGTTGTGTTGCAATGAGTTAAATACTAGCGTTTATATAGGGGCTCAATTTTGGCCTGTCTGAGATGGGCAGGGCAGGGCAGGGAGAGTGCTATTTGCTAGCTGGACCTCATCTCACTGTGGTGCAGCTAGAGAGCTGAATTAGTACCTAAGACCAGGGCTGAAATCCTCAGTCATAAAGCTCACAATGTGACCTTGGGCCAGCCACAGTCTCTCGGTCTAACCCACCTCACAGGATTGTTTGAGAGTAGGAAAATTGGAAGCAGGAAAACCATGTACAACACCTTTAGCTCTTTGCAAGAAAGGTGGGACATGAATACAGTAGAGAGATTGGCCAATGCCATGCGTGGCATCAGCTTAAGTTACCATTTGGTGGTGGTGCAACTGGTGTGACTCTTCTTAACTTTGTACTGTAAAAGCAAAAGGTTTCCACATACACCCACACTTCATCTCTCCACGCTCCATCCAAACAAGCATGAGATGTTGTCCCAGTGCAAGGAGACATTCCAATCAGGAAACAATACTTAGAAGGACACAGAGCAAGGTCACTGAGGAGCATAGTCTGGGGATAGGAGGTGTGAATGGGAAGGACTGAGATCTGAGGGCCATACAGAAATGCAAGAAGGGCCAAACCTAACATTTTGGTCACTGTTCTATGAATTAGACCTGGAGTATTTTATTTATAGGAACATAAGAAGCGGTAGGGACACGGGTGGTGCTGTGGGTTAAACCACAGAGCCTAGGACTTGCCAATCAGAAGGTCAGCGGTTCGAATCCCCGCGACGGGGTGAGCTCCCGTTGCTTGGTCCCTGCTCCTGCCAACCTAGCAGTTCGAAAGCACGTCAAAGTGCAAGTAGATAAATAGGTACCGCTCCAGCGAGAAGGTAAACGGTGTTTCCGTGTGCTGTTCTGGTTCGCCAGAAGCGGCTTAGTCATGCTGGCCACATGACCTGGAAGCTGTACACTGGCTCCCTTGGCCAATAAAGCGAGATGAGCGCCGCAACCCCAGAGTCGGTCATGACTGGACCTAATGGTCAGGGGTCCCTTTACCTTTACCTTAAGAAGCGGTCTTCTATTGAGTTAAACCATTGCTCAGCATTGTCTACAATGTCCAGCAGTGGCTTGCTAGGATTGCAGACAGGATCTCTCCCAGACATATCTAGAGATGTAGAGACTGAATATGGAACTTTCTGCTTACAAAGTTGTGCAACAGTGTCTCTAAATGCTCACACTATCCAATCTATTCTGTCTGTATCAGTATTTAGTTCCTCACATAATTCTCTTGTTCACTGATCTTCCCAGGAGGTCCCTATCTCTGTTCAGAAGCCTCTCTCTCCATGGGATGCTCTCAAATGCTTAACTCCTGGAGAATATTCTTTACAGAACTTCACATTTCAGAGTTTTCTTTTCTTCTACATCACCCTTTTCTCATTTAAACTTTCCCTAGTCTAATAACTCGCAGTATGAAAGAACATATAAGTTTGCATACTCAGATGATCAAATACAGCTGCATTTCAATCATTTCCTAGGAGTGAATTCAAATTATTAGGGCCGATTGGGGGTAGATGCCAGAAATAAGTCTGCAACTCAAACCTTGGATTGAGAGGGAAAAAAGATCCATGGGAAGATTGACACAGTTATGTGCAGGCAATTTCCTTTTTGCCTAGAGTTATCATCACCATCATCAAAATTTTATTGCTTATACGTCACCCATCTGACTGGGTGGCCCCAGCCACTTTGGGCAGCTCACCTGTGTTTGGTCCACTTCAGAATGAGGTTTTTTTGCCATCGTTGCTCTAGCCATCTCAATAATTGTTTCATCACCCTCACCCCTGGGGAAAACCAGGGAGCCATCCAAGCTCCATGCAGTTGGAGAGGGATTTTAAGAGCCAGACAGTCCTGATTAACTCCACATTCCAGTGGGCCACCAGGCAATCAGCTGAGAGGCCATCAACATAGGATAATACATCCCTCATCACTCTCTGGAAGCCATTTTGATCCATTAAGTGGTAGGGGAGGACCTTCAAATTGGTCCTACCTCCCTGTGGAGGAGATGGGTTGCAGGGTTCAGTTGCTCCAGGAAGTGATCTGACCATGAGAGCCAGTGTGGTGTAGTGGTTAAGAGCGGTAGACTCCTAATCTGGGGAACCGGGTTCGCGTCTCCGCTCCTCCACATGCAGCTGCTGGGTGACCTTGGGCCAGTCGCACTTCTTTGAAGTCTCTCAGCCCCACTCACCTCACAGAGTGTTTGTTGTGGGGGAGGAAGGGAAAGGAGAATGTTAGCCGCTTTGAGACTCCTTAAAGGGAGTGAAAGGCGGGATATCAAATCCAAACTCTTCTTCTTCTTCTTCTTCTTTTGTTTTCCACTGGAACTTAATGTCAGATCACCGTCGTCCACAGATATAAACACCAGATCTAAGGCATGTTGCCAACTATGAGTAGGGCCAGATTTCTCCAGGGACAGCCCCATGAAGGCCATGCTTTCCATGAAGTCCTGAGCAGCCCATTGTAAGGTCTTATCAGTATGAATGTTAAAATCAGCTAGGAACACCAAACTAGATGTCTCCAGCAGAACATCTGCCACAACCTGAAGCAGCTCAGTCAGGGAGATTTCAGGGATTGAACCTGGAGCTTTCTGTATGGAAGGTAGTTGTCTACCACCAGTGGCATAGCTAGCCGCTTGGGTGTCTGGTGTGGCGGGTGCATCCTGCCACCTCTCCCTCAGCTGCAGGGCGGCTGAGGAAGAGGTGATAGGCAGACACAATCCCCACACTGCCTGCAGGCGCCCAAGCCGCATGGCTCGGGCATGCTGCAGGCCCCACGGTAAGTGCAGGCCCTCGCGGTGTGGCGCCCAGTGCCAGCTGCACTCCATTACGTTTGTTGACTGAACCAAAAAGTTTTGTGAGCCCATTTTTTTAAAAAAAAAACCCTCATATTTTTGTCATTTTGTCACCCCTCTCAGTGATGAGACCCAGGACGGCCCACACCCCTGCACCCCCTTCCTCTGCCACTGTCTACCACTGAGCTACAGCCCAACTATTGTACACAAAACAGTATACTCATTGAATGTTGCATTAGACTCAACTATTTTGTACATTTGTTGATTGTAATGTCTGAACACCCCTAAATACAGCAATCAGTCATTAATGTATCAATTAATCTATCAGCCTATTTCAGGTCTGCTTCTATTTGGAAATTTCTGAAGTTCATCCCTTCTCATGTCAACACCAATCAGTATTTTTTTAACACAAACGCAAAAATCCATAAAGAAATCCAGCACCTTCTAGACCAATGCCTTTTGGATTTTTCTAAACTTTGCAATGCAGTTCTCAGAGGATTCCTTTAATCATGGTCATAAATCTGTTGTTGTAGAAGTTGTAGTTGTTGTAAGTAGTATAATTTCTACTCCAAGCAGCTAGAAAGCCTGGCTGTCTCTATGCCAAGTGAATGACATTCAAAATGTGTCTGCAAATGCTTGTAGGGATGGTGTGACATGACAATGTGTTGTCCCTTCCAGGGGCATTGTACAGAATGTCATGCCCCAATAGGTGTGTGTGTGTCTCTGTGTTATGTATTTCTGTGCAGTGCTGCTGGAAGCAATGGTTTATCATCATATATTGTCATCAACAAGGACATTCTAGACCCATTTTCATAGCACACAGCAGTAGCTGGACTTCCTAGTTTCTATTGTGCATTTATTCACTAATGTGAATCCAGATACATGAGTATATATTTTTGCATACCCAATTATACTTTTCTTGGACATATTGAAACTTGGCACACATGGAAGGGAAATGGTTTTTGTTTTTTTTAAAATCTAATCATGTTTTCTCTCAGATAAAAATCACATCAGTCACCACTCCTTGTCACTCATGCATCTCAGTAGTATTAAATATGCAATTATTTGGTAATTATATATTAAATTAATCAAATGACAGGGCCCACAGAGTGGCATATGATTAACAATTAATTAATGATGAAATATTTAATGTGCAACATCTGATGGTGATCAAACATTGCATAACAAAATCTCCACAAATAATGATGCTCTTCAAGTGTCTACCAATTCCAGTTTCCTGATCAGACCTGTCTTCTTCAGATGTTCCTTTCTTCGGGTGATTAACAGTGTGTGGAGAAGGAAATGGGTGTGTGTACTTAAGTGCAGAAGGTCTCTGGAATCTCCAGGAAGAGGTGAGAGAAACCCCTGTCTGAAATCCTGCTGCCTGTCAATGTAGACAATACTGAGCTAAATGGACCAATGGCTTGACTCAGTGTAGCCAATGGTTGGAGATGATGGGAATTGTAGTTCAACAGCATCCAGGGACCTAAGATTGAAGAACACTGGACAGCTAGAGCAGGCTCTCTACTACAGGCAGTTGCCCTCCAGATTATGGATGGTGATGGAAATGGTGGAAGGGTGGACCAGGAAAGCATGTTCATTTTCACTTTCTTCATCCTCCACTGTGCAATGTTAATTGCATGGATAAAGGAATTCCGAGATTGATACAACATTATCAATTGGGTGAATGATTGTTATTCGTAAATAATAGGTAGGTGTGGCTCTGATCTGGACCCTTGCAAATGGGGGGGGTGTTATATGTTTATCAGAAAGGGAGGTCGGATTGTTGCCTGCTATTCAAGAAAAATAACTTTAATATTTCATTTGGTCCTTAGCTAAGAGTCCTCTCATAGATGTTGCTGGGAGAAAGCATAAGCTAAAAGGAAGTAATCTGATCAATGTGCAGTGGCCAACTTAGTGCTCAGTGATTAATATGGATGCAAGCTCACAGGATTTGAAATTTTAATAGCTGCTAAGGCAAAAAGACCACAATTAATAAGGGAATGTTAGAACAGTTCCTACCCTCTTTTTAATTCATTTTGATTTATGAAACTTCAAGGTGAATATGATGAATGTTACAGCTTTTGTCAGGTCATAATGGGATATCTATTCTTAACTGGATGTGGGGCTGAATGGCATGCATTATTCTCCAAGGAAGCTTGTCTCTTTCCATGTACAAATGACATGTTGACATTTGAGCACACAAATGCCACACTAATTCTGATTATTACAAAATTAGTTGGGGAGGCATATCAGCCTGGCCAGTTGCTGGGTTTTTTCTTGAGGGTCTTGGCTTTACCCTCCGGGTCTTGAAGCAAAAGCTTATGTGCTATGGATCTGCACATGGAAATTTTGGCAACACATATTCTAATTATAAATATAGCAACAAATCAAATGTCCCCCCCCTTTAAAATGTTTAAAATCAAATAATCTGGAAGATGCAGGGGTCCCAATCTGTGTGGAGTGCCTAGTTGAGCTGAATTGTGTGAGAGTAGGATGCCTTTGCAAAGGTCACACTATATACCAAGGAAAACAGGATATGGGATGTATGCAATATTGGAACTGGGCCCAGTGATGGTTCCCTTTCACCATGTGCTTACCCTACACTTGAGGAGGGTTCCAGTGACATCCCTTTTGGTGAAACGATGCATGAAGTGGGTTGCAAGGCCATGTGGGCTCTCCCTGCTTATGACTGCTTCCCCCTGCCCCACCAATGAGACATGGTAGGCCATAAAAAAAAACCTGCCTCCTTGCCTGCTCCAGGAAGAGGAAGGGGGGAAATACAGCAGCTAGTCTTGCCAGGGCTGGCAGGCTGATGACAATGCAGCAGAGAGTTTCTCACTTTTGTCCCTAGCCACTGTTGCAGTTTCTCACTTTCTACTTCATGTGGTGGGCAAGTAAGCCTGTATGGTGGAACATGAAGGGGAGACAGCGGGGTGGGTGGCAGTAGTGCAGATCTTTGCTGGCTAGGGGAAAATGTATAGATCTGCCACTACCTTCAAAATACATCTCACTGATTCAGCAAGGAAGATCTAAGTATGGAAGTCAGATCATGTGCATGCAGTTGATGGAAATGTGCACCCCATCCAGAAGGCAATGCTCATCTGGGTCTCATTCAAATGACTGAATGCATGTTTTATGGCAGTGCAGATGTGCACTCCCATCTGGGGTCAGAGCTTGCTGTGCATGACTAGAAGTACATTGAGGTCCATCCTAAAATACAATGAACGTTATCACTAAGGTGAAGAAACTAGTGCATGGCTGCCCATGAGTTCAGCAGTTCATTCATCTTTTTGTACTTTTGTGATGGATGTTAGAGGCCTCTAAACTATGACTTGACTAGAGCATTCGCAATGCAAAGGCTCTGAAAATGAGTGGTTCTTCTAAAATGATTTAAATATTGAATAATCCACCAGAGATTTATGCATGTGAAGATCACAGTTGATTTAAGCAGCTACATTATGTGAAGAAAAAGCTTCATTGAACAAAGCTGGTATACTTCTGATTCATTCATAGGATTTCCCTGCAGCTTCTATTCATTATTCTAATGTTTTTATTTATTTTACAAGTGTATAGCTGAAGCTATCAAAGCAACACACAACAGGATAAACTGTGCCTTTCATGACTGTGTTGCAGGCAGAAATTGAACAGGTTAAGCCTTTTCTAGTATGGAAATACAATTATGGGAAAGTTTCACCTGTTTGCATTCTGCTTGTGAGACATTTTATTGCATACCTCATTATTGTTTTGGTTTTGGGTGGGGGCCTAATTACACCTTCAAATGAGGACAAATTTCCCCATGACCCAAAGAATACAGAAATTGTATACACGTCTGTTTTCTCTTTTGGGAGTGGGTCAGAGGGCCCAATCCACATGCAGTGTACCAGGAACAGAAAATCCATTTGTCTGCCCTGCTGTGGGGGAGCATAGATGGATAGAAAAGGCTCCTTAATTCAGAAGTAATCCTCAAGGGATCAGGAGAAGCTACACAACCTCAGATGTGCAGCTGAACCTGTGTTGCCGCTTGCACGAGTCAAGTACAAAGAAAGCTCTTGTACACAATATGGAAAGACACCTAACTAATCTTGCTAATGTCCTTTATTTATTTTTAATCTGGATTTCCTTTCTTCTGTGAGAAATATGCCATGTCTCATTTGTCAGAGCAGATATCACTCAAAACACCACCTAAAGTGATACAGTCTCAAAGTCATAGATAATCTAGGAAGCTATCTAAAGATGAAACTTTTTAAAAGAAGCAGCAGCAAACACTTACGGCTGTTAAAAATAATATAGGCTACCAACTTTTTTCATCCAGATAGGCATATTCTAATATGTATTTTATTCAAAAAGATTGCAGGTGAGTTTATTTCTACCCCACCCCACCCCCTTCACCATATCTTTTGCAGCAGCTTATAAAATGACTGAATTCATACCTGCTACCCAGAATTCCCAGATGGTGCCAAGAAGAACCTTTTACCCTAGTGAAATAATCATCGTTACTTCATAATCCATTTCCCCAGTTCCCAGTGCCACAGTTCCTTATCAATCAGCTGCAGTTGGATAATTTAGGCTGAATGTTGGATGCCATTTTCTGTACACTTTGTAAAAGGGCAAACACCTTAAGCGGTTTTGAAGTTTACAGTAATGATTTTACTTCCTCGTTCTTTTCTGTGAAGAAACAATCTAAAGCCAGGGTCCTCTGGGAATAATAGTTTCTTAAGAAAATCAAAGAGGTAAGCCAATCTTTATCAGTGTTTGATTATTTGCCCATTAAGTAGCCAACAACCCCACCCATACAAACAATTGTCATTGTTGTAGTTCAGCTAATATTTAATTTATTTTTTATAATGTTGTTTAAATGCCTTCACATCTTCAGCACAGTCAGCAGGACTGAAAAATGCTTAAAGTGGTTTGCAACTGCATATAAAAAAGTAATAGAAACCCTGATAATATGTACCGAAAGCCTAAAAACGTAATGAAGAAGATATAGAGATTGCATATTTAAGTAAAAGGCATTAAGATGCCTGCAATGTTTTGAACCAGTTCTGTAAGGAAACAAAAATGAAACCACTTATTTATAATGATCCTTTGTGCGAGCATAAACATGACCAGTAACATGGGATTCCTAAGAGGATGCTATAAACTGATGTGATAGCTAATTGTTTGGGGCAATGCAGTACGAGAAATATGGGAAACATGGGAGCAAGTATATTGCAGGCTCCTCCAGATAGCCTGTTTGTTGAGCATTTAAGTGCAGTGTGGGAGGCAGTGTGTCTCTGAATGGCACTTGCTGTGAATCATAAGTGAGGAAAGTTGCTGTTGAACTCAGGTCATGCTAGCTGGTTTCTCCATAAGAATCTGATTGGCCACTGTCAGAAAAGGATGCTGGACTGAACGGACCTATGGCCTGATCAGCGTGGCTTTTCTTACCGTGCCTATATTTCTCAAAATCTTCAATGAGGTATTTAGCTGTCTACAAAAATGACTCATGCAAAAAATTTGCCTGGATGCCCATAGATCAGGCTTCCTCAACCTCGACCCTCAAGATGTTTTGAGACTACAATTCCCACCATCCCTGACCACTGGTCCTGCTAGCTAGGGGTCATGGGAGTTGTGGGCAAAAAACATCTGGAGGGCCGAGGCTGAGGAAGCCTGCCATAGATGCTTATCAACTGATGTGTCAGAATTCCTCAGGTGAATATGAAGCCTACATCATTCATAGAGGAGCCCTGCATATTTAGCTCAACAGCCTTCCACCTTCTCTCAGGCTCTACGCTGTGATGTAGGATACTGTAGCTACAATTTTGGCACATCTGGAAAGCATATTTACACCGGGGCACAATTGACTGTTGCTCAATTTGTCAATTTAGAAAGCACCAATCAAAAGCACAATTTTATTGCTGTTGCTAAGGCAATGACTACGAAAGTTTGCTTTTCTCCTGCTGTTGCTTGCTAGCACTTCCATTTTTCAGTTCACTTAAACAGCTGTTGCAGAAACAAACAGATTACTCCTACCATAGAAGATAGCCTTAGAATTTAGATCATTCAAATAGCCCAAATCCAATTAGAAACTGTTCTCTCTCTCTCTCTCTTTTAAGCAATCAAGGATAATTGCTATGGCCTATAAGAAACAGGTACTCAACTTCACAAAGGAATCCCTCAGACCTTAAAATGCCATGTAGGGATGTTTGAATACTCTGTTCATTGCAGTCTATGAACTGATTTGATCTGCTCATCCCTTACTAATGTGCAGGTCTGTATTTTTTATTATTATTTTAAACAAATTTATAAACTGCTATCCAACCTGAGGCCATCAAAGTGGTGTAAAAGAAGGTAAAAATAAATACCAAACATCACCAACAGGTACCATGATACTAGGTGCCTGTCTAATTGTGGCTAGTCATTGATTTTTGAGAAAAAATTAATTAGGAAATGAACATTTTGAGAGTAAATATATTTAAAATACAAAATTCCATGCACATTTTTTAAAAAATATATATCCACAGATTGATGCAGGAACAGGACTGAACAGAGTTATGCAAAAAGGACAGAAACTAGAAATTGACTGATCTGTCCATCCCTAGTGACCTCATTTGAATTCTTTCATTATCCCCTGCTAAAGTGCTAGCTGCACTTTGAATTATGATTCCTTTCATTTCTTCTTCTTTTGAGATCAGCATGACACCATCACGTGACTGACTGAGACACAGCATCTACTTCTGCTACTCCAACATTTGCATTTAATGTGCCTTCAGTGCAGTGGGCTCAATCCTGTAGAAGTCTCTTGCAACTGAGATTAGATAGGCACCCTTCTTACTGAATTTCAGCCACATGGAGAGAGCTTGTGACCAGCACTTGTAAACCAGGGCATTTGTGGGGTATTTTGAGGGGGAGGCTTGGAGCACTGTCTCCCAGTGTACCAAGAGACATGGATGATGAAGTATTTGCTGAAGTAACACCTGTGCCATGGTTGTCTTCTTGCCCGAGAATGTGCTAAACTGGTTGCCTTGCTGAAAGAGATAGTACAGTGGTACCTCAGGTTACAGACGCTTCAGGTTACAGATGCTTCAGGTTACAGACTCCGCTAACCCAGAAATAGTACCTCGGGTTAAGAACTTTGCTTCAGGATGAGAACAGAAATCGTGTTGTGGTGGTGCGGTGGCAGCAGCAGGAGGCCCCATTAGCTAAAGTGGTACCTCAGGTTAAGAAGAGTTTCAGGTTAAGAACAGACCTCCAGAACGAATTAAGTTCTTAACCCCAGGTTCCACTGTACAGCAGATTGAGGCCTTCAAGATACAGGGAAAGATGAGGCATTTATTGATAGAGCAGAGTGGACTTCCTGGAACAGTGATGCAGGTGGGGTGCCCTAAGGGAGGAGGAAGATCACTCATTGCAGGAGGCGAATCCCTGGAGGAATGTGACACACAGAAGCAGGACTACTCTTGCCTGGGTTAGCCGGCCAGTTAGTGGCACTCACAGTGTGTGGCCACTATCACATGCTGATATCTTCTAGGAGCCACAGGTGAGAGCTGAGTGCAGGGTGGGGACCACAGGGAGACAAACTACCTAAGAAAGAGCATGGTGTGTTTCCCACCACAGGCGCTACCCCTCCCCTAACACCTCAAACACCCCATTTTACGGTAATGTTTTGCAATAATTATTTGAAATATTTTATCTATATGGTTTGTTTTTTTATGTACACCACTTAGAAATATCAATGATTAAGTGGTATATAAATGCATTAAATAAATATAGGCAACACCCCCAGCATTCCAATCTAAACCATTCAGTTTTTCCTGTCTATAAGCCTGTGTAGGGGCTTTCTTCAACCAAGGTAGCTTTTCCCATTCAGCAACTGCATTAGTTTCAGTTGTTGCCAAGATTGCCATAGCCTCAGCAGTTAAAATATTTGTGATCATTCTGTGACAGGCAGTAGCTACCAGAGCAATTATCTAAGCAAGTATCATGGTAGAATGTCCAAAGCTTTGGACCTGACTTTCTGTGCAGTGGCTCTTGGTGCTAAAGAAGAATGCATGCAGTTTGACTGTAATGGAAATTACTTGAGCTGAACTGAGCTGAGCAGAGCAGAAGCTTTGGCTGCAAGAATGTTTCGACACCTTTTAATTCCTTACTCCAGATTTCAGGGATATAAAGTGTCTCTGCAAAGTTGTTTATTTGTTGCCATTTACACTTGGCTCTGGCATTTGCTCAATGAAATCTGCTTTCCAAAAGCACAGAGCCATGACACATTGCTATATTCTCACTATTCCTCTCTCTTGATTATACATAAGTGCTCTGACAAATAATTTTCTAGGGTTTAAGATAATTTCTGTAAACAACTCCTCTCCCTTCTCTGCACCAAAATCCATTCCCCATCTTAAATAGATTGCTCTTCAGCCAACACTATATTAAGAAGCCCAGTATGCAAAGCCAATACAGGATAACATGACCAAAGTAAATCTCGGGGAGAGCACAATTTACATCAGTTGTTAGTGTTAATTTATGATCACACTTTATTAAATCCATCTCGCTTCCCGACAGGACCGTAAATTAATTCTGTGATTTGGGGATGCTCCAAAGTTAATGCTGCACAGCACCCTATTAAAGTATTTGAACATCTTCTGCCTGGGCGAAGCTCTTTTCGATGCTGTGAAAGCTTTAGGAGAATGGAAGCTTCTTTTCCCACTACAACAGCGAGGCAGGTTCCCCCACTATAAAAGAAAATCCAGGTGCTAATTGGATCTTTTCTGTTTAATTATCAGCTACTCTTTGATTGTTTTGTCAGACACGAACCCTGAAAAATGCTTAAGGGAACAAGCTCTTATCTCAACCTTTCCCAGCTTTTTTTTTGGGGGGGGGGAGTCACTGATCATAACTATGAAATGAACAGGTAATAAGCAAATGCAATTAAATAAAAAGAAATAGACTAATAGACTTGCTCTAAACCTGCTCTCACTGTTTTGAGTGCACTTTCAAGTTTTGTGGAAGGCCCACCAAAACTTTGATCATTCTTGAGTCCATGTTCAAAAATTGCATCAAGGGTGGCAATTTATAAATGGCTGGTGGAGCGCACAGTGTGTGTGTGTTCATCTGTACCAATTAAATCCCTCTATTTTCTGCAGCTAACCAAGAGAATTCATACCAAGCATGATTTGTGAACAATTCCCCCCACTGCAATATGAAGGAGAGGGACCATAGCTCAATGACAAAGCACTTGCTTTGTCCAGTATTCAGTCTCTGGCTTCTCCAATTAAAAGAAGTGAGTAGGAGGAAATGTTGAAGGCCTCTGTTTGAGACCACTTGAGAAACACAGCTGGTCAAAACTGGCGATGCTGGATTTGGTGAACATACAATCTGACCTGACAGAAAGCAGATTCCTTGATCAAAGTAAAAAAGAAGATAAAGGAACCCTGGACAGTTAAGTCCACTCAAAGGTGACTATGGGTTTGTGACGCTCATCTTGCTTTCAGGCCGAGGGAGCCGGTGTTTGTCCACAGACAGCTTTCTGGGTCATGTGGCCATCAGGACTAAACTGCTTCTGATGCAACGGGACACCATGATGTAAACCAGAGCACATGGAAATGTAGTTTACCTTCCTTCCTAATTATCTACTTGCACTGGCATGCTTTCGAACTGTTAGGTTGGCAGGAGCAGGGACAGAGCAACAGGAGCTCACCCTGTCACAGGGATTTGAACTGTTGACCTTCTGATCGGCAAGCCCCAGAGGCTCAGTAGTTTATACCACAGCACCTGTGTCAAAGCAAGAGGTGTCAGGGAGGAAGAAGGGATGATGAGGCACATAGGGACGTAAGAAAATGCCTTTTACTGAGTTAGACTAGTTCATCTAGTTCACTACTGCCCACACTGACAGACTGCATCTCTCCAAAGTTTCAGGCAAGGGATATTCCCAACAGTACCTGGAGAGGCCAGGGTTTGAATCTGAGAATTTCTGTATACAAAGCAGGTGATCTACCAATGATCTATGGTCCTTCCCCATAATAGGGCTGATTTTGTCTCATCCAGATCCAGTTTGCTTCTTATTTATTTATTTATTTAATGTATTTATATACTGTTTTTGAGGCAGATCTGACCAAGTAGGATACATAACATTGTGAAAATAAGCATGGTTTGTTTTTATTTTTTAAAGTTACATTGAAATAGTAGCAATCTGTTTGCTTAGAACAGGGGTCAGCAACCTGCGGTCCATGGCCACAAGCAGCCCACGGGGGTAGTTCAACCAGCCCGAGCCACCCCTGAACCGAACTGCCCACTTGGCGAGTCCCCGCACGCTGCGCTAAACCGGCATGGCATGGCGCGGCACAGCACAGGGACTCACTTCTGCAGTGCTGCAAAACACATCTGCACATGCCCAGACACTGGAAATCATGTCTGCACATGCCCAGATGATGGAAATCCAGCCCACGGAGAGATCTCCTCTGGACTTGACCGGCCCAGGCAGGTAAAACTTTGCCGACCCCTGACTTAGAAGAAGCTGTTACTGCCTTGTTGCCTCAGGGCAAGATGTTTTACAGAAGTCCTTGTTGTGGAAGTTGAGAGAGCGAACAGCTGGGATACCTCCTCTTTTTATATTAGAAGTGGCAAAATATGGATGGGGATAGGTATTCTGTGTTCAGCCCATTTCCACAGTTCAGGGCAGCTGGGATTAAAGATGATGCTGATATAGAAGCTGGGCTAAGAGGTTGGCAGCTGGAGGCTCCACGCCTTCCTAGCTCTCTGCCAAGCCCTGATCTGAACTGGTGCTCCAATGCATTTCCCCATCACACAGAGATAGCTGTGCTCTTCAGCAGCAGCTCCAAAGTTCCTGCCTGGGTTGCCATCTTCTCTGCTTCTGAGATCCTCTGGTTCACTGGCAGATCTTCTGCAAAGTCTTGCTTCTCAACTTTGGAGGCTTCAGGTTAAAGACATATCATTGAAAGTAATGTGATGGATGAGCAACATATGAGTAATGTGCAGACACAGGCCCTGATTGAAAATTTCATAAGAACATCCTCTTCCATAATTATTTTCTTCAGCAGATGAATTACGTTGTGCCTACCAGTAAATAGGCATGCAAAATTGTACTAGGCATATGATTCAATAAGATGGGATAAAGTTTTTGGATTGATAGTAAAAATGTTGCTACATGTTTTATACAAGCAGAATAGGGAATATATATATATCCTTGTATTTCACAGTACTCATGTTGTGGTGTATTGTTGCTGTTGTTAATTCTTACTAGATGATCTAGTTCCTTGAGGATATTCACACAAACTTTGACTTAATTAAGATCATTTGATCCAACTGTTTAATGATCTTGAACCATGTGCTAGATTAATTTGTTAAACAGCCCATCAAACAGTCAGATCTGTTAAAATTCACTCATTTACTCATATGTCATACCCCCTGTGTTAGGACAATCAGAACTGACAAAATTAATCCATTTTTTCATACCAATCAGCAACTTTTTTAAAAAGTCATGAAGGCTGAAGCATGAACTGGCAAATGGTGTTGAACTGATTAACAAATCAGCTTACTATCCTATAGGGAATTCCTTGATTAATAATAATTGAGTACATTATTTGTGTGTCAGGAGCAGGGATGATTTAACCATCAACTTCCTGGGACTCAGCAAAAATCCTGAAATGGAAACATATTTTAAGGAACAATCCTTATATTATGTTACACACACACACAATGTTATTTGTATACTGCCTTTCCACCATACTCAAGGCAGCTCACAACAAGAAAAAATACATAACTATAACACAGCAAAAGTAGTCATAAACAATGAATCAAACATTAAAAAATACAAAGTGAACAATTTCCACATAAAGCACAACAAAATCTAAAATAAAAACACAAAAACCAACAGCAATAACAGCAACCATCTTCCCCCCACCCCCAAAAAATACCCCAGGCCAAGAGTCTGTTTTGCAGCCTCAGCTTTTGTAGATGGAGTCAATCAGGCCCCTTCCCTCCCAGGCCAGGTGGAGAAAGGCCTGGAAAGCAGGGAGCAGGTCCTCCAGAACTCAAAGCCAAGTTGGTCTTAAATAACAAGATCAATATTGAATCTTCTTGTCCCATAAGCTTCTAGAAACATGGTCTTGGAAGGGACAAAGGGTATGAGTATGCACTCAGGTGGACAAATCCTAAATCCAGACTGAAGTGGGGATTCCTGGTGAGCTTGCTAAGTTGAAGACCTGTCTGTATGAGGTGCCCTGAAGCAAAGTCCACTCCCCCAGTGCTTTGTGGTATGTTATCCCAGACAGTCATTTTAGACTGGTTGTTAATCTAATACTTATTGATATGATCAGCTCAGTCAGTTGCTATTGGTTTTGTTGAACTTTCACTGCCTTTCAGTACCTAAAGTTGTTGGCCTATGCCTGTCTCAGGAGACTATGGAAGAGAGAGAGTTATAGCACCTGCTGTGGCTGTATAGACCAATGTGGGAGAGACATGTTGTATTGCAGGTAGGGCAGATGAAGGTGTCTGGTTTTACTGCTACAAGTGCACTGTGGTGTTTCTTTTTTCTGCACTTCTCCCAGTGGTCATTCCTCCTCTGGACACTGCTGTGAATACGTGGCCTATCTCCAGGCATGGCGATTGTCTACAAGGGATTCCCATATGGCAGGGTTAATGTTGCCAGCCTACATTTCATGTTTGCAGACATCTTTGTAATTCATGGTTGGTCTGCCAACAGGCCTAGCAGGTCATTGGGTTCCCTGCCATCTTCCATTCTTTGGACATGACCAAGCCAGCATAGACATCACTGTGACAGAAGTGTGAACATCCTGGGAATATGGTCTGGGGAGAGAGCAACTTTGTTTGAGACTCTGTTCTGTCATGTGATGCCCAAAATCTTCCTGACACAGTGTATATGGAAGGCATTGAAGCATCACTCCTGGCTGGTATCAGTTGCCCATGACTCACTTCTATAAAGCAGTATGCTCAAAATGCCGACTGCAAACAGCACTGTGCTCATGTAGCCCTACTACTACCAATAACTTAAATGCTAGCAGATGCCACTTCATAGTACTATCAAATGACAGATCCTTTTACTTAAGTGAATGGAAAAGATGACCTTCCACACAAGATGACCTTCATATACTTGAATAATCAAAAGAATATATAAATTGGGGTATGATTTTAATTGAAATATGCAGTCAACTGCTCAGTCCTATTAAACGGGATACAGCTCCAGATGTTTAGATTATTCAACAAAGCATGCTCTTGTAGAAGATCACTTGTGTACAAACTCCATGCTTTATCAGCAAAACAATAAGCCAAGAAGGGGAAGGGAAATATTAATTCTATTAACACCCCCCCCTTTTGTCCTTACATTTTCCAGTGTAGAAAAGTGATTGTATTTTAGCTGGTCAGAGGTGATTTGTAGCACCATCAAGTGCTATATGTAGGGATGGGGTGGGAATTCAATTCAGTTCTCATTTAAAGACAAACTTACTAAACTGACACTTTTGGAAACTTTACGCAAAGCAAAACACAGCCATTCTGCAGATTTTGTAGTGCAGTTCTCCAGCCAAATAATGTTCACAAAATGCATGCAATAGTGTGTGAATATAAATTCATATATTTGTGAAAATTATATGCAAAAAATTAAAATATTTGGGGAAACTGCTTTACAAAAATGTGTATATTTTGGAGTATAAACAACCTTTCATGCCTCCAGTCTGTAGAGGGCAGCATTTGAACTAGCAGGGAGAAAAAAACTTTGCAGTTTCCCTCTAAACACTTAAGCTCCGCCCCTTCATCTTGCTTTCTTCTCCCTCTTTCTTCCATGAGAATGTCACGATAGTGATGAATGAAAAGGAGACAGAATGGGTGAGGCTGGATAACTCAAGGGAGATCTTTAATTCAGATAGATAGAAAGATAGATCCCCATCTTTCTCTCTACCTACCTGAATTAAACTAAAAGCCAATGGCTTTTATTTTTTTAAAACCTATCATATATTAGGTACAAAAATGTGAAGGCAGATGAATTTTCATGAAGACTTTTTTAAATAAAATCACAAACTGATGTGGAAATGTGAGGACCTGAAATCTGGAAAAAATAGAAGCTGAGAGAAACTGAAATTGACAGATTTGCCAATCTCTAGCATACATCACAGAAAGGCTGCGAATCCGTAGTGATTCCTGGGGAAAGGTAAATAGTATTCTTTGCATGCATATTATCTTCCATGATATCTGTGAATTCCTTATGGGGATGTCCTGCCAAGGAGTGATAAATTCCAGAAGAAGAGCAGGCAGTCTGTTGCAGCAAAGCAACATCAAAGAATACCCTAACATATTAGAGGCTAATGAATTTGCAGTGAGCTGGTGCCAGGCACATTAAGCCAGAGAGCCTTCAAGGTGTCGCAGAAGTTTGTGGTTTTCCATCAAACACTTTGTCTTTCTGTCAAAGAATGAGTCTCTCCAACACTGCTGGTGAGTTGTGACAAGATCATAGCTTACGGCAGTAAAGTTAATATCCATATGTGTGCAGCTTCAACATTGGAGAGCCTCACCATTCCACTTTTTTATTTTTTTATTCCTGGCCATCCTTCTTGTGCAATAGCAACCTCCTTGGCAGAAGAGAGTTATAAAGGATTCCCTGTAGAGTCAATCAGTGTTACAACTTTATTTGGCAACAGGGGTATATCTACAGACTGACAATATGCTCTTTTCCCTTGGAACAAATTGTGTTTTATGTGCTTTCGGCTCTTGCCCACAGAAGCATAATAAAAAGTTCAGAGACAGATATTATCCCAGTCACAACTGTAGCATAAAAACAACAGCCCTTAAGTCCTTTTTGTTGTTGGAATTTTAGGGTGTGATTCTTGCCCACTTAAGTCAACAGAAATTTTTGCCATAGGCTTCAACTGAGTTTGGGTTGCTTGTAGATTCCACTGAGTTCAGTGCAAATTGCAGGTGAGAAAGTGTGTTTCTAAGGCACATCAGAGCTTTATGGCAATCTGCATGAGAAAGAAGAAGGGCCTCTGAAAAAAGAAGGTGTTGTTGCAAATCTAATGGCTTGGACCTATAGTGGCTGGTGTGATGGGGCAGGGGTGCCCTTCCAAAACCTGAGTCACTCTTGTTTACCTGGATGGGGCAGGACAGAGGTGGTAGTGAGTTTACAAGTGTAGGGGAAAACTGGATTGTTTCCACTGGGACATCCACACTGCCTTTTGCCCTATCCAGATAAGTTACAGCCAGGTCAGTGTCAGAAGGGTGGCTCTATAACATCTCCCAATGCAAATCCCACTACTGGCTAGGACTGAAGGCATAAAATGCAGCAGCTTTGCAGGTCTGGGTTTGATCATTATGGGAGATGACCAGGGTAGCCCATCTATATCACCTTGACCTCCCTGAAAGGAAGGTGCAATAGATTTCTCATTCCCTTTAGGAATCTCAGAGTGGCCTACAGCCACCCTTACTGCTGGCTGAGATCTGCTTAGCTTTACTTAATTCAAATTATATGCCCTTAGCCAGTTTCTTTGTCCAGTATCTTGTGTAATGTGAAGCTGAACTAAAATCCCCAGACCACATTCACAAGCTACGGCAGTGGGGACATTTCAGATATGTTGGGAAGATGGAGGTTAAACTTACTGGCACCCAGTGGCCTCCCATGTCCTGTAAGCTGCTGCTTTAATTTCCTGGAAATGCAACAGAGTGATGCTACGTCATCATGACATACCACAGCAGCATTATGGGAGGGAAATGTAAAATGATAGCAGTGCAGAGGCTGCCAGAATATTGATAGGTGTTGTTCCTCTTTCGAAAGCATTCAAAATCCCTCAAAACAAAAGCAGGGAGATGGTGTTAACACCCCACACCTTTTGGAAGTTAGGTACAGGCATAATTCTGTTCAACAGTGTGAGTATGGGATTATCCACAGTTCAAATCTCATTTTAATCTCAGTGTTCTCAGATACAATACAACTGCAGCTACTATCTTCAGTCAGCAGGAAAGCTTGGGTGCAAGAAATCCCCTGCATTTTTGAAGTTCAGTGATGAATGGAATCCTTTGTTGCCCAAAGCAGCACTATCCACCATACATGCCAGCTCCTAGGGGTTGAGACAGTTTCAACACACCCCCCCCCAACATTTTTAGAGCCCTCCCCAATGTTCAGAGGGTATTCGGCTCCCTGGCTCCTCTCAATGTCATGCACATGGCACCAGAACATCACATCTGGACCCCTCAATCAACTTGAGAAGATGGCGCCTCTGCTAACATGTGAATGGGGTATCAACAGGTTTGCAGAAGTGGAATGAATGAATGAATGGTTTTTAAAGGGGAAAGGGGGCAAAGAGGACTGACCATGCTCAACTGGGCACCATACACTAACTGTTTAAGGGAGAAAAGCGGAAAGACAGGTGGGAGGAGGAAATGCTATGGAGTATCATGGAGGAAGAGGGCATGGCTGACTGACTGGAACACTGAACAGGAGCAGCTCACATTGCAACAGGTTTAATTTTTCCTCATCCTGAGACTGTGAAATTACCACTTAAAAGTTTGAAGATCAATTACAACTGAGGCATGCCTTACTACCATAGGCTGTTTTCTGCAGTGTACAGTCACTATTTCAACTTTTTAATTTTTCATTACACCTGTCCAATCCTCTTTTCTTCCTGTAGCTGATCTCTTTAGTGCTGCTCTTAGTCTTCCTATTGTGTACCCCCCCTCCATCTTTCCCTGTCTGATGTTGGCTTCTGGATTTGTGCATAAAAGTGACAAGCCTCACTTGTTTCTAACGAAAAGTGATGGCAGGAGAGGCGAAAAGGATAAATTGCTATTGGCATCCTTCTTAAAAGTTATAATCTCACTCTCTGTGTCTCAAGACGTATCCACAGACAGATGCATAAAACATCTGCACTAGCGATCATTCACTGCCAGAAAACGTGGCCACTCGAACCAGCAAAACATCTTAAAATGAGGCTATGCTGAAAAATCCATTCCGCTAATTGAGAAGGGAATTGCCGGCAACCATCCTGAGAATAACAGACTCACGGGCTTTAATCACTGGAATAGAAATGCTGAGTGCACAGCTTCCATCGTATATCATATGGAAGAGCCATGCTGCCTAAGACCTTCCTTTTTGTACTGTGCAAATGTCCAGCAGGCAACATACTTTGATCTCCTTGAAAGAGTAAGAAGCTACCTGCATGTCTTGCTTCTAATTTAAGGTAATGTGCCTCATCCTTGCAGGAAGAGGATGGTTTTGAACAATTAGGCTACAATCATTTACACACTTACCTGGGAATAGATCTCAGTGGAAGCTTAGGGTGCCTCCAGACCAGGGGTAGGCAACCTAAGGCCCGGGGGCCAGATGCGGCCCAATCGCCTTCTCGATCTGGCCCACAGATGGTCCGGGAATCAGTGTGTTTTTACATGAGTAGAATATGTCCTTTTATTTAAAATGCATCTCCGGGTTATTTGTGGGGCATAGGAATTCGTTCATTATTTTTTTCCAAAATTGTCCAGCCCACCACATGGTCTGAGGGACGGTAGACCGGCCCACGGCTGAAAAAGGTTGCTGACCCCTGCTCCAGACTGTCAATATTGTGGGAAGGATTCAACAGCATAGCAGAACTAGGTTGGCACATTTAAGGTGGGTTAAAACAGTTTGTCACCCTAGAGGGGGAAATGTATTTTTTTGCTGTTTGGAAAGTTGACAGGGAAGAAAAGTTCAATGTAAATCAGGATGAATGTTCATCATCACATAATTGCTATGTAATCAATTCATAATGAATGTTCAATAAAGGATATTGTCAAACTACTGTGTAAGCTTCGTGAAAGCATATCCAGATGAATGCTAAATAAACATGTCACCTGGAGGGGCTCTTCCTTGTGATAAGGCATGGCTAGATTGCCCTGCTAGAAACCAAGGCTGCAGTCTTATACACTTTTACCTGTGAACTCACTGGGACTTATTTCTAATAAGACTGCAGTGTAAACTGTGCAAAGAGATTAGGGGTTCCAAATCCTAGTTTCAAAAATCTGAGCAGCCTATCTTGTATAATATGCAAATCAAGAACATTGAATTATGAATTTCCTGCCAGGTTTTTTGTGTTTGTTTCTGGAAAGTAAGTGTAGGCATTCCACCAGCAGATGTTTTCCATTGTGCAATATGTTTACCACCATATCGCTCTATTGGATAGCATAGCTTAAGGTAAGTAAATTGTACGTATCTTTCAAGACCCCTAAGGGGAAACCTCCACCCTCTTCAGAGAACTGTTTCATCCCAGTGGGCCTTGGTGGGCAGTGGGCATAATGATCTGTTGGGGACTTCCTCTGGCCGGCCGCTAGGGATGGTGGGATAGCCCGTCATTCTCAGAATTCAAATTGCCCATTCAAGGGCAGGCTGGTGAGCAGCCTGCCTTTGGTCTAATATTGGGTTGGGGTTAAGTGTTTCAACACCCCTACCTCAATCAGATGTGACCTTAGGGTACCCCTTAGAGGGGTCTACATGGAAATCTTTGTCCAGAGGCCAAGTGTGGGACAGACAGGCCACAGAGCTTCCAACAGCAGCCTGAGGAGGGCCACCTTGGTAGACCCACGTCTTGAGGTCACACATTCCAGGCACGGCATTGCTTAAGCTTCACCCCTCCATCTGGAGGCTGAGAATGGATATACACCCAGTGCCTGAGCTGAAGCCTACCTACATCTATAGACAATAAAAGTTGTGGCCAATTTGTTGTCTTGTCCAGGTTTGTTTACACCTATTGTTGCCTTTGGCCATTGCCCATTGGAGGGTGTGTGTGTGCTGTGAGTGGGTCTGCCAGAGAATTGCAAAATTCATAGAACTGTTCATTGTGAAGAATATTTATTATCATTATCATTATTATTATTCATGTATCAGTTCAAGAAGTGCAAATTAGGTGGTTTCTCTTTAAGATGCAAACAGAATCAAATTTCTCCCTCATTTCTAGGTGGAGCCAATGAGTTTGCTTCTCCCCTATCTCATGTGTTTATAGTACATAATATCAGAACGCTTGAAAAAAGCTTCTCTCTGCAGTGAATATCAAACTCCATAATTGTCATTGATTCACAAGGTGTTAATTGAAATGTCAATAATTGCTTGAGAAAGTATATATTTGGCTTGGATTTCCAAATTTGAAAACTGCTATTCATTTTAATTTAAGCAAGAAAGAACCAGCACAAGTGATGTTTACTTCACAGCACCATTATATTTCTTTATAAAATGATGAGTATGTTTTCATGTATCATGACTCTGTTTGATTTCATAGAATTATAGAATCAGAAGGGGCCCAAAAGTTCACCTACTCTAACTCCCTGCAATGCTAGAATCAAACAAACAAATTAACTAAGAGAAGACACTGGTGAACCCCTCAACCCTTCCTGTGAAATTTCATTACTCTTATAGAAATGATTTTTCTTGCCTGGGAAATGTTGCCAGTCTTACTGAACCTCTTCTGGCTTCCTTCAGCATTCCTCAAACTTAGGCAAAGGAAGACCTTTTCAGGTTTTGAGGTTTTGCTTTAGGTGAAGTTTTGGTGGCAACTTTAACTAGGGAATTCCAATTCTTTTCACCTTTCAATTGCTGAAGAAAGTTGATGGCTTTCCTTCACTGGAGGTGTTTAAGGAGAGGTTGGATGGCCATTTGTCAAGGATGCTTAAGTGCCATCTTAGACAGAGAAGGGAGTTGAAAGAGATGCACTCTGGGACCCCTACCAATTCTGTAATATTGCTTGGTGAGAGGGGAGACAACATGGCCTAGCATTTTGATTATGGATGGATGGGAGAGCTAATATCCTGCTTTACAAAATGGAGGTTGATTGTGTAAATGTTTGCAAGTTTAAGACTGCTCTTGCCTGTATATTTACTTTGCATGAATAAAGCCTCAAAGGCATTGCAAGAAACAACATCAAACAGTTGCTTAAAATGACACATCTTTGCCCCCACTGTCTTTCCGTTTGTTCAGGGCATGTACTCAGATTTACATTAAACTGCTAGTTTTTGCCCCAAGTGATTCTTTTAACAACACGGGATGAATGACACAAGCACTTGCCTTTGCTTATAAGTCAGTTGTTGCCTGCAGATCAATTCTACTCAAGTTAATTTGGGCCCTGCAGCATGTCTTTAGTAAACATCATCTTATAAAAAATGCAAAATATGCCAGACCAGCCATTTAAAAGATATCACTTCAGATGAGTGGAATCCACCATATTAAAATTTTATTGTACATAGCTTCAAAATGAAGTATTAATGAAAAACAAAGTATAAACAAAAAATGTCCAATCTTCTGTACTTCCCAAGACAAGCACAAGTTGAACTGGAGATGTCCCAAAGCAAATAACAGATCATCTGGTTGTTTTTGTTTTTTTCTTTAAAGAAAGAAAAAACTTCCATTGTTGAATTTTCACACCTGCCAACTTTTGAGATATAGGAAAAGGAAGACTGAAGTTCTGGTTCACACATATGTACATCCTGATTCTTTGATGACTGCAGTATCAAGTGGCTTGTATGCTTGAATGAAACATTGCAGTTGCAGTGTGTTCCAGTTAGAACTTTGCTAGAGAGCCAGTGTGATGTAGAGATGGATGGATGAGTCTGTTTCTTGGTTGTGTCAGTTCTCTGTGTGCTCAATAATAAGTTGAGTCCATCACCAGTTTTTGCCATTTTGTTTAAAACACACACACCCATATAGGGATGGGAGAAACTTCCAGTTCCATTTTTTTCCCATTTCCTCATTATTCCAATCTTTACTTCAGTTCTCCACATTTCCACACCAGTCTGAGATTTCTTTTTAAAAGTCCTCATGAAAATTCAGCAGCATTTCCATGCAAATTTCCCCTATGCACACATTTTAATACAATTTTCTCTAATATACACATTTTTGCAAAACAACTTATCCTAATATAATGCATTTTGCAGGTTATTTTCACTAATGTATGCATTTTTATATGCATTAGTTTGCAGGTGCCAAGCCAAGAGTATTTTTTTCTCCAAAAAGAAATAGATTCTACTCTCATCTTGCACAGCACTCAATTTGAATTCCACAGAATCAGAAAGGCATTTACATGTTTTTAAGCAACAGAGCCAGAAAAAAAGTATTTCAAAGAGGTCTCTCTCTTTGGAGACATGTGTTTTGTCATAGCTGAAAGCACTTATATTGCATTTTAGAGTAATTCAATTATCTTTCCCAAATTGTATGTTGCCTGTTGGAGAGAGGTGGCCCTATTAATAGCATTCCGTGAAATGCTTTTCACTTGATTGCTTTATCCTAAATCTTTAAAAATAAAATACTGGAGACTCAGTAGTTGCTGGATTACCCTCCATCCTTGATGGTAGCACTTTTTTGGTAGTGTGTGACTGAAACAGAAGCAGCAGCAATTCTCTTTTTACAATCCTAGCAAGGCTGCTTCTCTTCACTTGCCTTCAAGTCTCATGGTTAAGTCATGTGTAAATTCTAATCCTTGCAATGAAACAGCACCGTATATTATTGGATAGACTCCTTGCAATGTGCTGTAAAGTTATTATATCATATAATATGTTTAAAGATGGGCTACAACTGAAAAGGAAGAAGTTTATTAAGCTTCTTCCTCGAATGTATGGCAAAGGTCAGATTTACTCAGAAGTAGTAATGATGTTAGGGTGTTTTTGATAATCTGCCTTTCCTTCTTTGCAGCCCATCTTTAAACTTATTACATGATGTAATAGGTTTACAACACATTGCTTGATATAGCTTGTCTTATATTTTAGGCAGTGACTGTTTTTAAAATACTTTTATATACACGCCATCTAACCAACCTCTTTATGCGGGTTACATAGGCAATAAAATACAATTTGCATTCAAATCCTGCAAACTACAATTTGCATTTAAATTGTGAAAGTGTGAAAACACCAGGGTTCCCCGCTTCTCATGGATAATCTGAACATCTCTTTGTTTGTGTATTAATAAGTTATATTACTGCAATGCATTATATGTGGGGCCATCTTTGTAGGCAGTTTAGAAACTGCAGCAGGGACAAAATGCAGTAGCGAAACTGCTGATGAGAGATAAGAAATCTGATCCTATAACACCAGCTGTGCTGGGTGCCTATTCATTTCTGAGCCCAATCTTTGAATTGGGCTCAGAAATCTGCAAAGTTCTATACAGCCAGGGACCACCAAAATGTATTGGAATTTCTTTCCAAAAACAAATGTACCCAGACCCTACAGTCATCATCTAAGGCCCCACAAGATAGGTTTGAATGGTGGTGGTGAAGGAGAGGATCTTTTCAGTTGTCCCCCCTCCCCACTGGATGTTGTCCCTGGGAAGGTCTACTTGTTACCAATGTTAATATCTTTTTGGTGACAGGCCTTCCTCTTCCCTCCAGGGGGATAGCTTGGTGGTAGAACAAGTACTCTGCATGCAGAAGGTCCCAAGTTCACTCCTTGGCATATTGTAGCAGGAGTGGAAGAGACTCATGCCTAAAAACCCTGGAAAGCCATTTCCAGTTGATACAGACAATACAGAGATAGATGGACCAATGGTCTCACTTGGTATAAGGCAGCTTCCTATGTTCTTCTGAGCTGCAGGCATTGAGGCTTGCTATCAGGTGTCAGAAAAGGCTGTAAATGCTTCCTGTCCAGGCAGTATTCACTGGCTCTCACCTTATTCACTTGTTCTGGCTATGAGCTCTACTTTCTGGCTGGGAAACACACACACACATACACAGAATTGTAGAGTTGGAAGGACCCACAATGGTCATCTAGTTCAACCCTCTGCAATGCAGAATCCCCCCCACTTGGGGATTAAACCCACAACCCTGAAATTAAAAGTCTCATGCTCTACCAACTGAGCTATCCACAGGGGGTATATATTGTATACCACATTGATATGTGTGTGTGTGTGTGAGAGAGAGAGAGAGAGAGAGAGAGAGGAGAGAGAGAGAGAGAGAGAGAGAGAGAGAGAGAGAGAGAGAGAAAGAAAGAAAGAAAGGAAGAAGAAAGAAAGAAAGAAAGAAAGAAAGAAAGAAAGAAAGAAAGAAAGAATTATAAATAGGTAAATGTAGAAGCAACATCACCCAAACAGGGCATTTGCTTTGACTGTTGTTGTTTTTAAATATATTGACTATTGGTAGAAGAGTTGCATACTTTCCTGTCAAGCCAGGAGAGTGTGGGGTGGGGTGGGGAGAGAAAGATTCCCAATTTTTGCCATATAAGCATAAAACAGCTTCTCCTTAAAGCTGCACCAAACAACTAGAATAGATAATGACCTGAAGTTGTCATCTCCTTTCATATCTGGCAAGTCCTAGAGTTAAAATTTAAACAGCATGTTTTCAAAGCCAGTTTTAATCAGCTACAGTGCATGGGCGTTAAGGATAGCCTTGGGCTTTTGTCCCTTAGCAAATCTGCTTTCCTTTTGATGCTAAACGGCTTTGTCTGGCAGTTGGAAAGGCCTTCTGCTGAAATTTTGCACAATTTTGCAACCTTTCTTTGGTTGAGCAGATTCATTTATTTTTACTTATTTTTAATTGAAATTGGACGTTCATCTCATTTCTCAAGCAGAGCTGCTCAGCAATGGTGCCTAGAGCAGTAGATCTCCTTAAATAATTTGAACAAAAGACATATGATTACAGAACAGTTTGCAAAGGAAACATGTAAACACTTTAAAACAGTCAAATGCAGCAAGACGGGCAATGCTGCAATCTTTCTAAGTGGAGGCAGATGGAGGTTAGCTGGGAACAAAATTGACTCCAGATCAGATCTGTGACTTGGCAAGTACAAAGCTGAAAACTGGTCCTTAGACAGAGCCACTGTCTTAGCATACTTGGAGAACATGCATGTAAATGTAAATGTATGTAAATGACCCATGGGTGCTTTGGTCAAGTCAAAGGTGACTATGGGGTGTGGTGCTCATCTTGCTTCAGGCCAAGGGAGGCGGTGTTTGTCCACAGACAACTTTCCAGGTCATGTCGCCAGCATGACTAAACTGCTTCTGGCGCAACGGGATACCGTGACCAGTGCCAGAGTGCCAGAGTGCACAGAAATGCTGTTTACCCTCCCACCGCAGTGGCACCTATTTATTTATTTGCACTGGTATGCTTTCAAGCTGCTAGGTTGGCAGAAGCTGGAACAGAGCAACAAGATCTCACGTGGATTTGAAACATCAACCTTCCAATCGGCAAGCCCAAGAGGATCAGTAGTTTACACCAGTGCTCCCCAACCTTGGGCCTCCAGCTGGTTTTGGACTACAACTCCCATCATCCCTCGCTAGCAAGACCAGTGGTCAAGGATGATGGGAATTGTAGTCCAAAAACAGCTGGAGGCCCAAGGTTGGGGAACACTGGTTAATACCACAGTGCCCCTTACCTGGATAGCACACAGATCAGGAAGGGGAGGAGGACTTTGACCGGCCAGAAAGGGGAACTGAGCAGGAGGAGGTGTAATCAGAGCAGGGGTAGAAGGGCCTGTCACCCCGACAAGACAACACCTTCAAAATTGGGATCAGGTGCATCCCCCCCAACAGAACGTGCATGTGCACGTGCCTCAGACTCATAGGACAAGAGGTTCCCATGTTGGGACATTGTTCTGTTTGGTTATGAACCTCTTATCTTGCTCTTGTACTTTACAATTATATTCTTGACCTTGTGCTTGGTGCTGAAGATGTATTACTATTGGCCTGAACAAATATATTCTCCTTACTTGCAAGTAAGAGTCACTGTGTTTTGGGACAACAGCCTGAAAATTAGAAGAAAAAGCTAATGAATTTTCACAAGTCCCCCCAGTAGCATAGTGTGTGTGTGGGGGGGGCGGCACAGGGACTGTTGCCCCGGGCACAAAGTTGTTAGGGATGCAAAATTTCAACACCCAGTGCTGCTGTGTGCTTCTGTTGCTTGTCTCTGTTGAAAATGGCATCTCCATGAGAACCAGGAGGTGACCTCTCCAGGCAACAGAATTACTCTTTTGTTATCTCTGCGACTGTAATCTCCTGGGTGATGCAGACACTATTAGGCAGTTAAATGTGCATGTATACTCCATCCGTTTCCCTCCCTCCCACCCACCCCCATCATGTGGCCTTGGGTGCTGGCAACCTGCGCTATGGCACTGAACACCCCACCCCACCCCCAATATATCACAAACTGGATTTAAGACTGGGAAACTGAGAGAAGTGGAACTGACAAATTCATCAATCCCTAGCAATCATCAATATTTGGAAGAAGAAGGTGTTTTATCTCATTTATTTAATTCAAAATGGCAGCATTTGAAGGTAGAGGCAAGCTCATGGGAGTGTCCTTCATCAACACAACTGCAATTTTGTATATGTTCCCTCCTAGAATTGTTCCCAACAGTGGCCTCAGAAAGAGAAGAAAGATAGTGACCCCCTCCCTCCGCTGACTTGGCTGGGACCAGCTGTCATTGGGCTTCCAACTGTATGTGTTCATTATACACAGTCACACAGAGACACAAACAAAACAACACCCCTAGAACAAGGACTGGGAACCAGAAGTCCAAATTTTGTCCTTTGCCTGCCTAGCCCTTGGAGTTTTCCCCAGGCTACACCTCTCACCAGCCCTACTTTGTCCTCCACTTAATTGCTTTTGTTTAGCTGAGCCTATGGCAATCCTTATTGCTTGCCTGGATGGATGATAGAGATGGGTTTGTGAATATATGCAAAACCAGACTACTGTACAAAGTTAAGATTAAAATTTGTAGTTCTGCACACTGTTTGCCTCTGTCCCACCCCCTCCGACATGTAACTCCCAGAAAGTTGTCCAGAAGAAAATATGGCCCCTGGCACAAAAAAAGTTTCTCCATCCCTGCCCTAGACTGTACTGGCCTTCCACAGCATCAATATCAGGCAATATTGCCCCAGACAGCTGTTAAGAGTGCTACGTCCACTTGCTGCCTTGGTGAAATGGGGTTTAAATGGGGAGAGAAAATCCATTTAGGATTCAAGGCACAACTTGCATTTATTTATTCAATTGGTTCCCAGGGTGGATTGCAAAAAGTTAAAATTGTAGCAGAACAGATTTAGAACAAAAGCATCACCACACCGCATTGTAAAAGATCAGTATAAAAGCAAAAGTAGCATTTAGTGTGGTGGAACAGAGCCACAGAGCTAACTGTCCTGAACCTGACATCATTGCAGTTTACCTGGATGGGACTTGGTCAGGATCACACAGATGCACCCATTGAGCCCATCTGGTGCTCCCACACAGATTTGTCCTCAGCACCACCCTTCCCCAGCTCTGTCCAGGAAAAGTGCAGAGATGCCAGTGGCAGGAGGGAGACTCCACTGCTGAAAAGCAGTCAGCAGAAGTAGAAAACGGACTCTGCTCGACATAAAAGCCTTAGGAAATCAGTGGGGAAGGTTTTGCCTGTCATTAAAATGACATCAAGGTAGGTGCCAAATGAGCATCCCATGGGAAAGCATTCCCCACTTGGGAGTGCCAAGATTATGTAGGCTCCTTGCCCTGTAGCCAGCTGTTGCACCTCAGATGGTGAGATGCCACTCACAGAAGAGCCTCAGTTGGAAGTGTAACGAAACGGAGGGAACTTTCTATCACCTTTGGTGGACCTGCCCGAGGATTAAGGCTTTCTGGGAAATGATCTATAATGAAATGAAAAAAGTTCTGAAGAGAACCTTTAATAAGAAGCCAGAAGCCTTTCTCCTGGGTATGGTGGGCCAAATGGTGTCAAAGAAGGATAGAACTTTTTTTATGTATGCTACAACAGCAGCAAGAATTCTTCTAGCAAAGTATTGGAAGACACAAGATCTACCCACGTTGGAAGAATGGCAGACGAAGGTGATTGACTATATGGGACTGGCAGAGATGACTGGCAGAATCCGGGACCGAGGGAAAGAGGCGGTGGACGAAGACTGGAACAAATTCAAAGTTTATCTTAAAAACTGTTGTAATTTGGAGAATTAGAGGATCAGGGTTATAAGAGATAAAGAACTACAGTTGTTTTAAATTTTTTATGGAAGTTAAACTTATGAGTTAGAAATAAGTATAATACAAAAGGGTTGCTGAAAAATCTTGAAACAAGAATGCAGAAAAGGGGTGGTATGGGGAAGTCGTTTTTGTGTTTATTTATGTTTTTGTTTTTGTGATTTCTTTTTTACTTATGGAAAACTAATAAAAATCTATTAAAAAAAAAAAAACAGAAGAGCCTCAGTTGAAGATCACACATATGCGGAGATGAGTGGTTCTTTAGTTATCCTGGTCCCAAATATGGAATGGCTTTAAAGGTCACAATGAGTACTTGTAATTGAGCCCAGAAACAAACTGGGAGCCAGCTGGCAAAATATAGGCATAATATGATAATAATGCCCTTGTACAGAAAACAGCCTTGCACCTGCATTTTGGGCTAATTACACTTTCTGTATCATCTTCAAAAACTGCCCCATGTAAAACGCATTACAGTAGTTTGTAGGTTAACAGAAATAAGGGCAGGTTCTCTCTGCCCAGCTAGGGTTTCAGCTGCCATACCAGTCCAAGGTGTGAGAAGGCACACTGTACCATAGAGACAACCTACACCTCCAACAACAAAGATGGATCACTGAGTATACCTAGATGGAAATCCTCTTCATTCAATCCACTAAAATACACGATTTATATGTGGAAAAGCATTGCTTACTTTACCGAGGACCCAAGTGTTGAACAATTTTATGGACAATCGATAGCACCTTCAGCTGGGCCCAGAAGGCAACAGAGAACTGGCATATCTGGTATAGGATTGGTTCTTTATTATTCACCTGGTCTGCCCCCCAAAACAGTCATGGAAGCATAGGAGAAGTAGATTGAGCTCTGTCTCCATATCTTCCATTAAGCCCCCTTAGCCTTTTTGGTGAGGATGCCGATTCTCACACTTCAAGCAAGCAAGCAAGCACTGCTTAAAAATCAATGGTGTCATAACTGACCACCTGGAATTACTAGTATTTTTATTGACTTCGGGATCATCAGTGGTACAGTGTTCATCTCAATGCATTCACATTTGCTGTTTTTCTAGCAAAATAGGTTCTGGAACTCCCCATGAATACCTCCTTCGTTCTTTTAGAATGGCAATGGTGACCACTTAAGAGGTGCCAGAACTGAGATCCATTGAGTTCTGCCTGGGGGAAAAGCCCTAGACTACCACTTTTCAGCATGAGGAAAAAATAAATTTTCAGTGACTGCCCTCTTCTCTTTTATCATTTTTTCAGAATTGTGGACACTGAACCAGGGGGATTGTGTGTGTTGGAAACAGATCACAACCTATGAGATCACATCTGTTTAGCAGATGGGGGAATCCCTGTGGAAATAAAGCAAAAGTCAATACAGATGGTTCTTCAGCTAATAACATTTACACCTCTGTGCTCTCAAAACGAGAATGATCAAAATTATTGGAGTTGTCCTCAGAGTTATTTGGTCCTCACCAACAGTGAACCTAGTCCACTGTTGCCATGATATGACTACCAGCTGTTAGCTACTAGACACTCTGGGAACTTTTCTAAGATTCCAGAATAATCATATTTGAATGCAGGAAATATTTATTATTCATCACTTTTATTTATTTAAACTATTTGAATCTACCTGATTAAAACACTAAGAGAGTGGCTTACAAATAACAGTAATAAGACAGTCCTTGCCCAAGACTTACAATCTAAAATACAATACACAAAAGGAGAAAGGGTTGAGATGAGAAGAGGAAAGCAAACAGCAGTTTCAATTTCTCAGTTTCCTACTCAACTTCAGTTCTCCACATTTCTACATCAGCCTGCTAATTGTTACTTTTATTAAGCTGTCATGAAAATTCATCAGAAATTTACTGTTAATTTTTCCTAATATACATTTTAATGTGCAATTTTGCATACACACATTTTTGCAAAGCAATTTCCCCTAATATAGTCTTTTTATGTATATAGTTTTCGCTAGTACATGCATTTCTACAAACATTTTCTTCTAGTATATGCGTTTTTGAACACATTACTTGGCTGGACAGCAGGATCGTAAAATTTGGAGAATTTACTAGATCCTAGTGATGACCAACTGGAAAACATTTAAGGAGAGGAACCAAGTTATATTCTGTTCTTTCTCTAATGAGCTCAGGATATCAATTGGAAGCTATTCCATTTTCATCTTCAAAACAAGGTGATGAAGGTTAGGGGAAGAGAGAATGGTTAGCCCAATGTGTTTCATGGCTTCATTGGAATTTGAGCCCAGGTCCAAGGCTCACATTCTAACTACTGCATACCATGCCATTTAAGGGAAATACCAAATGTGGTCTTCCAGGCTTCAGTAGTTGGTCCTCAGAATTCTCCTGAGGCCACACCTCTCACTTGCTCTGGTTTACCACCACCACCCATTTTCTTGTGTGGTTCTAATGTATCCTTGAATGTTGATCATGCCTCTGGCTTGTATGGATGGAGGACAGAGGTGTCTGAGTGAATGTACTGTACAACGTTTGCACTGATTACTCTGCCCACATTGCTCTTCCCCCTGTTTTCCTCTGGCTTACCAATGACATGTGGCCTTTGGAAGGTAGCTCAGAAGCATTTATGGCAGTTGGGCTGGAAAAGGTTCCCCATCCTGATTAAGGCCCAGGTAGGCAGCAAGCTCAAAAACTGGAATGAACCCCCCAACAAATATAAATAGAATCTGGAAAAGCATAAATTAACTGTTTCAGTAAGGAGTGGCCCACTGCTCAGTCAACAAGTAGAGTTCACAAACCAGCATACATTTTCTTTCTCAATACTTGCCACCTCCAAGCACAACAATTGCCCACACCCCTAGGGAGGAACAGTGTTGTCTGAGCATAATTCTCCAGCATAACACTTCTACCAAAGACAGCCTCAACCAAATTAAACAGCAGTGGTGTAATGTTCTCTGACAGAAAATGCAGGAGGAGAAATAGCTGTGCCCCATTAGATGTTCTTTCCCATAGCTTTGTGCATAGGAAGCTGCCTTATACCAAGTCAGAACATTGGACCGTCTAGCTCAGCATTGTCTACAACGACTGCCTGGTTCTTCAGGGTTTGAGACAGGGGACATGTCCAGCTCTACCTGGAGACTGAACACGGGGACCTTTTGCATTCAAAGTTGATACTCAGCCACTTAACTGTGATGCTTCCTCTAAAACTGTGGTGCTTCCTCTAAAATTGTTTAGGAAATAGCAGTGAAATTCAAGCCTAAACTGCCTTGTCCAAAGAAGCTAAAATGGAGGCCAATTCAGAATTCTGAGGGAAACCCCCAGAATTCTTTGGGTGAAACCAGCACTGCTAAGTTTCTTAAGTGTGCCCTAAAAGTATCATGTGGAGGTGCTCAATGCTTCCCACTCCAACTTCCCATAGATGTACAGAGCTTTGATACAGAATCAGAGGAAAGTGATTTTATGATAATGTGGAATAACATTTGGTTTCTCATTTTAGAGTGTTCAGGAAGCACATTAGTTCAGCTACTCTGACACCAGCTTGAGAGGGTGAATCAGAATATCAATTCATGGCAGAGAAAATGGTGCCCTGCCAATGGCCACCTAGCAAGCCTATATCTGATACGAGCTCTGAACTGTTGACTTCTGGCTCCCCCTGTTTGGCACTGGGTTATCTGAAAGAGCAAGAGATAAAGCCTCAATTCACAAAGTGATGCATACAATGAGTTTCCCAAAGCAATAAAACTTTTTCCCCCAGATAAAAGTTGCTGTTCTTCTCAGAAGTTATTTAATGGTCATAACATTGCAAAGGAATGCAGCTGAGAGGTAAGTCTGAAAGAAATGAAGAAGTTAGCATGTATCTGGAAAAGCAGATTGTTTTTGTGTGGCACCTCTTCTCTCTAGCGTAGCTGAAACTGAAAAGTATGATTTGCAAATCAGAGTGTATTATGTGTATAATCAATCTAATGTGAAAAGCAAAGTGTATTTACAAGGAAAGCGCCTCAATATGTCCCTGGTCATTTGGACAGGGAGAACCTCTGCCAAGTCCAAACCTATTGCCTAGTAATGAGGCACTAATTTTCCTTTTCTCTCATCAATCTGTTGGCTTTTCAGCTCTCTTGGCTATCTATCAATTGATTTCTTCCAACATGGGCAGATTTTGTTCTTGTTCAGGCTCGTTTCTGTTGACTTGAAAGCCCTTCTTTTTTCCTCTTCCTAAGAGCATTTGCCTTTTCCACTCAAGGCTGTCCCAAATGCTTTGTTAAGACTGAGATAGCAGATGGTGTCCCTTGGCAGATACACGAGTAGAACAATAAGACAACCAGTGGCATCCAAAAGCTGATGATCCACCTGCACCAAGTTCTCCACATCAGATATGTATTGGCTAGAAAGGCAGTGACTCAGAAGATAATGTCCCATCCATCCTAAATGGCATTCATTTCAGCAATGTCATTTCCCATTTATAGTGCAGTTGCCCATTGTGCCATTGATCCTCCACTGTTTTTAAAATCAGTATGACTATTTCACTTTGTAGTAGGAATGGCCCGAGATATATTGCCATCTGAAGGACAAGGTGCCCCCCTCCACTTATTCCACGTACTGAAGCCAACTGGACTAGTATCTGAATCTTCCTTCAGCAGCTGAACACAGGAAGCTGTCTTAAACAGAATCATACTCATTGCTCCATTTTCAGTATTGATTTTCTTTGTTTCTCCTGGGTTTCAAGCAGGAGACATTCCTAGCCTTTCCTGGAGTTGCCAGGAATTGAACCTTAGATTTTCTGCAAGCAAAGGAGATGCTCTGCTACTGAGCTTTGGTCATTCCCTGTAGGAAGAGAGAACACCTGAGGATAGTAGACTAGCTCTGAAAGAGGACATATAGTGCACACACAGCTCTATTTTCCATACCTCTCTGCTGTTGCCCAGCACCTGCCACCTGAGGCAACTGTTTCACTCTGCCTAATGGTAAGGAATCATTACATTCACATGCTATTTCTAGCTGCAAGCTATTTGAAATTTACGCCTAAGTTTCACTGAAAGCAACAGAGCTTCAAGCACATATATTGTTATAGTTCAATTATTTCAGGACAGATAAACAAAAATGTGTCACAACAAATGGTAATGGCCACAAGGTCTGATGACTTTAAAAGAGGATTAGACAAAAATAAAAGACTATTATTCATGACAGTTAAAAAGTAACTTTTTATGTATAGGCAATGAGTTGTATCTAACTCCTACTAAAATGAATGAACCTTAATTAGTCAATGCCATTAAATTCAATAGGTCCATGTTGAGTAGACCTAACATTGGATGCAATCCAGTATTTACCTTGAACTACTGAGGATGGCGCTGTGGGCTAAAGCCTCAGCGCCTAGGGCTTGCCGATCGAAAGGTCGGCGGTTCGAATCCCCGCGGCGGGGTGCGCTCCCGCTGCTCGGTCCCAGCGCCTGCCCACCTAGCAGTTCGAAAGCACCCCCGGGGGCAAGTAGATAAATAGGTACCGCTTACCAGCGGGAAGGTAAACGGCGTTCCATGTGCGGCTCTGGCTCGCCAGAACAGCGTTGTCACGCTGGCCACGTGACCCGGAAGTGTCTTCGGACAGCGCTGGCCCCCGGCCAATAGATGTGAGATGGGCGCACAAACCCCAGAGTCTGTCAAGACTGGCCCGTTCGGGCAGGGGTACCTTTACCTTTACCTTTTTACTGAGGATGATCAGTTGACCATTTTTTATTTTGAAACTTGCTGAAGACTCAATGGACATTTGGTCAGATCCAGCAGGACTCTTCATGGATGACTCTTCCTTTGCTTCCTTATTGCCTCAAACAAAAAAGTATGCATTACATGTAGTTCCAACATTTATCTAAAAGTCACTGAGTTATAAGTCCAATTTCATACATTTCTTGGGTTGCTGCCAACCTAGTTCAATGCTATAGTGAGTTCCCTCCTTTCCCCCCAGGAAACAAATAGTATGTAGTGTGTCTTCTGGGCACAATTTTGTAAAACATTGCCTCTGATATATTTCCCATTCACTAGCTGTCTCTGGTTATCTAACATATGACAATACTGCTTGTCCTGGTGAACACATGGACCCAAGATATAAGGTATGAATCAGCCTCAACACTGAAGTTCTCCATTAAACACCAAAAGAAGAGATGTTTCTAGATGTAGATTCCTATGGGATGCCTGCAAGGAGGTCTTGAGTGCTACAACACTCTCTCCATTTGTGATTCTCAGCATATTTCCATTGACATGGCCTTCATAGCTAGTAGCCAATGATAAGTCTTATCCTCCATAAATTTGTCTACAGCCCCCTTTTAAAGCCACCCAAGTTGGTGGTCACTGTTATCATCTTGCGGTAGTGAACTCCACTGTTGAAGTTTTTGCTATGTGAATCAACATCCCATTTATCTTTTTGGTGCCTAAGATTGGCGAGAAATCCTAAACAGAGCTGAACGAAAGTTTTCACTCCATCAGTACAATGTAGTAAATGAGTCCAACTGGGATGCTACTTTTAAAAGTCAAAGACGTTTCTCTCATTAAACTCCATGGTTTTGACAGAGCAGTAAAGATGTCTGATGACCTGGAAATGTCCAGAGCCTGCTACTCAGCACTGAACTAAGAAACAAGAACTGACAATCCAGAGTATGCTCTTGCTGGTCAGCTACTGGTTGTCTTTCTGCCATTTCCCATTCTTTTCTGCATTTAAAAATAAATAAATGAATCACACAAAGTTTTTGATGTAACGTTTATTGCTTTTTCAGAAAAAGAGAGTTGGGGGAGAGACGAAGGAGCCAAAGGTACCCTTCTATCTCAGTGACATTATTCACACAGACATTTTCAGCTCACCATTCATCTGAGAACCACCATTTTCTTTGAGAACCAGTTGCTTGATTGCCTTGAGGTGCATATTTTCATATATTTGCTGCTTCAAAGCACCCCATCTACTCCATTTATATTTGAGCCATAGAGATGGACAATAAGTTCTAATCAAGCACAATTTGCATCATCATTGCTGATCATAGGGAATGTCTGTTAAAACATCCGCTTAGTTTTCAATTTCCCAGTTTGAGTCAACATGAGACAGCCTTAACTTTTAAACTGGCAGGTTTTCCCAATCATTCAATAGACAATTGACTGGGCAATTAGTCCATATTGGTTTCTATTAAGCTTGGGGGTGTTGTTGTTATTTTGGTTATGACCTCTTCTTATCCCTTTCTCCCATATAATTGCCTGTACAATGAGGAATGAATGCATGAGGCATAGTTGGAGTTGAAGGCCATAGCAGGAACATTAAGGATCTGTAAAGGCAATCAAATAACTATGGAAGCTATATGTGCACCTATATATCTAGGTGAAAGGATTAAGTAAAGATTTCATCAGGGCAAGAGCACATCGGCTCCAGAAGTTAAACTGCCCACTTGCCATAAATGAAAGCCTAGTGGAGGAAGACCAAGAGATGAATCTCAAATCTGGAGGGTGTTAGGATCTTGTGTGTAGCCCTGCTTTGTCATCATGTTTCCCCAAGTCAGAAACATGTGGGTTTTTTTCTAGAAAAAGGTGCCAGAATTCACCACGAACCTTGATCTCTAGAAATGGCAATGGCAGCCACCTGAGTGGTGCCAAAACTGAGTTCTAGCTGTAAAAAGTCCTCACTCTGTATATGTAAAATATGTTGTTGTTGTTGTTGTTTAGTCGTTTAGTCGTGTCTGACTCTTCATGACCCCATGGACCAGAGCACGCCAGGCACTCCTTTCTTCCACTGCCTCCCGCAGTTTGGACAAACTTATGCTCGTAGCTTCGAGAACACTGTCCAACCATCTCGTCCTCTGTCTTACAACATTTTTTTAAACAATACAAACAAATAAAAAGACAAACAAACATGTATAATTTCATAACTTTTTTTCATTACCCTCATTTCTCGGACTCCCCCATACCTCCCCTTTCTGCATCCTAATTTCCAAAATTATTTCGGCAGCTTCTAAATAATTTTATCAAATATATATCCTCTTAGTCTTTTCATCATCTTAATCTTATGTCACTGTAATCCCTTTTTCTTTCTCAACACCTCGACATTTTAGCATTCATCAATTTTATAATAGTTCTTAAGATAAACTTTGAATTTCTTCCAATCCTCTTCCGCCGTCTCTTTCCTCTGATCACGGATTCTGCCAGTCATCTCAGCCAGTGTCGTATAGTCCATCACTTTCATCTGCCATTCTTCCAAGGTGGGTAGATCTTGTGTCTTCCAATACTTTGCGATAAGTATTCTTGCTGCTGTCGTAGCATACATAAAGAAAGTTCTATCTTTCTTTAGCACCAATTGGCCGACAATGCCCAAGAGAAAGGCCTCTGGTTTCTTAGGGAAGGTACGTTTAAGTACTTTTTTCATTTCATTATATATCATCTCCCAGAAGGCCTTAATCTTTGGGCACGTCCACCAAAGGTGGTAGAAAGTACCTTCAGATTCTTTACATTTCCAGCACTTGTTATCAGGCAAACGGTAAATCTTTGCTAGCTTGACTGGGGTCGTGTACCACCTATAGATCATTTTCATAATATTTTCCTTTAAGGCATTGCATGCCGTGAATTTTATCCCGGTGTTCCACAACCATTCCCAATCAGCAAACATGATGTTATGACCAATGTCCTGTGCCCACTTAATCATAGCTGATTTAACTGTTTCATCTTGTGTATTCCATTTCAGCAGCAAATTCTACATTCTTGACAAGTTCTTAGTATTGGGTTCTAACAGTTCAGTTTCTAATTTTGATTTCTCCACCTGGAAGCCAATTTTCCTATCTTGTTTGTACACCTCCATTATTTGATAATAATGGAGCCAATCTCGTACTTTGGGTTTCAATTTCTCATGACCCTGTAACTTCAATTTATCTCCATCTTGTTCGTCCTCTGTCATTCCCTTCTTGTGCCCTCAATCTTCCCCAACATCAGGGTCTTTTCCAGGAAGTCTTCTCTTCTCATGAGATGGCCAAAGTATTAGAGCCTCAGCTTCAGGATCTGTCCTTCCAGTGAACACTTAGGGCTGATTTCCTGAAGAATGGATACGTTTGATCTTCTTGCAGTCCATGGGACTCTCAAGAGTCTCCTCCAGCACCATAATTCAAAAGCATAAATTCTTCGGCCATCAGCCTTCTTTATGGTCCAGCTCTCACTTCCATACATCACTACTCGGAAAACCATAGCTTTAACTATATGTAAAATATAGTTGTAGTAAAATAATCTAAGTTGGCTGGCCCTTTTAACAGATTGTCTACCCCAACTCTTAGACTATCTTCTCTGGACATAATACCCCCCCCCCACACACACAAAGCTCCTGAGTAACTTTTCCCTGACTCAGCCCTAACAATATTTAACAAAAATTAATTGTGAGACATATTTTTATCTTGTGCTGGTGCAGGGGGCAAAGTGTTTATCAGCTGTCACAACTGGGAAATACTGACCTATGTATTAAAATAGATAAGACCCTTGGACAGATTATATGTATGCTGATGGATACTGAACTGTTTTACATATTGCACAATTGTTTGCTCTCCACCGTGTACACACTACAGTATAGCAAGGATTTTGTTGTTAAAAATGAGGGGGAAATAAAATAAATCTCATAAATGAGGTCATCTAGCTTCACTTCTTCCCTGCTGGCTGGCAGTAAATCCAACAAAATCCAGAATGGTTGAGGTTTTAACAAGTTTCTAATTAAAAATTATTCAGCAATGTCTATAATTCTATGATTAATAATATATATTGCTCCTCCATCTATCAGCCAAAGGAACCAACTTGAATGGCAGGGTGAGACATGTCTGTTTAAATCCGCAACCTTGATTGCTAATTATATTTCAGTTTTTCTCTCTTGCTGACCAATGTTATGCCTGTTTTCTTAACAAAAATGTCTTAAGCACTATGCTATGTTTGACTGTCATATTTTATTTATTAACTTGGGTTGGTTATTGGTGTGAAACTCAGCAAAATCATCAGTTATGTTTGTATGTTTTTATTTGTTGGTTTACCATTAGCATTATTATTGTGAAGAAAACACTTCAATTTAGCAGAAGTTAATTAAAGGTAAAGGTAAAGGTACCCCTGCCCGAACGGGCCAGTCTTGACAGACTGTGGGGTTTGTGCGCCCATCTCACATTTATTGGCCGGGGGCCAGCGCTGTCCGGGGACACTTCCGGGTCACGTGGCCAGCGTGACATCGCTGCTCTGGCGAGCCAGAGCCGCACACGGAACGCCGTTTACCTTCCCGCTGGTAAGCGGTACCTATTTATCTACTTGCACCCGGGGGTGCTTTCGAACTGCTAGGTGGGCAGGCGCTGGGACCGAACAGCGGGAGCGCACCCCGCCGCGGGGATTCGAACCGCCGACCTTTCGATCGGCAAGCCCTAGGCGTTGAGGCTTTAGCTGAGTGTATAATTAGATGAGTGTAAAAATATGTGTGACTGTTTAGGTCTATGATAGTAGCTATTAACAATTTGAAAGAGGATATTTGATGAAAGCCTAAGCTTGATCCATGTGAATTAATAAATCAGAGAGCTGATTATTAGTATTATTAGTATTAGTATTATTAATAATAATACACTGCCCTTTATCAAAAGATCTCATTGTGGTGTACAATGTTAGAAACACTTTACAAAGCATCAATGATAAAAACATAATAAAAACACAGTAAAAAGCATACAGCCAGACAGCCCAATAGTAAAATAATCATAATAATAACAGTCCTCTCCCCAACACTTTCACAGGCTATAGATAATTTCATAGCCATTGTGCTGGGTAAAGAGGAATGTTTTTGCCTGATGTGTAAAGACATGTAATGATGGCACCAGGCAAGCCAATCTGGGGAAAGCATTCCACAATCAGATAGCCAATCTGCCTCTCCCAGGCAGTAAGGTGTAAGGATGGGGGAGAAATTTGTTTCAGTTCACATTTGAAGATAAAACTACCAGGTGTGCACTTCCCCAAACAGTACATGAACTGAAACACAGCCCACCTTGCAGCATGTGCTCTGCCCGACTGAGTGATGCCTTCCAGAGAGAAATGGGAAAACCCATGTGCTCCCTCTAGGACAAGGACAATCAGCAAAACTAAAGCCACTGCTGGACTACAACTCTGATCATGTCTGGCTACTGACCTTGCTGGCTGAGGCTGATGGGAGTTGGAGTCCAACAAGTTCTAAAGGTCCACAGGGTTAACCGCCCTGCCTCTGGGGCTCAGCAATAAGCAGCGTCACCCCTATGAGGAGGGTGGACCTCAAATCAGGCATGCACACCCCACACCACCCCCAATTCAGGGGGAGGCCAACCGTTTCATCTTCCTCAGCACCCCCATGCTCATCTCCTCTCACTCACCCCGGTATCTCCTCACACTACCATCACACTACCATCTCCTCACTTCCCTGGTGGGATTTACTGCCCTCTTTTAGAAAAAGCAGAATTAAAAATTGAAAAAGGTAAACAGCACCCAGAATATCAGTGGCAAGGAATTGGAAAAATTGCAGAGTGGCAAGCCCTAATGATAGAATATCTACAGCTAGCAAAGGTGACAGGGAGAGTAAGAGATCAATCGAAACAGAACGTATATAAAGAATGGAGAATATTTAAAGAATATCTGATTTTTTTTTGTAAGAATAAGAATCTCCTGGCAGAACTAGAGTGATTCTTGTAAATAAAAGGTGGTAATGATATTATGTTTGGACGTATAAAAATAATTAAGTTAATTTGAGACTGTGCATTATAAAGGAAAGAATAGATATAGTAAATGAAAATATTTGGAAGTCTTTTTTAGCTAATTTACAGAAATGTTTTTGTTCTTTTTTGTGAGTTTGTAAATATGATATGGCATTTACATATATGAAATGTATAGTACATTTTTTTGTTTTCTGTTTCTCTTTTTTCTCTTTTTATTTTCTTTCTCTTTTATTTTCTCACTTTGTGTCTGTATTAAATGTCGTTGTGTTTTGATATTTAATATGCTTTAAATGTATTGTGTGGATGAGACCTGTCTTTTTTAATAAAACAAAACAGCAAAAGAAGAAGAAGAAGAAAGTAAAAGGCAACCTTCAGATCAGCCTTCAGATCACCGGGGGGGGGGGATTCCAGAGTGTGCCACATTCCCACCCATGCACTGGTATGGTGGCTGGAGTTCAAGTCAATTTGCTCTTGAATGTAGACTGTTCAAAGTCCTCCATCATCTCTGCTGTCTGGTTTGCTAATCTATGTGAGGAAATAAGATGCAGCAACACCAGTGTCGCTTATAATAAATCTCAGTTCTCATTACAAACAAATTACAACTTGGTGCATCAGAAACATAGCTCCTTGAGCATGCAGGAATCACAATCATGAAAGGTTCGTAGCACAGACAGACTAATTACAAGTTTTAGAGTCACTACTAGGTACAATACTGCACACTTTTAATGAACCAACCAGAATTCTCAATACAGTGGTACCTCGGGTTAAGAACTTAATTCATTCTGGAGGTCCGTTCTTAACCTGAAACCGTTCTTAACCTGAGGTACCACTTTAGCTAATGGGGCCTCCTGCTGCTGCCGCGCCGCCTCCGCACGATTTCTGTTCTCATCCTGAAGCAAAGTTCTTAACCCGAGGTACTATTTCTGAGTTAGCAGAGTCTGTAACCTGAAGCGTCTGTAACCTGAAGCGTCTGTAACCCGAGGTACCACTGTATTTTACTAAGAAAATGCTTGGTTCTGCTCAGGTGTGCCAGCTTGCCCTGAGACTGAGGGGGCCAGTGCTGTGCAATGTGTGATGCCACACAATGTGCTGACGTGTCGCACACACACCACACAGCTTGCATGCATGACACGAGTACATCATGCAGCATATTCATGGCCATGGAATATTGAAGGGTTTTGTCCCCCTCCTTGAAAATTTCAGACGTCCCCTCAGGCCCCCTAGATGGTGCCGCTGGTTCTGCCCTTTGAATATTCAGCACACACATATGCACACACAAATCGATTTTGTTTTCATTTTCACTTATTATTTTAGTAGCACTAACTAGCTGAGAAGTAGCATCTGGAACTGGACGGACAGAATCTCAGTGAGAGAATAGCGATGCTAATATTAATAAAAACATATAAATTGCATCCAGTGTTGTATGAGCAGCATTCCACTCATGCATTGGAACTTCCCCTCCCCCCAAAAAAAGTTTAGGGGACCCACTGGAGCAGAATTTGAAGGTGCAGGAGAGAAGAGAGGGAGCTCCACTGTGCAAGCTGAAGTCTGCTGCATGATCAGAACTGTAATCCAACACTTTAATAGATTTTGGAACCAAAACATCATACAGAACCAGAACATCATACAATCACAAAAGAAGATGGCAGATAATTAAGGTGCAATTTACACATTAGCAGGGATTGGGTCGGTTCAGATCAGAATTCACAAACATCAAGTTCCTTAAGTATCTCCAATGCTGGTAAAGATTTACATTGAAAGGAGGGACCCACAGATTTTCCCTCCCTTTTTCATGCCTTTAAAATCCTTTTTTACAGAGCAATTTTTGAACTGGCAAAGAACACAAAAGAGGCAGGAAACTGCTGACTCCATTTGATGAATGCGTCTTGCCATTTCCTTTTGTTCTTCTGTTTGCAGGATGATGGTGCTTTGGAAATTCTATGCAATTGGAGAATTGATTGAGACTTTTAGGTGAGCTCAGAGGAACAAATGAGAATGTTGTGGTCAATATTTTAGCTTTAATAGGAAATTGTGTATTCTAAAGGTTACTCTATTTCCTTCTAATGAGCATTTTTTTTTTTTGCCTCCACTCCAGCCAAAACTAATGTACTCTAATTCTCCCAAATAAATATTTTGTCCTATGTTCCTCTTGTGGAACACTTGGGCAATTGAAACAAAGTCTCTGCATTTAATCAGTCCAATTAATTTTAATTGTAAATATCCATTTCCAGTGGAAAACATTACTGGAAGGACCTTAATACCTCCTGAGTTGTTCAGAAGGCAAGCAATGAATCTTGGTCTTAGTTCCTGAGAAAAACAACAAAAAGTCCCATAATTGCTGATTTAGGCTACATTAAAGTTGAATAAACTGTTAATGAGTAAAAAATAAACCAAACTGACTAACTCATTAATCTTGCTCTAGATAAGTAAAAGTAAGACTCAGAATACGTTGGCTTCACATACAAGCACCAGGGAGGTATTTGCACAGTCTTATATCTTAGTTAGATTTTGGTAATGAACTTCACTAATGCAACAATGACATTGACCTGATAATTGTCATGGACAGGCTGGATACAAAGGAGTGCTGGGAGGCACCAGCTGGGTAACCCCCAAAACTCAATATTGGATTCTGGATATGTGGCTAGGGTGGCCTTACCATTAGGCAAAGCAAGATTACTGCCTCAGTAATCTTAACAAGCACACACACACACACACACACACAGGCATTCCCATCTGCGGGAACACTGAGCAGTGTAGGCCACTGCCTCAGGTGCAGTGAAAGCCATTATCATGCCACAAATGTTAAGTTAGAGTCAGTTGCCAGTCTAGTCACATTTTGTATGTGGAATGGGGAGCATGTGCCATCTTGTTCTTGGCTAGTCATGGCATGAGACCTTGCATTAAGTTCTTTAGTAAACTATGAGGGCTAGATTGCAGGATTGCTTGTGTTGGTGGAAGGTTAATGCGTTAGATTGTGATGTTAATTTTCCATCTATGGATGGATTTTATTTTCCATAGAACAAAATAGGTCTGGTATCTGAAATGCAGAGGAACCATCTGTCTTATACAGATGGCCATTATCCTAGTAGGCCATTTCCCCTCTGCCTTCTGGGAAAAAGAAAGCCTATATATTTCAAAAACCTTGCATGAAACACCTTAACTCTTTGATAATCTTTCAAAATGCTGTAGATTAAATCTTCCATTTATTTCCTTTCAGCCTGTTACCAATATATGTTCACAAACTACGTCAAATCTCAATAGCAAAATAGAGAGAAGAAAGTGAAGAGAACCAAAGGTTCTTTATGGCTAAAGCTAAATATCTCAAATCTCTGCTCCAAATTCTCTACCCCATTTGCAAGGAGCAAATTTAGGAGTGTATTTTTGTGATTGTTCTAGGGATGCCATGTTGGGACTCTGCAAAGTTTCATGGGGACTGGGAGCTTACCATGGTGGTTACAGTTTCCTCTCTCCTCCCCATTTTTAATTTTAAAAATCCAATATCTGCTCCCCAGATGGCTTCAGTGGTGGTGGCAGATCAAGATGAACAGGTGACAGAAAAAAATGCAAGGTTTTTAGCAGGGGCAATTAGAATAAGATCTACCATTTGATTATTGATCTAAACCCCCAAAATGTATTTTATATAGTTAAGTTTTTACCTTTATCTTCTGTACATTTTATTTTATTTTATTGCTATGGCTTGTGGCTGATGCAAATAAAGATTATTCTAATTCTAATTCTTCTACCTGTTCAGAGGTGTATGGTGGACAAAAAATAGAAATGTTGAATCTCTTGTTCTGTGTTCCTTATGTATGGTAGTAGGAAAGGCACTCTGTACATTGAACTTCCCTATTTTTATCCAACAATTGTAAGACTGATACTGAAACCATGTAAAGTTTGGAAAACTTGGCTCAAATCAAGCTTGGAATAGAGGAACTGATATTATGTGTCAAGAGAGGTTTTACGAAAAGGAGAAAACATGGTTTACAGATACAGCACATGTTACATGCATAGAAGGTCACAGGTTCAATTCCTATTGTCTCCAGAGGTGATGGAGAAACATCTCTGCTGAAGACCTTCGGAAGTCTCTGTCAGATTAGATGAGGAATGGGAAACTACAGGCCCAGGCGCCACATGCAGCCCTCCAGGCCTCTAGAAGGTCCTTGAACTCTGATAATGCTGCTTTTTTGTATGAAATGAGAATAGAGTGGGATGTGCAAGTAGGAAAAAATTCACATTGGTTGTTCTGCCCATTGCCTCTTGATATCCCAGTTATGATCCAGTTTTCAATTCAACTGTGCACTTTCCCAAATTTTGCAATGCACTTTTGGATCAAAAAAGTGCATACAAAAATGCATGTCTCAGAGGAAAATGCACTGGATTTTTAAAGGCATATTTTAGGCATATTATTCACACATGATGTGTATGTGTGCATTAACCCCCCTCACTGCAAAAACACAGAATTGAATGGACCCATAACTGAGCCAGGGAAAATTTAGAATGGATACAGATTGGAAATAGGCTGACCCAGCTATCCTTATTGAGGTCTCAGATAGAAATGGGAGGAACTGAACTTCTCCCTAGTAGAGCATCTGTTTTGCATGCAGAAGCTTCATGGCTCAATTCCTGGCACAGGTAGGCCTGTGAGAGATCCTGCTCAAAACCTTTGAGGGCCTCTGTCATACAATACTGAGCAAGATGGACCAATGGGCTGACTCAGTATTGGAAAACTTCCTATTTCCTGTTTAAATCATGAGGAGAGAACTCTTTCTCTGAGGAGGGCTGGGAATCCTGTCTTCGACCCTGACAGGCTACTGCTATCAATGTAGACAATACTGAGTTAGATGGACCTAAAGTTCCAATGTTGTCCCTTCTCTTAATTTTTGTTTGATGTTGCTCCTGCTCTGCGCAGTTTACAAGCTCCACCACACTTCTACACAGTCAGGATTTAGAGGCAACTCGAAGAATAGAATTAATGCAGAAACATCTGCACTTTGCTTTCTTTCCCCCCATAAATCCCATTATGCAGCAAATCATTTTGGTTGTGCAAACAAACCTGCAGGCTGAGTCAGCGCCAAATGTAATTGCCTTGTAGCAAGGGGTGTATATGAAAATCTCCCACCTAGCACCATCCTAATCCACAGCGTTCGCTATTAAAGACTCAAATGCATTCGAATGCAGGAGGTCTAACTGCATTTTCAGAATGGTTGCCCTTCTCTGACTTTCCCCTGTGTGCCGTTTACCTCTGGCACAGCTATGAGCAGCATGATACCTGCAAGAAATGTCTGCACTGAATAAAAATGTGTGGCGCTTTGACAGAAATCATGCCTTCACTTCTGAGATTGTTTCTGCTCGACAGAGAGATGTTCACGGTGGTTGAAAAACATGGCTTCACTGATAACAATTATGCAGCTGTGGGAAGGAATTCATGAGATGGCAAAATATTTTTATGTGATCTGTTCTGTGAGCAAGAAGAGCAGCTACTTAGGGAGGGGGAGTTGGTTTCCTGACACTTGAGTCACAGTCCAACTTGTGATTAATATTAGGGACATAGGAAGTTGCCTTCAATCCACTTGACCTTATAATGAACTGGGCTAATTGTCCAACTAGATCAGTATTTCCTACACTGACTATCAGAGGCTCTCCAGGGTTTTTCAGACAGGGAATCTCCCAGCCCAACCTGGAGATGCCAGGGATTGAATTCAAGACCTTATGCATGCAAAGCAGATGTTCTACCACTAAGCTACAGCCTTTCCCTAAAGGCTCCTTTTTCTCAGGAGCCCATGTTTCTGGTCGACAGAATGAGAGATGTAAAAGTGAATGACTATTATAAACAACTTACAAAATGACTATCCTGGTCAGAGCTAGGGTTTGAGTATATATATTGCCCTGTTTGTGAATTTTGCAAAGATCTCCTTTTAGGGTTGAGCATCCTTTTTCAGGAGCAGGCACAGAGGAACAGGGCTTCTACTGTCAGTAACTGACGGGACAGATGAGGGGGAGAGAAATCAACAGCCAGAGAGCAGATTTTTCCCTCATTTGCCACAGTGTTCTAAGAAGAGCACTTTTCCCTTGGTAGAGGTACTGATAGCTAACCACTCTAAGAATTCCAAAGCTGTGATGGAAATAGGGGTCTCCCAACACCTCTCAGCACCCTTAAGAAACGGTAGTTCTCAGAATTTTTTGAGCTGTTTAAAGTGGTATAATACTGCTTTAGATACATAGTACAGATGAGGCTTTGAATTGTTCATTAGGAAAACAATTATTTGAATTGTTTGTTAGGAAAAAATGAAGAAGTAGATCACCCCAAAAGTCTAATTCTACTGGTTACACCCTACAATCAAAACCCAGAAGAGAATGGAGACTCAAGTGAATAATCTCTGTAATTGTTTTAACATCCCTCCACCAAAACAAGATCCATCTCACAAAACAAAACATTCTGCTCAGCTCTCCCTTTCAAGCTTTAGGTGTTCCTCCAATCAGACTTTTTTGTTTCGTTTTGGGAAACAAAAACAAAACAGTCATTAATTATTATTTTTAAAAAGTCATACATTTTGGACAGCTGAAGCCAGAGAGACTCACAAGCTTAGGGAGTCCCTGACTCACCTTAAAGGGTGAGTTAATTGCATGGTCCATATTAGAAACTTGCAGACCTCCCATTGTGATTCACTTGGTGATTGCACTGAGCCAATGCACACCCCTAGTATGTAATCATTGCTTGACACCATGCTATTTCATCTGAAAAAATGGAAAACCTAGAAGAGTAATACAATTTCAACTAGTATTTAAAAGAGCCAGAATTTCCACTGGTTACAAATCAGAAGTAATCAGATAATTTGAATTATTATTCAATATTGTGGGAGAGTGTGTTGTACAAGAGCCCATTTTGATTATCTTTAAATCTATTAATCAAGTAACTATTAATAGTGACAATAATGACATTTAGTTCTCACTAGGGCTAGGGGGGAATCATAAAATTATACCCATTTCAATTATACCCTTATTTGTATTAATAGAGTATATAGTTCATCACCCACATTCTGTACTTATTTTCTGTTGATTAGATTATTGAATCTGATACAAGAGTCAATATGATGTCATTGTTAAAATACTCTATTGAAGGGTGATTCCCTACCAACAGCACACATAGTTTGCTATAAACCCCCTCTCTTTTTACATTGGTTCAGCCACACGATACAAACTAGCACTGAAGAATATGTTGTTGTTGTTGTTGTTGTTGTTATGCAGATCTGCTAGATGTTTTGATACTTGTAGTCAATGATGTAAAAGTCCATCAGCAGCCCAAGTAGATCCTTAGTCCATTGATTGTACCAAAATTCTCCAAAATCAGGAAATGGCATCAATCCCCAGGAGGAAATGGGGTATGGGCAAAAGAGTCAATTTTAGTTTCTCTGCTTCTCATTTTTCCAATCTTAAAGTCAGTTGCCCACATTTCTACGTCAGTTGGTATTTAGTCTGCTTTGAAATTAATTAGCATATATGTGTGAATTTCTCCTAATATACATATTTCTATATGCAACTAACTGTAATATACTCAAAGCAATTTCCCCTCATATAATGCATTTTTGCTCTGCAAAATTCAAAGGAAGTGCAAATTTCAAATGATTGGTGTTTCAGTTCATGTATTATTTTAGATAGTGTGAATTGAACAGCTTCACATTGAAATGTGAACTGTATTGAATTTCTCCACCATTCCTAAAACGAACAGGAGGAAAAGATCCAAATAAGTGGTAGAAAAATTTTCTTGCTTTTGAAGGCAATCCAGTATGTTTCATGCCACTGTTCTTTATCAGTTTCTCACTCTTTTCATAAGACATGTGGACCATAGCCTCAGAAGGCTTTGATGCAGGAGTTGGGAACCTTTTCCCCTCCAGATATTGCTAACTACAACTCCTATCAGCCCTAGAAAACAGGGTGAATTGCCAGGGATGGTGAGAATTTTAGTTCAGGAATATCAGGAGGCCCACAGGCTCCTCATAACTGCTTTAAAGGGTTCGGGACAAATTAATGGAAGAAAAGTCTGTCAATGGAACTTGCATGCACAAATGCAATAAGCCACAGAATTTCAGGCCTTCCCAAATTTGATGCCCTCAGATTGTTGTTGGACTTCAGCTCCCATCCTTCTTCACCTCAAGTCTATCAACATATGGTGGGCACCAGGTTGAAGAAGGCTAGGAGACCAGTTACTAGGAAGTAGGGTTTCACTTAAAGAACTATAGGCATCTTGTTGGCCACTGTGAGAGACAGGATAGTGGACAATATGGGTCTGATCAAGCAGGGTTCTTAATAGTAGCCAGTTCCAACACAGAAAGATGAAGAATATGGAGGGGGGGGAATCTGAAAAAGAACTATTTTTATGAGACAAAATGTCAACGAAACAAGCCTAATGAAGTAGTCAGCTATCATCCTCAAGAAGATTGGTTTATTCCCTTGACTCTTGCATTTATAAGGTTTCAGCATTGTCACTCTCTGTTACAAACAGCCTCATAGCTAAAAACTTGCATGACTTAATGTGTGTCAAGCATATGTGCCCCATTAACACCATGTAACTATGGCTGCATGCATTGAGCATGCACATGAATGTATTGTGACAACTGCCATCCTGGAAACTATCATATCTTGGCATTTGAGTTCCTCATACCTTTTGGCTCCATCTTCCTTCTCAACACATTATCATCAAGTGTCCTGCATTTCTCCTTATTAATACTAGAACCAGTGCCTTTAAAAATGGATTATTTTGTTTACAAATATGGATTAATAATTAAGATATTTATTTGCTATAGAAGGTAGCCTTCATATTCCCTTATCAGGGATGTGTCATTTTTCCATTTTCCGCAATTTCTGCAAGTGATCCACATGTTTCAATGCAAATGCATCATGATGCTGGGCAAGATATATAACTAAAAAAGGGGGGTGGAGAAACAGATATACAACAGATTGTTGCTGTCCATAGGTCCACCTGGACACAACTGTTAGTACGGCTTCTGGGGCATGAACTTTTGGGATCTTTGTAGCCTGAGGCTAGGAAGCCTGGTGAGCTATGTGGCAATGAGACAGCATGAATATTGGACTCTTTTTAGATGTGGTACAGAGGCAGGGGAGGGGTCACTTTGTCCACATCGGGACAGGGGTGAAATCTGATTCCCCTCCAGATATTGCTGAACTACAACATTCACATGTTATCATATTCTAGCCCTATTCACATGTTATCCAGATATAGTGTTATGATGTGGAGGAAAGGCCATTGGACCACATCTCTAGCCTTCCCTAGTGCCACAAACGCTGCTGGCCCCATCCCTCAACATCATCATGTTCAGTGTGATGTCTGAAAAGGGCCACCTATTCATACATGAATAGCCTGAAAATAATCTGACGATTATTGGCCCATGAAGCTCAATATTGCCTACAGTAGTGCTGTTCTATTTGGCAGGGCAAGTAGCTCTTTCTCGCCCCACTCCAGAATGACTAAACAGAGCCTACACCGCTGAATCAGAGAAGAAAAGGGATTGCTTTTTACGGGTTCTTTTTTCATTGCTCTTGCTTCTAAGTACCCTATTAGTCAAGGTGATGAAGATATTATCAATTAGATTACAGAAACAGTATAAATATTTGATCCAGTCCATTTTCCTCAAACTCAGTCACACTAAAATAACCTTACATCTTGCCCATTTATTACAATACAATCAAACTAAAAGTAATAGGGTGTGTGTGTGTGTGTGTGTGTGTGTGTGTAAATAATTGGTTTTCAAAAATACAAAAATAGAAAGTCCCCCCCCCAAAAAAAAACCCCCCGCACAACCCACATATTGAACACATAACTTGCATACCATTTTTCAGCCACTACATTTCTCAAGGGAGAAATATTATGTATTAAGGAGTGAGGGAGATTTTCCCAGTTTCAGCTTTACAGGTAAATATATTGTCTATCTGTCTGGATGGCTGGCCTGGCCTGGCCTACTCATGCAGCAGAATGAAGTGGCAGAATACCATTTAGGCTTCAATCCTAACCCCAATTACCAGGGAATAATCCACACTGAATTCAATAGAACTTATTTTGGAGTAGACATTCTTAGGACTGCTCTGTTAGCATCCCCCAGATGCCATTCATTCTTCTACCTCACAATTGACAACCTTATTGCCATCTCTCTCTCTCTCTCTCTCTCTCTCTCTCTCTGTTGAATTGCAGCTTCAGTTCTTACTATGTTAATAACTATATATTTATATTGAGCATAACTTAAACAATGCACCAGGGACAGCAAATCTGCGTCAAGAGCAAAGATGATCATGTCAGGACCAGCAATAAAGAGATATAAGAGACACAAACTTGAACAGCAGCCTTGGCAGAATGTCATTCTTGCAAGGCACAGTCTATTATTTCAATTAGACCTTTGACTAACAGGTTAGCATCACCTTCTGGCTTTCTTTTGTCAGTGAATTGCTGGGATCAAGGGGCTCCAGTCTTACTGGGTATGAAGCTGTACTTCAGCTTCTTAATTTCTATTCATAGAATCCTCTATGGGAGAGCAAAAGTGGCAGCAGCCCATAGGAATTCATGTAAAAAAAACAGATATAACAAGCAATCCAAGATTCTTCCTTTCATTGCAGTGCAAAATAATCATGTTCCATAACAGAAAAAGTTATACATCTGTCTATATATCTGGAAGGGTTTACACCTTTTTAACCTAGAAGGGCTCCTGGGCATTTAAAGCCTCAAAACCAGCATTGCAAAAGAAGAAGATGAAAAAGGGTTTCATTTGTAGAATTTCTATACGGCTTCCAGTTTGTTTTTAACGTGTTCTCAAAGTTTTGTATTTTTTTTTAAGGTACAGGACAAGCTACCTTCAGAGACATTTCTGACAGGGTTCCAGCACCTCTAAGAAAAAGCATAGCAGGCAAATGAGAGGCAACAAAATCATTTCTGTGATCGTGGAGCTACCACAATGGAAAGAGCTTCTCCTATCCCAAGCATGCAAACTTTTAAAGACACAGGGTCTTTCTTAAGTCAAAACAGAACACAGTAGGCTTTCTAAATATTGTAAGTCTCCAACTCCTATTAGCTGTAGTCTAAATAGCATCCACTAAACAATCTTAACAATGTACTACTTGATTGTAAAAACATCGACAACAACCTCAATGTAGTTTACAAAAAGAGCAATGAAATTATCAGTAAAAACACCTATTCAAATGTTCAAAACAGTTGTCATGATGCTACATATGTGAATAGGCTTAAACAAACTTGTTTTTCGCAGGTGCCAAAAATAACACTGTGAAGGATGTGGGTCTCTTTAAATGACAAAACCTATAGAATAAACACATGGGGGCAGGAGAGTACCCACGGCCTTTGATGCCTATCTCTGCATGTTCATCAGACCTTCCGTGCAGAGACTATGCTAGTACAACTTGAATGAGCATTGCAATGGCCACTTGCACATCACTATATTTTTCATCAACAAAATGAGGACAAGAGAGGACAAAAGAGGACAAGGATTTGCATCTCACAGACCATATGCCCCTATTCCCAGACTACACCCATCAATGGCCCTGTCCTGTGCCCTCTTGAGCACCTTTGTTTAGCTGGAATGTGTCCTTGAACTCTGATATTGCCTAGACCAGGGGTCTGCAACCCGCGGCTCCGGAGCCGCATGTGGCTCTTTTATACCTTTGCCGCGGCTCCGGGGTGGATACTAGCGAGGGGAGGAGGCGCATTGTGCGCCCCGACACTACCCACTGTGGCGGGTGCTGTACTGGCTGCACCGTCCCAACGTCACCTTCCCGCCCGCCCGCTACATTGTAAGGGGCATATACGCTGGTCACTGTTTTGAAGGGGAGTTAAGAACACACACACACAAAAAGGTAACTTGTTAATTTAACGTTTATTTCTATGAGGAGGAGTAATTCTGAGGGGTGAAACAAAGAAATAATAAAAAAGTGACAAAAAAGTTATTTTTATAATGACGAGTTTTGCGGCTCCCAGTTTTTTTTTTCCTTCGGAAACGGGTCCAAGTGGCTCTTTTTGTCTTAAAGGTTGCAGACCCCTGGCCTAGACAAAGTACAGAGAGGTGTGGGAGGGATGCAGTTTTATGTAGAGACGTCTGGCTTTTACTCTTCAAAGGTAGAAATCACAGTTGTTGCTCCACTTTTGCCTCTGGTCCAGGGATGCCAACTTGAATAAAATATTGGGGGGCAGGTAAGCCCTGTTCCCCATAATAAATCACAAGATGTGATGCATGCACACCAACTATGGGCCCCTCCTGCCCCCCTCAAATATTTTTTGGGGGGGGCAAAGGGACCTCAGTCCCTAGGAGTTGGAACCTATGCTCTGGTCCCATCCACAACTGGCACATGGCCCCCAGAAGGTTGTCCATTATGAAATGTGGCCCTTGCATGGAAAATGTTACCCTTTTCTGATTCAAAAGGTCAAAGGGGATCCAGGCAAGCCTACACATGCTTATTCTCATGTAAGCCGTACTGTGTTCAGTGGAGCTTATGCCAAGTAAGTGTGTAGACCATTATAGTTTTAATATCATAAAGATCTTTTCTCATTTTCTGGCTCTTTTTCCCTTTTAATGCTGGTTCTTTGAGCTCTAGCCACCTAGTTACAATATCTATTTTCTGTCTTCTTGGCCAGTCATGCCATTTGAATAGGGACAAAAGGGTTGCTGTCAGTTGGTTGGCATGTCATAGATCAAGAAGAGGCAGAAACTGTGAGTGTTCAAAAGACTTCTTTATTGCACATATAATCAAAGCAAATTAAACTCTTAGGCTAACTGCTGGTTTTTAACATTTCTGCAGTCTATCATCTCCCACCTCACATTTACCAACAACCTAAGCACTTTTCTCACTTCCTACTTTTAGAAATCTTAGAATTTTATTCCAATACTCAAAGAAGAAACAAGCTTATACAAAGATAAAGGTTTTTAAAAAAAGAATGGTGCACATAGTTGTTTCTATTTGAAACACTGCACCAAAATTATGCCTTGCCTGCATAGATTTTATTCCCCAATTGTGAATGGGAGACACACAAAACAAACATGGATGGGTCCCAAGTGAAACCAGTCACTTTATGAAGCACTATGGACCAAAGTTGATTGTTTTTCAAAGGGCCAAACTTGGGTCCAACTCAAATCTTGCAGTCAGTGGCTTTAGTGGGAACCAACCCATAGTGGAATGCGGAACTCTATTTAGACAATGTATCCAAGATCACAAATACTATAGACTTGGGGTATGGAGGACTGGTTTTGTTTCCATTGACACAAACCTCTGGTTCTCATGGGATCAGATTGCCCTGGTAGGCGCATTATGTCACCTAGAATAGCAGCAAATAAGCAGACAGGACATCAGGTGTTGGGATGAAAAACAGCCCAACATTTTATTGTTATGAGTTTGTGGGCGCCAGACCTCCATAATTTCTGGATCTAGCAAGTGTTAGAATTTAATCAAGGTTTAGTGTGTTAAGATGAATGCTAAAAAAGGTAAAGTACCCCTGCCCGTGCGGGACAGTCGTGTCCGACTCTAGGGCTGTGCGCCCATCTCACTTAAGAGGCCGGGGGCCAGCGCTGTCCGCAGACACTTCCGGGTCACATGGCCAGCGTGACAAGCTGCATCTTGCGAGCCAGCGCAGCACACAGAAACGCCGTTTACCTTCCCGCCGGAGTGGTACATATTTATCTACTTGCACTTTGACGTGCTTTCGAACTGCTAGGTTGGCAGGCGCTGGGACCGAGCAATGGGAGCGCATCCCGCCGCGGGGATTCGAACCGCCGACCTGACGATCGGCAAGTCCTAGGCGCTGAGGTTTTACCCACAGCGCCACCCGTGTCCCAAGATGAATGCTAGATACTTCTTATTCATAGATTTAGCAAGTGTTAAAAGGTAATTAAGCCAGGCTCACCTCCTGGGTAATGGGTCATTGGGAGAGAAAAGGATCAATGGGTTCCTGCTAGATGGCAAATAGGTGAGGCTCTCACTCCCTCAACAGATAAAGCCAAAGTTTAAAGGAGAGCGGAGGAGTTATGTGAGCTAGAAGCTGAAGAGAGAGGGGGAGAGCTGTAGCTATGGGAGAAACAAGACCCTCTTGGGGTGTTAATGCTGTGAACCCCTCCATCACAGACTCAGGTTGTATATATGTGTAAACAAACCATATATCTTGAAAATACCAGAGTCTCTGCTGTGCCTCATTTCCAAAAAGAAACATGGATGCTGGGTGAGTGCCTGGAAACCTTGGGTTCTCACACTGCCCGGAGACTGGGGTGGTGTTCAACACTGGCATGGCAGTAGGGTCAGAGTCAGTTAATCATTCCACCTGCCTGATGCTGGTGGAATGGAATCAGTTGGGGTTGGACTGTGCCAAACCAGTGCCTTGGGAGTTGGCCAGTGTTGAACAGTGTTCAACTGGCAAGGTCTCAATGAGTGACCAGAGTGAGGATTCCAGATATGCAAAGACCCCAATCTGAGCCTGGGGGCACCATGGCCAATTCCCATTCAGGCCTCTTATAGTGGCTCCCTTTACTATGTGGATCCTGCCTAATGCCATTTCCAACCGTATATAAAACATTATACCATCTAACAGAAGGAAGCCAAAATTTTCGCTGTGGGAAAAGCAAAAAACACCCAACCATATGTCAATCAGATTAGGAGAAAAATTCCTATCTTGCCCTGTCAACCAGCGAACCAAATTGCACATTGAAGGCTCTAACCTGAAGGTGGATGGGCAGGAAGCTGGCAGGGTGAAATGGTCCCCAACTCTGGAAGAGGGAGTCTTACACAGGCTTCTACCCTGCTCTTCCTCCCACACTGACCCACAAGAAAGTTCTGTCCTATCGGTCCCTAGAGGAATGTGACATGGGCAGAATTCTGCCCTCAGTTGTTGCCTCCCTTCGCCCCATGCCACTGGACAAAAAGATCCCAAGCCAAATTTGGCTCGGAACAAAGTTTATCATGTACGTTATTTGAATATGGCTTGCATATTGCTTTCAGGTGTACAATTGACAGAGAATGAGTACAGCCCCTTTCAGGTATGCAATAAATGAAAAATGAGTCTTTGGCATTGCCAGGCCCCTTCATAATGTACACAATCCAAAAGAATATTTGTAGGGGGGCCCCACACAGAGGGATCTCTTGATGCCTACATCAGCAGCTCTTTCTATATGTTCTAATAAATGCACAGTAAACTGCTGACAGAGTCTGCTGCTACTGCAACATTCTTCCCTCCTTGCACATTGATTTTTGCATTTATGAAGCATTTGGGGTCAGTTAAATTTTCTGACCCTGAAAGTCTATGGAAATCAAGTGTCTTCACGGTTCATTGTTAATTGGACGCCTGTTATTTAGGGAACTGTGTTGCATTAGGCAGGGGTGGACTTTGGTAATCTTTTATATTATGGTGCCTTGTGTGAGACCAAAATTTGGTGTTCCCAATGGATCTTCTCAATCATAGATCTTCTCAATTTTACGCCCCCATGGCTTGGTGCTCTGTATGGGGGAACCACTTTTACCACCCTAAATCTGGTGCTGTATTGAGTACAGAGAGCACATTTATTTCAAGTCTATAGTGTTTGAGCTAGCTAAGACTCAAGTCATTAATTCCAGGTAAAAATCTGCCCTGAACAATCTTTTGAAAAATTCTGGCAAGAAAATTCTCTTCTTTATTGAGCACATAAAGGGAAATGGAGGGAAGGGGGAGAAATGCTTGCTTCTTGACTAAAGAAACCCCATAATTATCTAGCACATATCCTCCAAAGCCTGAAATCTTTTTCATGCAATTGTGTTTTTATAAAAGCTTTGCCTTCTCCTACTAAGGATTTGACATGATCCAATGTGATGTCTTAAGGAGCAGTGCAGCAACTAAGGACAAAATGGTTCAAGCGAAGCAGGGCAGAGGGTGAAAAAGGACTTTCAAAGGGATTTAATTTGGCTTTCCCATCCCTCCTACAATTAAGTTTGGATGACAGTGGTCCAGCAAAAAGCCCACAATTCATGTGGAATTATACTAGAGTCGTATGCATTTGCTGCAGACAATGGAAAATGCATATATTTTCTGAAGGCAGAAGCATCGTGGGAGTTGAAAATGTTTGATAGTTTGGTCCAGGCAGGCAACAGTGGTCAAATCTTTATCTAATGAGAAAAAACAAATATAGTAATGTGCTGGGGGGTAGAGACCTGCAAGCTGACAATGTTGTATTGTGCTTACAGGCCCAATTTTAACAGTGTTGCCACTAAGTGACTGGGTTTTTGCACAGTTGATTATGTGCTTTGCCAATCATTCTTCTGAGGATACATAGCTCTTTTACTACTGCCCCTTCTAACTTCACTCCTCTTCCCACTTATAACATCAAAAAGCTCTCAGAATGTACTTGTACAACTTGGTTCAGCATGAAAGCATGACAATGCTTTCCTTCTGGGACTTTTCACTCAGCCTCCTTTGCCTCAGTGATTCGGCAGACATGCATGATATTCACCCATCAGACAAAAGCTAGATAGGACACTGGACTCCTCTTTCAGGAATTTCAGTATTTGTTAGCTTGTTTTTCACACTCCACCAAGAATTTCTCTTCAGAAAAGGAATCGCATGTTAGATATCACAAGCAAAGTTTGGAGTCTTGAGAAGCAATTAGTACTCTGGCAATGAAAACAATGGGGAAATTGTTTTGGTGAGTTGGATGGGGGAAGGCTGGATGTTTTAAAGAAGTTTTACTCCTTATCCCAATGTAGGAAATGGTTGAACCTTCACGCTTTGGAATGATCTTATTCTTTCCAAGTTTTTCTGTTTCAAAGAATTCCCCACATGAGTTCAGGTGATCAGTTTTTTCCAACAATCTGCTGAAAATTCTGATGACTTGGCACATTCTAAAGGGCATAGCTGTCAATGTTTCCCTTTTTTAAAAGGGAAATTCCCTTATTCTGAATAGGACTTTTCCTTTAAAAAAGGGGAAAGTTGACAGCTATGCTAAAGGGGCCTGCTGGTCTGCTATAGTACTCAAGTTTTCTTGGAAACCATTTTTCCTCTTGTGTGAGCTCCACAGTCACTCCCACCCAAATTTTCCTGAAAGCCTGAGGGACAGTATTAACAGGCTTGAGACCCATTGAGGAGGCAAAATGATACCTTGAGGGGGTTAGGGCTCCTCAAGTTTACATTAGAATTCCCCCTTTGGCTGTCTCGATGACTGTATTCCTTTCTAGGCACTGCAGGGTCATGGTAGGCAGGCCTGTGACAAAAGTGGTTGGGGGCAGCTAATGCAATTTTTACCTCCATACCATAGGTTAGCTTCTTCACACACCCCTCTTGGTCTTCCATAGGCATTGTCTGAATTCAAGGACACGTTGTAGCCAAGCACAACACTCAAGGAGGTTGAAAAGCATAGGAAGTTGCTTTATGCTGACAAAAACCAGTGGTCCATCTAGCTCAGTACTGTCAATGCTGAATGGCAGTCATTCTCCAGGGTTTCAGACAGGGATTGGACCTGAAACTTTTTGCATGCAAAGCAGATGATCTACCCTTCCAAGGAAGCTGGGCCAGTAGGCAAGTGTGGCCTGGTGAGAGTCCTAATATCCAGTTAGGCTTGGAATGCTTCATTTAATTCATGAGTTTGAGGTTCCCCTGACCCAATTAAAGGACCAGAAACTCAGATACACTACAATTCCCAGGGATCTTTCTATTGAGAACTTCCTGTCCATATAATTTTGGCTCTAACAAAGACTTGGAAAGCAGGCCTTGCTCACTGCTACTGGAAGTTTGGTTTTTTGCGGGGAGTGGAAATCCAGAAAGGATTTATGTGACATAAACAGCTGTAGTTTATGCAAAATTATCTAAATAAATGAGAGTAAAATTGAATTTTTAATGCTATTTATTTTGTCACCTTAAACAACTGAAGTCTCAAGGTGACGTACAAGAAATACAAAGAAGTAAAATATAAAAGGATGTGTATTAAATATAATAAAACATGATCATATACCCCAAAATTAAACCTTAGTATCCTGTTAAGGGAAATTGCTATAAACTGAAATGACATTCTAAACAATTAAGATGGGTGAAATTTTGCTTGTTGGAAAATAAATTTCTACTTTGAAAAATAAGCAGAATTTCATCTCACAAATATGACCTAAAATGGCAGGTATAATTGGATATTTACACTGGAAATATACAGAGAAACCCTACCAGCAATAAATTAGTGATTATGTACTTGCTAAACACATGCACTGTCTGTGTTTTGTGTGTATGTGTGTGTGGTTTTTTAAAAAAATAAAAAAAATCCTAATTAAATCCTAATTACGATGTGCAGCAGAGTGTTAATTCCTGCTTGTTATTCCACAAGGGCATTTCTTACACTTTAAGGAACATAAGCTTAGTGAGATACATAAGAGATAATTATCAATAAATAGGACCATCTCATAACAGGCTCGGTGAAGTGTTTGTTATGCAGGTAGAAATTTAAGAGCAGCTTACTGTTCTACATTAATAAGAAATATTTATTCACAGTTATTTACTAGGTTTTCCATAACATTGCTTTGTGGCTTCATCACCATGCACTGCTGCCTCTCCCTCCCCCTCTTCCTCCTTGTTGTTGCTAATGTTTTCACAGCTATTTTTATATACCACACCAAGGGTTGCCAGTGTGGTGCCCTCAACATGTTATGGACTATATGACCAATGGAGAGAGCTGATGGGAGTTGTAGTCCAAAACATGGGGGGGGGACACCATGTAGGCTTTCCCTAGTATATGAGATAATTATGGAAAACACAGAAAGGTCCCTGTTCCAAATGATCTGCAATCTAATCTAGTGAATTGTGGTGGGTTGACAAGGGGTACTGAGGGCACAACATGGGAAGATGTCATTGCCAGTACTTAATGGAAGGGTATGGAGCCTGTAGTCTTCAAGATGTTTTGGGATTCCAACTCCCATACATATTTTTCTCCATACTTCCCTTATCATATCTGTGCATTTCTGTACATATTTTTGGGTTGAAGAAGTGCAATATTTGGAGAAACTCAAATTTTCAAAGAGCGGTGTGTTTGGGTTCACAAATTGGTTCAGGAAGTGTGAATTGAGTAGGTTCACAATAAACCAGGAACTTAATTAATTTGCCTCTAGACTTTAGCTGAAACTGTTTTTACACAGCAGCTGTTCTTTGTGGGACAGAATAGGTTGGGTATCTAATTAAGGAAATAAGTTGAATGGTGATCTGATTCCAATGTGCAAGACATTGGTAAGACTTTAATACACGCTTCCTCAACCTCAGCCCTCAAGATGTTTTGAGACTACAATTACCACTATCCGTGACCACTGGTCCTGCTATCTAGGGATCATGGGAGTTGTTGGCCAGAAACATCTGGAGGGCCGAGGTTGAGGAAGCTTGTTTTAATATAATTCTCTACATTTGAATAAACAGTTTATACCTTAGTTAGGTGGGTGGGTGTATGTGTAGCTTTTTAAACGTAAATGTCGGGGGGTTTTTCAGGACAACTTCCCAAGCACCAAATGTCAGTTGTGTGTGGAGTCAGAGCCAAAAGATGACAGAGCACTGAATGTGAATCTTGCATTTGTACAGTAACACACCCACCCACCCTCTTTAATCTCTATCCAGGTAAAGCAAGAGGCATTATCAGGGTTTCAGAACACACTTCAGTCAGTCAAAAATGCTCAAGGAGGGCACAAGGTGTGGCTTGAGAGGGTGTGAACCCTGAGGGCCACATACAGAGATCTGGAGGTCCACATTTCAGCTGTAGCTCTGAGGTTCTCCACCTCTGCTTTGGTTCTACAGAAGAGAATGCTGGAATGATACATTGTCAAAGAAATCATTCAGATGAAATATTTCATTTGTTTGACATTAAAAACAAGAGCAACGTTGCTGAAGTTGTTCTGCTCCATTCACTTCTGTGACCCACTCATCCTAGAATGGAGCTGGTGTCACTTTATATGATCATTTACAGTTCATTAAATTCATCTCTGGGATGTCAAAGAGGGCTCGTCTTTTTCTTCTTTATCATCTAAAAAGAGTTGTATTCAGAATGCTCTCACCAAACCTGAAAAACTTTGTTCGCGTCTCCAGCATGCAATTAACCTGAAAGTCCTTTGAATGAGCAGTTTGGCTGTTGAACAATGTAAAATCAATTGTCCTTGATGGTAATTAACCTCAGCTACAGTTAAAGGTTCCTATTACTGGGAGAAGATGATTGTGTTGTAGCTTTTAAAAATCAAATTTACAGTGATAAACACATCTTCCTTTGAGAGCCACCATCTGATGACAAATATGACAAGCTTCCTATAAACTGGAAAATTGCTAGAGGGGGGAAAAATCAAACTTTTTAAGGCATTAGTACATAGACGCAGCACATTAAAATATATTTGCTATGGTAATGCCCTAGAAGAATGCAGCTTCTGGAAAAGGCCAACAGCAATTTGCCCGCAATGCCAATATTGATCCCATCATATTTGTGTACAGCTTGAATTATCCACAGTACCTAGATTTGCAGCATGGAAGATAAAACAAAGAAAACACTCTTTTTAGGAGCTATTTGCAAGCACACAAAAGAAAATTGACATACACAGCCGGCATTTGGTGTGGTCCGTTCCACCCGACTTGACTAATTTCACCTGCATTACAATCTCCTTTGCAATCCATCTCAGCCTGAATACAATAGATTGTGAATTGCTCTTCTCCACTGTGTATTCAATAGGTAGACAGAAAAACAGAGCTTCATTTGGTTTATCCTATGGCAGGCCTGCACTGATTGACACAAGCCAGATAGATAGATAGATAGATAGATAGATAGATAGATAGATAGGTAGCACAGTCTACTGTGAGTTCAGTAATGCTCCTGGTTTTTCAGTCTAACCAGACCAGCAAAAATGGGGGCAGTTGGTCACAGTACTTGGCTAGTGAGCAATACTTTGCTGGAAGAAATAGATGAGAATCAGGAATGGAGGAAAAACTGATTCAGTTCCTGTTTAAATGTGAACTAAACTGATTTGCTTTTTTTAAAAAAAGAACACATGGACCAAAAAACAGCCATCCTTCAAAATCCACACTTTACCAAATTTTGAAATCACGTCTTCCCACAAAGTTATGTGTTCAGTACTCAGTTCCTTCACCCCTTGTGTTGATCCAACCTGTTGGCTCCTCCCCTGGGTTGTCAATAGGCAGTTCAGAAATAAGAAGTAATTGTTGTTCCTTTATCCCAGAATGCTAGTTGTGTTTCCTGATATCACAACACTTACTCAGCCTGCAATCTCCATTATGAACCTAAGTTCTACAAGCTAACACTAACCTCATGACTACCACATCTGTCTAATTGCATGATGATGAATTCTGGAAAGCTCTAAAGCCTGGCATACTTTTGTGACATTTTGGGTCAGTCAAGTAAAGTATCCCATACCTGCTATCTAGCTATTAAAGGAGAAAAATGATTCCATTACTGGGCAATTGGATAAGGAGCAACAGCAGGTATCATTCAGTTCATAACTTAAAGGGTTAATTCTATTCTTAGTGTTAGTTAACAACCCAAGGTTGTTGGTGGAGTTGTTGCTTAGCAACCAGTCAAAATGGCATGATTTTTGCTGAGGTAGCATGTGCCTTGGTTGGCAGTGAAGTTCTGGGGGAGTTTGTCCTCTGTATGCTTGGTTAAATATCTCCCTGCTATGAACTAGGAAAGACAAAACCTGTCTGTTCCTTTCTTCTCAAATGATACTCTCTTTTTTCCTCAGTTTTGCTCTGTAAAGTGCTCCAATATCTCTTTTCTCCGTGGACTCAGTCTATGTTATTTAAGTGACTTTGCAAAAACCCTGAACCTGCTCCCTGAAATTCCCTCCCAATCTTCTGAACTTTGAGCCCAAAGTTCTCATTAGATAACTTCCAGTCCAGCACTCAAAACTCAGCCTTCCTCAGTGTGCACTTCTTGAACAGAATGTTCATTACCTTTATCTGGAAGTGCAGGGGTGGGGGAGAAAAAGATCAATTGTAAACATGAAGACAATTTTTTCCAACAGTTACTCTTGCTTTTCACTTGTTCAAAAGAGTAGTATTTGGCAAGACAGTGAAAGGGAAGACTCAAAATGTTTCTCTCTTGAGTGAAGACATGGTACTATTATTTGCACTACACGCTAAGAGAGTTCTCTTCCTTACTATCAGAAAGTTCTAATCTCCATTTGCAGTTCTTGAAGGCATAGCTCAGAGAAAAAGAAAAATAATTTAAACTAAAATAAAATAAAGATTTGTGCAAATGCCAGCTGTTCACCCTCTCCAGCCTTCCTCTAAACCAAACCTTAGATGTGTCTCATGCACACATCTGTTATTTGATTACCCAGTATTTGAATGAGCATATCTCACAAGCTTACAAGAATACCCAGCATAACATCCCTATTCTCATTCCAAATATCACTTTGTGAATGCCACCCACTGCATGTTTTTGAAGGATCTACATGCTCCATTCATTTAAATTTACTCTGAAATACCCTGTCCTCCACTGATTTAAAAAATATCTTTGTGGAAGTTTATCACATCAGCTTTTTAAGAAACCCTCCTAAAAAGGCAAACATCATCAAATAGTCACTGTGTTTTACCTGGGACAAGTAACAAACTGGTAAATTCGGAAATTTCAATTGTATGCTAGAAATTGGGTTATTCAAGGAATTCTATCTTTCCAACAACAACAAAAAATCAGTATGAGCACACCTGCTCTGTATATCCTAAACCAACATGTGGGTTGGAAGTTTGTTTTTGTACTTTCTGTATGTTCCGATGTAGTCCTCAGCTCAAAAAAATGTTTCAATATATGTTGAGAATTGTTTATTTTGAGTGAAAGTTCGTTTTGAAAATGGCAGATTTATGCAGAAATAGAATGGAATGGACAAACGGACAAATACATGCCATAGTGGCACAGACTTATTTTCCCGTCCCCAGCTGCAAGGAATCTGTTACTTCTTACCTAGCTTCAAAAGTCCCTGTCCTAACTGTGAAGCAGAGATTAAACAGTTTATCAAGAGGCATGCAATTCTCAAGTCACCTGGTACTTAAAAAGCTTTCTCTTTTTTCTTTCTTTCCTCATTTAATGAAAGTAACCTCTTGACTAGCCTAGCGTGAATAAACTTTTACACACCTCGGCTGCATAGTGTAATGGAGTATTGGATCTTCATGCAATAGCTCTAATGTCATTCATTCCTTTTCTACAATCAATGGGCAACACTCTGAGGGGCTGTGATATAGGATGCCATTTAATATTTCATAAAGGGGAAATTCATTTGATCTCCAAGGTTAAGAGAATTCACTAATGAACTCCAAGGTTAAACGACTCCATAGGTAATGCCATGAGGTTACATGGGCATCCTTTTTAGAATCTTGCAGTGCTAAGTATTGTCTATCTGCCCCATCATTTGATTCTTTCTTTTTTTCTTATTATTATATTGCAGAAAAGTGCATAGCAGATTTGTTGTTAGTTAGTTAGTACAAATGACACTTTACAGAATACTCGCCTTGCCATTGTTCAGCAGATGGGTAACCACAAATCTTCACAGTGGTCCTTAAGCTGTAGAACAAGTACAGGAGCTTGCCTCATTTATATTGACTTTAGAGAGTGGTGTCATTGAGGCAGGACTTTGAGACAAAGGCTCAGGGCGACACTCAGTCAAATTAGCAGGAGGGCCCCTAAGCACAACCATATGTGGTCTACAACATTTTAAGTCAGTAAAGTGATATGATTACTACCTAAAGAGTACTCCTGCAGGACTATTAAGTCTAGAGTCTAAAATTGTCTAAATGCACCTAAATGTAAATACATATTTACACTAGTATTTGAATCACTGTTCCTTGACCACGTTTTTGACTGGCAACTGTTCCCTGCTCTCCTTGTCTCCTCGGTTGTGATTTTAATTGCTGCACAACCAAGTTGAGATTTTGTTGAAAGCCAGGTAATAAATCATCTAAAATAATAGTAATAGTAATAATTTATTATTTATACCCCGCTCATCTGGCTGGGTTTCCCCGGCCACTCTGGGCAGCTTCCAACAGAATATTAAAAATACAATAAAACAATAAATGCATAGATAATTAATTGGAGCAAAAGAAGCAGACAGGTCTCCTGACCCAAGGAACTTCCATATCCCAACTCAGATTCTGCCAAAAGGCACAAAATATAAATCATATGAAATGAATTCATAGATAATAAACTAAAGGAAAAGGAAGTCTCTTGACCGAAGGAGCTTACAATCTACATTTTGACAATTGGGCAAGACATCAGAAGACCAGGAAAGGAAGAAGAAATTGATGAAAAGGCAGTGGTGTATAATTAAGCTTTAATTCAGAATGCTATGTTATAACTAGTTAAACCAAATCCATAGGCAAAACATCATGCTATCCTTGTAAAATATTGGGGCACACAGTACGCATCTGCAAGCTGTAAAAAGAAGATCTAGGGATAATGATAATGGGTTTTGATTTCTTTAGATAAGGAAGTGCTGGAGAGCATTCATGACTTTAAGAATATTTGCTTTCTTTACATAAGCATGAGTAAAACATAAGTGGATGTTAAAAAAACCAAACCATCAGCTCCCAAGAGTCATACATGCACTCCAAGTTGCTTTCAGTTAACTTAGAGCTCTTCCAAATTGCAATTCCCTCCACTCTCTCATTTTCTTTTTGGCCACATCTAAAGGAAAAACAATGGACTATATTAACCAGCAGAAAAGTAATCAAGAAGAACAATATTGGTGACAGATCTTTGATTGCTTTTGTCAGAGTTCTTGGCTTTCCAAGCTTGGCATTCTGTGGTACAACTAAAAAGTTGTACAGTGCTAGCAGTGGTTTCCCCCCCTGAAGTACTAACTAGCCATGTATCTTGTTTCAGCATAACTGTTAAGCCATAGGGTGAAAAAAGTTAGGAGAGTTAGATCAATGCTTTGAAACTACAAAGATATCATATTGGAAGTATATATTATGGTTTAACAGAGATGTTTAATGACACAAGCCTAAAAGTTTATTTAGAAATACTTCCTGAATTGAAGCCCAAAACCCCGCTGATGCAATTTGTATTCAAGTTTGTAGTATCCCCTGCTACATGGTACAGCATCCTTTTTAAAGTCAATCTTACAAGCAAGCTACTGCAAAATAAGGAAGCTGGTATAAATTCAGCTACAAGCCAATTGCAAGTAACCAAGACTTACTTTGTGGGCTGCAGGTATGATGAGGGTTTTCAACAAGTTTTGATAGATGCTACTGAGACTGCAAAGGAGCTAGAAATACTACCAAACAATTTGGAAAAAGGAGAAATAAATGGCAGTTTAAGCCTAAGAAGAGGCACTGCAAAATCCAAAGCAAAAATTCAAAGTAGGAATCTATTATGCCATCTTAGACATGGCCATAAATTCTACTGAAGAGAGATTCCAACAGCTATAACAATATAATTCCACGTGGTTTCCTGTATGATATAAACAGTATCAACAAAAGGTCTACTGACAATGTACTTAAGGCATGCAAGGATGTACAATGGAAACAAGGATATTCTGTACTGTGAACTTATACCAAATAGCTTGAAGGCTTCCGATGTCTGTGCCAGCACAAGGAGCACTTATCTTCACACTACAACAAAAACTCCTGGATAATGTGTCTGATGATTCTGTTGGTCTAAGTATCCTTCTCACAGTTTCTGTGTCAGTGGCAAGCAGTGAACACAGTTTCTCAAGGCGCAAACTTATAAAAACTTAGATACATTTAACAAAGCTGCAAAAGAGACAAGTTGGCTTGGCAACTATATCAATTGAACATACATCCCCAAGCATCAGCCCTTGGCCTGAAGGAATCAGAGACAACATTTGCAAAGGAAAAGACACACAAAGTGAGATTTGATGCGCCAGCAATTTAAAATAAATTTAGCAGTTTGTGCTTTTCATTTTCAAAAGACATATATTTTTGAAAATCGGAGTTAGCATTTTTTTTTGGGGGGGTGCAAGTAATTAGCTTTGCCTAGGGCTCAAAGTAGCCTTGCACTGACACTGCCTGTTCCTGATGTTGATCCTCCTCCCCCCTTGTTCCTGATGTAGATCTTAACACCTCTAGTCTTTCTTTCCCGGGGGGGGGGGTGTGGAGCTGCCATTTTGTGATACATCTCAGGTGGCAAAATGTCTTGGGCCAACCATTCTACATTTTTAACAGTTTCCAGGATTCTTTGGGGGGGGGGAGCCATGACAATTAAAGTGGTGAAAGAATGCTTCCAAAGTATGGTATGGATGTGGCCTTTGCCATTCCCACACAAGGCATGGTTATGGCAGTATCCCCAAGTTCTGGCAGGTGATTTCTTAGCAAACACACAGAGATTACCAGTTATCTCTTGGCCACTTCTCCAGTCTGCTTCCTGGACTAGTAACCAGTAATTGTCCTAAAAAAGAATAATCAACCAGAAGCTCCCAACAATATAATGAAAATTCAGAAAATTCAGAAGCAAGTCATTAATGGAGAGATAGAGGAAAGGAGTACCTAAATCAGCTCAGTTTGCCTTACAATGAAAGTAATTACATGAAGCACCCACCTCTGTGAAGCACCCACTAGCATAGAGCCCCCAGAAGGTTGTCCATAATGGAATATGGACCCCAGGCTGAAAAAGGTTTCCCACTCCTGGTTTGAGCAAATGCCTCTTCCATAATTGGCTTCTCTCCCCAGCAGTGACACTAAACATTCAAGAGGTGACAGCTGACTCCACTGTTTCTCAAGGCAAAAAACCCCCAAACTACTTTATCTTTACAGCCTTTAGTTCTTGCCCAATGATGAACTAGTAGTTCTGCTCCCCTTATTGTATTTTCTGGTCTCTAGCCAAGTAGATTTCCTCCATAGGTAAGATGACTTAGATACAAATTGTAGAACAAGACCTCAGGGAGAAAGGAACATCAAATATTTCTTGAAGGGTTTTCCTTTAGTTTCTCTCTTTACTGCTTTGTTGCCCACTATTTCTCTTTTATTGCCTCTAGTTATACAGGAGCATCCCAGTTATTTTAATTATACTTTCCTTTTTGCTGCTTACCTCAAGGATTTTTTTCTGCCCAAGCACTCCCTTGGATCTCCTTCTTTTGCCTCATCATTTGCATTTAGGACATAGATTTCATCAATGATTCCCTAATATTCTCTACTGGGCATCTTTAAAGAAGATTGTGTCATGTATCTCAATGCATGCACTGGGGTTATTTTAGGTCCCAGTTCTGTAAAAGTGCTGCAATAAACAAGTATCCCAAAGTCCTGTAAGATCATCGTGTTATAATAAAAGGCTCACTGTATCATAAGCACTGAGCCAAATTCAGTAAGGCTATTTCAAATTCATGATTCAATTTGTGCAACTAGGATCCTTTCACCAGGGTTCTTCCCCACTGCATTTCAGTAGGAAACCAGCAAAAGAAGTGGTGAATATTTTAAGTTAAGGATATACATTTGTAATTGGTTGGATCTAGTGCAATACTATACAAATCTGTTCAGAAGCTTATTCCCAGATAGGTGTGCATAGATTAAAGTAGCCATGGTTGGTTTGTGTGTGCAGCCTGAAGAAGAAATTCAAACATGTGGTGGAAGTGGGCATAAAGGAGTGGCCATAAGGTTATACATATTGGTGGAAATAATGCACACAAAATGTTTTTTTAGGGTGAAAATATTAGTGGAAACACTTGCAGGGTAGGAGTGGGGCTTAATGGAGAAATGGAGCCATGGTTGCATCTGGATCCCCAGGTGGGCAGAAAAATCCTGATCAGACCTACTTCTGGTAGCTGAACTGGATCCTTGGTTTGTCCATTTCCACTTTTTCCCTGATTGCTCTGCACCCCTGAAATATATTTGAGGTACAGTGGTACCTTGGGTTAACAACTTAATTCGTTCTAGAGGTCCATTCTTAAACTGAAACTGTTCTTAACCTGAGGTACCACTTTAGCTAATGGGGTCTCCTGCTGCCGCCACGCCGCCGCCACGTGATTTCTGTTCTCACCCTGAAGCAAAGTTCTTAACCCAAGGTACTATTTCTGGGTTAGTGGAATCTGTAACCTGAAGCGTCTGTAATCTGAAGCGTCTGTAACCCGAGGTACCACTGTATATGCTGGCAGTAGCTTCAGCCTAGGTGCAGACAGGACTCAGGAGCCGTAGAGTGGTGAAACGCAAATCTCCAGCTGCTGGAATCCAAGCAATGAGGCACAGCTGGATGGAAGGGCATGTCTGCCTTATCCAGACCCCATCCAGCAGAGCAGATTGGGGTTTGGATTGCTTTGTAAGTTAGTTGCACTTAGTTCCCACTGAAATCATCAAAACAAGTTAGTGATGATTTAATTAAAGATCCATTGCTTTCAGTTTAATTTCATTGCTAATTTAAATACCTTTTTAATCATTAAAAGAAGAAATGATATCTGAAACAGTTCACAAAACCCACCGCTAAACATCAATAAAAATACCTATAGGATATTATGACTGTTAGTCAACTTTCCTTTTTTGGGGGAGGTATTTCCTTAATGGAACTAAATACTGAGAGATAACTGGACTATTAGCCATTAGAACTTTGAGAAATGTTCTTACTGAACCTCAAGTCAACGCAACTTACCCTGTTCCACCTATATTGTCAATATCTCTTAAAGACAGGAAAGAAGTATACTCTTTTCCCATTTGCAATTCAAATGAACTGAATACTTCAACTGTCCAATTACTGCTTTATGACTTCACTTTTCATCATGGAATTCAAGGATATGTATTTCAATCCAAATACTTAACCTGGACCTACTAGACATCAACTAAATTTGATGCATCCTGTGCCCTCAGGTCATGCCCTGTCTACTTGTCCCAACCAGCTGCCACAAATCTGCAGTCTGCACAGATGTGGATTTCTAAGCAATGAAGCAGCAGTATCTACCATTCTGTGGGGCACATCAGGTACATGTCATCAGGTACACATAGTCTTCTGTCATCACAGAAAACCTGTTGTTGGAAAAGGGTGTTGTTCAAGTTAGAGGTTAAACGATGCCTTATGAGGAACGGCTAAGGGAGCTGGGCATGTTTAGCCTGCAGAAGAGGAGGTTAAGGGGTGATATGATAGCCATGTTCAAATATATAAAAGGATGTCACATAGAGGAGGGAGAAAGGTTGTTTTCTGCTGCTCCAGAGAAGCGGACACGGAGCAATGGATCCAAACTACAAGAAAGAAGATTCCACCTAAACATTAGGAAGAACTTCCTGACAGTAAGAGCTGTTCGACAGTGGAATTTGCTGCCAAGGAGTGTGGTGGAGTCTCCTTCTTTGGAGGTCTTTAAGCAGAGGCTTGACAACCATATGTCAGGAGTGCTCTGATGGTGTTTCCTGCTTGGCAGGGGGTTGGACTCGATGGCCCTTGTGGTCTCTTCCAACGCTATGACTCTATGACTCTATGATTCTCTACTCTATGAGAGGTACCCCTCCCTTTTGCTCCTTATTTCCTTTTCCACTGTTGTCTTCTTCCTTTGTCTCTGTTTTCCTCTTACCCAAAACCTATTCACAGATGCCAATTTGCAAAATTCATCAAATATTAACTCTACATTGAATATTCCATTCAGCCTCTTTGTGGACTTATGAATTACTCACACCATCCTTCCCCTCCACCCTTTTCTTCATAATCAGTCCAGAGAATCCCAGCTCTAACCCTGACAACAGATTTTCTGTTTGAATTCTGGTCTTTAAGCTATGGGACTTAAAGTAAAACAAAACTCCAAATGGCAAGACAAGCCTTGTTCAAACAGTATGAAGAGAAGGTCAACATGTTGGAAGGAGCGAAGGATGCTATCTCTGCACAGTGTAAACCTAACAAGGAGGAAACTAAACACATTTTCTCTCCTCTCCAAAAAATGAAATAGACCAGAATATTAATCTTTGCCAATCACACTTGAAATATAACCTAGCAAACATTTCCCTTCAATTCTCAAAGCAAGTTAAAACAAACCCCTAAACAGCAAAACCAAATAAGAAAAATGCAAATGGAAGATAACATGAAACATGACTGGCAAGCTAAAGAAAAATATATATGATTAAAAACTAGAATATTTTGGTTTCTATTTCTGAACACAAAACTAGTTGTAAAATATGAGCATTGGGTACAGTAGAGTATTATTTATTCAATATGTAGAAACATCTAACAAAGGTTTCTTCTGCAAAAAAATGGCTTGTTTGAAAGGCAGAGAGTGCATCTTAGCATAGTGTTATGTCAGAAATGCCTCCTGTGGTTCTTTTGACCATTCTCCATCCACTTTTGAGAAAAGGAACTGCATTCAAAAATGATGAAAAGGCAGAGAAAATGGCAGTGAAATTGGGTGGAATGCAATAGTTTTTTCCTATTTACCTTACTTCTGAGGTGGCCGAAGGGTGCTTGTGCATGTCCTGGCTTTCATTTTCAAATAATCTCTGTCATATTCTGTACCTTGCAGCCTTCCTGGGTGCTTCCCTCCCTTGATCTCCTTCAACTGGATTTTCCGTGAGCATGAGGTGGCAAGACTGCTCAAAAATCTGTCTGACAGCTACTCTTTTTTAAAAAAGTGAAGTCTTTTTACTTTTAAAGAAATCAGTAAAGAAATCAATTGTAGTTTTTAAAGAAAAGGTAAAAGGAAGAACTTAGCTCAAAAACAAATCCAGTGATTGTACTGATTTCAAGCAACCCCAGAGTTGGCCACGACTGGACCTAATGGTCAGGGGTCCCTTTACCCCTTTACAAGGACTCAGTAGTCAGCATCCCCAGCTTCCGGTGCCCTCCTTAAAAGCTGAAGGGAAGATGTTGTGATTCAACTTCTTCCATGGGACTTTCCAGATCAATGAGAGCAGGCATCTGGGGAGGCTGGAGAGCACTGGAGAACATATAAATGAAAAAGAAACACACACAAACCCATGGCCAGCTTGCTTAAACCCACACCCACAAACATTTAAGGTAAATTCTAAAGTGTACCATGAAAGAGGCAGAAAAATGAAATCTCTTTTATGGGGGGGGCTCTTTTAAGAAACTGGAAGACAGATTTCAGCACAGCACTATTTTGGTCATCAGAGAGTACAATTTAGACTGAGGAGGTTGGAATGCAAACCCTTACTGAGCCATAAAGTTTGCCAGGATACCTTGTGCCAGTCACCATATCTCAGGCCACACTTCCTCATACTGTAGGGTTAATTTGAGGGGGAAATAGGATAAGTCTCTGAATGCTTTTGTGAGATCCTTGTGGAATAGTGCCTCTACAATTTATTATATACTAATAAATAAAATCTGGCTACCCCTGGATGTAACCTACAACAAACTGAAATGAACAGAGGGTTCAACCCCCAATACACATAGGCTACGTATAGCCATGTGATCATCTCACTAGTCTTCCCACAGGCAACACCAGTGCTTTTTTTCTTGGGGTACGCAGGGGTACACATGCCCCTAAACATTTTGTGAATCTAAGTTTGGCCTCATTGAGGGGCAGTATTTCAATATGAGTAGGAAAATGAGAGTACCCCTAAACATTTTTTTACCAAAACAAAAAAGCACTGGAAAATACTATCCAATTATTCTTTTTCAGGGGAGTTGGAATGTGGCAAAGATACCCCAATTAAAGTTGGGGGCAATGTTTTCAGCTAAGGAGTCACTCCGCTGCATACTTGGGGATCTTACAGCTTCATGATGAGCTTCATGGTGAGGTTTTCTGGGTTAGGTTTAGTATACCTAATATACAAGCTCTATTTAGTTGCTCTTCTTTTCATGATATTAATATTGGGAGGCTGCATGTGTTAATGGACCATCCCACTAGCCCTGCTCTGCTGTTTCATCCCCTACTGGTTTCAACACCATTCTGTCTATGTGTTGAGGGAAGGTCTGAAGGAGAGAAAGTCTGCAGAATATGTGTAGCCCATTCCTAATTTGCAGGAGACACAGTGGGGTCCAGCGCTCACATGGGAAGAAAAATGTCTGAATAAAGCTACTGTCCTACTTTTCTCTGATAGTATATAACACAATTTGGGGGCAGTGAAATTGCTGCAAAATACTTACAAGTTGCATAAATCCATTTTCTCCCTGTTCTTTAACTATACAGCTTGCATACATTCCCTTACGGGACCCTCCACAGATTTGGAAGTAAGCCACCTTCCTGATTCCTTCTCCACAGAAACCCCAGAATATAAAGTCTGTTTTAATTTTGTATTCACAGCCCAGGAATTCTTCTAAGAAAGGCTTCCAACTGCCATACAGAGTCAGTAAGCAATACACCAGGAGGCTGATACGATGGGAGTAAAGGGAGATTCTTCTATTATATTGTTTATTGACTCTGTACTGCAGTTGGAAGCCTCTCTTAGAATGGCTGATGTGAAGGGATAAAATAGGAGATAAAAAGTAGAAGCAACTTTTCCCCAGGTATTTCCTGTGGAGATAACAATAAATAGCTTTCTTGAGAGTGGGGGCAAATTATGAGGCATGAGAATGAATGGCTGTGCTTGAACATGCCAAGTCTAGAAAAGTTGTCATGATTAGACAATTGCAATGTAATGTTATGTGTTTGGGCCTCAGAATTTGGGGGTGCAGGGACACCCATAATTCCTGGAATTAGTAAAAGTTGGGATCAATCAAGATTTGATTATCTCTGTGCCAAACACTGCTGAATTAAGTTTAGGATGACAAGCTAGCCTGACATAGCTGGCCAGGAGTAAACCATTAAGAAACAAAGGCTGAAATTGCCAGTCATTAACCCATCAATAGAAGCCATCCATATGGTTTTCCCAGTAGTAATGTATGGAAGTGAAAGCTGGACCATAAAGAAGGCTGATCACGGAAGAATTTATGCTTTTGAACTATGGTGCTGGAGGAGACTCTTGAGAGTCCCATGGACTGCAAGATCCCATGGACCTATCCATTCTTAAGGAAATCAGCCCTGAGTGCTCACTGGAAGGCCAGATCGTGAAGCTGAGGCTCCAATACTTTGGCCACCTCATGAGAAGAGAAGGCTCCCTGGAAAAGACCCTGATGTTGGGAAAGATTGAGGGCACAAGGAGAAGGGGACGACAGAGGAAGAGATGGTTGGACAGTGTTCTTGAAGCTACAAACATGAGTCTGACCAAACTGCGGGAGACAGTGGAAGACAGAAGTGCCTGGCATGCTCTAAACGACTAAACAACAACAACAACAGAAGCCATCCACAAGGGAGGAGATTGCCGGGCACTGAGGGCAGTTGCTGAGATACAGTGGGTGATGATATAAGTGGAAGGAGAAGTTGCATATAGCAAGGGTTTTTGAGAAGCAGAAGCAGGGAGGCAAAAACCATGTCGGCTGTGATGGGAATTGGGGTTGCTTGTGCGTAAACTGCAAACTGCTCCAAGCTGGTCATATAGCTAAACCTTTCCCTGGTTTGACAGCCCTTACAACGCGACTGTCTTAGTCACTGGCAGAATCCGTCAGTGGGCGTCTCCTAAACTTTCTCCAACATAGAAATTCTTTGACTCCAAGTCTCCTTCTAGATTCTTTGCACGGAAGCCTTCTGCGCAGTGTGGGCGTGCCAAGCGGAGATCCTGTGCTCTCTCCGCTGATTTCACTGGAAGAGTCTCGGAGCCTCCCCTCCGCAGTACTCTCAGCCTCCCCTTTCTCCCTGGTGTCCCCTGGATTTATTTCCCCAGCGGAAGCTCTCTCTCTCTCCTTGCTAGTTCCCTCCCCTGCATCATTGGAGCGTCTTACCTCTCCTCTTGCCTCTGATGGCAGTTCCCTGACATCGGCCAACTGGAAGAAGAAGAAGAGTTTGGATTTGATATCCCGCCTTTCACTCCCCTTCAGGAGTCTCAAAGCGGCTAACATTCTCCTTTCCCTTCCTCCCCCACAACAAACACTCTGTGAGGTGAGTGGGGCTGAGAGACTTCACAGAAGTGTGACTGGCCCAAGGTCACCCAGCAGCTGCATGTGGAGGAGCGGAGACGCGAACCCGGTTACCCAGATGGAGTAGGTGCTTACAAAGAAACACAGAGATGGTTGTTTGAATCTAACGCTGTGCTTATGGAAGAAGCTGGTTCCTCTTGAGCTGTGAATGTTGTGCATCCCTCCATCCCAGAGTCAGGTTGTATAGCTAGATAAATAAACTATATATCATAATGACACCATAGTCCCTATTGTGCCTCATTGCAAAGGAAACACAAACCCTGGTTAAGTGCCAAGAGTCCTGGAATCTTACATTGCTCAGAGATTGGGGTGACCCATAACATTGGGCCATTTTGAAGACTGCTGAGTAACTGGAGTTAGTCCACAATGCAGTGACTAAGTGGCCAGTTGGGACCAGTTGATGGGAACTTACCTTGCCAGAGCTTAAGGCTGCAATGCTGTACCCAGTAGCATGGGAGTAGGATCCATTGAGCTCAGTGTGATATACTTCTGAGTAGGCATACATAGGATTGTGCTGCATTGTGATTCTTTTCCATTTCCAGGCATCTTAATAATAAACTTGTCGATTAGCTTGTTCCATTCAACAAGGATCAGTTTGGTTGGTGGTATGAACATGTATTCTCTCTCTCTCTCGCTCTCGCTCTCTCGCTCTGACACACACACATATATACACACATATATGAATGAGCTCTCTCACATGAAACAGATGACTAATGGAAGAGCGTGGAGTTTAAAACAGCCAAGTGTGTGTGTATGTGTGTGTCCCTTCTCACTGAACTCAAACAATGTATAAAGAGTGTGTGTGTGGAGTAACAGTGAGACCAAAACCAAACACAGAGTTTTGAGTAAAGCAAGGATAAAGCAACACTGAGGGTTTTTGTTAAAACAAAAACAAAACAACCAGTTTTAACAAGGAGAAACAGTAGAGATGGTACAACACAGAAGCTAACACCAAAAGCTATCACAATGGAGCCTTTCCCAATTCCCTTGTTTTAAACTGTCCTCAGTGTTAGTCCCTGCTCACCCCACACAAAGCTCTAACATTGTTTAAAATCAGTTTTTCCTCCCTTGTTTTCTGCTTTATTTAAACCTCTTATGTTGTTTGAAACCCCCATTTCCCCCAGCACCCCTCCAACCTCTTTGAAGGGATGCAGGTGGTGCTGTGGTCTAAACCACTGAGCCTCTTGGGCATGCTGATCGGAAGGTCGGCAGTTTGAATCCCCATAACAGAGTGAGCTCCCGTTGCTCTGTCCCACCTCCTGCCAACCTAGTAGTTCGAAAGCACACCAGTGCAAGTAGATAAATAGGTAATGCTGTGGCAGGAAGGTAAGCAGTGGTTTCTGTCATGGTGTTCCGTTGTGCCAGAAGCGGTTTAGTTATGCTGGCCACACGACCCGGAAAGCTGTCTGTGGACAAACGCTGGCTCCCTTGGCCTGGAAGCAAGATGAGTGCCGCAACCCCATAGTCACCTTTGACTGCACTTCTGCACTTTGCATTTCTGGTGCAACAGAACACCATGACGGAAGCCACTCCACACAGAAACACCATTTACCTTCCCACCACAGTGGTACCTATTTATCTATTTGCACTGGGATGCTTTTGAACTGCTAGGTTGACAGGAGCTGGGACAGAGCAACGGGAGCTCACCCCATTACAGGGATTTGAACCACTGACCTTCTGATCAGCAAGCCCAAGAGGCTCAGTGGTTTAGACCACAGCGCCACCCACGTCCCTTAAATAGTCATACTAGTAGTGATTGTTGCAATATCAGATAATGAACATTCTATCATTTTGTTTGCCGTGGGCCTTAGGTTTAGCAAAGCTGCATCCACAGAGAACAGACCAACGAACCTTAAAATGAAAAAGTTTGTGAATGTCGGGTCAACAAACAAATTGGAAATTCCATTATCTTATAGTTCATATAAAATGTTCAATGCTATTATGAGCCTTACTAATCTATTTGTCTTAGTAGCATCTTGTGGTTTCAAAGGTTAATTATAGGTCATATTTTTTTTAATGGGTTTTAAATTTGCTTCCTTTTAGCCGTATTGAGTTTTCTCTTGCTCTATTAATTTGGGGCAGAGTAAATAGGAGCTCCCAATTGTCTTTAGCTGGATCATTCATTTCATATTTCTATCAATAGGCCAGGCTGCCACATGAGAGAGGTTCATTACCGCTCAGCAACATTGACAGCATTACCAAGATCAAAAGACAATGGGAAATTCAACCAAGGAAACAGACATAGAAATGCACATATATTTACACAGTAAAGGTGGAAGAATTTGCGCTTCACCAAGAATCTCATTCTCTTTGCCTTGTTGACAACCTTCATGTTGACAGCCACATGTTCACTGCGCAGAGAATTGTCTCATCTGGTATCTACCTCATCCTATACCTTTTCAAATATCACCTCCATTTATACTGTATTGCACTCCCCATTTGGGGAGAAAAATATGTATGGCTGGCACACAGAAGGTCTCAGTTTCAGTTCCTGGCATCACTAATTAAAGGTGTTACATGATGATGGGAAAGATCCCTGTTTGAGACCATGGAGAGCTGGTGACAGTCAGCGTAGAGAATGGCTGTGTACACACTATGTATTTAAAATATAGTCAAAGCACAGTCAACTGCCCTGTATGCCCTATGTATTTAAAATATATGTCCTATGTATTTAAAATATAGTCAAAGCACAGTCAACTGCCCTGAGTTTGCAGGGCAGCAGTTGAAGAAGGAGCATCTTTTAGATTTAGGGGAGCTAGTCTCAAACGTTTGTTGGGGGAGACCTAGGGGTTTTTTTTGTGGGGGAAGTTATTTGTCCTGTCTTCAAGCTTTTTATGATGGAGGACCTCTGTAGCCACCCCCAACGACACGATCTCAAGATGGAAGGGGAGGGAACAGCTGCAGTCGCCTGCGATTCCTGCGCAATGTTTGCCATCTTGCCAAAGGTTGCAGGAAGCTTTACCTGCAGCAATTGCATGTTGATTGCCCTTTTAAAAGACAAAGTCCAGCAACTGGAGGAACGTGTAGCTACGCTCCAAAGAATTAGAGAGCTGGAGCTCTTCTTGGAAGCAACAGAGCACACCGTCCCCACCAAGGAGGAGACAGGGGACTCCCCTGAGAAGGAGGCTAGTTCACCAACACAGGAGCCAGATATATGGAGAAACGTGACTCAAAGAAGTAGGAGGCCCAGGCTTCACTCTGATTGTTTAGAAATACACAATCGCTTTGAGGTCCTCTCCCCTAGCATGGAAGACGGAGAGCAGCCTCCATTTGAGGATCTCTCCCTCATTACAGTCGATCAGGTATATGAAGACGAGCAGCAAAGTCAGTCCTCAGGGAATGTGCAGGTGACCTTGGAACGGACAGCTCACGGAAGAACCCCGACCAAACCCAAGAGGAGGCGTGTAGTGGTGATAGGGGATTCCCTACTGAGGGGAACAGAAGCAGTGATCTGTGGGCCTGACAAGATGTCTCGGGAAGTGTGTTGTCTCCCCGGGGCTAAGATCCAAGATGTAACTGAACGACTGCAAGGAATCATAAAACCCACTGACAATTACCCCTTCCTCTTGATTCATGTGGGAACCAATGACACTGCAAGCAATAGCCTCCAGAAGATCAAAAGAGACTACGAGGCTCTCGGCAGGAAATTGAAGCAACTAAATGCACAAATTGTCATCTCGTCTGTCCTCCCAGTTGAACGACGTGGCCCAGGGAGAGAGGGGAAAATAGTGGAAGTGAACAGCTGGCTTCGCAAATGGTGTAAACAGGAACGGTTTGGATTCTTAGATCACGGACTGCAGTTTCTTGAAGATGGACTTTTGGCAAGTGATGGGCTGCACCTCACAACAGTTGGGAGAAATGTTTTTGCCAAAAATCTCAGAAACCTCATCAGGAGGGCTTTAAACTGACTAATGTGGGGGAGGGAGACAGTGCTCCTGAAGGTAGGAGTTTATCAATTAATGAAGATGATCATCCAGATGTCATAGACCAAATGGAGCAAACAGCACGCGGACCTAGTGGTGGGAGGAAAAAATCCTTAAATAAAATAAAATAAAAAATCCTTAAATAAGAGACACGGGGGAATGATTAATGGACTTCAATGTCTGTACACTAATGCGCAAAGCATGGGAAATAAACAAGATGAGCTTGAGCTCTTGGTACAGCAAACTAAATATGACATAATAGGCATCACTGAAACCTGGTGGGATAAGTCCCACGATTGGAATGTAATAATGGGGGGATACAATCTATTTCAGAGAAACAGACCAGACAAGAAAGGAGGAGGAGTGGCGTTATATGTCAGGGATGTGTATACCTGTGAAGAGATCCAAGATTTAGATCCTCAAAGCCAAAGTGAGAGCATTTGGGTCAAAATTAAGGGAGAGAAGAATAACAGAGACCTCATTGTGGGAGTTTACTATAGATCCCCAAGCCAAACGGAGGACATAGATGATGCCTTCCTGGAACAGATGGCCAAGCATGCAAAAGGAAGGGAGATAGTAGTAATGGGGGACTTCAATTACCCGGATATTTGTTGGACGTCAAACTCAGCCAAGAGCATAAGGTCAAACAGATTCCTCACTGGCCTTGCAGACAACTTCATTGTCCAGAAAGTGGGAGAAGCAACAAGAGGAACAGCCATTTTAGATCTGGTCCTAACCAATGTTGATGACCTGGTTAGTGGGGTAGAAGTGGAAGGATCATTAGGCGCGAGTGATCATGCTCTTCTGAAGTTTACTATACAGCGGAAAGGAGCAGCCAAGCATACTAGGACTCAATTTCTTGACTTTAAGAAAGCCGACTTCATAAAACTTAGGGAAGTGCTGGGTGAGATCCCATGGACAACAATACTAAAAGGAAAGGGAGTTCATGATGGCTGGGAGTTTGTTAAGAGGGAGATAGTAAAAGCACAACGTCAGGCAATACCAATGAGACAGAAACATGGAAGGTGCCTAAAGAAGCCAGGGTGGCTATCTAAAGAACTTTTAACTGAATTAAGATTAAAAAAGGATGTGTACAAAAAATGGAAAAGGGGGGAAACCACCAAAGAGGAATTCAAACAAATAGCCAGCACGTGTAGACACAAAGTCAGAAAAGCTAAAGCACAGAATGAACTCAGGCTTGCTAGAGAGGTTAAAAGCAACAAAAAGGGCTTTTATGGGTATGTTCGTAGCAAAAGGAAGAACAAAGAAACAGTGGGGTCACTCAGAGGAGAAGATGGTGAAATGCAAACAGGGGACACAGAAAGGGCTGAACTCCTCAATGCCTTCTTTGCCTCAGTCTTCTCCGATAAAGAAAACAATGCCCGACCTGAAGAATTTGGAGCAAATGATTCAGCAAAGGAAACACAGCCCAGAATAACTAAGGAGATAGTACAAGAATACTTGGCTAGTTTAGATGTATTCAAGTCTCCAGGGCCAGATGAACTGCATCCAAGAGTATTAAAAGAACTGGCAGATGTGATCTCAGAACCACTGGCAGTCATCTTTGAGAATTCCTGGAGAACAGGCGAAGTCCCGGCAGACTGGAGGAGGGCAAATGTTGTCCCTATTTTCAAAAAGGGGAAAAGAGAGGACCCAAATAATTACCGCCCAGTCAGTCTGACATCAATACCAGGGAAGATTCTGGAGCAGATCATTAAGCAAACAGTCTGTGAGCACCTAGAAAGGAATGCTGTGATCACCAATAGTCAGCATGGATTTCTGAAAAATAAGTCATGTCAGACTAACCTGATCTCATTTTTTGACAGAATTACAAGCCTGGTAGATGAAGGGAACGCAGTGGATGTAGCCTACCTTGATTTCAGCAAGGCATTTGACAAGGTGCCCCATGATATTCTTGTAAAGAAGCTGGTAAAATGCGGTCTTGACTATGCTACCACTCAGTGGATTTGTAACTGGCTGACTGACCGAACCCAAAGGGTGCTCATCAATGGATCCTCTTCATCCTGGAGAAGAGTGACTAGTGGGGTGCCACAGGGTTCTGTCTTGGGCCCGGTCTTATTCAACATCTTTATCAACGACTTGGATGATGGACTCAAGGGCATCCTGATCAAATTTGCAGATGACACCAAACTGGGAGGGGTGGCTAACACCCCAGAGGACAGGATCACACTTCAAAACGACCTTGACAGATTAGAGAACTGGGCAAAAACAAACAAGATGAATTTTAACAGGGAGAAATGTAAAGTATTGCACTTGGGCAAAAAAAATGAGAGGCACAAATACAAGATGGGTGACACCTGGCTTGAGAGCAGTACATGTGAAAAGGATCTAGGAGTCTTGGTTGACCACAAACTTGACATGAGCCAACAGTGTGACGCGGCAGCTAAAAAAGCCAATGCAATTCTGGGCTGCATCAATAGGAGTATAGCATCTAGATCAAGGGAAGTAATAGTGCCACTGTATTCTGCTCTGGTCAGACCACACCTGGAGTACTGTGTCCAGTTCTGGGCACCACAGTTCAAGAAGGACACTGACAAACTGGAACGTGTCCAGAGGAGGGCAACCAAAATGGTCAAAGGCCTGGAAACGATGCCTTATGAGGAACGGCTAAGGGAGCTGGGCATGTTTAGCCTGGAGAAGAGGAGGTTAAGGGGTGATATGATAGCCATGTTCAAATATATAAAAGGATGTCACATAGAGGAGGGAGAAAGGTTGTTTTCTGCTGCTCCGGAGAAGCGGACACGGAGCAATGGATCCAAACTACAAGAAAGAAGATTCCACCTAAACATTAGGAAGAACTTCCTGACAGTAAGAGCTGTTCGACAGTGGAATTTGCTGCCAAGGAGTGTGGTGGAGTCTCCTACTTTGGAGGTCTTTAAGCAGAGGCTTGACAACCATATGTCAGGAGTGCTCTGATGGTGTTTCCTGCTTGGCAGGGGGTTGGACTTGATGGCCCTTGTGGTCTCTTCCAACTCTATGATTCTATGATTCTATGATTCTATGATTCACAGGTCCCCCCCCACCAAAATATTCTGGTTTACCCCTCATAGTGCTGCAGTTCCCAACACCCTTAACAAACTACAATTACCATTATTCTTTGATTGAATGTGACTTAAAAACATGGTGTATGTATAGCCAGTAATGGGCTAGAGCAAAGATAGTAAACCTGTGGAATCCCTGGTGTTGCTGGACTACAACTCCCATCATGTCTGACCATAGATTGTACTGGCTGGAACTGATGGGAGTTTAAACCCCAGAGAAGGTCATAGATTCCCCATCCCTGAGGAAGGACAAGATTACTAACCAGGAGTAAGGCAGCTTCCTGTGTTCTGGCCATTTGCCTGAATGGTATGGAAAGTAATGGTCATGCACTGTCAGTTTCCTTTTCGGGAGACAGAACACGAGGCTCTTATAGAGGTTTTCAGTATCTTCTTATTTACACGTTGAAGTGACCAGTGTGGCATGTTGGTGCAGCAGAGCTGGCCACCCAGTCGTGACATCAGTGCCACATACAAGGATGTTGTGAGGACAGGGCAGCGATGAAGGCAGATAAGCAGAGGCATGCTGGTGAGAGTTTGCCTCTGTGAGTGTGGCTATGCCACCATGACCCTGCCCTGCGCCAATTCCATCTATGACATCAACCACTTCATGCATTAAGTAGATTAAGCATGTTGATTATATGAGGCTGGTTATTGCACACTCCGTTCCTGCCCTAGAGCAAACAGCATGCCCTCATATACCTCTTTTCAGCACCTTGCAAATCCCAAAATTCAATCTTCTTTCTTTTGCTACATTTGAATTGCTAAAGTGTTTGTGTTCAACCTCACCCAAACAAGTGGTGTTATGTGCAATAGCTAGTTGCCACCAGACGTCAAATCACTGCAATGCAGTGTTTAAACTACAAAGGACACAGATGGGAACCACAGATGATTTAGCTACTCTTTGCAAAAGGCTACAGGAGGCACATGATTTGGCTATAAATAAGAGAGGCAGGAGGCATGTGGCTTTCATTAAGGGCATCCCTGCCTTTTCTCCCACACTTCAAGCATTGCCAAGTGCTCATTTAAGTAATCCTTGTCATCAATGCCCATCTATAGTGAGTAGCTATGCAGAAACCTCAGCAAAGGTCATCTCCTCAGATTTGTGCAGCTACATCTCCTTACATTTGTACAGCTACAACAGCACATTTCCCCCTGTATTCTTTCCTCTGATTTATGGGTTTTGCAGTTATTGTTCTGTGTAAACTTGTTATTTGCTGGAATAGGCTTCTTTCTGAAATGCAACCTTGATTACTCATTTTCTGTTTTGTTTTCTCTGAGCTTTTTCTAGACACTTGGCTGCCACTCAGGATCTGAGTTTGAAAAGGGCTTTGAATAGCTGCAGGAGGGGAGTAGAAATATACTAATTCAAAGGGGAGAGAGAGGGAAAAGTCAAAATACTGATGCCAATGCATTTCCAGGAAACTCAGCAAATGCACTGATATTTTTTCGCAACTGAAGAGAATGGGGAGAATCACTTTGATTAGATTAGATTCCTTAATGTGGATGCAAACAAAAAGTGGCCAATGATACTGCAAGTAAATAGCTGGTATTAGACTGGGCCAGAGCTGTTAGCTCTTGGCATAAGCCTGAGGGTGAGAGCTAAAGGGCACTTGCTCTGTGGCTCTTTGCTTGGGGCCACAGCTTAGGGCCACTGTCAGGGCCAGATTAAGACCTTTAGAAGTCCTAAGCACTGAAAAGAGCATGGCACCCTCATATGTAATTAAAGAGCATTTACACAACATACACTATTTCTGCATATGTGTGGAAAAATGACAACTCAGTTGCATATAACTCAGAAGAATATATCAATAATAAAACAGTTATTGCCACACATGACAGGATCTGATTTATTATTCATTTATTTGTTTATTTCATGAAATGTATACACCAATCAATGATGATTTCCTCCCATTATTTCAGTCTACATTAGTAGGGTGTACCCTGGTTTGAGTGGGAATAAGTAATAGAAATAGAAAAATGGGGGGCAGTGTGTAGAGGAGTGCTAGAAAGTTATGATTTTCCCCATGATTAGCACTTCAATATTTTAAAAAAATCAAATGTCAGAGTCTTTTTTAAACAGCAACAACAACTCCTCATGTCCCTGCTTTGTTGGCACCTCAGCATGTGGTTAGTCTGCCTGTTGGGTAATCCGGCATGGGTGACTTTCTTGGGTGAATAAAATGAAGGGGTGCTGGGTAAAGAGACCAACATCAGGAGGCTCAACATTTCTATTTGTCCCAACACACCACTACCATGGAGCTTCATAAAGACTGCTGGTTAGAAGGCAATGCTGGAAAGAGCATTTTTGAATTGTTTCTCCAAGAATTAAAGACATCAGATAATATTCTAAATGTGGCTGGTGTGGGCTAATGGTACTGTTTTTTCTTTACCTCTTATAAGAGGTAGCCAATGGATCTGTGATGTGTTTAAAATGCCTCCCCATGGTAGCAACAATGCAGAACACATTAAAGGCTTTTTCTCACAGCACTTCCTATAATTCCCATGTGACCAAGCAATGTCTCAGTGCGAGGAGCCCCATACTGTGAGCACAAACAAGGCTTTCTCTTTTCATATTGCTAAAAATGAAGTCTGCCTGCAACTTCAAATCTGAATTCTAGAGTTTCAAATTAGATCAAACACACAGCTTTATGCTGGCTTGGCCCCTCTGAAAACATTCAGACTTCCTGCTTTAGAAACTCTTTAGGCCCATTTGATCTCATAGTTTGATATTTCACTTGCCCATGCTGCATTTCACAGCTGCCCCATAATTTCCTTCTCCAATTCAGGCTCTCCTTGCACTATCAATTACCTTGCAGAACTGTTGAGCCTCCAGCTATGTTATTCCCTGCAAGGAATTCACTTTCCTTTAAAGTACATCTAGAAAAATAAATGCTTTGCAGTTTCAAGAAAACTTTATCTTGCAATATGTTAAATGGAAATGATCCGCTTTTCCATTTGCACTGCCCTTAGCCAGAGCAAATTAAAAGAGTGAGTATGTAGTGGGGGAGGGCAGGAATCCAAAACAAGTCTGCAGCTAGTTCTTTTTAGAAAGTTCTGTGCTTACAAATTTTTCATCAGTAATAGGCAAGAGGCCGGCTATTGCTGTTATCATTGTGTGTAATGCAACTCTATGCTGCTTGACAGATGGGATCAAGGGAGCTGGGCAATAAATCATTCATTGCCCTTAGTGTTAATATCATCCCTTCCCTCCATCATAAAAGAGGGGGGGAAATAACTAAACTCACTAATAGTGGCTGTTTCCATCACTTTAACTGCAGCCGAATCCTGTTTCTATTTTGCCCTTCAATCCTACAAATCACAAAGGACCACCTGAGGTTTTATAATCTCCTAAAACTGCAGACTGGGAGATAACGCCACTTATCTCCCCAAAATATTTCATCCCACTAAAATGATTCATTGTGGCATTTGACTGAAGCTTGCCTCTACCAAGATTTTAAATGAACCATCACATCTTTGCCTAGATTTATCTTGAAATCCCGATATACTTTTAAAAGGAAATGCATGCCTGTGACTATTAGAAAAGAACAAAGTCCCAAACTCTCTCTGATGCATGCACGCATGCATCCACACACATTGACACAATATCTTATACGTTCAGCTTCAATGATACTTAAAATAAGAATGAAGGGATAACCCTGCTGGATCAATCCTATCTAGCCCAGCACTCTGGTCTCACAGTGGCCAAACAGATGCCCACTGGAAGCCTGCAAGCAAGGCCTGACTGCCAAGTGCTGTTCCCACTTGCGATTCCCAACAGTTGGAATTCTGTAAGCTGCTTGTAGACACTTTCACAAAAGTCTAATAAATAGTTATAGTGGTACTAATAATGATGATCAGAGGCATACTGCCTCCAGTGGTGGAGATGGAATACAGCCACCATGGATAAGCCTTAAATTCCATGAAAATGTGATAACCTGGGAACCTTATGATGCCTCAGGATCAAATAAGATGTTAGTACTGATTACATAGTATACCACTTCATCATCATCATCATCATCATCATTATTATTAGCCAGGAGCAGGGACAATTTCTTAGAACCAAATCACATGGGGAGGGAAGGCTTAACACACACACAGTCATGATCCAGTGAAAATGAAAATCTTCCTCCTGGCATTTAGCTTGTAGGAGAAAGCCTCCCATTGCCACCAAATGGGGGGATTGGGGCAATTTTCATTGTGTCCATTGCTGCAAAAAGAAGGGTTTAACTTTTCCTGGCCACATGCTGAGGTCCAACTGCAAACAGTGCCTGAACCTAATGATTATATTAGATTATGACTCTGTTGGCTGCATATTAGTTTCTGGGCTCCATTCAAATTGCTGATTTTGACCTATAAAGATGCATGCAGATCAGCACTCCATGATCATAGGGGCTGTCTCTGCCCACATGAGATGGATTTAGGGAAGCACAACCAGTTCACCCACACTGGGCACTGAGCCGAGAGAGCACCACAGGTGATGCCTCAACAATGACAAACAACAGAAGGCAAGAGACGGGGGTGCCAAATTTTGGTGTCACACAGGGCACCACTGAAATGTAAAAGCACAAAGTCCACCACTACACATGAACCTACTCAGACCCTGTGTTCATCATCTGAAGTTCTTCTCTGCATGCCCCTTCCAATGAAGGTGCAGATATAGCAACAATGAATATTTTCCCTGGGAAGGTATGCCGGCTGCAATCATTATCAACTGTTAGTCACCAGTTGAAGACATTCCAGCTTACCCTGCAATTTGGTTCATAATCTAGATCATATGGTATGGTGATACCCAAATCTGTTATGATGTTCATCTTTTAGTTGGATGTGATAAGATTCAGCCTTTTTATAATATCGAAGAATTAGCCCTTTTAGTAAATTTTATTATATTTTTATGTTTCTTTTAAACTTCGTACTTGTATGTTGTTGTTTTACCATTGTAAGTTACTTTGAGACATTTTGTGTAGAAAGTGACGAATGAATGAATGAACAAAGCCAGTCACCTACTGGCTCGAAATTTAACAGAGTTTTCTGTATATTCACATGCTTCTGAAAATATTATCTTGAGGTCTTGCTGTACCTAACTGCTTTTTATCCTTAGAGCAGTGCAGCCTGGAATGTATCTCCTGTCAATTTCAAATAACACAGTTTGGGAATGGATTTGTGAAGATGTTTGTGTGATCATTTCCCTTCTTCTAAGCTCTGTCCCTTCATTATAGACATCTCTCTGAGACTAAAGCTGAAGGTAGCAAGGCAGCACAGATGAGATTTGTGGCATCTATCCATAAAGAGGGGTAAAAAAAACATTGATTGATTGGCTGATTGATTTGACACAGTGGTACTACTCCCCATTCCCAGGTAATTGAATTAGGCATGGCAAAGCACGGCTATAAAGAGGTTTTAAACATATCCCTTTGATTTTAATGGGGCAGCAGATCACAGAAACCATGAGGGTGCCTTTGTACTCTCTGCCTAAAAGATTTCACCCACGATGCCTCCAAATTAAGAAGCTCATCTTTGTGTTCCAGCTTGTTTTTAATCTTTATAAGCAACAAATATGTTTCTCACTAGGCTGCAGTGGCTGTCAAAACCTGTTTGGAAAAAGGAACAGCAACAGAACCACTTAAAAGTATAAAGGAACTGGCAGGGGGCCTGTGATAGTGAATGGTATCTCCCCTGGAATCCACTACAAACATTGACAACATAGGCCCCTTTACATTTGTAGTAAACTTTAGCCTCTCAGAGAAATATATATGATGAAGAGAAGAAGAAGTCTGAGGAGGGGATCATACAAAAGCTTTACAAATATCTTCCCCAAGTATGCTATTTTAAATGATGGGAGATACTTCAGGTACCTTCGCTGCTTGAAGATAAAAAAAGAATAAAGGAACTAGGCTCAATTTGGACAAGAAATAGAAGAGTAGGGGGGGGGGGGAAAGCACCTGATTGTTCAAACAATGCTTTTGCCCTTGTAAAAGATGATAGTAAAGCTAAAATCACTTAATATAATTATTGAAAGACCACTGAGAATACATTCTTCCAAGTCAAGTTAAGACTTCTAACTGTTTCCACTGATGCCAACAAATGATTGTATCCACAATATGTGCAATGCACCAAGGGATTCTTTTTTTTAGTTAGGGATGGATCCAATCATTGTTAGGTCCTATGGGTCAGTTAAGCAAGTGCTGAAATAATTCCCATTGAAATGAATAGGATTTAAATGTGCTTAATCTTTGACTTGGATAATGGTGATTTATTGAGCCTTGAGAACATGTTACCTAACCACTTTCCAATAGATATTCAGATGGGTGCACATGTTTATTCCGGGGGTAGCCATTTAAAAAGCAGACAAACCCATGTCATGTAGACAAGTAACTAGACTCTAGAATCTGGAACTGGGATAGCCTTCATGTTGCTGAACTCCAACTCAAATAAAGCACAGCTACCATAAAGGATGACGGGAGTTGTAATCTAACAACATATGGAGGGAATCCTGTTGTCAAACATGCTCTGCACCAACCCATCATTCTGACTGGGACTGAGAAAGAAAGAAGGAGGAGCAAAAGGTTATGTGTGATTGAAGCAATAAATGCGAATTGGATTGGACATCAGAAATAAACAACAAAAAGGAATGTTTCAAACTGGTTTTGGTGTCAATGAATCTATCAAGGTAAATCCTGAAAATACTAGAAAAAGAAAATCAGAGACAGCATGTAATTCATTTCTTTGTTTTGTATAAGTTTGTCTGTCTACCTTTCTGTCTACAGCCTGTCTTCTGATTGAAACCTGGGATTATGATTAAACTCCAGGACTATGCAGTGATAAGAATATCAGATTGGTACTGGAAAAGTGGACACTCAAATCTCATATTTAAATAGAGATGACCTTGGGCCAGTCACTACTTCTCAGACTTGCTACCTCACAGAAATGTTATGAGGATAAGAAAAGGTGGAAGAAAACCACACACACCACCATGAGCTTCTTGGAGGGAAGGATTAAGTCAATGAATCATATGTTTTCTAATTGATGATCGGCTGATTACTTAATTAAATTAACATGCATATACATTGCATAAATGACAGTTTTGGAAATATATATATATATATATATATATATATATATATATATATATTTGCTTTCGTAGATTTTCACGGGTACAGGAATGCAGGTTTTGGTGTCTTCGGGTGTCTTCCCGTGTAAGAGTCGGGGTGTCTGTGCGACGTTTCGACGAGGTCTCACGAGTGAGACCTCGTCGAAACGTCGCACAGACACCCCGACTCTTACACGGGAAGACACCCGAAGACACCAAAACCTGCATATATATATATATATATATATATATATATATATATATATACTTTTTCACAATGCGCACATGTAGCAGGCATCATCTGCACCTGCCTGTCATCTCTAATTTTTATACATGAAATTTAAGTACCTATAAAAGCAGATGACATTAAAACATGTTTTCCTAATTAACTGGGGTGCCTTTTTAGTAGATCAAAAGAGTTTGGCAAGTAATTCAGTAATTTATTCTTAATATATGCATCTGCCTTTTACCCAATTGAGTGAGTGAGTGAGTAGCCATGGAATCTATACACAAACACAAAATCGATGGGTATTTTAACAGTGTCATATAATAGCAATATAAGCCGTGCATCATAACAGGTAGCAGAGGCACCAAGTTGCCCCCATCACTGAGGGGACCCATCACATGTTGTGTGCGTATGACATCACCGTCACAATGCTCATACAACATTGCATCATCTGGAGGAGGCCAAGAGCTCTGGAGGAGCCAGCCACCGAAGCTGTGCCATGCTTGGCTCCACGCTCAGCCTCCTACGCCCCCTCAACATTGAGGGGGCCTAACCCCCTTTCAACAAATATTGAGGGGGCCAAAAACACCTCAGCCCCCGACAGTTGGCGTGCCTGACAAATAGTTGGATAGCTGAAGAATGTGCAAGGCAAATAGATAAACCATGTCCTGCATAGAGTGCAGTTTGGGGGTTATTTGGAACATGTTAAAATGGAGAAGTGCTCCATTTTAGCAGCAGTTCCAATGCAAACCACTTTGTGCTACTGGAGCAAGGCACACTTCCATTGCCCATTGGTCCCTGCCACACGCCTGACATCACATATGACCTCAGGTGTGGGGCATTTGGACATCATTTATGATGAATGCCCTCTGAGACTTAATTGGGACTGGGCCATATTTGGCTCACAGGCTGGAGATTCTCTGTTCCTGGTACAGAGAAAAGATTTCAATTGTACTTTGATGGCACACTAAATATCAATGATGCATGTGAAGCTTTCATCCTAGAGTGATATTGTTATTTCTGATGTCAATTTAATGAAATGTAGAAGTATAGTAACACTGGATCAAAATATCAGAGCTATACAAACTTAACTAATTGTAACATTTGCTGGTGGGGATTCCATTTCCTTGAAATTACGCAGCAGCAAGAAAGCTGAGTTTCTCATCTGTGTTTGATTAATATTTCTGACCACTCAGTTTTGGATGTTTTCTTCTATTCTCTTTCTTCTCTCTGCCTCTCTCTTCCCAATCTAAATATTTTAACTTTTTTTCTGAAGGCAGTATGAGATCCACAGGAGGAAGTCTATAGCTTTCATCTTGATTTATAGAGATGATGATAAAAGTTTAGTCTCACAGCTTGTTGTCCATTTCTCTGCTAGATTGCCGCCTACAGCATATGTTCAAAGACAGGTTACCCATAGCTGAATGCAGCTTTATTTCAGTAAACATAGCCCTTGGTAGAAAGATATTGGATTTGGGCTAAAAGTTGTGCCAGGAATGGAGAGGGAGGAAACACAATGACACAATTAACTAAATGCTAGACTTTTAGGGGCCTGCCTAACCATGCTTCACAGGAACAAGGGCACAGATAGTCTACTGTCCTGGGAAGTGGTGCAATTTGTTGTTGGGATAATTTCCTAAATTAACCTGAATGATATTGTTGTAACCTGCCATACCATGGCTAAATTGGTATCTGCCTCAATTTCTCATAGTTCTCACCTGGAAGAGGGCATAGCTCAGTGGTGCAGCTAAGTTAGACTTGTAGAAGTCAGTTGTCCCATAACCTGTTATACTGGGCCCACTAACTGTTGTGGATGCTATATCACACTTTGACCAGTGAGATCAGCAAAGTGTGCACAGGTCCAGTAGAGCCTTCCAGCAGAACATCAGAGTCCTCTTCCTGCTTCCCAGGAGTCAGCCTTTTCCAGAGATTCCAGTTAAGAAAATGCTTTCCCCACAAACTTCAGTTCAAAGTATAGGGTGTTTATTGTCTCAATACAAGCATAAACACACTAGCTACATAAACTTTAAGAGATGCTGGTGTATCATGAACTAATCTAGTATAATATAGTTTTTCTGGTCTGAGAAGTAAGCCTTGTAAAGATCCAAGTTTACAGAGAGATTCACTAGCACTTTACCATGCTAGCTCACCATGCTATAGTATCACCATATAACATGATACCTCCAGCTTTATCATTGATACCTTGCACTGGGCAAATACTTCACACTCAGGTGAATACCTCACACTCATGCAAAGGCTGCTAAATCCAACATTGGCTTTATACCTGCCACAGCACATACATTCCTTAGAGAAAGGGAGGGTGGATGAGTTATGCTTTAGGCAAAACAAGCTATGCAGATTTCATACAAATTCATGCCATAGGCCAGTGACCTGAGTCTTAAAATATTATTATTATTATTATTATTATTATTATTATTATTATTATTATTATTATTAAAATCCTGCTCTTCCTCCCAAAGGAGCCTAGGGCTACACACACACAACACACACAACACACAAACATATAAAAACAGTTCCACTACAGATGCAGACTGGGAAACAGCTCAGCTTACAAGGCTTGTTAAAAGCAAAAGGTCTTCAGTAGGCACCCAAAAGGCAAAAGAGACGGCACCTCACTAATGGTCCTGGTGGAGTATAAGTTTGAACAAAACTTACTTTATTTAGGGGAATATATTTCAACATTAAATGCATCAGCTTTTTAAAACCACCAGGCTAAGTCAGTTTCTATTGAGACCCTGCATGTTTTCTCCCCTGTGTTATGTTTCATTGTTGGTGTGCTTTTAACCAGTGCTTTTTTTCTGTTTAGGGGTACTGTCATTTTCCTACTCATATTGAAATACTGCCCCTCAATGAGGCCAAACTTAGATTCACAAAATGTTTAGGGGTATGCGTCCCCCCAGAAAAAAGCACTGCTTTTAACTATAGCTGTATTGAATAATACCTATGTATTACTGATTTGACGATAGCCCACTAGAAGGCATCGCTTCTTAAAAGAAAATGTTGGTCTAACTAAGCATAGATTGGAGTGTGTGATGCTCCTGCTGCAGATCAAGCTTCTATTTTTGGTGTCTAATTTTTAAATTAGTGCTTTCCATCGAAGCATGTTTACTGCTGTCACAGAAGAACAAGCTGGGATGTGCATAGGCTCATTGAGTGACATATAATTACAGAAATCTGAGGATGTGCAGTTATGCTTGCTAAATGAGATGATGGCAGCTCCCTCCCCTCCTGCTCCAAAGGAGCTGATGATCTCCCTTGTTGTGTACAGCTTCATTGGCATGTTCCCGTACTGGTTCAAACTTGGCCTTCCTTTCATCATCAATCAAAAGAAAAGCCTTCAAATATACATTTGTTTTTATCAATCAAAGTTCATTATCCCCCTATACAGCTATGCTGAGGCCCTGCTCCACTAAAATTAATGAATGCCTTCTCAGTCAGACATGAAAATTGCCACTCAACCCCATTCTGCAACTTGAGTGAAAGAGCAGTAAAAATGGCTTCCCTCTTCAGAGCCCTTCAGAGCTGCAGTGTTTAGGCTGCAAAGTTAGTTGAATGCAATGGAGCTATCTTCCAAGCAAACCTGCATGAGATTAGGCTGCATCTTGATCAACACGTTAATCTGAGCAATTAAAAACATTTTGTTCAATTAAAAATGTTCCCCATATTCATAAAACCATGGATTTTAATATGATAATCATGGGCCACACATATTATATTATATTATTAGACTCAAACTATAATCCAAAGACATAGGCAGAATGTAGAACTGGGGCTACTCCGAACATTTTTGCTGCAGTTTTTTCCCCATTCTCCATTAGCTAATGCAATTGAATTAAAAAAAAATATAAAAGGGAAAATAAAATACCAATCAAAGTATAATGGATGGGGTGCATGTTTTGTTTTGTGTTGTTCTTAGCTTACTTTTGAGGATGCCAAGAGGTATTTGCACATGTCCTGTTTTTCATTCCACAGATCATCTCTCTGGGGCAGGAGTAAGCAACCTTTTAGGCCCATAGGTCCATTTGGATTTTTGAGCATGTGCAATGGGCACCACCACCTTTGGTCACTTCTCTTCCATCTCCCCTGGATTACCCCACCACCAGCAATAAGGAGAAAGAAACAACACATAAACATTTACCTTGCATTCCCAAATGATCATTTATGAAATGTTAGGTAAAGGTACCCCTGCCCGTACGGGCCAGTCGTGTCCGACTCTAGGGTTGCGTGCTCATCTCACTCTAGAGGCCGTGAGCCGGCGCCATCCGAAGACACTTCCGGGTCACGTGGCCAGTGTGACGAAGCTGCAGCTGGCGAGCCAGCACCAGCGCAGCACACGGAAACACCATTTACCTTCCTGCTATAAAGCGGTTCCTATTTATCAACTTGCACTTAAGAGTGCTTTTCAACTGCTAGGTGGGCAGGAGCTGGGACCGAACGACGGGAGCTCACCCTGCCACGGGGATTCGAACCACCGACCATACCATCAGCAAGTCCTAGGCACTGAGGTTTTACCCAGAGCGCCACCCGCATCCCTTATGAAATGTTACTTATCTTTTAAAATCATGTGTTGTGCGTATTCCATGTAAGGAGTGCACAGCCACCCCCAGCCTGCAGTACAGTGGTGCCTCGCAAGATGAAATGAATTCGTTCCACAAGTTTTTTCGTCTAGCGAATTTTTCGTCTTGCGAAGCACGGTGTCAGAAAAGTTTTGGAAAAGCTTCAAAAATCGCCAAAAACCTCAAAAAAGGCTACCACACCGTGTTCTATGAGTTGCTCCTCGAAGTCAAGTCGCAACTGTATTAACGGTGTTAAGAAAAAGGAAACAAACTTGCAAAAAACGCAAGATGTTTTCGTCTTGCGAAGCAAGCCCATAGGGAAATTCATCTTGCGAAGCAGCTCAAAAACCGCAAAAACCTTTCGTCTAGCGAGTTTTTCGTCTTGCAAGGCATTCGTCTTGCGGGCACCACTGTATATTCTCCTTTGTGGTTACAGCAATGACTTTAGGTTTTGAATGGAGTAATAGACCAGGCTGGAACCTTCAAGGAAGATGCATATTAATTTGAAAATATTGACTAGACAGATTATGATTTCCTGTCCGATCAATTCTTCCAATTCACTGTGTAATACTATATGATTTATTTGTAAACAATCCTTGATCCTGCTTTTTATTTTTCAGATTGTTTTACACAGATATATAGGAAACTGGCATATACTCATTCAGACCACTGTCAGACCACTGGTCCATTTAGTTCAGTATTGTGTACATTGACTTGAAGCAGATCACCAGGATTTCAGACAAGGTTCTCTCTCCCAGTCCTAGTCAGAGATGGCAGAGATTTAGCCCAGGCAAAACAGAGGCTTGACTACTGAGCTATGGCTAATGGTTCATTTTTTATGATACATTACTTTATTTAAAATTAAAAAGAAAAATGTAAAAAATCATCTGCATCCATCCTTATTAAGTGAAACAGGAGGGTAAATGTTCTTTCTACAAACCTGGGGCAAAACCACCCAAGCAGAGCTCCATCGGTGTAATGGCATGATGTGAGGCAATTTTTAAAATCTCATTTTACAGAGTAGCCTTGTGCGATGTGAGCTGACCAATGCACCCCACCCACACTGTTTAGTTTCCTGCAGGGAGCCCCTGGCAGTCCTTAAAGAGCAGCAGAATAGGCATTCTCCCAAACTGGTTCACAGTACAAAGTTCAAGAAGAGAACACCTCTGGATATTTAGTAATGATCAAATGCCCTTATCTGTTGCCATTGACTGCCATTTGAAAGAACCAAGCAGCCAGATTTGAAAGCTCATACTTTCCAGAAGCCAATAAAATGAGGACAGTGTGAAGGAGGTGGGGGGAAAGTGCCCAGTAACGAAATGCCCCAAATATCCCTACTCAGCCCCATAAAGGCATCTGGCTAATGCCACACTGACCAGGGGTGGGATAGAGGATGTAAATACAAGATGGAGGTTGATTGAGGGTGGCACCTTTCTATACCCTACTTTGATTGGTCACATAAGGGCTAGTGAATTCCTATTCAACTTCTCCCTCTGGAAGGAAGTCTGCCATGATATCCTCCGCAAGGAAAAAGTAGTGGGGCAAATTCACCACCATCTTAATGACTGGGAACAGCTCTAGGTTGGGGGAGGAACCCAAAGCTTAAGGATTAGTGCAAGCTCTTTGTACATCTATCAGTGCTTTTATTTCATAACTCCCCACTTTAAAAAGGTGGTTAATTCTGAGCCTTGTGTAGCCGTGCCAAATGAAATAATGAAGTCAGGATTTTAATTAATGCTTATACATATCACTGCTGAGCACATCCTTTTTCATGTAGAATCATTCATCTCCATTTGAACTGAATCAAGGCTTTTCTTCATCTTTATTTTGTCTGTATTATCTTTTAAAGGGAGAGAAAGTCTTCCAGGATAAGCATCTGACTTTTCCCTCCTCTTGCTGAAAAGGCTGAGACTCACTGAAAAGGACTCCTGTCACTCTTCTGGATTTCTAGAGATGTGTTTGCCCTACTCCACAGGGAGCCTTTGAAATCCTGACACTTCGTGTTTGTGCCTTGTGTTTGCCAATGATATTGTTTAGTCACAAAGACCATGGTGTGTGTGTTTTCCCTCTCCAGTTATCCCTTCAAGCTTCCTTGGCACACATATAGCTGCAGCTGAGAAAAACAAAAATATAAAATAGAATCAGGAATATGAAGGGATGTTGGAGAATTCCAGGGGAAATAAATAGAAAACTAAAACAGAAATCGTTTGCTTATTTGTCTCATGTCTGGAACAGAAACTAATCCAGCGAATATAATCTGTATTTGCTGTTGCTGCTGCTTTTAGTACACAAATTATATGTAATTGATCACAGACACACATACACACACATCGTTTTCTTTGTATTTCCTTTGTATTGAAATGAATAAGGTGAAAGAATGTAATGACAGTGTAATTTGCATAATTCACCACAGGAGACAGTGAGATAAATAGGGTAGTTTTTGTTGGAAGGTGAAATGCAGTGGAACAGAAACAGCACTGCATCCAATGAAATGCAATGGTAGAATGAAAAATTAGGCCTTCTTACATCCGTAAGAATATGGTTAAGAACCACTTTAACCACTTCTTTAACTGAAAATAAATGTCTTGCCATATTCACTAAAACATGTTATGCTCCTACTTTTTTAGGTGACATGGCTGCTTTTCTGCAACTCTGATCAGAATTCCAAGGTCTCCATAAGCCTTTATTGAAAGCAGCAAAAATGTACATGCAAGTACAGGCAGCTTCCACTAATATCATCATGGCTGCTCTACTGTGTGTCTAAAACATAACATAAATTCTGGGTGTGATAGCAGGGTCCAGATCAACATGCTCTACTTGTGATTCCCTGTAAATAGTATTCAGAGGTAGGAGAAGTATAAGCCAACCATCATGGCCAAGCAAGTGACAGCCTTAAGCTCCATGACAAAACTATATGCACTGACAACCCTAGTATTCAAGGCATGTTACAATCTCAGCAGTTCCACCATTGAGAGAACTGGGATGGAGGAGAAATTCAATATTGATTGCATTTTAAAGTGAAACTACCTAATTAACACTTCTCAGACCAATATGCAAACCAAAACACAGCTATCTTTTGAAAGTTGCACTTCTCCAAATTTGGGGATGCAAATCTCCAACCAAACAATATGTACAAAAATGCATATACTGTGTACATAAAAGGTGTACATAAAGCGTGTTCTCACTAAAGGAGAGCACGTGTTGCGGATGGGTCAGACAAAGCACCCTGTAGTAATTAGGTGGATTGGTTTAAAGGGCCTACTTTTGGCTGGAGTTGGTGTTGCTGGGGCAAATTTGATGTTGCAAGTTTGGGGGAGGGGTCAGAGGTTATTTAAGGAAGGTCCACAGCAGAGTACTTTCTCTTTCGCTGTGGACATCGGATCTAGCTGGACACAGTGAAGGACTGGTTGTATTAACAATTTCTTCTCTCTTATCCTTTTCTTCTCACCCCCCCTTTTTTTTGTTTTAATCTCTTCCTTATTAATAATCATTTCCTTATCATCCTTAATTTAGTTTGCCTGGCTGCATTCCCCCTTGGCAGGGCTTTTGGGGGCTGGGGGGGGGGTTGTGGTGACCCTAATCGCCCGCGGCCTGGTCCGCGGCTGAGGCGCTGGTCCCCGGCCTTATCCCTGGCACCCGGGCTCCCCTTCTGGGTTGGGCAGCTGGGCAAAACGTTTAATTTTATGATTTGATTTGTTCCTCAATTATTTGTTTTGAACACGGGCGCCGCGGCTCTTGCCTCGCTCGTGTCGGCCCTCCCCGCGGTGCGCTCCGGCGCGCTCTGTTTGGAAGGAGACGCCGGGGGAGCACCCTGGGCGGCAGCGCAGCTGCGCTGCCGGCTTGGCTTTGGGCCTTGCTTCGGCCCGGGGAGGCTTGGGGCTGCTGGGCCTTTCCCCTCCCTTTCATCCGGGGAGGCCAGGATCGGCCGCTGGGATGGTCCCGCGGCGGGGTGGCTTACACCGGGGGAGGGGGCGGCCGGCGCTTGCCTGACCCCTTGCCTAGCCGGCCTCGGGCGGCGGAGGCGCTGCGGCGGAGCCGCTGGTTGTCTGAGCGCCTGGTTTTGGCCTAGCCAGGGCCTGCAGGCCTTCTGTGCTGGGCCGGGTTGGGGGATCGTGAGCAGGCAGTTTGGCGGGAGCGCCATTTTCTTTCTGCCTCATTTTGCGGTTGGTTGCCCCCAGTGGCCGAAGGTGGAAGTGCAGTCTGAATTGGTGGATTGTAGGTTTACACTCCACTGATAGTGTTTTAACTTTGGTTCATTTGGCTGGTGGCAATTTTGGGTGTTTTACGTTTATTCTCCACCCCTTACCCTGCCCTGTGGGAAGATTCTCCCTGTATCTGTGGCTTGCCTTTCCCAATAGGGAGAGAGCCCCCATTAGGGGCTTTCTTTCACAAAAAGGTTTCCCCCATTTCTCTTGTTGAAATTGTGGGGCTAGTCAGGGCTGTTCCCAGCTTAGCTGGAATCACTTTCGTTTATAGTATCCCCGAAGGTTGGCTTAATTTGAGTGTGTGCAGCGCTGTTGGCCAAATTTTAAGCTAGCCTTGGGTGGGAGCACTAATTGAGTTCTTTTAACATTGCTATGAGACTAAGATTCTCAAGAGCTGAAGCGGGGAGGCCTATTCGGCCTGCACATAACTTCCAAGCCTGAGTCTGCTACAGGTAGCAGTTAATGGTTAAGTCTCTGACACGTGATTCATTCTCTCTATGTATCTGCTTCCAGGCCCAGTTGCTGCTAATGTATATCTGAGGCAGACAGAGGGCCCCAGAGGCTCCCTGTGCCCCCAAGGACTATGAGCACTCTGTATATGCTCTTGAACTATGCTGTTTCTGAACAAGTTTATTTTCTTTAAGTTTGTTTTGCTCTGATAGTGGCAACTGCCATGGTGGCTTAGTGGCTAAGTGCAGGACTAGGACCTGGGAGACAGGGTTCATATACCCCTCTTAGCCATTGTTATAACAAAACAAAACAAACTGCTCCTTTTGAGCTATTCTGTTGCTGGGTAGTTCGGCCCATTTGTGATAAAATAATTTTGGGTTTCTTGAAGGGGTGCTTCTCTCTAAAAGGGCAAGCAGGGGTACCTGGACAAGCTGTGGGCTACCTCAACACTGCTATTTCACTGGAAACATTTATGCCTGGCCTAGCAGGTGACCCTAGGGCTTTGCCCTGGAATTCGATGGCCTGGAAGCGTTTCCGGCCTGAATAGTGTCCCCATGTGGTCCATGAAGCATTGGTTTCACTGGGTCAGCGCATAGTGCCGGTAATGCCTAGGTTGCAGGATTGGTCCCTGTATGGGACAGCTGCATGCTCCCCCATTGCTCTACCTGGACACTTAGGTCCTTTTGGTGGTTACCTCACTGCGAGGGATGTAACGGGTGCCACATTTGCAATATGCAACTGGGAGAAAGCACCTTTGCGTGCCCGCATTGCAGTTTGCTCTGTGCGTTGCAGAGCACGGCGCTGCACGGACTGCAATTGCATTGCATTGCAAGGAGATTTGCAGTTGCATTGCACGGAGGGTGTGTAGTTGCATTGCACGGAGTGTGTTGTTGCATTGCACGGAGTGTGTTGTTGCATTGCACGGAGGGTGTTGTTGCATTGCACGGAGGGTGTTGTTGCATTGCACGGAGTGTGTTGTTGCATTGCACGGAGGGTGTTGTTGCATTGCACGGAGGGTGTTGTTGCATTGCACGGAGTGTGTTGTTGCATTGCACGGAGGGTGTGTAGTTGCATTGCACGGAGGGTGTTGTTGCATTGCACGGAGGGTGTTGTTGCATTGCACGGAGGGTGTTGTTGCATTGCACGGAGTGTGTTGTTGCATTGCACAGAGGGTGTTGTTGCATTGCACAGAGGGTGTTGTTGCATTGCACGGAGTGTGTTGTTGCATTGCACGGAGGGTGTTGTTGCATTGCACGGAGTGTGTTGTTGCATTGCACGGAGTGTGTTGTTGCATTGCACGGAGTGTGTTGTTGCATTGCACGGAGTGTGTAGTTGCATTGCACAGAGTGTGTGTACATTGCATGGAGGGTGTAGTTGCATTGCACAGAGTGTGTTTTTTGCATTGCACGGAGTGTGTGTGCATTGCATGGAGTATGTAGTTGCATTGCATGAAGGGTGTGTGCATTGCAGGGAGTGTGTTTTGCATTGAACGGAGTGTGTAGTTGCATTGCACGGAGGGTTTGTGTGTGCATTGCGCAGAGTGTGTAGTTGCACTGCACAGAGCGTGTTTTTGCATTGCACGGAGTATGTAGTTGCATTGCATGGAGAGTGTGTGCACCGCACGGAGTGTGTTTTTGCATTGCACAGAGTGTGTGTCTGAAAAGGAAGCTGGCTCGGCGGCACATTGGTTGGGACTCCTTCAGGAGTTCTGGCCAGCATCGGCCCTGTAAATTCACATATCATGATGGCAGCACAAGATGCCCCCTGCCCATGCGGGGGCGGGAAGTTGGCAAGCAATAGCTCAATATCTTTTGCCCATATTCCCATTTTATTTAGGGATCCAGTTGGATATCGTTGCTAAACATGCCACTTGCATATGGAGAAGCTGTCTGCCTTGAAGGAAGTTATTTTGTAATACTTCCTCTGTAGCAAGTGATGCTTCATCAGATCCGATCTTGCTGGGTCACGTAATTAATCTTCCCACTAGGCCAGGCTGCCTGCGGCCTGAGGTCCCCTTACCTTTGTGTATGCCTACCAAGCGTGGTGAAGGCAGATATCACCATGGTAGCAATTCCTGACCTGAATGTATGCAATAGTAGTTCGCCATGGCAGGATACCTTGAACCTGCACAGGGATTTTCAGGTTCAGGCTGGTGCTGCTGGATCTTTGCCCTTTGGTTTTTATTTCAAGGGCGGCTGGTGAGCAAAGCTATGGCCTCAAGCCCGGTGTGGTGAGGCAATCATGTGACATAACTTTTCTTGATGCCTGATGCCTCTAGTCAGCCCCCGAGTTCACCTGAGCCTCCGGCCGTCACGTCTAGGGGCCGTAGAGGCACTAAGGGTACTGCCAGGAGAAGGGCGTCTGCCAGGGGGCGGGCAGCCCGCGCCACTGGTGCGCCACCTTCTCTAGTTGCAAGGGCGGCTTCTGGTCATTCACTGGTTGTCTCTTCTCAGCCTATCTTAATACAGATCAGCAAGGTGACGCTTCCGAGTCTTAGGTGGAGGACAGCCTGCTTCCCCCTCCGAAAGCTTCTTCTGGGGGTCGCTGCCGCCGAAGGAAATCCAGGAAGTGTGCCAAGAAGAGTCGGAGGGACACTTCATCCTCCCTTTCGGATGGAGCGGTTCAGATCCCTGGCGCCAGAGGCTCGAGAACGTCCGGAATTTTTCCCGGATCACTTCTGGAACCTTGGCAGCACTTAGTTTTACAGGGAGTAGCTGCATCTGTTGCCCCCTCCACTTTGCGGTCTTATGAGAAGGCTTGGTGTGATTTTTTAAAGTTCATTGGGCAGCCGGAGTTGGGAGGTGTGGGTAATCCCCACTCTACTTCTCTGGTGCACCTGTTTCAGAAGCGTCGGGCAAACAGGACGCTCAGACTGCATTCTGCAGCAATATCCTTCTTTAGTAAGGCATTCTTTAATAAGGACCCATGCAGGAAACTTGTGGTGAGAAAGGCACTTGAGGGCTGGGGTTGGCTTCGTCCCTCCAGGCCTATTTCCCGGCAGCCCATTACATTTCACCTGTTGTCTCGGATGCGTGGTAAACTGAGGAGCATCTGCTGGTCCAGGTTTGAGGCCCGGCTGTTCTCTGCAGCCTTTTCTTTAGCCTTCCCCGGGGCCCTGAGAGTGGGCGAAGTGGTGCTTGAACCTAACCGGGGTGGTGGTTCTAGGGGTCTATTACTAGAGGACGTGAGTCTGCTCCATCTGAGGTGCAAGTCAATGTCAGGAGCTCAAAAACTGATCAGCGGGGTAGGGGAGCGTTGATTCGGCTCCCCGCCACTGGAGAGAAGGGCCCTTGTCCGGTCAAGGACCTCCAGAGGTATTTAGCCTTGCGTCCACCAGGCATGGGCCCCTTGTTTGTTCACAAGTATGGGCACCCGTTGGCTCGTCACCACTTCTCAAAAGTGCTCCGCAATGCCATCGCGGCATGCGGCCTGGCTGCCGCTGAGTTTGCACCTCATTCCTTCAGGATTGGGGCCGCGACGACGGCCGCTCATTGGGGTTTATCGGCAAGAAGGATAAAAGACCTGGGTCGTTGGAGGTCGGACGCATACAAGGGTTATGTACGTAAATGATGCAATTTCGTGTGCTTACGTATCTGTTTTACCCTAGGTCAAGCCCCTACACGTATCTGGATTGTGGGGCACAGTATTGTGCACTGGGCAGCTCGCAGAGCTCGACAGTCTGGCTTGGGTGACGATCTTGGCTTTCCGCAGGAAGTGAAAGTGTCCTGGATCGCCAGAAGGGGAATGCTGTGGAAGGAACTTCTGCCGCTTATCCAGAGGCGTGTTCTTTTGGAGGGCCCTCCTACGGCGATTGTCATTCAGCTTGGGGAGAATGATTTGGTGTCACATTCTTGTTTTGTTCTGCGTGCTATGATATTGGAAGATGTGAGGGATTTGGCGGCCATGGTGCCACCAACGAAAATAATTTGGTCAAAATTTTCAACGCCGTAAGTGGAGGGGTAGCCCTTGTGTGGAAGCCACCGAGCGGTCCAGGAAACGGATTAATGCTGCAGTGAGCAAGTTGGTGGCTGATTTGGGCGGGTTTGTGATTCCACACCCCTTGATTAGGTTCAAAGCCACTGAATTGTTTATGATGGATGGGGTTCATCTGTCGTCTGTTGGGAATGATGTGTGGTTGAGTTCAGTGGTGGATAAGTTGAGGGTGTGTTTGAGGCTGTGAGTGGTTGGCGGCGAGCGTAAGGGGCTCGATTGGCGGTTAGGCATTGGTTTAAATTGGTTGGTGGAGGGGTATGGATTGGCTGTGCCTGCCCCTCCAATGAGGTTGCTGCATGGGAATTCCGTTAAAGGAATTCAGGGGCTTACCATCCATTCGTCCAAACCCCTGGAATCGGGCTTGGGCCGTGTAAGTCCCTAGGAGCATGCGGGGAGAAGCTGAGGGTCTGTGCCGCAGCTCCGCCTATCCCTGAACTTGTTCCTCCACACTGGCTTCCGCTGGAATCCGGGAGTCAGTGCTGTCCCCAAGGCGGGAGGGACAGCTAGTCGTAACCAATGCCTAAGCAACCACTCACAATTTGTATGCAAATAAAGTTGTGGCCAAAATTATGCCAAAAACCTTAAACAAAAATTCATGTGTGATGTGTGAGTTATTGGGGTTAAGGGTGTTTTGGGGACCTCAGCACGCAAAGCGTGTTCTCACTAAAGGAGAGCACGTGTTGCGGATGGGTCAGACAAAGCACCCTGTAGTAATTAGGTGGATTGGTTTAAAGAGCCTACTTTTGGCTGGAGTTGGTGTTGCTGGGGCAAATTTGATGTTGCAAGTTTGGGGGAGGGGTCAGAGGTTATTTAAGGAAGGTCCACAGCAGAGTACTTTCTCTTTCGCTGTGGACATCGGATCTCCCGCCCGCCCTCCCTTGTTGGGCTTGCGCTTTGACCTTGCTTTGCCTGTCATGGGGTCGTTCGCCTTGGTGCGGGGGCCCAGTAGGAATTTACCATTTGGCTGATTAGTGCGTGCCTCTTGGGTTTTGCCTACTGCTTAGCAATACGTCACAACTTGTAAGGTTGGCGGTTAGGCATTGGTTTAAATTGGTTGGTGGAGGGGTATGGATTGGCTGTGCCTGCCCCTCCAATGAGGTTGCTGCATGGGAATTCCGTTAAAGGAATTCAGGGGCTTACCATCCATTCGTCCAAACCCCTGGAATCGGGCTTGGGCCGTGTAAGTCCCTAGGAGCATGCGGGGAGAAGCTGAGGGTCTGTGCCGCAGCTCCGCCTATCCCTGAACTTGTTCCTCCACACTGGCTTCCGCTGGAATCCGGGAGTCAGTGCTGTCCCCAAGGCGGGAGGGACAGCTAGTCGTAACCAATGCCTAAGCAACCACTCACAATTTGTATGCAAATAAAGTTGTGGCCAAAATTATGCCAAAAACCTTAAACAAAAATTCATGTGTGATGTGTGAGTTATTGGGGTTAAGGGTGTTTTGGGGACCTCAGCACGCAAAAGTGCATACCTTAGTGAAAAGCTGAATTATGCCTGTGGAAAAAATCTTGCAAAAAATGTGTTTCTTAGGATCAGACCACAATGCTATACTTATATTCTGGTCTTTTGTATCTACTTAGAAGTATTAAAGAGGAAGAATAAAACTTTTGACCTTTGATGCTTTTACAATCCTGGAAGCTTTGCTTTCTGAGAGACTAAAAAGTTAAGAAAAACAAAGAACTAAGACTGTTCATTTCCCAGTGTTTTATCTCAGAGGAAGGCACCGATTCATTGAAAGACTTTTCTTACAAAGAGCTTTCTAACAATACATCTTTAATCAAAAATCTATTGGCAAGTAAACATAATGGTATTTGAATGTGCATCAAGCACTTCAGTCCGATGCAGACGAATAATTGCCAAATGAGCCTCGTCACAGATAGCTGAGAATACACTGTTCAAAGATATTTGAGTTGAATCTGAGCTACCACTATGTTGGGATTTGTACGGGCCAAAGTGCTTCCTGACACCAGCAATTCATTCCACATTTGTACCTATTTGCCAGGTCAGTGCTGAGTATGATGTTTCCCATGTTTTACACACTAGTTACTGACCAGGTTCCCTGAGGCACATATGTAGCTATAGAGGCCTTGACTTGGAGCCTTTCCAGACTTACCACTTATAGTGGTATAGTTGCTGGGGGTTTTCAGATTTGTTGACATGCTTCCACGTGGCAACTTCACTATTCAGAATGTACTCTGGGTTCATTTTTTATTCTATCACAGAAAATCTATTATGGACCCTGCCAACCTCTGGGACACTCAGACTTGTTCAAACCATTTATCTTAAGGTACATTAGGAGGTCCAAGTGTTCATGCTGAATAGCTCCAAACATGTATCAATGATCTACTGGTATGATATCCTGGAGGTATTTTTCCGTGTATAAGACAAGGTTTTTTATTATAAAGAAATGTTAAAAATTGGGGGTTGTCTGAGGTGGGATAGTGCTGAGGTGGGATGTGTGATTGGTGACTGCCGCGAGCAGGAGATTGTCAGCGGCATTTGGGCGGGTGATTGGTGGATGTGGCAAGGTCTGCTGGTGTTCGGTTGCTGCGGCAATTGGGCATGCGATTGGTGACTGTTGTCAGCGATCAGGCAGATGATTGGTGGCTTCATCGAGGTGTGTGATTGGTAGTGGTGGTCAGGCAAGTGAGCGATCCCTCCCCCCAAAAAAGCTTAACAACTCTGGGCAATCTCCCATTTCCTCAATTTGGAGTCCCCCAAAATAGGGGTCGTCTTATACACGGGGGCGTGTTATACACACAAAAATACGGTATATAGTTGTGAAGCATAATCAATGCTATTCAGTAAAACCAAAAGGCGATACAAATGAAATTGTGTCCGCTCAAAATATAGCAATTAGAAGTATTTTGATCCTGTCCAGATCGGACCTAGGAGCAGAGCAGGTGCAATCAGTGGCGTAGCGTGGGGGGTGCCAAGGGTGCCGGCCGCACCGGGCGCAACATCTGGGGGGGCGCGAGTCCAGAGGGAAGGGACAAGTTCCTTCCTCCGCCGGGCTCCCCGCAGCCACCGCCAGCCTTGCGCCCTAGCGCGCGTGCGCCCCCGCCGCCGCTGCGGCTGCGCTCCACTCACTGCTCACAGGAGGAGCAGCCGCTGCAGCAGCGCCGACGCCGCCACCGACGCCTGGCCGGCACGGGCAGCCTCCGCACCCCGACGCGCCACCGGGCCTCGCCGCGCCCTGCGCTCCCCAAAAACCTCCGAGAGGAAGCCGGTGGGCGGGCGAGGCCCGGCTAAGCCTCTCGCCAGCGGGTTAAGAGGCTTTCGGTTTCGTCAGCAAGTTTGGCGGGCTTGCTCACGAGTAAATGAGTGGTGGATCATCCCCCTAAGGATGTGTGTGTGTGCTAAAGAAAGGCTTCCGGTTTAAGTTCTTTGTTACGCTGAATGTTTATCTTTTAAAGATACATAGTAATAATAAAAATAAATGAGAAAAATGAAAGGCGTTGGATTTTGCTGTGCATGGTGCCCTTTGGGAACTGGCAAGGTGGGTTTTGAAGCTACTGCTGCAGAGTGGCGTAGCGTGGGGGGTGCAGGGGGGCCCGGCCGCACCGGCCGCACTAGCCGCAACATCTGGGGGTTAGGGTTAGGGGCGCAAATCCACTGGTTAGGGGGCGCAAATTACTTGCCTTGCCCCGGGTGCTGACAACCCACGCTACGCCACTGGGTGCAATGTCCAAGCTAGGAGGACAGGACAGCTCTTTCCACAGTTCACACCAGCTAGCCTTCTTACATTGAGAGGGAAGGTCTGAAGTGTCATTCTAAGCATTCTCATATATGAAGCTGATCCAGGGACATAGTGGCTGGGGCTTGCATGTGCCTGGCACACATGCAAGTGCCTCTTTCTCTTCACACATTCGAATGCCCCTTTCTGCATGTTGAGGTCAGTACTTTTAGTTGCATCATTCAGATGCCAATTCCTGTTTTCATATACTCCCCTCTGCTGCTTAATGGTATCTTCAGGACAGATTATTTCAGCCTGCTACAATGGAGACTGTCCCTGCACAGGAAGATCCCTCCCTCCTGCAATGAAAATAGAATCAGGATTAGAGTTCAGAATAGCTGTGTCAATCTAGAATAAACAGGTCAGAACAACTTGTTGGGTTGCTTTGGGTTTGCTTGTTTTAGCTAACATCATCCACAGGTGTGGCTCCATCACCAGCTTGGGGATGGGGGAGAAATTTGTTTTTATTTGAATTTTAACAATCTAATTATTTTGGACCAATACGTGAACTAAAACAGAATGAAATTCACCTTTCTCTGAATTTTCTGATGTAGTTATCCTGTCAAACAATGTGTACAAAACCAATATATTAGGAGAAGGAGTGCATACAATTTCACATGAATGCATAGATTCATTCAAGTAGCTTATAAAAAATGCATTATATATGGGGAAATTGCTTGCAAACATGTGTGAATTAGCCCAAACTGCATACAAAAATGTGTACATTGTGAGAATTTTGCATCAAAATGCTGAAACATGTTCACAAGGACTTTGAAAAAATGCAAATTGAGAAACTGATAGAAAGTGAAACTGACAGATCCATCTATCCTTAACCACCATCAGAGATGATAGATCCATTCATAGTTTTCTGGGGGCAATATAGAAGAGAGCAATATGGAAGTGAACAGCTCCACAGTTCTTTGATTCATTTATTTTCACCTGCCCTACCTATACACATCACCCTTTGTTTGCTGTGAGGTCCTATTGGCTCATACATTTTGTTTTCCATGCATCTGAGGCCACAAGCTTTGTGTGAGGGATTTTAGCACTTATTAACTCAGCATATGCTTTTTAACTAACACCATTTTCATTACCAGCATCTCTCTTGGCCTCCTGAAATGTGATTGTCTCATCATCATTTCATCACCTTGAAACAAGATCGTCTTCTGCATCATTAGCTCCATGAGACACTCAGCTTTTCAACCACCTACAGTAACAGCTACCATACATAACACATTTAATTATAAAGTATATGTCTGTGTGGAGGGACTCCTAATTTAAATCAATCTTGTCAATTTGAGGTTTTGGGGTTTACTTATATTCCCTTTTTCAGTAACTGTGGAGATACCTGTCTAATCCAATCCAACTTCTACCAGGAAAGAAGCTCATCAACAGAGTAAAAATGCTAGGACGAAATGCTGACAATTTTGATCTATATAGTTCCAGAAGAAGTAAATGGCATACCTGTTGGATCATCAGCCAAAATAATTGGCACACAAGCCATTTAATAGTTCTAAGATTAACCTTCTTCAACTGGTGATTAATTCATAACATTCAGTAGGATCACGTAGCTGAATACATTTTTTTCTGTTTACCTTTCTTTCACATTAATATTGTTGGCTTTTTTTCTAATGCAATCTGATTAGCTATATTTCCATAAATAGCATTAATGGGGCAGATGTTGTTGTGTGGTATAAAGATCTCTCTTTGTCAGGCGAATTAGTTTTAATTTGCAGATTTGCACTACAATGGTTTAATAATTAGAACAAATAATGCTGCTGAGGAAGACCTGTCTTTCCTTATGCTAAAACAAGTTTCATCTGCTCATTTGTACTTAGGAAGTTCATTTGGGTCCTAATGTAGATGGGAGACCCAAGCAATTGGGAGAATATAATCGTTACATAATTCTTGCCAAATGATATTTTAAACAACAAGAAAAAGCCTCTGCACATGGAATTATGTCAGGGATGATGAGTATCAGGCCCTCAGGCCAAATGCACCCCTCCAGGCTTCACTGTCTGCCTTCCACAGCTCTCCACAGGCAATGTTTCCTACATAGGCCACATCCCTTCTTCTCAGGCTGCACCGCTCACCTACCCTACTTCATACCCTTCCCCAACTGGAAACTGGTGGAACCTAGACCTGTTGCATACCTAGGATGTTATGGGCCCATATTTATCCAGCTCAGAATGCTCAGCTACTCAGCATTTATCAGATAAATAAATAAGCAACCTTCTTCTCCAGCTTGGAATAGAAAATGAAATTCTGTGCATGCCTGGTCAGCATTCAACAAATTACGTGCTCAAAGCTAGCTTCTTTGGAGGTGCAAGTCCAAAAGTTATTTAATGCTAAAACCCCTTACATCTGCTGAAATACTAATTGATTGCTGTGAAAGACAGGTGCTTTGTAGATGCTTGCAGAGAAATCCTTTATTGCTAAGCTCTTACTGTCACTGAGACTCTCATTGATTGCTGAGAATTACATGACCCAAATATATGACCAAGTAGACTTTTGTTTAGTGAATATCCCCCCCCCCCGTTACTTCTCTCTCGTTTTTCCTTACAAACATTTTCTGTCCCTTGGAAAACCCTGCCTTGTTCCCAGGGATTATTATTTTTAGAGTGGGGAGCTGATTTTTTTCAGTGTTAGGTACTGGCTACTAATTTGGTCACTGAGCAACATGATTATACATCTATAGATGAAACCATGCCATGATTCCAAAGCAGGTTACAAAAATTGGGAAATAAAGGTGTCCTTACCACCACCACCACCACCTTGGATGCTCACTGAAAAAGGTTGGAAGTACTCCATCATATTAAAATGGAGCTTCAAGTGTTAGGACCATACACAGTTAAAGCCTGTAAGGTTTTCGTATCTATGCCACTTTTCCCATTGGTCACTGAGGGAAGATATTGAATAGGCTTTCCACTTCTGCTTACTTTGTAGAAACCTCACTAAGCCAGAAATTTCTTAGTAGAAAGCACTTAGCTCAAAAGTGGGGGAAAGAAATCTGGCCTTCAAACCTCTGCCATTGTTTAAATCAGCCATGTTTCTCATGGTATTTCTGCACCCTCCGTTTACTCAAATTTCTGCTATTGTTAAAAACTCCCACTAAGTTCTCAGTGTTTCTCCCACTGGCTCTACTCAAACCCCCACCATGTTCCTCTCACCATTTAATTCTGCTTGTTCTACCCAAACCTCTGTCTTTATTTAAAACTGCCATTTTCATCTCAGTGTTGCCCTACTCAAACCTTTCCCTTTTTTGCTGTTCTCAAACTTATCACTCTTCCATTCCTCAGCTGCCTCAAGTGACAGAGATGAGGGGTGCAGAGCCTTCATATATCCCATAGTACCTTCATACAATGAAGGTTTTTCAAACCTCTTCCACTGATTAGAACAGCAATTTCCCTCTCACTTTTATCCATCCCTACTTTACTCAAGCTTCTGCTGCTCTTTTAAACCATTAGTTTTACCCTCTCGGTGTTCCTCCCTTCTTGCTACTATGCCACAGCTGTTGTGCAACCTGTTTTCTCTTTTACTCCCCAGCCCTGCCCTGACTTCATGCAAATTCAGGTTTGTAATGAGGCTCTAAAAATCTTCCAGTTGTGTGTGTGTGTGCACAACAACATTCTTAATCATTTCAGTAATAAGCATCACTTCTGAATTTGCAAACTGGGTGGTAGATTTTGTAGAGTTGGGATGTATGGAATATTAAAGGAAAATTAAAGGGTTGAACTTGCCTGAAACTGTAGGGGTGTCAACGACTCCGGGCTCCTTCAGATGACTTGTTTATTGACCAGACATCTTGATTTGCTTACCTTAGACTATACCTGGTCTTCACTGAGCATTTGTTTTGAGGTGTTTGCAGGGAAGTAATATGACAACAAGCATTCATCCTGATTACTTGAGTAGTATTTCTATGCTATCTCATTAACCATTTGTTTATCCCACACTTTTCAGTGCATTCCTCTAGCACTTTCTTAACCAGAAGCCCATTTTCTTATTTTTAAAAAGTGGACCTGCTGTGGGCAACAGAGCACTTTTATATAGTTTAATTGCACAAACCTAAATTCCCAGGGTTCACTTGAATCCCTCCCATAGAAGTTGACAGTCTAGGGACAACCTCAAAGGGGTGGTTTTGAGCTGGAAAAGGACCAGCCTCTCCCCCTGGCCTCTCTTTTGTTGTTGCTGAGACCAGCTCCACCCCAAGGTGGTTTAGGCTAATAGCATAACACAGAAGAAAGAACCATGGGAAGTGTTATTTGAGCCATAGCCACTCACATTCCCCAGAAGACAATCACCGGAATTTATGTCATCCTATCCACGCTAGAACTTTCAACAATCCATACAAGTGACAGGGATTAATAGAAGGTGGCATTTCAGACTCTGCAGTGCAGAGAGGGGGGTGGGGAGTGTCTGTTTGGGAAAAATTCGTTGTATGCAGTGGGACCTATTAAAACTGCCTCACTAGTCAAGCCTTTGTTCTGAGCATGTGTGACTTGAAATGTAATGCAAGCCTGTCAGCATTTGTTTAGCTAATGATTCTAACTTGTTAAAATTTTAACCATGGCTCCTTTTGTTGTGCTTCAAAGGCTCCATCATCACACTCTTTTTTATTAATTTGTCTCCTGATCTTGGAAAAAAAGAAGAAGGGTTATTTATTTAGTTAGGTTATTTGGAAAGTGATTTGACAATATTGAGGCAAGTGCTTTTTATAGGTGCAGATATTCTTTCTCCTATCACACTTGGTTTTTCATTTAATTTCTTCTGCCTACAATTATGATTTTCTGTGCTAACAGCAGGTTTTCAGATGCCTACTTTGCAAACAATTATTATTGTTGTTGTTATTGTTGTTGTTTGTTGTCATTGTTTTATGGTCTTTGCGCTTGTTTCTAGTTGTTTTTTGTTTGTTTGTTTTTAAGAGTGCCTGACACTTTGCTTTGCTATAAGAATTTTTCCAACCATGGTGGAATTGCTGTGTTATATATTTTTTTTAATATTAAAGCCAAACAATTTTTTTGCAAAAGGTATTTGATTTCCTTTTTAAGAGGGCATGATAAACATGCATGGTTGCATATACCCCCTTGACCTTCTGTCATCTTCCTAAACAGCCAGGAAGGCACAGCCTCCCAGTCTGTTTCACAGCTAGTCATTCTGACTGAAGGGCTAGGTAGAGATAAAGAACCATAAGAAGGGAGTGTGTGTGTTTTCTAATAAACAGTTAGCACCTGGATGGCAGGCTGTGTAGGAAGTAGGGATGTTAAGGGGGCAGCATTTTCTGTCCCATTCAGTGCAAATCACTGGAAGGGAAATGTGATATATTTGTAAAATGTGTATTACATTTTCTGTTTTACAATTTAAATACTCATTTTACATCCTTAAGATATCAATGGCTTCCCCTCTTCCCCTTCCATGGTTCATTTTGCATACCATAAATCCCGGTATATTTTACAAAAACTATACCATCAGTATTCCATTATTGCATCCATCAAAACTTATTTGCACTGTTGAATTTATCTTAATGCTGTCTGCGTTTTCAGCTGTACACAATTATTTCCAATCTTCTTTAAACATATGGGGTTTTTTTGTTCTCTTATTCTTTATGTTAAGTCTGCAAGTTGTGCATATTCTGTCAACTTAAGTTGCCATTCTCCTTTGGTGTTGTTTTTTTTAAAAAAAACAGAAAATTGTATAATTATTTTTGTGACATTTGCAGACTAAATAAATAAATAAATAAATAAATAACTGATACCACTAGTATTTTGTTTGCATAATTTCTGTTTTGGACCTTGGATGAACAAAAGTTTGATTCAGTTCATGTCTGAAGTCAAGCTCACCAAGTTTGCACTTCCAGAAACAAAATGAGAACAAAAACACAAACATCCTTTGAAATTTTCACTTCTCTGAATATTGCAATTTAGATCTTTGCCCAAGTAGTGTGCACAAAGGGGTATATATTGGGCAAAGTGTCCATAGAAATGCATACATGACTCAAAGTAACATTCAAAATGTATCATTTTAGGGGAATTTGTTTTACAAAAAATATTTATATCAGGCAAAATTGCATGCAAAAATGTGTATATATTAGTGCTTTCAGGAATCTCATGAAGAAAGCTTTATGCTTATATACCCATTCAGTTATTTAAATTTTCTCACCAGTAAATTTTTAATTATCTTGTTATACAGTGCCTGCTATTCTGAGTAGGTGGTTTATATAAGGATAAATAAATAAATGAGAATATTAAGCAGAATGTATAATCAAAAGCATTGTTGAAAAATTCTATTCCAAGTTTTAATTTTTGCACTCAGGACTGCTGAAACAAAAGTAACTAATGCTGCATTTAGTTACCTGGGAGTAAGCCCCATTTGATTCAATGGGACTTACTCCCGAGTAGACATGATTTGACTTGCAGCCTAATACTGTGCAAGTTCACCCTTTTGATTGAGTTTTGATCACTACAGTATCCCTGAAGTAGAGGGTGATTTGACTTTAGGGAGCATGCTACATTTAAGCAGAGAATATCATTTTTTAATAAAAAAATTAAAGGAATAAAATTCAAATGATATAATTTGTTTCTCCTGCCCGTAAGGTTCCAGGAAAGAAATGTTAAATGTCAGTGCAAAGCAATTATTTCATCAAGGTTCCCGTTAGCATTTTCAAATATACTTTCATTATGTCATGGCAAAGTGTCATCAGGAAACAGGGAATTACAAGAACATTTTTTTAGAGCTGGTAAACCTCCCCCCAAAATATTTGCTGTCCATTCTTTGGATCAGGGATGGGAAATGTTTTTCACTCCAAGGACCACATTCCTTTTTAGGCTATCCCTCAGAAGCAACATAACAGTGGAGGCTGTGGCCAAAGTCTTGCCCGGTTTACCAAGAAGCTACAGTATAACTTCTGGCTTTGCCAGATGAGGTAAGAAAAAAGAAAAGAAAGAAAATAAGAGGTTGCCATAGGAATCGCTTACACTAAATACTGATAGCCAATGGAATCATAGTATATATTAATATTTGGAGTTAAAGTGTACAAGATGTCTGAGCTTGTCATGTAAACTTTGTACAGAATTAGGAACGACTGCTGTTTTCCATGGCAAAGAATAAAGATCTACTGTATCTTCAGTTTTCCTTGTGAAATAGCAGTTCATGCTTCTTTCTCAAGCGCTTCATTTTTTTCCCCTCATTGCAATTTTAGTCAAGCATAAAGAGTCTACATCTTTTGCACTGTTGATAATGACAGCAACATAACATGTTGCATTAATACAAAAGATTTCAAATTGTGTTGTGACTGGGAAATAAGGAGATGAGACACAGGTAAAATGGGTTGAGGTAAGGGCATATTCATTTAAGTTTATAGAACCAGATCTGCAGAATAAATATTGAAATGAATCTGTGAAAGTAGAAAGCTTAGTGGTAGAACATACATTTTGCATTCAGAAGGTCCAAGGTACAATTCATGGCATCACCAGGTAGGGCTATGAAAGATTCCCTGGAGAGCTACTGCTGGTCAACTAGATGGACCAGTGGCCTGACTCAGTTGCTTTCTGACATGGGGCTAAGTGCTTTAGTGTTCCTGATTATAATGTGAATGTTTCTGTCCCAATTTCTATTGTTCCTTTTACACTTCAGTGCCTGCTGTATTAGGGAACTGTGACTATTTGATTGATACACTGTCATATCATGCTAAATTTTAAATGGCAGAAAAGAACTGTATATTGGGACACTGAACCAAATATCATCACATGAAATTACAATGTGAAACTTCAGCGATTATCTAAATTAACTGGGTTACAAAGGGATTTTTTCCTGGGGGAAAAGTTAACATGGAAATGATGAGTAAACATTGACTAGATTTGACTAGATTTTCAGAAGTGACTTTGTTTGTCATATGAAAGATGAAATGCAGCAAGGAAGCATCGGGAAAACAGAATAATGTGCTGTCCGAATGCAGCCACTGTATAAGGCAGCTTCCTATGTTCCTAGATGCTGCCTGTTCATAAAATCCATTGAAAAGTAAAGTCAACTTGCAGTGTTAGCCTACATATTATGTCCTGGGCAACAGCAAAGGGATTCTTAATTCTCAGACCAGATTGGAAATTCATATTCAGGTATGTAGTCAACCCAGGATTCCCGTATGCTCCTGCCTACTTTTGAAGCTGTTTTTGATTAATATCACACTTCACTGCACCCATCTGTCTGTGTGCTAAACATGAGTTTCAAAAGATGCTATTATGTAATGTACATCCATAATGAAGGTAAGGTTTGAGATATTTTCCAGTTTTCAGGACCTTAGAAAGCGCTTTGCTAAAATGAACTGATGGAGGATACTAATTTAACCGCAAAGAGAATGGCCACAAGGCAATGGATCCTTTTATCTTAGTTTAAGCTAATGAAATTATTTCATTTCTGAAGAACATCTCCAACTCGTCCTGTTTCAAGTGCTCTGGGAAGTACCTCATTATTCTGTGTTGGATTTTTCTAGATGACAGAATTAATGATTCACTGACTAATGAAATCATTTTATCCACGTCAGAATATCTGTAGTTCATGGAATTGTCTGCTATGACTACTTGTTATCCATCTGGTAAGATGCTCAAGAAGTTTTAGGGGCACTGTGACATTAAACTCACCATTCCTATTCATACAACTGTGACAGGCCCTTTCAAAACAGGTTGAACCGCATTAAATGTAACACTTGAAATCACTTAGAAGAATAATCCTTCCTTTCCATTTAAAGTGGCACAGTCCGAGGAGGACTATAGAAGAAGAAGAAGAAGAGTTTGGATTTGATATCCCGCCTTTTCACTCCCCTTCAGGAGTCTCAAAGTGGCTAACATTCTCCTTTCCCTTCCTCCCCCACAACAAACACTCTGTGAGGTGAGTGGGGCTGAGAGACTTCACAGAAGTGTGACTGGCCCAAGGTCACCCAGCAGCTGCATGTGGAGGAGCGGAGACGCGAACCCGGTTTCCCAGATTACGTGACTACCGCTCTTAACCACTACACCACACTGGCTCTAGATCTAGAAGTAGATCTATTCACATAATAAGAATGTGCATAAGAATGGAGAACCAGGGTGGGGAACCATTTTCATCCAGAAGGCCTTCTGGACAACTTTATGTGGGCTGCATGTTAATAGGAGGTGGGCTGGGGTCAGAGTCACAATTTTACCTTTCTGCAGTAGACTAGTTTCTACACACACATTCATACACCCATCACAACCAGACACGTAAAAGGCATTTTCAGAAATCAGGGGCATGTTCCAACCAGGGGTGTAGTATATTCACCTTTAATCCCCACCCTGCACTCAGTTCTCACCTGTGCTCCTAGAAGCTGTCAGCTTGCAGCAGTGGCCACACCCATGGAAATGTCTTTGACTGAGCAAGTAAACTAGGTGTGGGTAGTCAATGGGTCTTAAACCCTTGGTGAGCTTCATGCAGTCTATCTCCTGCATGCAAAGTCAGGACTGATAAAGGAGAGACTTTTTTTACAGCTGTGGCAGATGAAGGCTTCTGCTTCTGCTGATACAGGTGTACCATGGTGTTTCTTTTCGGCTGATAAGGTCAAAGGCCTTTGTCAACAAGACTGAAGATGGTGTGTACCCGCCTTCAAAATTATCATGACAGGATGAATGAGAAACTGAAATTGACAAATTTGTCCTTCCCTACTTATGCCTTGCATACAAGTACTGTATGAATATGGCTTGGGTATGTGTGTTGTGTATGATCAACTTGGATGCAAGCTTTGCCTTTCAGCGCTTCTGCAGAGCAATGTGTACCAGATGACTAACAACAACAACAACAACAACAACAATAATAATAATAATTTATTTGTACCCCACCCATCTGACTGGGTTGCTCTAGCTACTCTGGGTGACTTCAAACATATATAGAAACATAATACATTACACTTTAAAAGGTTTCCCTAGAGAAGGCTGCCTTCGGATATCTTCTAAAGGTTGTACAGTATAGTTACTCATCTCCTTGACATATGATAGGAGGGTACTCCATGTGTATGTGTGTGGGGGGGGGTTCCTAGTGAGGGAACCACCAGAAGGCCCTTAGAGATGGATTTCAGTATCCAGGCTGAAGGATGGGGGTAGAGACACTCAGATATACAGGGCCAAGACTGTTTAGGGCTTTAAAGGTCAGCACCAACACCTTGAATTGTGCTCAGAAACCTACTGGGAGCCAATGTAGGTCTTTAAGGACCAGTGTTATATGGTCCCGGCGACCGCTCTCAGTCACCAGTCTAGGAGCTGCATTCTGGCTCAGTTGGAGTTTCTGAGTCACCTTCATGACTTTTCCCATTTTAGAACAGCTTTGCACATGACTGGAAGCACAGCTAGCTGAACATGTGATATGTTCTGTGTGTAATCTCCATGTCAGTGGGAACCCTGAACAAATTCTTATATAGGTGGGGAGAATACTGTTTGAATCAGCCAAAGAGGAAATAATGAAACTTTGGATTTGCTCAGCTTGTCTCAAATGGATTAATATAGGTTCAATAAGCCTGAATTTTAGAGCAGGAATGGGCAGATCAGGCTATTTCCATTCCATGTCAGTTTCATATGCATTTAATCATAAGCCCGTTCTGTCCCATTTTCTGTAGTTGAATTTCTTAAAAAATGCATGGAAAAAGAAATGCAATTAGCTTGTATGGATTTTTCTATGCACCCCTCCTAAAATGCCATTTCATGTGCTTTTCAGTGCATTTCCGCTATAATGTATGCATTTCAATATGCATTTTGTAACCAAAACGCACCACAAAAAATGGAGATGTGCACAATGTGATTGCTAATGCATTCAGATCCACATATATAGATCTAGAAACTGTGGAATGAATCAGTTTGGTTTAGAATGCAGACCAAATGAAATTATGCTCCATCTCTAGTCTAGAGCTGTAGCCTTAGCCCCCAATGTTTTACTGAGATAAGCCATTGTTTCAGCACTGATGAAGTTTAACATATAGAAGGAGTTTTATCTTGGAAATAAATCAGGCTTCTTCAAAGGTTGAATGCTATCTGCTAACAGCTGTTTTTTGTCTTGTATCAGGCAAATAAATGCAACCAATTAGACTTGGCACCAACCAGATAGAATACAACAACAACAAAGTTGCCTCTAGCCAAGGTGAAGTGTTCCATTTCATCATCCTTATGCCCAGCTTGTAATGATAAAGAAAAAAGTTCAATTGCATCTCAACTCCAGAATTGTCACTGAGAGGTTAAAAAAGAGAGACAGTCTATTTACAGCTTTAAAGGCTGGAGAAAGCAGTGAATTTATAAGCTCAGGCTTCATTGCACTTGTCTTTCATGCTACCAAATGTGTCCTTTTAAGATATTATACCGTTTCACACCTGATTGACTAAAGAATTTAAGAAGATATCTCTTCCCACAGTTATATCTATTCTTAAGTCTCTTATCATTGCTTAATGTTGGAATGTATACGTTTCAATATCCATCATGCAATGTGGAAAACATTTACAAAAAGTCGCCACACTTGATTCTTTTTGGGGTGGGTGGGTAGGAAATGTGCATTCGTGTGTGTGTGTGTGTGTGTGTGTGTGTTTCTGTGGTTACTTTCTAAAGGAACATTTAATCTTCAGAGGGGGGGTATAGGAGAGTTCCTTTTAGATACTCTTGCAAGAAGCTTTTTATATGTATCACATCAAAATTGCCTAGGCTTCTATGCATATTGGGAAGGGTGGTGATTTCCTCCCTTTCTGCTTACAGCACTTTATCTCCTTATCACCAGGGACATTTTTTGGGGGAGGAGCTCAGGAGGCAACAGAAAAAGGGGTTGAAAATTCCGCAGGTATACTTGGTAGACTGTGTTTAACTTTTTTGCATATGAGCCCCAAATTACCAACATATATAACAAAGTATTGCTTACAGAAAAATATTTTTTAAACAAAAAATGTCTAAAATAATAATTTGAATCAGCTAATGAGTTCTGTTTCAGACTGAGGACCACAACCAATCATTCATTTCAAATTCATAAGTTTATCATTAATAACTGATAAGGTTTATTTCCTTCCCCTTCACTATAAGGTTCCAGGGCAGGTTAAAACAATAGGATATATACCGTATTTTTCGCTCTATAACACGCACCCGACCATAACACGCACGTAGTTTTTAGAGGAGGAAAATCCGTACGCATGCCACCCGTAGGCATTCCCTCCATAACACGCACAGACATTTCCCCTTACTTTCTAGGAGGAAAAAAGTGAGTGTTATCGTGCAAAAAATACGGTAATTCTATAAAGAGATGAAACCCTTACAATCATAAAACACATAAAACAATTTCAAACAGAGCAGAACACTTTAAATCCAGCAACAGAAGAAGGTACCACAACCAAAATACCTCATCAGGCTACTCGGGGAGCAGGGAGCAGGATGAGTTGTTGGTTGAATTCTTTAGCACACAATGTCCTCTAAGCCTAAACCCAATATACTATTATTTTGCTGCAATTCAAACACATTTCTGGAAGAGCAAGAAATTTCCCTGTGGGTCATGATGAATACTGTTGTCTGCAGCTAGAACATTACAGCCATCTTTTCTCATTTATATTGTGTCTAATGTTTATGTTCATCAATAACTTTTCCTAGTCATATTTGTGTAGCAAACTTTACATTTCAATATATCCACACAAGGTAAGGTCTGAGATTTACTGTGTTCGGGATAACTTCAGCTGATTATAGGTCTCCAGAATGACACAGACCTTAAATACCTTCATCTGCTGCTGTTGCAATCAGAGACCATTTATTTAACCCCTCCCCCCCAAAAAAAATCCCAAGCAAATAAGTCCTCTTTCCTTCCCTCTTTACATTCCTATTTATTATTGCATATCTTACTATTATGCATCTTGAAGCAAATAGATGCATAAAAACTGACTCCTTTTGGAATGAAACATTGTACAAACCCACTAAATAGAATTCAAAACATTATTTGCAGAACTTTCTTCAAAACAGAACAAAAAACATCAAAGATACATCCAAATAATTTCATACAATATCTGGTGCTGTCCAGAAAAGGCTCAGCATCTTAGAAATAAAATATAATTCCAAACAGATCCAGAATCAAAGATCTCTCTCTCTCTCTCCCCTTACTGCCTCCATTTTTCATGGAGTTGCTTTTTCTCCCTTCAGGAGACTCTTTCACACATCTTTACTCCTAACTTGGCAATTTTGCAATTCAATACATCTCATTTGATCTAAGTTTAAAACATCTCCTCAAACCTATCAGAGAACAATAACAGTTAATTATCAACCCATCAAGGAGCCCAGAGAACACTTTGTATACTCCAATGGAATTTCCCCATGTTTCAGCAATACATATAGGCATTCTCCATTTCAGTGTCAATTAAAAAATTATTACTTAAAAGTTATACCTCAAACTTCATCTAAGATGAAAGCAGCTTGTGTTTTAAATGGATCTGATCAGGCTAGCGGGAATAAAAGCCAGGGACTTTGTCATAGCTCAGTGGCAGAGAATCTGCCTTGCATGCAGATGGTTCCAGATCCAATCCCCAGAACCTCTAGGTAGGGTTGAGAAAGAACCATTTTTGCTGCCAGTGCATGCGGACCAATAGTCTTCAATCATTTCAACTCACCTTCAACTCAAACATAATATATAATAATATTTTTATTTATTTATTTATACCCCACCCATCTGGCTGGGTTGCCGCAGCCACTCTGGGCGGCTTCCAACACATTAAAACATAATAAAACATCAAACATTAATAGTATCCAATAGAAAAGTCATGATAACTAAAATGACCAACATATCAAACAAAGCAACATTCAACAGTACATCAGAATCTAAGAGTAAACAGTAAAATTAAACATCAACAAATAATAATTAAACAGTTTGCACTTACCAACCACAAGAAAGAATTACCAATCTACAATAAATTAAAAAAAATAACAGCAAATCACAATGCATAAAATACCACAAAACATACAAAACCCCAAACATGCATTTGGGAATCAATTTCTTGATTTTTAACCATGTATTTGCAAGAGAGTAGTGCTGCCTTGGATCACCTTGAAGGCTACTGGTGTAGCTAATGTTGAGCTAGATGGACCAATAGTCTGACTCACTGTAAGGTGGCTACCTGTGTTCATCTTCCAAGGACCGCAGTGGCTCAGCAGGGGTATTTATAGTAAGGTGTTCCTGGCGGTAACCAGTTTACAATTTATGATACACTGGATTGTATGGGAAAGTCACTTTTGTGACCTGGCAGATGATGATGCATACCAGATTCCAGGCTCTTCTCTCCAGAGGGAGAGGGAGATGGGTGATGGCTGCTGGTAAAGACACAGCTCACAAAGCATCATGCAAAAGTAAACTGATGGTGCAGTGCGGCGGAAATGTTTACCTGACTCCCTGAGGTGAGTCAATGCTGATTACCTGGTGGCAGAGGAAGAAGAAGAAGAAGAAGAGTTTGGATTTGATATCCCGCCTTTCACTCCCCTTCAGGAGTCTCAAAGCGGCTAACAATCTCCTTTCCCTTCCTCCCCCACAACAAACACTCTGTGAGGTGAGTGGGGCTGAGAGACTGGCCCAAGGTCACCCAGCAGCTGCATGTGGAGGAGCGGAGACGGAGGAAGAGGAGCAAGGTGGCAGCAAGTTGCCACCCTGGGCTCCTTCAGGAGTCAGGCATTGAAATAAATTAAATAATTCAAGGTTTGTTGCTGTGCCAATCTGGCCCTGGTGCATTTGCGCTATGCCACCTTCCCTGCTGCCTCACCTTTCCTTTTCACCTACATGCTAAAGCAGGCTTGTCCAAAGTCCATTTCGGGGGCCTAATCTGGCCCACCGGTCGGTTTAACCCGGCCCCTGTGGCAGTTTATTTCCTGGGGTAAAATAAAAAAAGAAAGCCCTTAACAATTTCAATCCTAAAAGAAGCTCAACAACTTCAGTCCTAAAAAAAGGTCACCGGCCTTTCACTTCATCAAATCTGGTCCTCTTTGGAAAAAATTTGGACACCACTGTGCTAAAGCATGGTGACTCACTCACTGGAAGGTTAGGCAAGCACCTCATCCTCACTATGTCATTCAATACTGATGATTTTCAGAAAGAAAGCCCACAAGTTGAAATGTATACATCCTTATTCATTCTGCTTCCTGAGTGTTAAGTCTGCCCTGCCTATAACATACACAAATTCCCTTTCCGGCCCAATAAATTTGACCTGACCAAAATTAACCCCCCAAAGGCCATCTAATGGCAAACATCTTCAGCCTCCACAATTATTTCTTATTTGAACTCGTATGTGTGGTGGCAGTTCAGGACAGTCCTAGCAAGAAATCTGCTGATGTGACTATAACCTTAACTAATATTCAAAAGAAAATCACGATAAGTTTTGTGAACCCTCTGACCTAGGAATCTTCTTAGACTAATGGCTACCCTTCCCAAAGAATCACTGAGGAATTGTAAATGCAATTGGGAGCCAGAACAAATGTGAGTGTGCATCAATATAACGATCCAAACTCTGCTCAGATCAACAACATCTAGCTCAAGACCTTAGTGGACTCTTTCCCACTTATTTTTAAACACGGCGTCTACAGCACATTGACCTTTCTGTGAATAGGTCAGTCTTCTGTTGAGCCAAAAGACCTTTAGCTGGTGAAATTCCAGAGCTCTGCTGATATCAACATAGCTTTTCTTCTTCAGCTGAATTTGACCTACAACCTCAGCTACAAGTTCCAATGTGCAGGTATCAGTTGAGTTAGATCCTGTGAGCCAAATTCCCTGTACAGTGATACCTCGGGTTACATACACTTCAGGTTACATACGCTTCAGGTTACAGCTTCGCTAACCCAGAAATAGTACCTCGGGTTAAGAACTTTGCTTCAGGATGAGAACAGAAATCGTGCTCCGGCGGCGCGGCAGCAGAAGGAGGCCCCATTAGCTAAAGTGGTGCTTCAGGTTAAGAACAGTTTCAGGTTAAGAACGGACCTCCGGAACAAATTAAGTACTTAACCCAAGGTACCACTGTATATTTTACCCCAAGAGAAGAAAAGCATCTGGGATATGTTTTTTTACCGGACAAAGGATGGAAGGGAAGAGGGTTAGCAGTCAATCCCAGTCCCTGCTTTTTCAGTCTTGTTCACAGTGCTTTGGCACTGTTTTTTGTTTTTCTTTTTTTAAAAAAAGTAAGACCAAAGAGGCCTGTAACTCCACATCACATCTAGTTTGTCTCCACAAAACCTTCTACATGCACTTCAGCTTCTTGGGGAAAATTGATTAAAACAATGTCTCTGTAAACACAAGACTTCACCATGCTGAGTTAAAAGCACCCATCTCCATTTGTCAAACATGGATAGAACAGGGGTGGGCAGCCAGTGGGGCTCCAGATACTGATGGTCTACAAATTCTTTCATCTCTGACCATTGGCCATGCTTTCTGGACTGGTGTGAGCTGGAGTAAAACACCTGAAGGGGTACAAGTTGCCCACTCATTATTAGCAATGGGTGAATATTTCAGTTTGGGATTCTCATTTTTACAATCTTAAGTTCCAGTTTCCATATTTCCACTTCATTTTGCTTTTAAAAAATGCCCACATGAAAATTCACCAGCATTTTAGTAATAATTTATGCCAATATAACAACCAAATAACTTTATTGTGCAATATGCACATTTTTTTGGTGCATTCTTTCTAATACAAACAATTTTGCAAAGCAGTTTTCCCTATATTTGTATGTTATTTTAATAATATATGCATTTGTGTGTGCACTTTACCCTATTATGTGCATTTTCAGTAAACTTTACATGACTGGAAAACTGCATGGAAAAATTAATAGAAGTGTGATTTTCCGAGGATGGCTGTGTTTCAGTTTGTGTATTGTTTTCAAAAGTGTGAATTAGCTAAGATTGACTTGAAAAAATTATTGACATATTTACCAAAAGAAAGGCCCAAAATATGTTACCCAGTGGCACCCAAATTTAGTTACGGGGTAAAAATCTGCACTGCCACCACCACCCTTCCTTATTGTCAGTGAATTTTACATAAACATTGACAACAGGGTCGTGTGTGGAAGAGTCAAAGTTTCATTCTACAGCATCTGCTTTGAATGTGTAAGGTTCCAGGTTCAACCCCCAGCACCTCCAGGTATGGCTGTGAATGTTCCCTGTCTGAAATCCTGGAGAGCCCCTGTCAGTCAGTGTAGATAATACTGATGGATCAAGGTGACTCCATATGGTTCAGTGTTATGGTTCAGTCACATTTGGGACAGAAGAAAAGTCTGGTCTTTGACCACTGTAACTATCGTTTGAGACCAGATTGATACCTGCTGCCTAGGTTTAGAACATCCTTCCATAAGCTGGTGCTACACTAAATGTTTAGACCACAGCTCCTATTATCCTTAGGCACTGGCCATGCTGGTTGGGATGAATGGGAGGTTTCCCAAACATGTGGAGAGCACCATGTTGAGGAAGGCTGGGTTAAGTAAGAGCACTGTTGGCTGGAGAAATATATGAGTGATTATTCTAGCGCTGATAGCCTGTACATAAAAGAGGATATTTATTGCTTCTGCTGCTAGTTCTACATTCTTTTATGAGAAATGCTACAGATCAGGTTATGTTTAAAGGGAAGGCAGGAGAGGAGGAAAACGTGATGGAAAGGGAGTGAGGGTTGGGGAGTTGGAGAAATGAATTTTCTTTGAATTAAGATTTGATATTACTGACAGAATCTATCACAGGTAATCAGGACAGCTTTGACTTCACATCTTTCTTGACAATTTTCCCTGTCACATAAATTAAAGGAATTTAGGACACTTTCAAACAAAGCTGCCTCTAATTCCCTCAAAGTGCATGTCAGCCTGGAGGGACCTTCAGAAATGTCTATTTGTGATCAACTTCTTCAAGCATAAAGTTTTCAGACATGCTGAAGCATTAGCAGCTATAGAGGAAATAGACATCCCTTAATAATTCAACGTATCGCTGGCTTTTTGTTTCTCTTTTAGAAGTTACTGTAATAAAACAATGCTCTCTCTTTTTTCTGGGACATGTCTTTGTGACAAAACTCTTCAACCTTCTTGGAGAGATTTTCTATCTCCTAGAGACACTTTTTGAGAACCGCTTTGCTTGAGTAGTATTGTGGTATCCAGATTATATATTTAAGGCCAGGAAGACCAATTCACAAGTGATTTATTGAAATACAGCAATATTCAGAGAGGGGGTGCTTTGCCAGATTTTATATGGGGAGCCCTAAAGCTGCAATTGTCTCTCATGACGCCAGATGCCAGGAGTAGAGTTATTGGCTAAGGATGCAGATTGGGTTTCAGACCCTGAGCCTGATGGTGCAGAGCAGGGGGCAACTAAATCCTTGGCCAAGGGGGAACTAAATCCATGCTCTAATTACCCCCTGGACCAGATCCAACCACAACAGGGCTTATAAAAACAGAGATGGGGCTCTCATGGCTGCCTTCCTCTGAGGCTCCCAGTGCCTTGAAATCTACATTGCCAATCCAGTGGCTTTGGGAGTACACCAGGGGTCAGAGAGTGCAAAAGTCCTTGACCCTTCAAGGACTGCAGTTCTCACAGAGAGGCACTTAAGAGAGGTGAACTGGAGGAAGAGAGGCTCCAAAGGCCTCAGTTCACCTCTGACCTTTGCTGGAGCAAGGTTCTTACTCCATTGTGCTGATATGCTTCCTGGGCTCCTATGCAAACCAGAAGAGGACAATATCCAAATAACAATATTTTATCTTGTTTTTAACTGCATGGAATACAAGATCAGGCAATTCATAATGAATGACTGCATTACAAATTGAGTCAATCCCCAGTTCTTCCCCAGCTTAGACTGTGATTTGATCACTGTGTCTTCCCCCATTTTCCCTTTTCAAAATACTGGAACAGTCGCAGGTGCCAGAGAGCCTAAGAATTGTATTTTTCCCAGGACACCTGAGTTCTTTATATGAACAACAGGAACCCTGGAAACTTCATGTTTCTTGTGCCTGGGATGCTGTGTATTAAACTACCTAGGAATTTTAACATAAATGTGATATAAAGGATTTGAATAAATTATTAAGTCTAATTGATAGTAATGAGAGTTAGATACAAATACCTTTCCTAAGATTGGACCCAATGGTTCTGATCCAGAAAACAATTAAAAATTCACTTTCAAAGCTCTTTGCTTTACATTCTTTATTAAGGGGATTGTTTCAATAATTGTGAAGATCTAGGGATTGGCAGAAAATGATTGCAATGATTGCATTTCATTAGATGACTCATTTTGAATCAAAACACCTTCTTGTATGTCTCTTTAATTAGCATCTATTAAAACTTTTCATGGAAAAGGACACCATATGAAAAGTTTGGCAACTAAGTATCTAACTTATTCACTATATATAAGTTTAATTAGTTACACATAATGTAACACTTACTGACAATTTGATTAAAGCCCAATGATATATAGGAACTGGGTTTCCAAAAATAAAATAAAGCATCCTATTGAAATATAGGCTACAGGTTGTCACTTCTCATCTGACTAAGTCTTATGCTTCTCCTTACTGGAAATCTTTGCAGCGATGTAGTCAATATGAAGCTCATTTGAATTTTACCAGCTCAGAACATAAAATGGCCAGTCCACTGAGGAAAGATTAATGTGTCAAAGTGACTTTTGAAGGGGAAGGGATTACAGAGGAGGAAGAGCAAACATAGTCTAATGCAATGTTTAAGCAGAGGATCTGTGGATTGCCTCCACTGAATTTGTTACCAGCTTCAGAATTGAAGCCAGAGATTAGGCTGGGTTTTTCCAAATCTATATGCTAAATTAATTTCCATCCTCCCTATGCACATACCCACCTTCTTCATCTCTCTGTTTGAATTTAAGCATACTGCACCACATTTTAAAAATGCATATACTAAACCTTTACAAGGAAAACAGCAACATATGGAGCTGTTTTACATGGGGCTCTATCCAGTGCTACTCCTACTCAGAGCTGACCCATTCATATTAATAGATATGATTAACTTAATACGTTTTATTTCAATGGATCTACTCTGAGCAAAACATAATAGTACAGAATGCATTGTATCAAGCCATTAGTCTAGCTTGCTAAGCAATTGCTTTTCTGATTGAGTTCTGATCTCTAGTGTCACAGACACAAACTTTTCCAGGACTCACTTTCTGGGATGTTTCAATGGGAGTTGCTAAGGGGTGAACATAGGCCTATATAATAGAAAAGCATGTGCACTACCATCAAGCTAGGTTGCTTCATCCCCTTGACAATTTTTGCTGCCTTTTCCCAACATGATAATATCATTTTCAAGGTGAGGTTCTCCCACGGGACTTCCCCAGATCTGGAAGTTTAGGCAGGTGGGGAGACCACAGAGTATGGGATAGATGCTTAATGGAAAGAATGACATCTACAGTACACAGTCATCTTGCAAGCAATGAGTGGGTTTACATACATCAGCTTTAGGACAGGGATAAGGGTTTGGATAAGGCTCGCAGGCTCTGGCCTTATCTCCCCCACCACCTGCCATGGTTCAAATTTGATCATCCACCTATTAACCATCTCACATCATAATAGCAATAGCTGATCCATTTTTGTCAGTATTGACAATCAGCTGTATTGCTCTGTGGACACACAAGTCAACCCCACAGTCAGTGACAGCTAAATCTTTACCTGACAGACTAGAAACGGTGGGTGAAGCTTAGCCAAAACAGCCTCATAGACCAAAAAGAGAGGCCTGGCAGGGGTGTAGGAAGGGGGGCTGTGGGAGCGGTTTACCCTGGGTGTCATCCAAGAGGGGGGTGTCAAAATCCCCCCTGGGCCGATCGCCACCGTGCCGATTGCCCCCCTGGGTGGATCACCCCACTCCAGGTGCCCGAGCAGCTAGCTCTGCCTCTGAGGCCATCAAAGAAGTGTTTCAGTTTAAAGCATTGTAAATTTGAACAGGGAAAACAGGTAGAGGAAAATGAGACTCCACATCGCCATCTGGTGGCACAATGTTATGTCGCATATACAAGGCATACAAATCTTTTTTTCTTTACTAGTCTAGCTGCATCCTAGGACCATGGACTGTAGCTTCCCCAGGCCTTCTTTGGAGGAAATTCCATGTACCTATGTTATTGTATTCATTGAGTTATCTCCTTCATTATACAGTATTGAGTATTAAATCCTTTGCTTCATCTGTGGATCAAATACTGCATTTGGTTTGGTGGGTTATTATAAGTTGCTTGGGTCTGATTTTGGGTTGTCTTTAAAAAAAATCAATATATTAGTATGTGCTTTCTTGGATCAAGCCCAAGAAAGTGTCCCTGCTCCCAAATGCAATGTCTCTTTTTGAGACTTTACCCCTACTACAGAGTTAGTTGTTTAACAGCATGAAAGGCAATGACTTGTTACAAGCAGACCACCTACTGCCAGAGTACAAAGAATCAATCATATGTCAATAGAAAGCTGCAATGAGGATTTGGCCTCGAGAAATAGCAAATTCTTCTAAACTGGGATAAAAAGCAGAAAAATTCAAAGTCTTCCCCCATTTTTTTTTTACTTCTCCCTTGAGAGAAAACGATTTTTAAAATAATAATAAAGTAGGGGACTTGATTGCTATTTTTAGCTCTGGCTGAAGCAAATAACAAGCTATTTAGCAGGCTGAACCCATGTTGCAGCTTAGGAACTTCAGGAGCACAGCTTCTAAGTTTATGATCTCAAATAATGTAGTGATTTACACAGCTCAAAACCCATGACTCTCCCTGAAACTTCATCTTCTGAACCATTTCTTGAAGGTATTTAAATACTGCAGGAAAGAAATGCCCATAGCAGCAGGAGTGGGGAACCTGTGGCTCTCCAGATATTGTTGAAATCCAATTCCCATCAGAGAGAGGAAAAAAATAGAAAGATGAAGAAAGTAAAGTTATTTGAAGATTTTATGCTTTGCAAATTCCAATATGAGCTGAGCAGATCATTACCTTGTTAACAAATTTGTGAACTGAAACAATAGTACTGTGAAGAACAATAGTTGTCCACTGGATTTTGCATTTCTCTGAATTTTGTGAGGCAGCTATTCCTTTCACAGACATTCTAAAATGCTGGTTGTTGTGTCGTATTTTTGTACACTGCTTAAGATTGATTTAGAAATGCAATACAATAAACTTCAAATTCCATGCATTCAAAATATACTTCCTTTCCATTAAAAGCAGTATATTTTGTGAGAAAATATACTCCAGAGTATGTACAGTGGTACCTCGGGTTACAGACACTTCAGGTTACAGACTCCACTAGCCCAGAAATAGTACCTCGGGTTAAGAACTTTGTTTCAGGATGAGAACAGAAATTCTGCGGTGGTGGCACAGCAGCAGCGGGAGGCCCCGTTAGCTAAAGTGGTACATCAGGTTAAGAACAGTTTCAGGTTAAGAACAGACCTCTAGAATGAATTAAGTTTGTAATCCGAGGTACCACTGTATTTGTCAAATACAAACATTCATGAAGTCATTTTAATAAACGAATATATCATAGAATAACATAAAATGCAGAAATAGGACAGAACAGTCCTATGAAAGTGCATGTGCAAGACTAAAGCTGCAACTCTAGCCCCACTTATCTAAGACTAAGCCAATTGAATTTAATAGAACTTATTTCTGACTAGATATGTTTAGGATTGTAGTCTGACACAGACTGTATGTACATGACATTATACACTCCATGACCACAGAGATCTTGTTTTTCCTACCTAGTCCCACACACAGTCTGGACCTATTGCATATTATATGGCCCCAGAAAGCACTTATTCACGAACTGGTTCCATTCTGAAAAATGAAAGCTCAGTGCAGATTGATTTGGCATTGCCCCCCACCCCCAGTGTGCTCATTTGAAAATGGATGGTTGGATGTGGTTCCAGCAATGGTTGTATCCACACCTGCTCCCAAATGTTGTGGGAGGGTGCATGCCAATATGACAATTACCATTTCCTCAGGACATGCATAAGGAGTAAAGGGCAAGGATAAGCTAATGAAGGGGAAGCCTTTCAAATGAACATCAAGTAACATCACAACCCTTGCAGATTGCAGGATCTAGACTCCATCGTGAAAGCACTTGTTGAAGACAAGTATGCATGATCCTCCAATGAGAAAAAGCTGCTTCTTTGTACTATGAATAGGCTGCTGTGTCCATCCCTAGGAGAAAGTGTGAGAGAAAGTGAAGAGTAGATTAAATAAAACAGACGAACTTCTGTTAGACGCTTCTTTTACCCTGCATATATTTGCATACTATTTCCCCATATATCTCTTTGGGAAGAATACTTTCCTGGGAATAATGTGAACTTTCTTCTTACCTCACCTTCAAGTGCAATGGATGAACAGTTGTTTGTAATATATATGAGGTGCTATATTTCCCACCGTTATCGTGTTTTCAGGGTATGCACTGTTTCAGCATGTGGTTCTCAGCAGAGCAACTATCTTGAGGAAATTCAAAACATAACAAAGCACCAGTTTTGCATATAAATGGCAAAGCTACGTTAGAAAGCATATGAGCCTTGTAAATTCTTAGGCAATTTTTAACCGAGCTTCTATGGAGAACAGGTGCTCCTCACAAAAGGGTGCTTTCCTCCTCTTCCCCCTCCCCAGCTCTTTCTTAACATCTTCTCACGAAACACAAAGTAGAGCAGGGGGAACAAAATAATCTTAAGAAAACTCACTGGTGTTCAAGGAAGGACACTTTGCAGGAAAGTTTATTTTCTTTCCAGGACTCTAGGAGTTTTACATACAAGAGGAATATAGTTTCCTAATCTCTCTGCTGCAAATGGCTCCAAGCAATCTGCTCAATAAAATAAGGGCCCATAAGCAGACATAACTTTTTTTAAAAGAAAAAAAATGCATGCTGGAGTTGGCTGAAGAACAAACATTTTCAAACTTCTTTTACTTCAGTAGCTGATTCCACATGTAACACAAAGTAGTTATCTCTTATATCAAACTGAGTGCCTGGGGGTACTGTCTTTACCAGCATAGCTGACAGCACCATTGGTGATAAGCACTACTAGTGAGTAGCTTTCTGTGTTGTATATGTGTCTTTTAAAAAATGCAGGGCGGAGAACGGGGAGGCAGGAGAAGAAATTATCGATATTTCAGTATTTAGCCTGACATACTCAACTACCTCAGATGAGAAAAGTGAACATTCTGTCCAGACTGATATGGCAAGACCATACAGCTTGTGACCTTTCCAAACAAAGTGCATGCATCCCATGTAATGGTTTCACAGCAGATTCCTAATACATTTGTTGTTTTTGCAGGCCCATTACACTGTAGTGGAAAAAATGGATGGGAACTTGTGCACCTGCAGATGTTGCAGAACAGCAACCTCCATCTTCACTGAGCACTGGTCATGCTTCCTGGGGCTGAAGGGGGTTGGAATCTAACAATATCCTGGAGGATCCTGGTTTACTAATTCCTGCGGTAAAACCGGGAATCTTTAGTGAGCTTTCTGGCCCATGAAACACAGAGAGGTGGCAGAGGAGAGGTATGGCATTTCCCCAGAAATGTGGCCGCCTAAAAAAGATTTTTGTTTATGTGTAAGTATGTGGGGACAGTGGATGAATTAGGAATGGACCTGGAAACAAAGTCCAGGGCCACATAGCCCAGGGAGGAGGACTACTTGAGTGTGCCAGATCAGGGGGGCAGCAGCAGACAGCCTTGGCATCAGGGCGTCAGGTCAACCACTCAGTATCTCCAGCTGTTTCTATCCTAGAACTGCTGTGACAAGAAATGCAATGTCTGACACATTTTGCCAAGTTTTGCTGTTGTTAAATGCACAAGAGCTTCTCCCAAGAAAAGAATTGTCATTCATAAAATATCCTTATGGATCTAATATGTAACTTTTAAAAAATCTAGTGAGGGACTGAATATGAAATTAAAATTTTCTGCTTTCGTGGATAGAAGTGTGTAATTCCCATAAAGTCCCATTTTAAGCAAATGGGTTCTTTATAAATAGTTTATTAGTAATTAGTTGAATATTAAAATAAATTGGGTTTTGTTATTAAGAGGTCTGCTGAACAAACATTAATAAATTAGCATGCGTTGCAATGCATAAGTGCTCTGTAATTATATATAACATTGTATATTTAGTAGCCAATTGTTATTTATGGACATCTCCCTGAGATTATCATACAGCCAGAATCTTGAAAAGGAGTCTGTGCATGTTTGTGTGTGAGCAGTGTTATTATCATGTTAGTTTAATATAAGACACTGCTAATATTTTGCTGCATGCGTTTTGACATTGGTTGTAACTAGGGATGTAAAAAGTAAGCAATTTCTGTTCTAACCTGTATTTGTCACAATCAGCACTCCCGTTCTGCTCCACTTTGGTTTCCTCCGAATACTACATTATTCATCTCACTGTCCACTACTTAATGTAAGTTACATAATTTACCTTAATATTTAATATTTATCATCCCAAGTTGTACAAAGTGGGATCTGTTTATGCACCCATCTCCACAAGAGAGGCCATTTCCCAGCTATGGAGACTGTGGGCTTACTTCAAGCCCTGTTCAGAAATCACACACATACAATTCCAATCACAAATAGGGGAGAGTGAGGGCATGTTCCCTGGCCCTCTGTCACATCACCATATCTTGCTCAGTTGCCTTCCAAGTGTTGGGGGCCACACATATCCAGCAGTGTTTTTTCCTGCATTTGTGTGCACTTCCTTTTAGGGTTCTGAATCACATGAGGAACTGACAGAAAAACAGCAGGGTTTCTGCTAAAGGCGTTCAGCCTCCACCCCAGTGCAATGTTTTCTGAATCATAGAATTGTGGAATTATAGTGTCGGAAGGGACTATGAGGGTCATCTAGCCCAACACAATACAATGCAAGAAACTTTTGCCCAGTTTAGGGCTCAAACCCATGGCCTTGAGATTAAGAGTCTCGTGCTCTAGTGACTAAGCTAGCCCAGGCCTGTACTAGAGGCTAAGGTTGTTGAAGAACTGGAAGAAAAATGGAAACGGGAGCAGAAATTGCTAGTGTCCATGTATTCTTCCATGTTGGGAATAGAAATTAATCCTGTGAATATGATTGGTATTCACTGTTGTTGCTTTTAGTCCACAACAGGCACACCAACTCTAGGGGGCCGAGGTATCTTCGCCCCCTCAATATTTGTTGGTAGGGGGCCACCCCCTGCCAATCTTGAGGGGGCAGAGGAGCTTCAGTGGCTGGCTCCTCCAGAGCTCTCGGCCTCCTCTAGAGGTGCTGAACACAGCACATTTTGCATGAAAGCATGGGACATGCTTAATGCTAGTCCTACTCAGTATAAACTCATTGAAGGTAATGGACAGGAGTAACTCCAGGCCATTAATTTCTATGAGTTTACTCTGAGTAGGAATCATGCGTTCACCATCACTGAGCTATGGGGCCTGGGTGCTATTGGTAGATATAGTGCAGTGAATCCACAACCAGCTGAAGATCAGCAAGTAGGAGAGAGCTTGATGAAAGCCAATGGTGGGTTCCATTCACATGTGCTGAGCGACACCCACCTACTGCTGACTTCTGTGCTTGTGGCAGAAAAGGACTTGTGCGGGATATATATTACAAAAAGCAAATTAGCAGTGTCCTAACCAGAAATTATTTTTTGACCTGAGCAATATGCTTCCATGAGAAGGATCAACTTGATGTACAAAGATAAAAAGAAACCCATCGGAAAATATATTAAAACATATGGTTCATTTCTCTTTGGAAATAAGATCATGAACAATAAATAATAGGATTACAAACTAGTGTATTTGTAGGCGCCAGCCTTGTTACCAAGATACTGTCATTTTTTGACGTTTCAAAGCGCGCTCTCTCTCTCTCATATTTATATCTCTAATCATAATCAGATGGATTTCTTTTATTTAACTTGCTGAAATTTATTGAATATGAAAAAAGCATAAAGCAAGCTGTCTCCAACATAAAACCTACCTAAATGCATTAGCAGTGAGTGGTCTGCAAATTCAAGCGCTCTCAGTGTGGTTGTTATATAAATTGCTTTGTTTTTCCCCATCTCCAGATCTTCTGAGATATGGTGAGTTCATGGAATTATAGTGGAGTTGCAAGGCCCCCTAAGACTCATCTAGTCCAACCCCCTGCAATGCAGGAATTACAGTTAAAGAATCCCTGGCAGATGGCCATCCAAACTCTGTTTAAAAGCCTCCCTTGAAGGAGAATACACCACCTTCCAAGTTTCATGTTTTATTTATTGTGGTTGCTATCTATCCATGCTTACTTGAAATTAGGTCCCATTGAAAATCGCAGGGACTTGCTGTTTTTTAATAAAAAATTTAGTAAGGTTTTGTAGTTACAAAATCCAAATATCACATACCATTTTCAATCCTGCCTTACTTTTACATTTACTATCCTCTCCCTCTTAACCCAAGGTACTATTTCTGGGTTAGTGGAGTCTGTAACCTGAAGTGTATGTAACCCAAGGTGCCACTGTATTAAATGTAGTTACATTGTCATTTTCTGTGTTTAAATTCGATAAAGTTGTGAAAGTTTATTCAAATCCTGCTAATGAGTCAATTTCTTTTTGTTGTTTCTGAAAATGAAAATTGCAGGGACTTGTGATGTACCTTATAGTTACTGCAGCCATCACTCCCCAACCCAGAATAAATAGCCTTTATTGTGAGGAGAAAAGAAAGGCACATAATCGGTAATGGTAACCTTATCTCCACGTATGCACATCCGCCCACCCATACTCAAGAGAGAATGTGACAAAATCCCACCTTCTCCTACTTTTACTTCCAGTAAATGGCTAGGGATTTTTTTGGAAAGGATACAAAGGGAAATATTTGCTGAGCCCAAGAACAAATTTAACAAGTGAAGCTTTTCCCATCACTTTCCATGTAATGAAAACCTTTTCCTGTTGAGTTTATTCCTGCTAATCCGCCTTTAAAAGCATAGGTTTAAGTCTAGGTCCATTAAACATGCACATTAAAGGTAAAGGAACCCCTGACCATTAGGTCCAGTCGTGGCCGACTCTGGGGTTGCAGTGCTCATCTCACTTTATTGGCCGAGGGAGCCAGCGTACAGCTTCCGGGTCATGTAGCCAGCATGACTAAGCCACTTCCGGCGAACCAGAGCAGCGCATGGAAACGCCGTTTACCTTCCCACCAGAGCGGTACCTATTTATCTACTTGCGCTCTGACATGCTTTCGAATTGCTAGGTTGGCAAGAGCAGGGACCGAGCAAAGGGAGCTCACCCCGTCGCAGGGATTCGAATCGCCAACCTTCTGATCGGCAAGTCCTAGGCTCTGTGGTTTAACCCACAGCGCCACCTGCGTCCTGTAATGTGCACATTACTTTCCACTAAAAGAATGAATCCCATTTACAACCAAAGTTGGCATCCATCTGCCTTGGGAGACAATGGAGGAGTGTGCCTTCAGGGATGAAGACAAACTGTTAGAAAGTTAGAGCACTTGCTGTGGTTGTAGAGTATGATAGGGGAGAGACATGTTTTGTTGCAGCTGGGGCAGATGAAGGCATCCAGTTGTGCTGCTGCAGGTGCACTGTAGCATTTATTCTCTCTGCACTCCTCCCAGCAGTCTTTCTTTCTCTGGTCACTGGCATGGATGCACAACCTGACAAATTGTCTCCAGGCACTGCTGTTGTCTGCAAGGGATTCCCACACAGTGGGGTTAATATTGTTAGCCTTCATGTCACATTGACAGACATCATTGTAACGCAAAGTTGATCTGCCAACAGGCCTGGTTCCTGAAGCCAGCTCCCCAAAGAGCGTGTCCTTGGGGATCCTGCCATCTTCAGTTCTGTGGACATGGCCAATATCACTGAGACAGGAATGTGAACATGCTGGGAACTTGGGCATGGGAGAGCACATCTTTGTTTGAAACTCTGTCCTGCATTGGGATGCCCCAAATCTTCCTGACGCAGCACATGTGGAAGGTGTTGAGACAAATAAATAACATCACTTAAACAATGGATGTAACAGTACAGTCGTTTAACTGGTGCTTCCCAAATGCCTGGAAAATAATAATAAGAAAAATCTGTGTTTAATGCTGAAACAATGGCAAGCATTTCTGACCCGGACGTTGCAATTATCACCTGAGGCCCTTCTTCATGTGCCTCCTCTGAAAGAGATTTGGAGGGTGGCAACATAAGAATGGGCTTTTTCTGTTGTGGCTCCCCCAGGAATGCTTTTCTAGGCCTTTGACTAATTACAAAATCTAGGTCCTTTTAAACAGTGAAGGGTATTGTTTTTGTTACTTGTATTGTTAGTTGTTTTGTTACTGTATGTATTTTTGTATGTTTATATTGTAAACTGCTTTGTAAACCTCAGAAGAAAGGCAGTACAGTGGTACCTCGGGTTACATACGCTTAAGGTTACATATGCCTCAGGTTACAGACTCCGCTAACCCAGAAATATTGCCTCGGGTTAAGAACTTTGCTTCATGATGATAACAGAAATTGCGTGGCGGCGGCGCGGCGGCAGCAGGAGGCCCCATTAGCTAAAGTGGTGCTTCAGGTTAAGAACAGACCTCCAGAATGAATTAAGTTCTGAACCTGAGGTACCACTGTATAGAAATTTTAATCATCACCCTCGGGGTGGGGAGGGTGCTATAGAGAAAGTCCATTCTCTCATTGCCACTCCCCAGACATCTCTTGAAAATGACATGCAGAGAATTGCCTAAAATAATGACCTTATAGTCTGGGCAGGTTCAGGTGGGAAAAGGTGGACCTTTGGGAAGTAGGCCAGTACAGAAATGGGAGATCTTCACTTCTATGCTTGTGTAACCACTTTCACAAATTCTGGTGGGCTGCGTTCCAAAGGGCTTGTCTGTGATAATTCTGAAAGGGGAAAATTAGAATGCCAAAAAAGTTATTTTGAAATATCTTCATAGGTTACCATGGTGACACAGCTAATTACAACTTCACTGTGTCCCATTTGAAGGCTGGAAATTAGTTCGTTCTCTTAAAGAATTGTCCGAAGTTTCCTGACAGACAAGCCATTCTTTCAACAAAGAGGAGATTGCAGAGTTTAATCTTTTTTGTCTAATATAATGCTAAAACTGAATCATGATGTAAAGAGACATTTCTCTACAACTTAATAAGACATGGCATGTGCAGCACAAAGTATAGTATAATTATGGTGTCCAGATTAAGAGAAGTAATAGTACCATTCTATTGTGGACATGATTGGCGCTGTGGTTAAACCACAGAGCCTAGGACTTGCCGATCAGAAGGTCGGCAGTTTGAATCCCCGTGATGGGGTGAGCTCCCGTTGCTTGGTCCCTGCTCCTGCCAACCTAGCAGTTCGAAAGCATGTCAGAGTGCAAGTAGATAAATAGGAACCGCTCCGGTGGGAAGGTAAACGGCGTTTCCGTGCGCTGCTCTGGTTTGCCAGAAGCGGCTTAGACATGCTGGCCACATGACCCGGAAGCTGTATGCCGGCTCCCTCAGCCAATAAAGTGAGATGAGCGCTGCAAGCCCAGAGTCGGTCACAACTGGACCTAATGGTCAGGGGTACCTTTACCTTTACCTTTATTGTGCCTTAGTCAGACCCCACTATGACCAGTTTTGGGCACCACAGTTAAAGAAGGATGTTGACAAGCTGGAATGTGTGCAGAGGAGGATAACCAAGATGATAAAGAGTTTCGAAACCAGACCTGAGACTCCATCTTCATCCATCCAAGGAGCCCTCCCCAACTCTCACCTGGGGTAGTGCATCATCAGAGGACCTGCTCTGTTTGTCTCCCTCTTCCCCCAAGATATTTGTGTTTTCTGTTATCATGGCAGGATGATGGAATGCTCTCCTGAAGGAGGTCCTCCTAGGTCCATCACTGCTCACCTATATATAATTCAGCATAGGGATACCTATTAACTGAGATGATGATGATGATGGATAACTGATTTAACTGAGTTGTTATTGATGATGATGCAAAAACATTATTGCTGACATTAAATTATATATTGTGCCAATATATTTTGAGTTCTGTTAGCTGCTTTGAGTTGATAGTATATGGGAAATGGAACAAACAGTCAATCAATGTAATAAATGACAGGTCCTGTAATTATTGATCAGAATCCTTTAAAGAAAATTCATTATTATGGCAAATGGTTGGAACCTATTTTGTGGAATACATTGTCACAGATTGTTTCTTCTTCTCCAGTCAACTTGGCTTATGCTACCGTGTGTGTGTTGAAATATACTGTATTTATCCCACACACTTCTTCATATAACAATAATTATCTTATTACTCCACTGCTTCATGTAATCCAAAAAAATCTATGTTGGATAGCTTGTGTTATGTATATTTTATTCAATGCTGAGCAAGGCTCAGCAAAGATAACTCCACAATTTTATATTCATGTTTATCCACAGTGGGTGCAAGCAGCATGCAAAATAAATGAAGAACGATGCCACATATTTCTTTAGAGAGGTATTAGAAGAGAGTCAGCAGAGAGAAGTTTATGAAACTTGCATGAGCTGTATATTATATATGCATATGCTTCAAGAGCTAGAGCATTAAGTGTTCAGGGCTATAGCAGCCACAGATATAATGTTGGGAATGTAATGAAGACTTGACTTTTGAAACAAAAATGTTTTTATTCAACAAGATGCTTACAAAAATAACTCCCTGATCTAGACTTAATTACCCTTTGAGGCACACCTGAAGGTCACAGTTAATTTGATGGTAATTATCTTACCACTTCATCAAATCTTTGCAAATATAAAAAAGAATTGGTTTAAAATCATGTTTCATTGTTTCGAGGGCTTCTTCTTCAGCTGTCGTTAATGCTGTCTTTTGGAAATGGCAAGCATAGATTTCCTTTTGGAATCCTGAAAGGAAAGCATCAAAGAAGATGTGCAAGACAAGGAAATAATATTCATGAAGAAAATTGTTAATAATAATGATCATATTTTTTTTTAAAAAAAATAAGACTTTGCCTAGGAACAGGAATCATCAGCATAAGAGGAGGCAAGCAACCTTTGAATTACAAAGTAAACTATGTGCTTTAAAAGCCTTTTGTTTCAATGCAAAAAGCATTTTCAGCAGAATTTGACATAACTGTGAGGGCTGACATAACTTTTCAATACATGTGGATCATCTCACAAAAGCTTGGCAAACATGCCTCAAAAGAAGATTTTAAAGCTGTACAAGTGGTGTGGGGAACATTGGCCCACCGTATGTTTCTGAACTACAACTCCCATCAGTCTTAGCAAGTATGATCAATTGGCAGGGTTGATGGGAGCCATAATTCAGTGGCGTCTGAAGGACCAAAAGTTCCTTACTCCAGCTGGACAACATAATACATTGGAATAATGGCATTGGAGGGCCTCATCTCACTATGACCAACTTCGTTTTCTTAGCTAATTAACCATATGAGTTTCAGTTTCTTAATCAGGTCATTTGAATTAACTTGCATAAGGGTAAAAAACTTATTCTCTAGAAAGCAAAGTTCACTAGTTTGCAAAGCACTAGTTTGTTGTAGTACACAGGCCAATATAGAAAAGTCATTTCCAATTGTCTCACAAACAGGAGTGGCTTGTCATCAGCAGTTTTTATAAGTACCTGCATTTTTAAATAAAATCCACTGAACACATATTTAGTTAATCCACATGAAAGCAACACAAATTAACATATATAACAACACCAACTCAGTTAAAACTACAAACAACCTAAGCAAATTTAAACTTCTGAATATTCCCGATAAACCACAACATTCCCCTTTACAATAGTATCAATTTTAAAACATCTGAAAATCAAATTGTAAATTAAAAGCATAATCAAACCTAAAATTGTGAAGTTCCCTGACAAGGCATTCATTCCCTCTTTAAAAGTTTCCCTGATCATCCATTGCTGCAGATTGAACATGTTACATATCTATTTTCTCTCTAGGGTTTCCTCAAAATGTCCTTAACCTTCTTAGATGTTTTAGCATCAGTGGTGTTCTTCAAGGACAGCTTTCATAATTCACCTCTGCAAAAGGAATGACATGAATCTGATATATAGCAATCAAAGGAGCAGGTCTAAGGTCATCCAGGTATGTCAAAAGAAAAACAATTGTTGGCAGGGAAATGAAAGAGATAAATTTGCTCATCTGTTATCAGACACGTGCAATGTTCATATTTGCAATTCATCAAAAAAGAAAAGAAAGCAGCATGTGTGCAGAGAGATCTATTTTTCTCTCAGCCAAAAGCCTGGCATTCAGTTTGATTAATGTTTACATTAAGAACAATTTATTGGTCACTTGATCAGCAGAAACGTCTCGGGGAAAGAATATACAGACATGTTTTTTCGCCACTTATATCCTCATAAAACACATACAGCTTACAAATTGGACAATACTATGCTAATTAACACAAATCAGTAGGTGTACATGCAGAGGTGACCCAGGGAGATTTACAGCAGTGTGCCATCAAAAGGACCTTATAGCTATCGCCCTTGGAGAATATTAAAGATGCACCAAAAATACCCCCTCATTCTTTTGGGTGCTAAACAGATTATCTTTAAAAACTAGAGAAGCAAAATCTATTAGATTGGGTGCTTGTGGACAAAGTATGCCTTTAATTCAATATTCTACAATACTCAAGGACTCGGGTGGCGCTGTGATCTAAACCACTGAGCCTCTTGGGCTTGCTGATCAGAAGGTCGGCAGTTCAAATCCCTGTGATGGGGTGAGCTCCCATTGCTTGGTCCCGGCTCCTGCCAACCTGAAAGCACGCCCCCAAAGTGCAAGTAGATAAATAGGTACCGCTGCAGCGGTAAAGTAAATGCCATTTCTGTACGCTACTCTGGTTTTGGTGTTCCGTTGCGCCAGAAGCGGCTTGGTCATGCTGGCCACATGACCCAGAAAAACTGTCTGCGGACAAACGCCGGCTCACTCAGCCTGTAAAGTGAGATGAGTGCCGCCACCCCAGAGTCGTCTGCGACTGAACTTAGCTGTCAGGAGTCCTTTACCTTTACCTTTTTACAAGACTCAGCAACTTATGAAATCCACTCACTTTGCAGGTCATAACAAAGCTCTATGTGGTAGCTCCCAATAATTCACAAGGTTCCCTTCATGCTCAGCAGTCAGCACAGTGTGTTCCATCTATGATTAAAGCCAACTTGAGTAGCTTTAAAAGATCAAACAAATTCATGGTAGATATGGCTGTCAACAGCTACTAGCCACAACAGCTATGTTCCACCTCCACTATTGGAGGCAATATGCCTCTGAATACTCATTTCCTTCTTTCAGACTTTCCAGAGTCTTCTGGCTGGCCAATGTAAGAAAAGGGTGAGGAGTGTGGGCACAGAGTATAGTATGAGAGTTTCCTAGTGATGATCCCAGGTTGTGCAGGGCCAACTTCATATATTGTTTTAAGGAGGCCAAGGGTGGTGTGCGTGTTTTTCTTTCCATGAAAGCATGTGTGCCTAACCTGTGACCCTCTAGATGTTACTGGACTAAAGCTCTCATCATCCATGACAATTGGGTGTGCTGGCTGGAGCTGACAGGAGTTGGAGGTGAGGTTAGCCATCCTGATTAAACATTACCTGACTATTCTTTAGCCTTCTTTGATCTGCCGGGGGGGGGGGGGAGCCAAATGGAAGGAGGTTAATTGAAGTGTAAGAACCCATTGCCTAGATCACAGGTGTACAACCTGTGGATCTAGGGCCACATATGCTTCTTGTGGCACATGTGGTCTTCAGTCTGATTTTATTTAGCTCCTTGTTGAGAAAAATTAAAATCCTACCCATGTTCTCGATGAATGTCATAAGAAGTGTGAAGCTGATGGGGATACTGCAAGGGGCTTAGAAAGACCATTCAACTTTCACTTAGAAGGTGAAACTTTAAAGTGATTTTGATAGTTGCTTCTCAGACAAAGCAGTTGATAAGCATAGCTGTCAACTTTTCCCTTTTCTTGCGAGGAATCCTATTTGGAATAAGGGAATTTCCCTTTAAAAAAGGGAAACATTGACAGCTATGTTGATAAGATGAGCAAAATTTTGCACAAAAGAATGGTCTAGTTAATACATGAACTTTCTGGGGTCAAGGGTCACAAGTAGCAGTGGGTGGAAGGTACATGCAAGTGAGCATGACTGGAGCCATACTCTTTTAAAATGTGGCTCTTTTGGGGGGGGGTATTATTAGGTTATTGCTTTTATTTTTATCTTATATACTGTTATCTTTTTATGTGAACTGCCCTGAGACCTCTGGGTATAGGGCGGTGTATAAATTCTAATAATAATAATAATAATCATAATAATAATAATAGGTGGGCTATTTCCATGCACATACACACACACACACACACACTGTGATGGGGAGGGATACATACAGTACATCAGGTGAAGTGCCCATCTACTCCAGCACTGTGTTTTCACAGTAGCCAAATAGTTACCTATGGGATGTCCTCAAGGTAGGATCAGAGTACAGCAGCACCCACTCGACTCGCGATTCCCAGCAACTGGAATTCAGAAACATACTGCCTCTAGCCATAGTGCCGGATCATAGCCATCATGGTTAGCATCTTATTTGTGTGCGCTGTGCAGGGGGAAAAAATACCTCCTTTTGTCTGTCCTGAATTTTCCAACATTCCGCTTCATTAGGTGGCCTTTAGTTGCAGAATTATGGCAGAGGAAGAAAAGGTTCTCCCTAATTGGGGTTCCCCAAGCTTTTTAGTGGGCTATGCTGCAGGAATTACGTTTTTAAAAAAGTATTTATAGTTATGATCTAAAGGAAAAAATCTGCTTTCCCGTAGACTAATTTGGATTATATTTTCAAGAGTGTAACACTATGTCCTCTCACTTGAAAGCAAGTCCAGTTCAGTTAAGTGGGCTTGCTTAAGTATAAACATGCATAGGGCTGGGCTATGTATATAAGGGGCACAGAATCTTTCTCAGAGTGGGAGCCACATGCCAGACATGGTCATGGCCAGGGTCAAAAGTGGATAGAGCAACAAATGCATATTTTACCTTTATTCAGTAGGCTACAGATACTCACACACTCCTCTCTATCTTCCATCCAGGCAGCCAAAAAGTATTAGCATAGTTCAAGGACACACTTCAGCCAGGCAAGAACACTCAAGGGATGAGCAGAAGAGGGCTGGTAAGGGTCATATCTTGAGAAGTGTGTGATGTGGGGAGCATCCTGAGTCTAGATGGAGAAGATTGGTGGGCTGAATTTGACCCTGAACCTGAGGCTTCCCACCCCTGATGTAGCAAAACACACGAAAACAGGTTCACAACTTGAAACTTTCAAAATAATAATATTAAACACACGCACACAAAGGGATGCCAAATGGAAAGGAGACAATAAGACAATTAAAGCAGTTAATGTTTGTTGGCTCGTTGCATGACAAAAGGGAGAAGCACGTGAAAAAGAAAATACATGAAAGGCAAAAGCTTTTAAGCTTTCCTTTGCTCAAGAACATTTGCACACAAATGAGCCATATGCTAGTCTGGAAGCAGGATGCAGGCAGATGTGGAGTTTGGTGACAAAAAACACACAGAACAGAAGAATTAGCATGAAGAAACCGGCTGTTCTTACTCACAGTCCATAATCAGAAAAGAATGTGTCATTTCTATTTACTCATAGGTAATGCCGGGAAGCGAATGGCATTAAACATTCAGCAATATGATTCCTTTTCGGTGTCTGCATAAATTTTTTAACAGTTGCGGTGTCCAAAATAATTTGTATACATTTTCAAGTTCAGCAATGTGCTCATTCAGAGCGTGCATTAACCAACAAGAAGAAGCAAGGAGGGGAATTGTATCCTGTCTGCCATTCACATTTCAATATATTTTATTCAGAGTAAAATTAAGTATTATTTTTTATTGCTGTTGTTTCCAGGTTGTCTCATTCCCCTGGCAAAACCCCTCTGGAGAATATTGCAGATACTTTCTAGGTCTTCTGTTTCAAGCAGGCATTCTGCAAATATATGTCTTTTTTTCTGGTCCCAGATAGAAAACTGCATGTTTCCTGTTGTGGATATGTATTCAAAAAGAGCTATCCAAATTATTGGGAGCCAGCAATGTAAATTATGCTGGTGTAATTTACCCCTATTCCAAACTCCATTCAAGAGTGGGGCTACTTCCATCTGAGCCAGTCTGAGCTTGGCAGAAGGAAAACAGGTTTTTAAAATAGAATTTAACTTACACCGCCCTTCTACTCTTACAAAGTTTGTGGCTCAAACTGAAGATTTTTATTCTGTGGTTGCCAACGTTTTTGGGCCAGTGGGCACCTTTGGACAAAGTGCTATGGGTGCTAGTCACAAAATAGTTGGCATGTTGTGTGTGGTATAACTCAGAAATGGCTGCGCACGTGTGGCATAACACAGTGACCACACCACTGCCTCTCACATGATGAAAACTGGGGCAGTATTCTGGCATACACTTCTTTCCCACTGTTTGAAATTCAGTGCAACATGGCTTTGATAATATAGCCACAGCTCCATAACACAATACCTACTGCAATGCAAAAGAAATGTTAGAGATCAGGACAGAAATGTTAACATTAAAACTAAGAATATTAGTGCAATAACCCCCATCCATGGAATACTAATGCAATAACCATTGTATTCTTGCTCTTTATATTCTATTTGTGACCACTGAGTCTTTTCTGAAGACAGTATAGTTTACCCAATGTAACATGCAGATGGACATTTTATGCATAAAATTAAGTACACCTCATTGATAGACCCGCAGGTACAGGCCATGGATGTGGTGGGTGGTACCTTTGCCCAAGCCTCACCCATATTTTTTATGCTGATCAGAGAACATAATTGACATTTAGGTTTATTGCAAGCACCTGTGCCTTGTCTTGGTTTCAGCAAGGTGTACAGGTAAGTAAGTAGAGGTTTCTCGTCTATATGCAACCAGTACAGTGGTACCTCGGGTTACAGATGCTACAGGTTACAGACACTTCAGGTTACAGACTCCGATAACCCAGAAATAGTACCTTGGGTTAAGAACTTTGCTTCAGGATGAGAACAGAAATCGCGAGGGGGTGGCACAGCGCCAGTGGGAGGCCCCATTAGCTAAAGTGGTACCTCAGGTTTCAGTTTCAGGTTATGAACGGACCTCCAGAACAAATTAAATTCTTAACCTGAGGTACCACTGTAGTCTGCCTCCTGTGTGATACTTCTAAGTGTCATACTACTTGTTAATAATTATAATAAAAGTGTATGTTGGGGAAGGGAAGGCATCTACAGTGCTGCTAACACACAGTTAGCAAGATCATTGGAAAATATTTCTGAAACTGGGTTACCAAAGTTACAATACTGCATAGTGTACACTCCACAGAACATATTTTAAAGACATCTCACTTGCTTGTGGAGACATTTTGTAATGTAATTCAGCTAGTGAAATGTTCCTGATCCTCATTTTGGGAACTGGTCCCTAATGACTACACACACACACACACACACCCCGGTGTGTGTGTGTGTGTGTGTGTGTGTGTATGGGGGGGGGCTGTTGCTGTGGTTTAAAATAAAGTATTTGCGTGTTGAGGTCCACCAAAACCCCCTTCCCAATAACTCACACATCACACATAATTTTTGTTTAAGGTTTTTGGCATAATTTTGGCCACAACTTTATTTAAATACAAATTGAGAGTGGTTGCTTAGGCATTGGTTATGACTATCTGTCCCCTCCCGCCATGGGGGACAGCACTGACTCCCTAGTCAGTCCCGGAGGAAACAAGGGACAGAGTCAGCTGGAGCTGCGTCACAGGCCCTCAGCTACTCCGCGCTTGTTCCTTGAAGCTTACGCGGCCCGCACCCTGCTCCAAGGGTTTGGACGAAGGGGATGGTAAGCTTCAGAATTCCTTTAACGGAATACCCGTCTGCAGCAGCATTGGAGGGGCAGGCACAGCCAATCCATACCCCTCCACCAACCAATTTAACCAATGCCTAACCGCCAACCTTACAAGTTGTGACGATTTGCTAAGCAGTAGGCAAAACCCAAAAGGCACGCACTAATCAGCCAATTGGAAAAATTCCTACTGGGCCCCCGCACCAAGGCGAACGACCCCATGACAGGCAGAGCAAGGTCAAGGCGCAAGCCCAAGCAAGGGAGGGCGGGCGGGAGATCCGGTGTCCACAGCAAAAGAGAAAGAGAAAGCTGTGGACCCTGCTTATAAAGCCATTGATCCCACCCCTAAATTGGCAACATCCAAATTGCCCCAGTAACAACATCCTCCAGTCTGCTCCCAGGCCTCTAGCCATCTATGGCCTGGTCACTAACATGGGGTTTTGTTCGGCCCCAACCGCAACACGTGCTCTCTTTTGATGTGAACACGCTTTGCGTGTTGAGGTCCACCAAAACCCCCTTCCCAATAACTCACACATCACACATAATTTTTGTTTAAGGTTTTTGGCATAATTTTGGCCACAACTTTATTTAAATACAAATTGAGAGTGGTTGCTTAGGCATTGGTTATGACTATCTGTCCCCTCCCGCCATGGGGGACAGCACTGACTCCCTAGTCAGTCCCGGAGGAAACAAGGGACAGAGTCAGCTGGAGCTGCGTCACAGGCCCTCAGCTACTCCGCGCTTGTTCCTTGAAGCTTACGCGGCCCGCACCCTGCTCCAAGGGTTTGGACGAAGGGGATGGTAAGCTTCAGAATTCCTTTAACGGAATACCCGTCTGCAGCAGCATTGGAGGGGCAGGCACAGCCAATCCATACCCCTCCACCAACCAATTTAACCAATGCCTAACCGCCACAGAGCCTTAGCTCACCGCCAAACCACTCACAAATGCAACCCTTCCTTCAATCCCAAAGCAACCATAGCCAACCAGGTGTCGTTCCCTATAGGGGAAATATTCACCCTAAAGCTGGCAGCAGCCTTGAAGGTAAGCACAGGGTGCAAAATCACGGAACCACCTGAAGCAAAGCCTATTTTACTTTATTATTTTTATTTTATTTTATTTTATTTTAATTTTATTTTATTTTATTTTACACTTCCTTATTAACATGCTTCCCGGCCTCTTTGGTGGTAGTTTGTCTAGGCACTGGTTCCTGACTAGCTGCACCTGACCTCAGCAGGGCAGCACTGACGACTGGGCCCCACCATATCGTCAGTACCAGCAACATTGTGGGGGAGCAATGAATCCCAAGGCAATCGCATCCCGCCAGGTGTCGTTCCCCATAGGGGAAAGATGCACCCCCCATCTGCCCCAAAGAGGGGAACAGTCTTGAAGAAAATAGCAGGGTGCAGTATCACAGAACCACCTAAAGCAAGGACCTATTTTATTTTATTTGTTATTTTATTTTATATGTTATTTTATTTTATTTTATTTACTTTATTTATTTTATTTTATTTTCCACCGCCATATTAACATGCTTTCTGGCCTGCTCGGTGGTAGTTTGTCTAGGCATTGGTTCCCGACTAGCTGCACCTGACCTCAGCAGGGCAGCACTGACGACTGGGCCCCACCATATCGTCAGTTCCAGTAAACAGCATGGGGGAGCAATGAACCAGGATCAGACTCAAGCTCACCCCAAATGCTCCCAGGGACTCTTGCATGGCCCTACCCCTCAAAAGGGGTCGACAAGAGCATGGTGAATCCTTGGATTCCCTTAATGGAACATCTTTGCGCATTGGAGGGGACAGGTGCTCCAACCCCCCCTCCAGACCACCTTGAACCAATGCCTTAAATTATTTTGAGTCCAGGGAGAGCTGCCATCAACTCAATCCAAGCCCTCTTGCAAGCAGGAATGCAAACTTATGCTGAAGGAAGACCGTAAACATTCTCGCCCAGCTGTACCACCAGCACTGCGGGAGGACCTGCACAGGTCACACTCGACCGCACCAAAGGAAGGACCTCCTCCCAAAGCATTCCCCATCTGGACATCCGGTATATGTTCACTTGGGCAGGAAGACTGAGATGGCGCCCCAGTCCAGACTTGTCAGCGCACTTGCCAGCCCAGTGTACAGTGCTGTGGCCCAAATGTGCACCGCTGCTCCTATGAGAAAAGGAAACAACAGACAAGCATCAGCACAGACATCACTGTGACACTTCCTGATATAACCCTTGTCAGCGTCAGACTTCCAATGACCCGTATTCACAATCCTGTCTACTGACAGACCCCCAGTGTGCAGCCTTTGCAGCAGCACCTAATCGTAAGGAATGAGGCGTGTTCAGCGGTAAGCAAGCCGCAGGCCGTAATAACTGGTGCACGACGTAAGCACATTGATGCCTGGCTAACGGGAACCCATTTTCATGCACTAGGAGCGGGCCAGCCCCCAGGGAATAAAAAGCCAAATATTCTGTTATCCATAACTGGGCAAGGGCCCTCCTCATCTGTAATGGGAAGCCTGATTGTGGCACTCCTGCCCACTAAGTCTGTTTTAGAGTTCCCAACTCTAATGACAAGCTCCAAAGCAGATAAGGATAAGTCCTGAAGCAATAAGCCTCCAGACTCTCAGCCCTGTGCTGGCTCCAACAACCATTTCCCCAACCCTCAGTGCGAAAATGCAATGGACTACTGAAAGGAGTCTCGCCTTGATCTTTTACGAGCAGACAAGTTTTAACTTGTTGCAGATCCTGCATAGGTAAAATTGACCGACTTCCTGCCCACTGTCCTATGAGGTTGGAGCCTATTCCAACCTTCCAAGGCCCTGCGCATTACAAACTTTATGCAAGGGTCTCTGAAAAATAAAGCTTCAGTATAACAGACATTGCAGCGGACTGAATTCTGATAGTTATAACAGCACGCCCAATCTGCGGCAGGTGGACCAAATACTGCAGGATCTGCTCAGAGGATGGGGGCCAGTTCCTCTGAATGGCCGCGGACTGCCAGCTTAAGGCTAAGAAATCCATCCAGGCCTTCCCATAAGAGCTAAAAGCAGAAGGGGAAATGGAAGCTGCCGCTCTCTGAAATTACTAATTGTTGTCAAAATGCCACAGGTGGTCTGGAAAAGTCTGGCAGTAGCTGAGTGTCTGGAGCCCAGGATCTGAAGCGCTCCATCTGAAAATGGGATACAGTGTCAGAGACATCATTAGAGGATCCCGTAATCAGGAGAGCAGAAGCACAATATTAAACCTTAAGCTGCGCAGCTCCAACACGTGAGCGGAGGGGCGGAGACTCTGCTGGAGCGTGAGGACTGTTTTGCCAAGACGCTCACCACTACCTGGTTATCAGACCAAAAGCAGATCCGATGGTCACTGAACTCCTCGGGCCACATGTGAACTGCTGCTACAATGGGGAAAACTCAAGAAAAGTTATGTCACATGATTGCCTCACCACACCGGGCTTGAGGCCATAGCTTTGCACACCAGCAGCCCCTGAAATAAAAACCAAAGGGCAAAGATCCAGCAGCATCAGCATGAACCTGAAAGATCCCTGTGCAAGTATCCTGCCATGGCCAACTACTATTGCATACATATACGAATTGCAACCATTGCATGAGATCCCATTGCATGAGCAAGGTAAGGGGACCTCAACATTTAGGAATTGCAACCATTGCATGAGAAAAGTAAGGGGACCTCAGGCCGCAGGCAGCCTGGCCTAGTGGGAAGGGAAGGGGCGGCCTGGGGCAACCACTCTGCATGCAAGATTAATTAAGTGACCCAGCAAGATCGGATCTGATGAAGCATCACTTGCTACAGAGGAAGTATTACAAAATAACTTCCTTCAAGGCAGACAGCTTCTCCATAGGCAAGTGGTATGTTTTAGCAACGATATCCAACTGGATCCCTAAATAAAATGGGAATATGGGCAAAAAGTATTGAGGTATTGCTTGCCAGCTTCCAGCCCCGCTTGGGCAGGGGGCATCTTGTGCTGCCATCATAAAACGTAAATTTACAGGGCCGACGCTGGCCAGAACCGCTAAAAAGGTCCCGACAAACTGCCGCCGAGCCAGCTTCCTTTTCAGACACACACTGCGCAATGCAAAAACACACTCCGTGCAGTGCTCACACAATCCATGCAATGCAACTATACTCCGTGCGATGCAGCTACACACTCCGTTCAATGCAACTACACACTCCGTGCAATGCAAAAACGCACTCCGTGCAATGCAAAAACGCACTCCATGCAATGCAACTACCCTCCATGCAATGCAACTACCCACTCTGTGCAATGCAACTACACACTCCATGCAATGCAACTACACACTTCATGCAATGCAACTACACACTCCGTTCAATGCAACTACACACTCCGTGCAATGCAAAAACGCACCCCGTGCAATGCAACTACCCTCCATGCAATGCAACTACACACTCCGTTCAATGCAACTACACACTTCAAGCAATGCAACTACACACTCCGTTCAATGCAACTACACACTCCGTGCAATGCAAAAACGCACTCCGTGCAATGCAACTACCCTCCATGCAATGCAACTACACATTCCGTGCAATGCCACTACACACTCCGTGCACTGCACACACCCTCTGTTCAATGCAACTACACACTCCGTGCAATGCACTCTCTGTGCAATGCAAAAACAACAACAACAACAAAAACCCCACACACTCTGTGCAATGCCACTACACTCTCCGTGCAATGCACACACACTCTGTGCAATGCACTCACACCCTCTGTGCAATGCACACAACATCTGTGCAATGCAAATGCAAATCTCTCACGCAATGCAATGCAAATGCAGCCCGTGCAGCGCTGTGCCCTGCAACGCACAGAGCAAACTGCAGTGCGGGCACACAAAGGTGCTTTCTCCCGCTTGCATATTGCAAACTTGGCGCCTGTTACATCCCTCACAGTGAGGGAACCACCAAAAGGCCCTCGACACTGGACCTAAGTGTCCAGGTAGAGCAATGGGGGAGCATGCAGCTGTCCCATATAGGGACCAATCCTGCAACCTAGGCGTTACCGGCACTATGCGCTGACCAGCTGAGCTATCCAGGATGATCCCTAAAGACCCAGGACAGCCTCACCCTGACCCCTGTAGAGGTCCAAGGTGATGTCTGAATCATGATCCCTGCTCCTCTTTGCCCTCCTCCTGGATTGCAGCCTTCGAAGATGCTTCCTTCTGGAAGAAGACACCTGGGGCGTCCACAAGTCATCCCCTGCAGGAGAGGCAAGCTCTTGAGGCATTTGCAAAAGCCCAGTCATAGTCTGCAAAAACTAAACAATGTAAGGAACTGGTGAAACCAATGCTTCGTGGACCACATGGGGACACTATTCAGGCCGGAAACGCTTCCAGGCCATCGAATTCTAGGGCAAAGCCCTAGGATCACCTGCTAGGCCAGGCATAAATGTTTCCAGTGAAATAGCAGAGTTGAGGCAGCCCACAGCTTGTCCAGGTACCCCTGCTTGCCCTTTTTGAGGGAAGCACCCCTTCAAGAAACCCAAAGTTCTTTTATCACAAATGGGCCGAACTACCCAGCAACAGAATAGCCCAAAAGGAGCAGTTTGTTTTGTTTTGTTATAACAATGGCTAAGAGGGGGATATGAACCCTGTCTCCCAGGTCCTAGTCCTACACTTTAGCCACTAAACCACAATGGCTCGCCTCTAAAATGGCAGTCGCCACTATCAGGGCAAAACAAACTTAAAGAAAATAAACTTGTTCAGAAACAGCATAGTTCAAGAGCATATACAGAGTGCTCATAGTCCTTGGAGGCACTGAAAGCCTCTGCCGCCCTCTGTCTGCCTCAGATATACATTAGCAGCAACTGAGCCTGCAAGCAGGTACATTCTTATAGAGAGGTCAGAGACTTAACAATTAACTGCTACCTGTAGCAGACTTAGGCTTGGAAGTTATGCGCAGGCCGAATAGGCCTCCATGCCTCTGCTCTTGAGAATCTTAGTCTCATAGCAATATTAAAGGAACTCAAAATAGTGCTCCCGCCCAAGGCTAGATTAAAATTTGGCCAACAGCGCTGCACACACTCAAATAAAGCCAACCTTCGGGGGTGCTATAAACAAAAGTGATTCCAGCTAAGCTGGGAACAGCCCTGACTAGCCCCACAATTTACAACAGGAGAAATGGGGGAAACCTTTCTGCGAAAGAAAGGCAAGCCACAGATACAGGGAGAATCTTCCCACAGGGCAGGGTAAGGGGTGGGGTGGGAAATTGAACAGGAAAAAGGGGAATTAAATTATTTAAGGGACTAAAGAGGATTAAAAGAAGGGGGAAATAAAGAAATGTAACCAGACAATGAGAAGTTTGCATCACTGTCCTCCAGACAGTCCAAGTGCTCCATGAGATCCGGTGTCCACAGCAAAAGAGAAAGAGAAAGCTGTGGACCCTGCTTATAAAGCCATTGATCCCACCCCTAAATTGGCAACATCCAAATTGCCCCAGTAACAACATCCTCCAGTCTGCTCCCAGGCCTCTAGCCATCTATGGCCTGGTCACTAACATGGGGTTTTGTTCGGCCCCAACCGCAACACGTGCTCTCTTTTGATGTGAACACGCTTTGTATCATATGGCATTAATAATCTGGGGTGAGTTCACTGGAATAAAAACAGCTACATTGGAAATGAACGGTATCTGGTTTGTCCAGAAAAGTAAATAAAAAGAAGTTGGGTATTTGTGGTGAAGGTTTAAAAGAGGGTCCCACATTGCAGGATAAAATTAAATATGAACTGAAAGATGGAAGACTACTAGGTTGCATTTTTTAAAAGCCTTGTGCAAATGGGAATTCCACAATCTATACTCCGTACTCATACTGAGACTTTTTCACAAGTAATATGTTTGGCATTGGTGATGTGCTAAGAAGATGAAGAAAGGTTTGCATATATGAATTTTGGTAATACATTTAGATACAGTCTCTCTTCCTGTGCACTTACATGCAAATGGGGGAATCCAAGTTAAGAAATAGTCTTGTTATTGGAGTTGGCAAATAGTTCTGGCTATCTAGACTCATTTCCCCCCGTTTTATATGTTTTAACTTTCACCAAACAGCTAGGGACAACGAGGCTTTAAAAACAACAGCAACAACAACAACCCACTGAAACATTGTAATAAGAAATTTACATATTTAGTAAGAAATAAATAAATAAAAATTACTGGAAGAGCAAAACCCTATTTCTAGGCACTGAGATTTCATCACTATGAAAAATCTTCTTTAAATATTTACTGCTATTCTCCGTAGGCCTTTAAATACCTCCCAGTATTCCATATTGGTGCAGAGGAGGGGAAATTAACCTTTGGCTCTGAAGAGAATATTTTATTTTCCATTACTTTGATGTTTAATTGAAAGCAAAATGGCTGCCAACTTTGGGGAAAACATAACTGTCTTGATGTTAAGGGAGTGCAGCTATTTTAGATATAAAAAAGACTTTTCTTGGTTCCTGAGAGGAAAGCATATGCTTGAAATTTAGATTCAGGCTGCATTCTTAGCCATATTTTGCTCACAGCAACCCCACAGAGATCAGTATGCATGATCTAGGTGGTGGTGTACCATAACCCAAAAGACATTGCAATGCCTACTATTTTATTAATTTAAATATCACTTAATGCCAAAAAAGCCTACCTATATATTGATACATATATATGTTTTTAAAGTGCTATAGATTTTATATTTGTTTTAAAGTGTGATGGTTTCATGTATACTTGTGTGTGTTTATGATACTTTTCTATATTTCTGTCCTTAGAGAACAGTGGATTTCAGCCATGTTTTATCTTCTGATTTATCGCACTGGAATGATTGTGGTTTTTTAAATAATTTTCTAAATATGTATATAATAATTTTCTAAATATGTATTTAGAACACATTAAAGGGGAGAAGCAAAAACAAGCTTCAATATACAATTAACTTCCTTCTGAAATGTGTTTGCCTTCATAAAGTCTCGGGTTGCCTCGGGTTAAGAACTTAATTCGTTCTGGAGGTCCGTTCTTAACCTGAAACTGTTCTTAACCTGAGGTACCACTTTAGCTAATGGGGCCTCCCGCTGCCGCTGTGCCGCTGGAGCACAATTTCTGTTCTCATCCTGAAGCAAAGTTCTTAACCCGAGGTACTATTTCTGGGTTAGCAGAGTCTGTAACCTGAAGCGTCTGTAACCTGAGGTACCACTGTATACTATGTGGTACTTAATGTACATTGTTTCCTATTTTACCTCTCTATAGAGGAAGAATTTTCTGAAGATCAAAAGACCACACACACACAATTGTGTGGAGTTTTGTAGCATTTTTCAAACACTCAGGGAGATTTGCTGTCACCTCTGCCAAGATCTATACAGTCCCCTAAAGGTCCAAACAGAGCCTATGTACAAACAGTTGTATGCATGATGAAGGATCCTGACTTGGAAAGTTTCAATTTCTTGAAGACAGCCTCAGTGAAAGAAGTGTCAATCCTCCTGTACATAGCATCAAGAAAACCACTGAATTCAATTATTATAAGACTGTGCATTAGCACAGCCTTGGGTCACTGAAACAAATGCTAAAATGTGATTAGCAAATTTGAAAAGTCTTCTTTGTATGTGGAGGCACAATAATGATGGTAGTAGGGATTGTAAATTCCTCTCCCTGCCAATTTATAATGATATAGGTAAAACAAAAAAAACAAAACAAAACAAAAACACTTCTGAACCTGGCATTCCGGTTTTTAGTTTTTGCAATTTTATTGTAATTGCTTCTAGGTGTTGATAATGGCCAGATCTAATCAAACAGCTCATTAGCCAACAAAACTGTTCCTGGTGTGTACCACTATAGGTGGGGGACTGCATTTCTGAATGTTCTCCAATGATAATTACAGAAATAGGCCTTACATCTAGAAAACTGGCATGTCATGGCTTTGTTAGTCCAAGTATTCCCAAACTGTGGCCCATGAGCATCATTCAGGTGCTCTGTGGTATGTCTGGATTTGTGGCTGAAGACAGCAGATGGTACACCCACTGCGTTAAATATTTTTATTGACATTTAATTACATATTTATTGTGTAAGTTATGAGTAGGTCTATATGGGTAAGGGTGGTTCTTTGGTTTTAGTGATTCTGAGCTACGTAATGCATCTTAGGTTGCTTCCAGATGATCTTTCCATTGAATAGTTTTCCAGATTTGTTTGGACAAAATTTGCAAGGAGGTTAGATAATGCCTATTGTTTATTGAGCATTTACTCCAGTTTTCCTTTTTCAGGGTTTTTCCACAATGTCATATCAAACAATTGTTAGCTCACAATTTCCTGCACCTTTCCCCCATCATTTTCTTCACTGCAAAAAAAGTTTAGTGGGAGGATAAATCAGGTTTATTGAACAAAATTATCAAATCCACTTCAATTACACAACCTAAATTTGCCAGCATGTGATTAAATCTCACCTGCAAAACAGCAATAGTCTGGATGTGATCATACTGTTGCTGTTTTGGAAAACAAACAAACAAACAATATTTCTGCAGCTGACTAGTATAACTTACATGGTTTTGTGGCTTCTTGTAATCCAATGTGTAAGTTAGCATTCCTTGAGGAACAAATAGTCTTCCAATTTATTAGCTGAAGTATCCTACATCTTTCAATGCTTGGGGGTGGAAAAAAACCCTTATATTGACAGATCTGGAGCTTTTATTGAAGTTATATTAGTGCTATCTATCAGGGATGTGCTAGAAAATCTATAACTTCCACCCAAATGTGGCCCATGTGAGCAATCCAGTTTATGAAGTGCAATCTTCCCAAGCTGGCTTGGCGCCTCTTGGTTCATTTTTCAAGAAATGTGATGTTTAATGATTTTGTCAAAATAAAAACTAATACACAGTTTCATGTCTATCATCAAATTATGCCTTCCAATTGATGGGTCGGCATATGAAAAAAGACACTCTCTCAAAGGCCTACAAATGGAAAATATTGCAGGTCTCCTCTATTTCATTTCCTATTTTGACACTTCTTACTAGCCAAAGGCATCATTTATTTTGGTTACAATTACACTGGGAGTTTGTCAAGATAAAGTAATGACACTGTTTCATTATGAGGAGCATGTAGATATTTGTCTGTGGCACAGTGTTGTGGCACTCAATATATTTATGGGGTGGGGGGAAATAAAGAGAGGTGGAAGGTTTTGATGACCTTGTTTAAAGCAATTTCAAATCCCATTTTCTATACTGCTAAACAGAGAGTCTTCAGTTCATTCATTTTCCCATGATATTCATCCAGAATTGTAACAACATGTTGAAGATTAGCTACTCATTATTATTCTTTTAAGCAGCTTGGCTTTCATTCCTCTTTTTGCATATATTTTTGTGTGTGCATTTTCTTCAGTATGGAAAAGGAAGATACCGTTTTTCTCTCTCGTGTGGTTCCCAAGAATCTTGAGTCCCAGTTTCTCTCTTTACTTCAGAGAGCCAGAGAAGATCCTTATTCCGGGTGCATAAATGTCTGTGCCAACATAGGACCCTCTCTACATAGTTGAATTATTATCCTCTCTCATCTTTCCAAGCTCCCTCTTTCCCCTCCCCCTCCATCTTCTCTGTCTCACCATTGGGGTGTAAAGCCCCAGAACTTTTACCAAATTGAGCTTCTCCTTACTTTCTGGCTCTCCATTTTCTCTGAGACAAGGCTCCCCTTTCCTGGGTTTTCTCTGTTTCTCTTTCCCTACTGCTTCCTTCTATTTTGTTTCCTCTGGTTTTCCTCTCCTTCCTTTCTTTCCCCACCATATCAGTTTCTCCTCCTGGCTCTCCTTATCTGCATCCCAGGCACCATAGGAATGCAGTGGACAAAGGTTTTCAAATTTTCTCACCTTTTAAACTTAAGAATGCTTTACACAGCTATCCTTCTTTCAGCCACACTTCCTGAAACATCTTGGTAGCAATGCCATATCACAACATGCCACCTAAAGCATTTTAGAAAGTGTGGCTGATGGGAAGTGATGCAAAGCTCTCTGTACAGCTTCTTGCTGGCCATACTTCCTGACAAGACTCAGAAATGTAAGCAGCAAACTCCTCTTCCCAAAGTGAGAGAATTCGTCTTCCCTCAAGGAAGTGGGGTGGGGGTGGGGAGTCCTTGTTGGAACTAGTTGGAAGGATGTCCTGCAAAACTAATGCCCCATGGGGATTGTCAGTAGCAGGAACAAGTGGGAGAAGTTCCATAAATAGCTAAAGATGTGAAATGTTCTTGGGTGCTTTGAGGTTCAGTGCATAGAAGAAGAGGGAGAGTTTGGATTTGATATCCCGCTTTATCACTACCCGAAGGAGTCTCAAAGCAGCTAACATTCTCCTTTCCCTTCCTCCCCTACAACAAACACTCTGTGAGGTGAGTGGGACTGAGAGACTTCAGAGAAGTGTGACTAGCCCAAGGTCACCCAGCAGCTGCATGTGGAGGAGCGGGGAAGTGCACCCAGTTCACCAGATTACGAGTCCACCGCTCTTAACCACTACACCACACTTGGTTCCTGAAAGAACCAAAATAGACTGCTGAGAGTTCCTAGTGTGGGGAAAAGTGTGCAGTTTCCAGTATGGTGGAATTTGTTCTAAGGATCACTAACTGCCACCTGTTGCAGTCTCAAGGTAACAGCAGAACATTCATCAAAGTATCCCTGGGTGGTCAAGTAATTTGAGTTTGTAGGCCTGGAAAGGTGGTTAAGCAATATAAGTAAGTGAACAAGATTTGGTTGAAACTAATGACAGGTCACTGTTTAAATTTCTCCCCTATTACCCAGTTTTCCACTCTTCCCCATGAATAACATGCTATATTCATGAGAGCCCACCACAATATTTATGTTTTGCTTCCAGGGAGAAGACTAAAGAAAATCCTTTTAAGTTGTGTGAGTGTGTGTCATTTCAGATGATAGAATCAAGCCCTCTAATGAATAAGGGATAAAGATTCCTTGAAGGGATGATCGTTAGTATAATTATGCTCATTAACATAACATGCTCATCACTTAATATAGATCTGATTGGATCACTTAGACAGGATTAAAAGCCTGAAGCAAAGGAAATAAAGAAGCCATTCTCCTTGGATTGGCAGACTTCCTCAGTAAAATATCTACAAACTGATTAGCTAAAATATATGGTTTCCTACAACCCTGTGCAGATGGTCAGGGAATGTGCAGATCGATGTGCTGTGTGTGTGTGTGTGTGGGGGGGGTGTTTCAGGATTACCCTGGCAGGCTCTGCCCTACTATCATGTTCTTAGGATTTCACATGTTAGAGATACTCTAACTTGAATATATTCTCTAGCTTTTAGAGGGGGCATTATAATTACAGTAGTTCCCATACCAAACCTACATGTGTTCATTTCAAAAGACATGAATAATTTTTTCTTTCTTTCTTGCATACCTGAAAAGGAAGCTGAGAACTTCAGAATGAATACACATAGGTTGGCGGCAGACTTCTATAGTGGTACCTCGGTTTACGAACTTAATCCATTCCAGAAGTACGTTCTTAAACTGAAACCATTCTTAAACGGAAGCGTGCTTTCCTAATGAGACCTTCTGCCACCAGTGTACTTCCACCGTTCAGATTCTGTTCTTAGACCGAGGTAAAGTTTGCAAACTGGGACACTACTTTCAATTTTGCGGAGTTTATAAACTGAATAGTTCGTAAACAGGGTTGTTCTTAAACCGAGGTACCACTGTATTATGGATGTCCTTTTGTTGCAACGGTATTAGTATCTACTGCAAATCTGCCACTTTGTTATACCTGGCATGGTTCAGCTGTAATTCTGTGCATGCTTTGAGACTATGTGTGGGAGCAACATCCTTGATTGAGAAATAATCTCTCACTAGGAATAAAGGAATATCATATGGGAAGCACATCCCACCTTCCTCTTAAGAGCTGTTCGAGAGTGGAAGAGACACCCTCAGAAGCTGGAGAATTTTAAGCAGAGGTTGGATGGCCATCTGCCATGGATGCTTTAGTTAAGATTCCTGCATTGCAGGGGGTTGGACTAGATGACCCTTGGGGTCTACAATTCTATGATTCTATTGCACTAATCTAATCAAATATGCCCTTTGCTTTCATAAGGAATTCCAGCCCTATTCTCTTCTAGCTGGGCAAGGGCATATTAATCTGAGACAATGTTAAAAAAAATAGATCGTTTGCACTACATGAAAAACTCATGGATTTTACCATTAATAGCAGGGCAAAAGACCATTTGATTCATCAGAAACATTACCTGGCATGACAGTTAATTGGGGTATCCCAGGAACTCTCCACCCTTGCATTTTATTTTGAAATGCCAACCAGACACATGCTTGGATCTTTGTGAAAGGACCCAGTTCAGATTCAGGGTGAGCTTCCTATAGCTGGTTCAGCCCCCAGGAAAAAACCTGTTTCCCAAAACCTGCAAAGCAGCTGCCATATAGTTGAGATTAGCCTTCCCCCACCCTGCAGCCCTCCAGGTCTTTTGGACTCCAATTCCCATCAGTCCCAGCCAGCATGGCCTAATGGTCATGGGTGATGCGCGCTGTAGTCCAAAGCACCTGGGTGGGGAAGACAGCTTTAGACAATACACTGATACATGGAGCAGGGGACTAATTTGATCTAAGGTAGCTTCCTAATTTAGATGTTTCTCCTTGAGCAGACCATTCCAGGAATGAGCTTTCCTGAGACAAGTGGTATTTGTCAAGCTGGTTTTTTTCACATCCAATATTCTAGCCTGAAGACTATTGCAGATTACAGCCTAGAATCTTATCCAAGAATTATTTATTAAGCAGCACTGCCCTCTGAATGAAATTGCTTCATAGTTTTAGCAGATTAAAATAATATCTGCACCCTCCAGTCTCCCCAAGAAGGAAAACATTGCCCAAATATCACAGTAATCATTGCCACCATTTGGGCATGGAACAGATATAATATGTGAAAACTCCTCAACATATTCTGTGCAGGGCGAGCACATTCTCTCAAGCATTAACACAGAAATTCCACAGCCGTCGAGTTCATTTATCCTTGATAATAACCCAAGTGTTCATTGGCATTCTAACGCCCTATTTTTCAGCTTAGTTGGAATCTGTCATGTGCATGTTACCTTGAACAGGGTTGCTGAATATGAAACTTGACTTTACTACCTATAACATTAAAATTTCAATAAGTTAAAAAGAAAAAGAAAAAAATGAAAAAATGAAAATGGAAGAAATGCAAACATTCAAGAGGTCATTTCTGCCTGTTCCTTCTTTACTGTAAATTCCACATTGCTCTCATTATATCATTTATCTCCCGTAATAGCTTAATTTGGACTCCATCCAAATTATGAGGGAGACAAAGTCATTGTTTTGTTGTTTTCAAAAGAGATGCTGAATTTCATATGAATAAGGCAACAGAGCAATGCACTGAATACTAAGTAAGAGAGGAAATTTATTTCAGGAAGGTGGGCTGGAGCTGGAAATCAGAAGATACATTTATTTCATCATTGTGGGAAACAGATTTTTCTCTCCAAAAAACCATCCTGTCTTTAATGCTCATGTTGCCTCCTGTATTAATTTCAGCTAAAGGTATGTGCCCTGCATAAAATGTATTTTATATTTATATTGCATATGCTTCTGGAGTAGTGCACTGATATGGCTTTATGTGTGATAGAAAACACATCCTTGCAAGTGTATATAGTTTGTGTTGTTTCCTATATGAGGGGAAGGAAAGAGAAAACAAATTACTGTAAAATAAACAGCCACCTCCATCCAACTCTCCATATATTTGCCTGCGAAGTTTTTTAAAGGCAAATTTCATATCATGAAGCACCATAGCTGAGGTGTAGAGTACCCACTTTGCATACAGAATGCCCCAAGTAGTACTCAAGACATCACCAAATAGGACTGTGGGGATAACCCATGAATTCCTCATATCCACTCCATTGGTTTTCCCCTCAAAACCTTTCCTTGATTGTGAGTGAGCAGGGAGATTATTCAGTTTTGTATAAAATCTGGCCAGGACAATGGGAAGCAAGGGAAAGACACATATGGACAGACAGTTCACGGGATGAAAACTAATATGGGGAAAACAGAATGGGGGATAGTGTGACAATGGGATGGCAGAGATAGAAATGTATGTGGAAGGGAGGAGTGTGTTGAAATATGAATATGTGTGTGAATGGAAAGTACAGTGGTACCTCGCAAGACGAATGCCTCGCAAGACGAAAAACGCGCAAGACGAAAGAGTTTTCTGTTTTTTGAGTCGTTCCGCAAGACAAATTTCCCTATGGGCTTGCTTCGCAAGACGAAACGTCTTGTGAGTTCTTGCGAGTTTGTTTCCTTTTTCTTAAAGCCGCTAAGCCATTAATAGCCACTAAGCCGCTAAGCCGTTAATAGCCGCTCAGCCGCTAATAGCCTCTAAGCCGCTAATAGTCGTGCTTCGCAAGACGAAAAAACCGCAAGACGAAGAGACTTGCGGAACGGATTAATTTCGTCTTGCGAGGCACCACTGTATATATGTCCACGACTCTTTGTTACCGCTTACAAAGCTTAAGAACCAAAGCAAGGACTTGTGACCTGGAGAAATCCTATCAAATCAGAATAAAAATGGTTATGTGCTCATCTGGAAATGTGGCACCTACATTTGCACATGTCTTATTACCATATTGACCTGAATATAAGCAGCACCCGAATATAAGCCACACCTTTAAAACTGAAGGGAGGAAAAAAAACCCTGAATATAAGCAGCTCCATTCCTTTCTGCTCCTGGCTACATACTGGAGGGGGGGGGGAGTCGTGCTGCATTGCCGGCGGCCTTTCCCCTTCCTCGCTCTCTCCCTTCCTGGCCTTGGAGGAGAGGATGGGGGACTATGCATGGGGCGGGCACCACTTTCCCACATTCCAGGCACTGTTTGCCCCACACTCCTGGCTGCATACCCTATGGTCGCAAATATAAGCCACACTTTAACTTTGCACGGTCGGAATTTGGGGACAAAGTGAGGCTTATATTCAGGCCAATATGGTAATTAATCAGCTCTGCAGCTCAGAGGTGTAGTACATACCTTTCAAGAAGAAGGCCCTAGGTTCAGACCCTGGCATCTCCAAGTGGGGCTGTTAAAGACTCCAGTCTGAAACACGATAGAGCTACTGCCAGTCAACGTAGACAAAGCAGAGCTATATAGACCTGACTTGGCACGAGTAACTTCCTATGACTGTAGTCCTAAACATGTTGAGCCACACTGAGTTCCATGAGGCTTCCTTCCATGAGGCTCACTTCCAGGCAAGTATGTGTAGGATTGCACCCAAGGTTCCTTTATGTGGCAATGTGAACATATGCAGAACCCCAGGCAGCAGACTCTGAACTCAGACCAAATCCACCACTACCATCACAACACTCTTGAGTGCACATCTCCACTAATGAATGAAAAGATTAAGAACAAGTCCAGAATCCCTTTACCTATCTGTTCTATCCACCATAGTATGATGTTACACAGTGCTTAACATTGCCAAGATGCATGGAGAAGGACAATTCCTCTTGCTGTCTTTTCCATACTAGTGCCCTCCACATGTTGTGAACTACATGTTGTGAACTCCACATGTTGTGAATGTCATTACCGAGGAGGCAGGTTTAGTCGTTGTTTGAAGACTATCCCTGCCTCCGGGTCTGGCCTTGACCAGATGGATACTGGAATCAACAGGGGAAACCCACATAACCTGAAGGTGTTGCTGTGTAATGCCAGGTCAATGGTGAATAAAACCACTGCCATCCACGACCTGATTGTGGATGGAGGATTTGACCTGGCTTGTGTGACAGAGACCTGGTTGAATGAGACAGATGGGCCTGTCCTTGCTGCCGCCTGCCCACCAGGTTTCTCTTACGCACAGCAACCCAGGTCATGTGGGCGGGGAGGGGGGGTTGCAGTGATTTTTAGAAAGTCATTAGTCTGCACCAGGCGTCCTACTGGGAAGACCCAGTTTTCTGAGTGCATGTTCTGGAAGTTGGGCAATAGGGGCAGTACAGGATTCCTTTTGGTGTACCGACCTCCCCGCTGCACCAAGGATTCCCTGTCCGAGCTGCTTCAGGTCGTGGCGGATGTTCTCCTGGAGACACCTAGTTTGGTTGTCCTGGGGGATTTTAACATCCACGCCGACACGACCTTACAAGGGGCCGCTCGGGACTTCGTGGAAAGCATGGCCTCCATGGGGCTGTCCCTGAATAAGTTGGGCCCAACTCATAGTCTTGGACATGCCTTAGACCTGGTATTCACCTCTAGCGACGTGGGTGATCTGACACTAAGTAAAAATGAAACCAAAGAAGTGCCATGGTCAGATCACTTCCTGGTGCAACTGGACTTCTCCGCGACCCTTCCCCTCTGCAGGGAGGTGGGACCAATTCGGATGGTCCGCCCCCGCCACTTAATGGATCCAAATGGTTTCCAGAGAGTGGTAGGGGATGCTTTATCCCATGTTGATGGCCTTTCAGCTGACTCCCTGGTGGCCCGCTGGAATGCGGAGTTAACCAGGGCTATCGACTGTCTGGCTCCGAAGCGCCCTCTCCGATTGCATGGAGCCCGGACAGCCCCGTGGTTTTCTTCGGAGCTGAGGGCGATGAAACAATCGCTGAGACGGCTAGAGCGTCGGTGGCAGAAAACTCACTCCGAATCTGACCGGACACAGGTTAGAGCTCAACGTCGAGCCTACCAAGTGGCGATAGCGACGGCGAAGAAGACTTTCTTCACCGCCTCTATTGCATCTGCAGAAAATAGTAGCAGGAGACTCTTTCAGGTGGTCCGCAACTTAACGGAACCACCTTTACCATCGGGGCCTTGTAAAGACCCCAAGATCTCCTGCAACGATTTTGCAACGTTTTTTGCAGATAAAATCACTCATATTCGGAAGGAGCTAGACACCACCGTGGGAGCAGGGCTGGGGCGGGAGAGTGCTAGAGCCCTGTCTGGTCAAGTTGCATGGAATCAATTTCAATCCGTTACCCCCGAGGATGTGGACAGGCTGCTTGGACGAGTGAAACCAACCACCTGTCTCCTTGATCCTTGCCCATCCTGGCTTATAAAAGCTAGCCGGGAAGGGCTGGGCGATGGGCTCTGCGGGGTGGTGAATGCTTCCCTCTGTGAGGGAACATTCCCAGATCCGCTGAAAGAGGCGGTCATTAAACCGCTTCTTAAAAAACCATCTTTAGACCCGGCCAGTATGGCCAACTATCGCCCAGTCTCAAATCTTCCATTCTTGGGCAAGGTGATTGAGCGTGTGGTTGCTGAACAACTCCAGGCACGCCTGGAGGATGCGGACCATTTGGATCCCTTCCAATCAGGGTTCAGGCCTCATCATGGGACTGAAACTGCCTTGGTCGCACTGGTTGATGATCTCCGGCGAGCTAGGGACAAAGGTGAGAGTTGTTTCCTAGTTCTGCTGGATCTCTCAGCGGCCTTTGATACAATCGACCATAACATCCTTCTGGACCGTCTAGAGGGGTTGGGAGCTGGGGGCACTGTTATACAGTGGTTTCGCTCCTTTCTCCTGGGCCGTGTTCAGAAAGTGGTGGTGGGGGATGAGTGTTCAGACCCTTGGGCCCTCACTTGTGGGGTGCCTCAGGGTTCCGTCCTCTCCCCCATGCTTTTTAACATCTATATGAAGCCGCTGGGAGAGATCATCAGGGGGTTTGGACTGGGTATCCATCAATATGCAGATGATACCCAGCTCTACCTTTCTTTCAAATCAGAACCAGTGAAGGCGGTGAAGGTCCTGTGTGAGTGCCTGGAGGCGGTTGGAGGATGGATGGCGGCTAATGGATTGAAGTTGAATCCTGACAAGACAGAAGTACTGTTTTTGGGGGACAGGGGGCGGGCTGGTGTGGAGGACTCCCTGGTCCTGAATGGGGTAACTGTGCCCCTGAAGGACCAGGTGCGTAGCCTGGGAGTCATTTTGGACTCACAGCTGTCCATGGAGGCACAGGTCAATTCTGTATCCAGGGCAGCTGTCTACCAACTCCACCTGGTACGCAGGCTGAGACCCTACCTGCCCGCTGACTGTCTGGCCAGAGTGGTGCATGCTCTAGTTATCTCCCGCTTGGACTACTGCAATGCGCTCTACGTGGGGCTACCTTTGAAGGTGACTCGGAAACTACAACTAATCCAGAATGCGGCAGCTAGACTGGTGACTGGGGGCGGCCGCCGAGACCACATAACACCGGTCTTGAAAGACCTACATTGGCTCTCAGTACGTTTCCGAGCACAATTCAAAGTGTTGGTGTTGACCTTTAAAGCCCTAAACGGCTTCGGCCCAGTATACCTGAAGGAGCGTCTCCACCCCCATCGTTCTGCCCGGACACTGAGGTCCAGCTCCGAGGGCCTTCTGGCGGTTCCCTCATTGCGAGAAGCGAAGCTACAGGGAACCAGGCAGAGGGCCTTTTCGGTGGTGGCGCCCGCCCTGTGGAATGCCCTCCCATCGGATGTCAAGGTGATGGAAAACTACCTGACATTCAGAAAACATCTTAAGGCGGCCCTATTCAGGGAAGCTTTTAATGTATGATATTTTAATGTTTTTTTGGTTTCTGTGGAAGCCGCCCAGAGTGGCTGGGGAAACCCAGCCAGATGGGCGGGGTACAAATAATAAATTATTATTATTATTATTATTATTATTACTGCTCCCATCAGGCCCAGCTAGCATGGCCAATTATGACGGAAACATGCTTAGGACATCTAGTTGGGGAAGGCTGCTCAATGCCCAGTTCATGCATCAGGGACCCAATATGTCTCAGTATCATAGACAATCCAATTGAGTTATAGAAGCTGTCTCATCAATATGTATTGGAAAAGGAATCGTGTGGAGACTCTAAACTCCTTAGACAAAGGGCAGGATGAAAAATGCAAAAAAAACCTGAAAACTGAATTCTGAGTAAAATTGCAAAGCAATAAACAAACACAATACAGTAAGCTGCTTTGCCCTCACATACTCCATACCAAGAAAGGACAATTGGAAACAATCCTATAATTATCCAGGTCATTTCTGCTTTTAGATCTTATTCTCCTCCTCCTCCCACATTTGCATATCATACAGTACTTATAGGAAATCAATTGCTTCTTCTCAGCAATGGACACTTCATTTCCCCAAGCCCAGCTATAATGCAAGAGGTCAAAGAGGAGAGAGGGAGATGAAGTATGGAGAGAGACGAGTTGAGGATCAGAGGGGGAAAGCAGCGTAATGGAAGAAAATTGGACAACGGTGTTCATGCCGAACCCTGACCTGGTGCGAGACACAGAGTCCTCAAAGGATGAACCAGACACTCTGCAGGTCATGGACCTTGAGAAGCAGGATCTCCTGGAACCAATTCTGAGGGTCCCCCTGATTGGCCCTCTGCTGGGAGATCTGCTGAAGAACCCTTGAAACGTTCAGAGGATGAGCTAGAGCCACCGTTCAGTCCTCAAGAACCCCAGTACCAAAAGGCCTAAGCCCAGACTGAAGAGCAACAACATAGCATCTGTCTGCATCCTCAGAATCATTGTGTGGATCATGAGTTAGCAATCATTGGAACTCCTATTGGGATTTAACACTAGCCATTCAGTGTCCCTGACCCAACCCCCAGATCATGACAGGAGGAAGAAAGTAGCTAAGGGGAAATGGAGAATGTAAAGGATAGAAATGGAACAGGAAGAGGTAATGGGGAAAGTAGGAAGAAGGGGATTGATAGAGGATTTTATATCTTCCTCTTTGCACTTCCTTCTGCTCATAATTGCTTGCAGTGTATTCTCTCCATTTTCACTGTTTTCCAGACAGAGTTAACCTTCTGCAATTTATTTTTCTGCCATAACTTAGTGGCCTCACAGAATTTGATTTCACCTGCAAAATCCATCTGTCTGCTTATTAGCATGTTTCTCAGCTGTCACTGAGATTAAATAACATCATTAAACATTAAATAATATGATCTAATCTGGCATTTTGGAAACCTAGACTGGACATAATCCTCAATCTGAAACTCTTCTATCATTTTCATTCTTTTTTGAGTGCCAAGTCCTTTAAATGAAGAATCCAATGCCATGTGATAAAAGTGTGATTAGAGTTGGATTTATCTTTGTTTCTCTCTGTCTTTCTGTCTATCATCTCCAATAATAGATTTGATTTTTAAAAAATAAAATAAAAACCTGGCATACTTTGAATAAATTATCGAACCAAACAAAATCGAACCAAACTTTGAGATGCCTACAATGGATGCCAAATGAAGTGGTGAATTTGTTGGAAGAGTCATGAAACACTTGTTGGAAGCATTAGTTTGCTGAATGCCTCTAATCATGCAGGACTTCTACCACAAAGACACATAATTTATTAAGCACCGATGTGTCACTCATTCATGAGTTTACCCTGTAATCATTTCTGCCAATGTGTGTGAGAATAATTAAATACCATTCACAAATAATTATGCAGCTCTGCAAAAAAAAAATTAAGGTGTTACTTGACAGATTGTCATATGCTATAGTAAACATCATAAGGAAAAATGCAAGGTGATGTGATGCAAGTTTTAAGAGGAACAGGATTCATTGGATAGCTCAGTTGCTTGGAGCGTGGTGCTGATAATGCTAAGGTTGCAGGTTCAATCCCTGTATGGCGCAGCTGCATATTCTTGCATTGCAGGGGATTGGACTAGGTGATGCTCAGGATCCTTTCCAATTCTACAATTCTATGATTCTTTGGTGTCCAAGGGAAGAACAAATGTGAGCTTTTAATGGTGATATTAAGAAGTCCTCCTTCTGAGGCATTTCAATACTTTTATTGAAACTCTGCTGGTTTGTCAGATATTCATCCTGAAATTTCACTTTTAGTGAAATATGGGCTCAGCCTAGAAATGCACAGTATCCCCAGTCCTTTCACTATTATATCAAATTGGGCTTACACTAAAATAGGGCCTGCATCAAATATTGACATCAGATAGCCACCAAGCTTCATCTGCCGTTCTATTGGCATTGCATTTAAATAGCCTTTGAATAGCTGCTTCTCACAATGGCTGTAAGGTGTGGTGTGTCTTACTCCAGAGGTATTATCAGCACCAAAATTTAGATAGTGAATTTGAGAGGTCTATTCTGTTCAGCCTCATTTTGGAGTCCACCTACCAAATATAGTAATGATCTCACCAGAAGCCTACCTGGGCCTTGAGACATCTGAATTTGGCATAGCACTCCTATGCAATCTGAGCCTTCCACACATGCCCAGTCACACAGCACCTCTAAGATGACTCCAGTGGCCCCAGGGCATCCGGGGCACACTATACAAACCTATAAACCTCTGAGGCTTCCCAGGACACTACATAGATAGATAGATAGATTCTTTATTGTCAATACACTAGTGCAACATTGCACAAGTGCAACGAAATTGGATGCCATCCCTTAAAAACAACAAAAGCAAAACAACAGCAACAACCAAACAAACCACCTTCCAGCCACACCCACACCCACACCCATCACAAACTCCCAGGTCTCACTATCGAGTTACAGCATTCAAAAAGGCCACAGCTCTTGGATAGAAACTGTTTTTTAGTCTATTTGTCCTTGACTTGATGTTTCTATACCTCCTGCCAGAAGGCAGCAGTGCAAACAGACTGTATCCCGGGTGAGATGGATCCTGCAGGATGTTGTTTGCTTTCCTAAGGCAACGGGAACCGTACAGTTCTTCCAAAGGTGGGAGAGGGTGACCAATAATCCTTTGGGCTGTGGTTATGACCTTCTGGAGCACCTTCCTCTCCCTAGCTGTACAACTGGAGAACCAAGCACAAATACAGTATGTAAGTATGCTCTCTATGGAGCCTCGGTAAAAGGACACCAGCAGTCTCTCACTCAGATTGTTCTTTTTTAAAAGTCTGAGGAAATAAATTCTCTGCTGGGCCTTCTTCACCAGAGCAGTGGTATTTGTGCTCCAAGTCATGCCCTGATCCATAGTCACTCCCAAAAACCTGAATTCCGCCACCCTCTCCACCTGTTCCCCGTTGATATACAAGGGCTGAATGTCCGCCTTTTTCTTCCTGTAATCCACCACCAATTCCTTGGTCTTAGCCGTATTAAGAGCCAGATTGTTCTCTCCACACCAAACACAGAGCCGCTCCACCTCGTCCCGATAGGCGGACTCATCCCCTCCTGAAATAAGCCCCACCACCGTAGTATCATCAGCAAACTTGATGATTTTGTTGCTGGAGTAGATGGCTGTACAGTCATACGTATAGAGAGCATAGAACAGGGGACTCAACACGCAACCCTGTGGTGAGCCGGTGTTAAGGCTAAGGGCTGTGGACACATGTGACCCTACTCTCACCCTCTGAGAACGTTCTGACAAAAAATCCAAAACCCAGAGACAGGTGGAGTTGGGGAGTCCAATCGTCTCTAGCTTGGACACCAGTCTATGGGGGAGGATAGTGTTAAAAGCAGAGCTAAAATCCACAAACAGCAGCCTCACATAATTCCCCGGCCGCTCCAGATGGGACAGAGCAGCATGGAGAGTGGTGGTGATAGCGTCTTCTGTGGATCTATTTGCCCTGTATGCAAACTGGTAGTTGTCAAAAGTTGATGGAAGACAGGAAGTAATATGACGGCGCACCAGTTTCTCAAAACACTTCATGATGATTGGAGTCAGTGCAACTGGTCTGTAGTCATTCAAACTACTGATTGTGGATTTTTTAGGCAGAGGGACAATAGTTGACGACTTCAGGCAGGGTGGGACAATAGACTGGTGTAAGGACTTATTGAAGATCTTAGTGAAGACCCTCGCCAGCTACATAGTGTATCCTAATCTGATAAGTGTTTAGTTCTCATGTTGGGGGTGGGGTGGGGGGTCAGGAGCCACTGACTTGCAGACCTGAACTGGGCCACCAAGCCTTTTTTTGCCAGCTTACCAGCAGCATTGTGAGAGTACAGTGAGCAGAGCAGGTCCTTCAGAAAACTTTCACTACAATGACAGTTGGACTGTGGGTGGGGAGCACAGGCAAAGACAAAGAAGGAAAGGTATGAAGGGGGCAAATGCAGTTACAAATACACGTCCTTAGTCTTAGCTGGAGATAAAAACAAATGAGTTTGGTCAAAGGTTTAAGATTTATATAGTTTAACCTCCAGTCCAACAATTACGAAGCCAGAGTTAAGTCACCTTTTGCATATCTGCCAAGAATAGATTCTGAACACAGTACAATGTAAAGAAGCATCATTTAAAAAGAGAGAGACTGCACGTATTTTGTGATATTACTGTTCTGTCTTTATATAATTTTTTGTTTTGTAATTTTCCACGGTGTTTGAATAACAGTTAGGAATTGTATAAATGCAATTTAAACAATTCTGGAATTGATACAAGGACAGAGAAGTACCATCTATGGGCGTTCTGGCATTATGATGCATCTAGTGAGTGCAAAAATTGCAGGATTTAATTTGAAAACCATTTTAGATAATCATCTGAATGTTGTACAAATACACTATGGTTTCTTCTTTTGGACAATTAAATAAAATTCTAGGGAAACGTTGGGATTTGGATCGTTGAGTTTCTGTATATATCAAAATATGAATTTACACAGAGAAATGCATGAATGTCTTCTGAGCATTCCATACTTTATCAGAACAACTAACAAAGGTAGAAGCTAAAAATGTATTTCTATAAGAATTTAAAATATTTTGTTAGTTAGTTAATTAGTTAGTGTGTGTTTTTAGATTATATTTATTTCAAACATAATTTAATGATGAAATGGATTAGAATTATGGAACACCCACAATTAAAATGTGCAATAAAACAAGCCAAGTAAAACAACACAAGAATTAAAGCAGTTACAACAGCTATGAAAACTCACATTGACCTGTAATTTCATCTCCTGGGGAGTCAAGGAGGGCAGTTTTATTTGTTTCACTGTAACATAAGAAAACAATGCTTTGTTTTGGTTTTCTGAAAAAATAAACGGCAATGGATGCATGTGATTTAAGTCAGTATATCAGGGGAATTATGAAATGGAATAGCATTATGGGTAAAAGCACACAAAAGTCATATGCATTGGGAATAAGCTGATTTATCCATCTCTATTGCAAACAAGGGGGGGGAATGAAGATTGTGAGAGGAAGGGGAAAAGGAAATAAAAGCAGTTAGCAAACAATGTGAGAAGCAGGCAGCTGTTCACGTGGGAGGGCATAGCCTTTCTCCGCCTGTATAGTGTGTGTGTGTGTGTGTGTGTGTGTGTCCAATACCTCCCTCATTACACACCTGCTGGATACTAACACCCAGCTGTATAACAAGGGAGAGAAAACATTCCAGAATCATCAGCATTCTTCCAGCAGGGTTGGGGACATAATGTGCTGCACTGCACTAAAAGCTCAGTGAAATTTTTCAGAAACGCAGTTTCAGCTTCCGTGGATCAACTAATTATAGAGGGAGTCTAATTTGCCTGAGTGCAGAAACCTTCTCTGTCATAATATTGCACTTTATTCACAGACACTGCAGCAAGAGAAACTCGTGTTTTTCTCCCTTGGTATTGAAAACCCGAGGGGTGGGGGAAGAGGAAGAGACTACCAAAAAGCAGGGAAATTATCTCCAAAAACATACTTATATAAGATGCATCATTTTAGCTTTCAGCTGCCTGTGTTGTATTTCTCATCCATTAATGACGGGTGGTCTCCTCCCTTCTGCTTTACGTTGAAGTTTGTATCACATCTATGTTCATATTTATAGCTCAAAAAAACAAAGCAAAAATTAAGTTAGGTTCTCCTTGCCAAAGAGGGAGAGAGGGAAGTAAAGTATTAAGAACTTGGAAACTGCTGCATCCTCACCAAGCTTTAATACAGCCTTCTCTAAACCCACGTTCTCCATCTGTTGTTGTACTACAACTCCCATCTTCCCAGACAATTTGCCACCCTTGCATGGGCTGATAGGAGCTATAGTGTCTGCAGGGTGCTGCACTGGGGTAGTCTGTTCTCGTGTACTGTAAACGAACACGAAAAGAGCCCTGCTGGGCTAAAGGCCCATCTGTTTGTCCCAGCAGCCGGTTCTCACGATGTCCAACCAAGTACCATGGTTACGGAAAGCCTGCAAGCAGGACCTGGTGACTTTCAAAATGTCAAAGACGAAACAGGTATTCTTGCATACATGCGATGCTTTTATTCCCATGCCAATGGTCAGCATCTGTAAACAGACATAATCACATTGCTGAGGCTTTTTCTTTTTTTCTTTGTTGTCCTGTTGTATGCTGTCTTCCTTGGGGAAGGGCTGTGGCTCAGTTTATGGTATCACCTGCAATCCTGGAGAATGGTTGCTAGTCAGTGTGGACAGTATTGAACTAGATGGACCAATAGTCTAACTTGGTACATGGCAGCTTTCTATGCTGCTGCTGCAATCTTATCTATACTTAATTAAGGCTCTCCAGATTCCCTTACCGCACATGTAAATTCTAGTGTGCATTTTTATTTTTAGTTTGTTTAGACCTCACAAGCTACAAACAAGCTACAAACCCTCGGTTTTAATATTCAGCAATCACACATTAAATGGAGCTTGATTTTTAATGTGATGACCCATAATCCAACATTTAATTAATCAACAGCATTCTGGCATATATTTACTGACACTAGACTTTGCTGTTTCAAAATAAAAAAAACCACCCCTACTAATATAGTGATCTTCCTTCTTTATTGACCTCTCTTTGGAATAATCTGCCAGAAAACATTTTACAGAATATTTGTGTTGTGCAATAAATATTTGTTTTGGATTAAAAAAAGAGAAAGACCTTGAATAAAAATAAATCAATATTATGAATGCTATATTTTTAAAGAAGGCTCACAAAATCCCATAAATAGCTAATTCATCTCTAAACTTAGCATAAAATGTGCTCATTCTCTTTACATATTGATAATATGTGTTTGGGAATTTAACAGAAACTAATTGTCCTTGGGGACCAGTAAGGTGGTAGGCAGGAAGACCAACAGTAGGTGGAGCCAGAACCAATGACAGGCAGAGCCAACTAGTTTTAGTTTTGTTTGCATCTCTTTTTCCTCCCTGCTAAGTTCTGCAGGGGAAGCACTGAGACTAAGGAGGAAGAAGATGCTGACAGCTAGTCCCTCCCCCAGGGATGGCTACAAGTATGGAGGTAGGTAGGTGGGAACTGGATTCTGCTCTCCAAGTGCAGGCACAGATGCAGTCACAAAAGCATCACACACACATATAAGAGGGAGGCATCAGTAAACTCAGGGTAATTTTGAGGTCTTAGAAGATAAAAATAATAATATTATTATTGTTCTGGAGGGGGACAACTACTAACTGGTGTAAACTCCCTCAAACTCCCAGTGATGTCTGAGTATGCTCTGATTTCAAGAAATTCTGACTTGCTGTTGAGAGGAGAAATATTATAAATTGTGGAGGAGGGAGGAATGGAACTGAAAGACTGAAAAAGAATGATAGTGGAATAGATATTAAGACACCCTTCAATGCACTTGTTCTTTTACCAGCCTATAACCACAAGTTCACTTGTTCTCTTGTATCCATCAGTCTTTCACCCTGTGGTCTTCTCTCTCCGAAGAGATTTTTTTTTCACAGAACTCCACTTGCAGCCTCTTGATTGTCACTTAATATCCCTGTTCCCATATGGTGAGTACTATTTTGCAATTTTGCTTCTTTAAGAAGAGAGTTAAATGCAATTAAAAGACAACAAGTAAGTGCAGGAACTTAAACTGATATTAAAAGCAATATGACAGACGGTTCATCACTTCTGAAACAAAGGAGCAGAAGCTACAATAAATAAGAATCTGCTTAACAATGCAGGAAGCCTTTTCAGAATGGGAATTACCTCTGAGTAAACACACCAGAAAAACTTGACCATGGGATGATAGCTAGATACGAACACCAGGAAACAAAATGTAAAATTTAATTTTGTTTCCTGGTATTTGCAGGGGGCAGGGGTGAACCTTTTCCTGGGACTTTACTTTTTTTCAGAAGCCTGTCTGAAAAAGAAGAGAAACTTTGTACTGATTTTGTACAAATATTCCTGGAATGACACTGGAAAACAACAGAAAAGGTGGCCAGGTCATCAACATAGGAGTTTTGATGTTGTTGCTGTTGGTAACTGAGTCAGTAGCTGATAGAAAAAGAAAAAGAAAATAACTACCTTCACCCCCTGAAGAATATTCAGAAAAAGCTCCCCCTTAATTTTTACATTTTCAACAAATAGGGTGGAGAATGATCAGAAGCAATTCTCACTCAACCCTAGCGTGAATTTATTTTTAAAGTATTTTTTTAAAAAAGCAGGAATGGGCAAAACTATGCCCAACCATATGTTGCTGGACTACAAGTATCATCCCAGTCCAGGCTATGGAGGCTAGGGCTAGTGGGAGTGGGAGCCTGGAGAGCCACAAATTCCCCATCCCTGATCAAAGAACCATTTTGAAGCCCTGCTCTTATTTTCCTCATATTAGGTGCCTAGAGATGGTCAGTACAGAAAACAGCATAGCCACTGCTGTTTACAAATGAAAATCTGCTGCATGAAATGAATGAATCAATGGCTGAATGAATAATGGCAACTTCTCTCCATAGGTGTGTAAGTATTATGCACTCATAATACTGAAGAGCAGAAATGGTTCAGTGAAATCAGCACCTGCGGTCTTTTGGCCTAATATTTATAATGGAAAGGCTGGCCCCTGATTGACCACCTAGTGTATAAGCATTCTGTAAATAACCGAGGCATGCTATGCAGCGGCACTGAGCCAGTTGCTGAAATGCTATCGAAGGCTTCCTACCTGACTTCACATTATTAGGCTGCTGTGGCCTCTTAAGAGAAACACTTACCGTGAATGGCCTACGCACTGCATAGGGTTTACCTATGTGCAGTAATTTGTATTTATGCAATGAGCTGGAGAACTGACATTGTTTGCTGGTGGGATGCTGCTACTTCCGTAATTCATTATCTTACGAACTTCAATCTTTTAAAGACCCAGCTGTTTTGAAACTAGGTTTGATGGCAAATCAAGGGGCATACAGAAAAGACTCCTATAAGACGTAAACCTCTCAGAGTTCACAGAGGCCTTCTATGCACATATTTTGTGCAGTTCAGCTGTGCTGCAGGCCTTTGAAAAACATTCCCCCAGGTATCTAATTTTCTCCACTCTTCTTGTTCAGCTCTATATCTAATTTGCACCTGCACTACAATTAGAAAGTAGCAATTCTGTACATAGGTTTTTGGCTCTGTATTATCCACTTGCTGTTGGAGATGCAACAGGCAGAGTTTGCTTATAAAAATAATAATTGTATACTGGTACTTCATAATAATATCAAAGAAGCTTACAACATACAATAAAAAACATATAAAAAGTTAAAATCAGACATCAATTAACTATTGTGGGAAAACGTATTCTTAAATGACTCCGCTGGCATGACAGAATAGAAATGTTTTTAGTAGGCATTTAAAAGCTGGCACAGAAGGCACCTGCTGAATCTCCATTGGCAGAGTATTCCACAGGACTGGGCCAATGGCAGTAAAGGCTCAGTTTTTTGTCAAATTTGTCTTACCAACTAAGGGAACAACCACCATTGCTGCTCCTGCAGATGATCTCAGTGACTGAGCAGGGAAATAACTGTAGTTCCTCTGTGGTGGAATTTTGACAAGATGGTGCCCATACTGCCAGTCCATTGTAGAGCTGAGCTTATTCATAGGTGCTTCAATGTTTGTACACTGGAAATTTTATATTAGTATTTTATTTTAAATATTATCAAGACCAACACTAGTACATTAAATTTGTTTTTAATGGTTGTAGAAATGAACTGGAATTTATCAGAAGACATGATCTCTAAGAAAAGAATTCAGACATATTTCTCTCTCTTTTTTACCTCTCTCTTCTTTTTAAAGGCAACTTTGCCTATTTCTCTTTGAATATCCTACATTAATTTATGTTGTTGTTGTTATGAAAAATGTCCCTGCATCTAACAGCCTGATACAAAAACTTCTAGAACTGTGAACCTGTTTGTGAAATACTGCCACTCCAACTTCAGTTTGGTCCTTAAAGTATCCCTGCTCACAATATATCTGTCACTTCTCAGTTCCTGGCTGTCAAACAGGGATCCTTTGCCTGGAATTGTCAGTGTTTTTTTAGAGAGGGGTATGCAGGGGTACACATACCCCTAAACATTTTGTAAATCTAAGTTTGGTCTCATTGAGGGGCAGTATTTCAATATGAGTAGGAAATGAAAGTACCCCTAAATATTTATTATTATTTTTTTTAGAAAAAAAGCACTGGGAATTGGTATTCCTTGCTTCAAGCTGTTTTGCTGGTTTCAGCCCCAGCCTGAGAGCAGACACTCCAAGTGTCCCTATTTTCCAGCAAAAGTCCCAGATTTACAGAAGCCATCCTGGTTTCTGATTTGATCCTGGAATGTCCCAGTTTTCCTTAGGCCATCACTATTTTCATCAAGCATGGAGTTATGCGACACCTCCACCCCAATCCAAGGAGATCAGTAACTATACAACCTTTAGAAGACATCTGAAGGCAGTCCTGTAGAGGTAAACTTTTTAAAGTTTTTATATATTTTGGAAGATGCCCAAAGTGGCTGGGGAAATTCAGTCAGATGGACGAGATATAAATAGTAAAATAATAATAATAATAATAATAATAATAATAATAATAATAATAATAATAATAATAAAATGGAATAGGACACCCCTTTTTTCACCAATGAAATGTTGGAGGATAGAATAGAGCGGGGAAGGTAAGCAGTAGTAGTGAGGTCATTACAGTGCAAACATGCCAGCAAGAGTGCTGGATTGGCTTTACAGGTGTGTTTGCATTATGCCAACCTTCTGATGCCTACCCACTTTCTGATGCCTACCCCCCCACTCCATCCCTGTATGCTGCAGTGGCACAGGCCATACAGAGGTCTGGTCAGCATCTCAGATGGGGTGAGAAGCACTGGGACATTGGTTACCAGCTTGCTCCTTTCTGTGTCTCTTTGACTGAGGTTTTGGGAAGCCAGATTGGGTGCAATTATGTTTAGTTGTCATGACAGCACTGCCCACATTGGCTTACCAATGCTGACCTGGGAGCGACTCCCTCCAATAGACCCCACAGTGAAATTATAATTATAAATAGTTATTATAAATTATAAATAGTTATAATTATAAATAGTTAAAAGAACAAGGGTGGTGAAGGGGGAAATTAAGGGAGAAAGAAGAGGATCTAATTCTAATATATGCAAACATGAATCTAAGAACCAAAACATAATAGTGTCTGCATTTTACTATGGTTCATTCTCGTGATCTCTTTCTCCCCCCACCCCTCTCTCTTTTCCATTCTACACATCTTAAATCTTTGAAGTCTGGAGCCTCATTTAGGTTCCCCAGAGCTGCATTCCATCAGGAGAAATCAGAGATACTTTGTATCTCTGATATAGTGACAAATATAGGAGCCTAACAGTCGTATTGCAAGGCAGTAACAGATCCAGCTTTAATTCACATCGTTTTCCTCCAGCTCTCGTCCTGGGAAACCTGTTTATCTTATTTGTGAGCAGACTAATCCTTGCATTGGGGGAGGAAAACTTGCAGCTCAAGCCTAGCATGACTACTCTTGTGATTACTCAGAAGTAAGTCCTACTCTGCTCAGTAAAGCTTACTTTTCAAGTCAAAGTTCATAACAAGATAAGAGACCTGCTGGATCAGGCGAAGGAGGTGGAATAACCTGACTCATATAACTAACATGCTTAACTCTAATTAATACATGAAGGGGTTATTACCATAGAGTAAGGGGCCCTGCCAAATTAACTAGGTCACTCCTCACCTTAGAATGAAGGGTTATCAAGCCTTTATGCTCTCCATTTCCAGATCCCTACCAGTAAGCAAGGCACAAATAATGTAGAAACATTTACCACTTTGTAACCCAAGTTTTACTGCCTGTGTTTTCTTGCTGCTGCATGGAATAGCACATGTATTTGACCTTTGAAGAGTCTGTAAGTAAATCATTTTTAACTTACCAAATGTGTGGTCTCTTTCTACATATGCTAAGGGAAACGTTGAACTTTGGAAGCAACTTGGAAGCGAATATTTTAAAAGTCTAACAGCCTCTATTCCCACCCTTTACTTTTTTGCATATTTTGTGATTTTAAATTTCTGCTGGGGTTCCCTCACCAAAGAGTACTTATTCTAAACTTGCCTCTAGGCATCCAGGGAATTCTCATTTTATTATATCTATATTTTATATTTAACCAAACAAAAACCAACAAAGGGAACTTCCAGCTCAGCTCTCTTTCTCTCTTTCTCATTACTGCTGCTAAAATCTATATTCCACCCTCGGTGGCAAATACATAACAGACAAAACAATTAAAAATTGAAAAACAATTCCAGTACAGATGTGGATTGAGAAAGATCTCTACTTAAAAGACTTGTTGGGAAAAGTTCCTTAGCAGGTGCCAAAAAGAGAACAGAGATGGTGCCTGTATAATACTTAATGGGAGGGAATTCCAAAGGGTAGCCATCACAACGCTAAATGCCTGATTCTTGTACTGTGCCAAATAGACCCCTTGAGGCCTTCTCCTGCAGAGCACAGTGAGGTATGGAACTACATGAGTGAAGACTTTGAATACTTATAACTGGCTAATCTTTTTTGACTTGAATAGGTCAGTACATATAGCTGGCTAATCCTTTTTTACTCTGAGGGCCACATGCCCAAAGTAGGTGTAGCCAAAGTAGGGGTGGCTATTTTTATTTTATTTTTAAAAGGGCAAATTCTGGGGCAGTTTGAGGCAGTTACAAAAATGAGGGATTTTGTCAGGGGATCCACAAAAACCTTTAGAGTCACATCAGGGGGACCCTTGCGCCCCGAATTCCCAATCCTTTAACAACGGTAACAACAAAAATTCCTAAATTAGGTTGCTGAAAAAGAAGGGTTGGGGAAAACCAGGTATGGGTTTTTGCATGAAAAGACTTTTTAGCTTACTTCTGTTGCTGATCACAAAGTCCTGGACTGGGTATCTGCTCAGAGGCACATGGTTCTTTACTGCTGGGTATGCCCACCTGGCAGAGCCATTCCTTTGCACCCGACTCTACAGGGTAGATTTCATTATTCTAGTAAAAAATGAAGTAGCTCCCACAAGACTGAAGTCAGCCCATTCTTTAAGTGGGACTTTAAGCAGGAACATTATGCATTATAAGCTACACCTGCTCAAATTCTGCTGCCCCATAACTGAAAGGTCTAGGTGCTGTGCCCATTTCTGCATCTGGTCACCTTATTTAGCATGAGGCCCCTACTTTGCTTGCACTCCATATAAACAACCTTGTTATCATGCCAATTTGGGTTGAGAACATTTTTCCTGTCTTAAATTGATTTCAGCCAGTCATGCATTGATTTCACTTGATTTACTAAGGAACCTAGTTATGCAAAATCTAAATAAGCCTTCTATAAATCGCTTAAAGGATTTCTAGAGAGGCATTTTATTCCAGTAGCACTGAACAGGAATTTAAACTAATTTAGACTTCAATTCAATGCTCTTTTCCTGGGAAGAAAAGCCCACCGAACTAGCGGGCAAAGGGTGGGGGTTTGCGTCTGAATAAATATGCATAGAATTGGGCTGCATAATAAACCAAGGCATATGAGCTATGCATCACTTAAAGCATCAGCACTGGATTTAGGGCAGCGTGGGCGGTTCCCACACACAGGGCTCCGAGCCAAGGGGTCACAAAATAATAATAATAACCCTATGTTTATACGGTACCTACTGAGAAGACCCATTAAAAAGCAACTGTACCCAAATGACTTATTGTGAAAATACTTGAGGGGCTGCCAAATCTTGTACTTGCTCAGGATGCCATCTTACTAAAGTCTGCCCCTGAAAGCATGAATGGGGAACGTGACACACTGGGACCAAATGCAGCCCTCCGGGCCTCTCTATCTGATCCATTGCAACCTATTCAAGTGTTTTTGCTTGATAGGAATGTGTTCTTAAACTTTTGTAATGCTTCTTCGTCTGCCTAGGTTTATGGCAGAACAGGGTATGTGAGTGGAATAAAGCTGCCTACAATACAAAAGGTAAACTTTACATTTGTTACATTGCCTTCTATGGCCTCTGTTCCACCCACCACTGGGATGTGGCCCTTAGAAGGTTCTCCAAAAGGGGATGGGCTCTCGGATTCAAAAACATCCCCCATCCCTGCTTTAAAGGAATAAGTTCTTTTTACCAAAGATGGGCCCATTGCCCTCTTGCACATGTTCCCATCACTGCTCTAGCAACTTCATGTGTTGGGGTGTGTGTGAATGTCTGCAGAAAAGTTTGTTTAAGTATGCTCCTGTGCTATGTAAACCTCTAATGTTCCTAAAACAACATACAAAGCAAAGATGCCTTTGGCAAGCAATTTGATAATTGCTCCTATTGGCTGAAAAGGTCCCATGTCATTGGCACTAGTGTCATCAATGGCAGCTTTCATCCTGGTGCAAATAACAACTTTGGGTTGCAAAGGGCAGGAGAGATGATTCCCATTAGATAATTCCCTTTGGTCAGGGATGGATAAATCAGTCAATTTTGGGTTTCTTTCGGTTTTCCCAATCCAAAGTTCAGTTCCCCACATTTCCACATCAGTTTTTAAAGCCCTCGTGAAAATTCATTATGATTTTAGTGCAAAATATTCATACTAACCATATCTCTGCAAAGCAATTTCCTCTTATTTATAGCATTTTGATTGCTACTTTCACTGATTTTTTCATGCATGCTTTGCTCTAGGACATGCATTTTTGTACACACTTATTTGGTGGAGAACTGCATTGCAAAATTCAGAGAAGCACGAATTTCAAAGAATGTTTTGTTTTGCATGTTGTATCACAAAGTGCAAATTAGATAGGTTTACTTTTAAGTTCAAACTGAATTGAATTTCTTCTATTCCTATGTCCATTATTCAGGGTGGGTGAGATCCAGAGGCCCCTCTGTAACAGTTTTTTTTTTATTAAAACAACCAGTCAAATGCAATAGCATATTCATGCAATTAGGCCTTGCCTGCTCTTTGGTTTCTTCCAAAGCACATTAAACAAGGGCACAGTGCAGTGTCAGTGACTTTGCAGGATGTATCCACATTTTTTAATTCAACCTTAATGACAGTTAGATCATGAAAGGAGCAGAGATGCTACTGAACGGAACCATGTAGATCTGTACTTCAAAAGGAGAGAAAGTTGCTCCTCCTTCACCCTGCCATGGGGCTCCTACCAACCTAAATCTGGTCCTCCTTTACACAGACATTTAACTTTATGTTGCCTCTTTGCTCTAGGATTGCCTTTGGAAGTAGCTCAGTTTCTTTTATCAGGCAGCTATTGCCTCATTTCACATGATCACGTTGCCTTCCCAGCTCTGCCAAAGGCTCCTTGTGCATTCCTTCAATTTCATTTCCTCCAGTTAGTGGTACAGTTTCATCTTGGTCTCTTAAATGTAACCAGTGGGGGTGTTCCTGTACTCTCTCCCCTCCATACATGCCATTTCCTCTTAACGCTCTAACCCCTGCCTAGTTTAATCTAAAACAAAAGCCCTTCCAGGGTGCCGTGCCTCTAAACCTATCTGACAAAAGAAGAGTTTGAAAGGCAGTTAATTTGGGGCTGAATACTACAGAGCTGGCAAAAGCTGAAAATGCTAGAGAGCCTCAGATCCTGCTGCCTGTCAGGGAAGACCACCAAAGGGAATGAAAGAAGATAAAAGACAGTGACCCCGAGGGCAGCGCCAGAAATAGTACTTTATAACTCTACAATGTCTTGAGGGAAGCTGTAGAAAGTAGAACGAACCCAAGTGCTGACCGGGGGTGACACCTTTAGCAAACCCTCAGAGAGCTGATCAGGAGACAGATTTACTGTGCTTGTCATCTCCTTTCTGCCTGGAAGTACCAGGAGGGAAATTAGTATGTGTTTATGTCGGCATATGGGTAATGCTCAAATATGAAAGGACAACATCTGTAGTTAGACTGGCTGCCATGCAAAATGTTCCGTAGGATCGTGTCTAGAGGAGATAGAAGGCAATGTATATGGGCTAATCCTATAGTATCAATGAAATTTGTTTTAACTTGAAAAAGATAGTGTTTTCAAATGTGTTTGTTGTCCCATGTATTTATTGAATGCATTTTTTTCCCAAAGGCCTTTAGCTGTAAATGAGGGGCATAAAAGGATCCCTTTTCATGCCAAGAGCTGTATTTTATTCTGGGCAAAAGTGGGTGAAGCAGTGGGTGGTATTCAATGCTACTCCTACTCAGAGTAGACACATTGAAGTTAATAGACATAAGTAACATACTGTAGGTTTGTTCATTTCAGTTGGTCTACTCTGAATACAACCCAGTGAATATAAATTGGACCTTTGTGTGCACACACATGCACCCAGAAATCCTCAAGAAATTGAATGGGGCAGCAAGATTGGTTGCGATGTTAATGCTGTGAGCCTTCCATCTTATACTAAACCTGTATATAAAACCATATATTACAAAGGTACCACCATCCGAAGTGACGTTAATTCTAAGGAAACCATGAGTTTACACCATGGAAACATCTCGCTGCTTGGAGATTGTGGTTCATAGGCAATTCATTTCAAGCCTCTTCTGTGGCTTTCGGGTTTGCAGTGGCAGGTTTGGCCACTCCTGTGTCATGCTGGGGCAGGGATTGGGAAGATATCCTTCATCCACATCCATGGACCAAGTCTGACAGGTGCATGGGGCCTTCCACTTGTCAGTAAACTGACATCCCGATGACACCAGGTGATCCAGTTTTGTCTACATGGTATGAAACTTTCTCCTCTTGGGAATAGGCTGGTGGCTGGAAGTGTTGAGCAGAATTGGGGCAGCTGACACACTCATTGGTGGATGTACTGCCCATCCTGATTGTCCTTGCAGAAATCAAACAGAGCTGCATGAACAGTGTTCTCTCCCTCCTTCTCTCTTTTTGGCTAATGTATCTATATTTTTATTTTTTATATCAACAAAGCACTTGCTATTAAGAACCACCATTCTGCAGTGCAGCAGTTGGGCAAATCTCCTCTGCTATCAGATCACACAGGCCTCGTTTTTCTTGAAAAACTGCAGCACCCAGATGCTAAGCTGTTGGAAATAGCTTCCTAGCTGTAGCATCTGGCTCCATATTGATTCAGCAGTTGTGTCTGAGTCACTTAGGTGGTTAAATGGATAATAGAATGCCTGGTCTCCCTGAATGCTGATTTTCTTTGACTTGTTTTTTCAAAAAAATTTTTTTCTAAATATCCTTAGCATAGGATATTTTGTTGGAGGAGACTTTACTACAGCCCAAGTTATTTTTCATCTCATCAAGTGAGGCAGGGGGCAAGTGGGTGGGGAGAAGAATATTTCAAACTGTTCTGTATAAGACCTGAAGACACAGACATTCAACAGTAGCTGTCAAGCTGAGGTGCAGAAGCTAACCCACCATTCCCAGGAGATTGAGGTGAATGGAAATCCATTTACTTCTTCCAAATGTCTGAACTGAATGCCTTGATTTCCAGAGTCTCTCTATATGGATTATACAGAAGTAAACCCAGGGCCAAGCTCTCACAAATGGGATAATGACCTGAATTTGGGCTCTGCATCTTCTGCCTACAGCACATGTGTGGGGAACCTTTGTCCCTCCTGTTGTTGGTGAACTACAACTCTCATCATTCCTGGCCATTAGCTATGCTTGCAGGAACTGAAGGTAGTTCTGGCGCAGCAACATCTGAATAGCCAATGGTTCCCTACTCCTGCCAGAGTATGTTAAACAGAAGTATTCTTTTCATTATTTTAAAAGTGTTTTTGGGTGGCAAGCTTTTGAACAATGAAATGTTGTTCCATATTCAGAAGTCTCTAACATCTGTACTGTTGTTGCTTTCTCTTACTGACCTACGAAGAGAGAGAGAAATGTTATTATGACTATCATGGGTTCAGGAAGAAATGAGCAAACATTTCCCCATCTCTGCATGAAGCCAATCTTCTCAGAAGGATCATTTGAATTGAGGAAATAGAGGGCAAATGTAAATGTAAATGGAGGTTAAAACTTCTGCTATAGCTGGAAAACTCGAAAGCAAACGGATGAAAGTGTCTGATCTACTCAACTGATGATGCCAGCTTTTTACGCGAGTTGAATCTATGGCAGAGTTGTCAAACTCAAATGAGTTGGAAGGCCACACCTGCCATCTTACAGTCAGGAATGCCTCTATAACTTCACCAGAAATGATGATTCCACCTACATTCAAGGGAAATCTCTTCTCACCAGCAGTCTTCATTGGATGGTATGTAGCTCTGCATAGGGCAACAAATGAAGGCAGGGAGAAGACACTGAGGCTGTCATCCTATGCTTTGTTAAACTCATTGAAACTTGCTTTTCAGTAGACATGTCTAGAATGGCTCTTGAAAAGAAGATACTTTTATAGGACTGATACATCCTTCTCGCCTTCATAGCTATTCAGGGTGTGTCCACATTGTAGGTATCCACATCTTCTTGAGGCAAAGACATGGCTCCTACAAGTAACCAGGCAAGTAGGTATAGGGGAGAAATTTGATTCATTTGAAAATTCGTAACTGAAAATTGAACATTCCGAATTCTGAAATAATGCGCAGTTCTCAGAATATTACAGTGCATTTCCACTGCCAGGTAACATGTGCAAAAATGCATATACTAGTGTATCCCAGTATGCACACCAGTGCATATATTAGTGAAAATAGCATTATACTAGGGAAGATTGCTTTGCAAAGATGTGTATATTAGGAGAAATCAGAACTGAAATGCAAATGAATTTTGAGGATGACATTTAAAAAATGCAAACTGTTATAGAAATTTGGGTGACTAAATTTAAGATTGAAAAAATAAGAAACAGAGAATCTGAAATTAACATATTTGTCCACCCATTATGAAAGTAAATTGCATTCTATTTTGTAGGTGTAATCAATGTTTAAATGTCCATCCTTCCCCAGTTGGAATTCATAGACTCATAGAGACTCCAAGCGTCATCTATTCCAACCCCCTGCAAAGCAGGAATCTCAAATAAAGTATCCTTGAAGGATGACCATCCAACCTCTGCTTAAAAACCTCCAAGATAGGAGAGTCAACCACCTTCTGGGGGAGTCCATTCCACTGTCGAAAAGCTCTTACTGTCAAAAAGTTCTTCCTGGTGTTTAGTCAGAATCTCTTCTTGTAACTTGAATCCATTGATTGGAGCAGGAAAAAACAAGTTTACTCCATCTTCCATGTGACAGCCCTTTCTGCTCTCCTCTCAGGGATCTCTATTCTTCTCTTGTAGGACAGTAGAGTTTATCATAGAAGGAGGACCTGGCCAGATATCTCTGCAGTTCACGTAAAGGAGGAAACCACCATGTGTTTTGTTCCCATCCATATTGCTTCTCCCAGAGAGTCACACACTTCCTGCTCCCTAACTCCACATTCCAGAACTCTAGCCCTTGTTTCCAGCACCAGATCATTCTATGGACGGCCAACACATCCTGATAATGTCAAATGCAGTATGCTTCTGAATACCAGTTGCTGGAAACCTCAGAAGCAGCCTTCCTAACCAACCTCACAGGGTTGTGATGACGAAATGGAGGGGTAAAGGACCGTGTATAATGTTTATACATGTAGAAAAGATGGAATAAATGTAGAAAATAAATGGCCTTTGTTTTTATTTTTTTGTCTTTAAAAATCCTATTTGGTTGGTTGGGCAGACCTTCAGACTGTGGCAAAGGCTTTAAAAAAGGTATTTTCCATTTTACAGTTGCAATAAATGTTTTGCTTAAGGAAATATACGTACAGAATTTCATTGAGTGTGTCTATTTTTTATAAGTCACTGTAATTTGCAAGAGGTCAAGAAGCACATTGCCGTAATAGTAGCATTGCCAGAAGAGTATTACAAAATGTATTTTCTGCTTATTTGGTTGTTAAGCACCTACCTTTTAAAGCAACAGATAAAACAGCTAGTGCATTACAATAAACAGCATGAATATCACATTTTATGCTAACAAAATGACACCATTATAATATTATTATTTTCTCTTAAGTCCCTCTTAAGTATATCGTCTGCAGGCTAATTTAGCACACATATTGTGGGATTGCCCATTTGTGGCACCCTTATGGAAATAAGCTTTCCCCAGGATTAAAGTGGTCCCAGAAACCTCACTTAGAATACAAGGTGCCCATTTTTTAGTGGAATATATTTTTCATTAATGGGACTTACTAGAGGCTCATGTGGTGGTTAGGTGCATCATTCTGCAAAATTGGAAAGGTTAAAAAACTGCCAAATATATTCAGCTGAATTCAAGATCTATTTATCTTAGCCACTCATGAATATCAGTATTACACTAACACACAAACACACACACACAAAAAGAGGGGGAAGAAGGCAATTCCAATTAATATGTTGAAGCAGTCTGAAGTTATATGCAAACTAACGTTAACCATTGCAGAGCTTTATTTGCTTCATTATATATTTGGTTTTTATTTGATTCACTGCCACCATGCTTTACTATTCCTACAACAGTTCCTGCAATGAATTCCTGTGCCAATTTTTTGCATGAACTGAAATCTGCCCGTCATTCCAGGAATTGCTTGCCACATTTCCCCTGTATAGAGACCCTACCAAATGAGAATATTTTGTACCCAGGATCATTGGCCTGAAGTTCCTTTGCTAGGAGATATTTTGCATTAATGACTCCCCAAGGCTGAACAAGAAAACAGTATATAAATCAGAAAATTATTTCCCAGCCAAAATGGAACGCGAAATGATTTTCTGAGCAGTTTGAGTGAACTGTGGAAAAGCTCAGAAAGCCTTTGACTCCTTGTTGATGCAGCCGAAGTCTTGATAAAACTGTGTGTTGAACTTTTCTAATTATACCATAGTTGAATTACAATTAATATGCAAATGGAGACATAAAGTCAGACTTATCACACATAGCTATCAGTGCTAGCAATCAGGCTCCACTAATCTAGACCCTTTGAAAGTCTCTAGAGTAACTGCCTCACATTCTCTTTGCTGTGTTTAAAAAAACCCACCCCAAAACAAGACACTTTTGCTTTCCAAGCTGTGAGGGACATTTTCATCAAGCAGCCTAAATTAGTGCAGGAGTGGGGAGATGAGAGAGAAAAGTACTGACAACAAATACTCCATTGCTAAAACCAAATGCTGCTGAAGAGTGTACAGTGGTACCTCGGGTTAAGTGCTTAATTCGTTCCAGAGGTCCGTACTTAACCTGAAATTGTTCTTAACCTGAAGCACCACTTTAGCTAATGGGGCCTCCCGCTGCCACCGCGCTGCCGGAGCACGACTTCTGTTCTCATCCTTAAGCAAAGTTCTTAACCTGAAGCACTATTTCTAGGTTAGCAGAGTCTGTAACCTGAAGTGTATGTAACCTGAAGCGTATGTAACCCGAGGTACCACTGTATACATCTTGCAGCCAAGTTTTCTGCAGGGTCAAAGAATTAACAGAGGGGAATAAATTTCCCCTTTTCTCTCCTGTGGTCTTAAAGAGTGCTGGTGTACCTTGGAAGAAGGTCTGTAGTTCAGTCACGGAGCACATGGTTTGCATGCAGAAAATACCAGATTCAGTCCCAGTAGGGATGGGAATGCCCTACTGTCCTCTGGGAAGCTACTGCCAGTGCAGCAGTGGAGGCGGATCTATTAGGATGAATTGGGCACTGACCCACCCACCTCAGTTGGTTCTCAGCTAGCCTCCACTTGCCTGCCTTCTTGCTTAAAACCAGACAAAGGGATGACACTGCCTACCAGCTTGTTCCTCCTTAGTCTCAGGGCTCATCCAAACTTTCTTTTGTGCCCTATGTCTTGGCACAGGTCTGTGCTATAAAGCTCAGTGACTGATTGCTCAAACTTTCACACCCTCAATCTGAAGGGGTGAAATAGTCCAGTTGCAGAGCCCAACTTTTCCAGGATATATGATCTCTGGAAATGATCTATTAGCAATACAGATAAAACCGAATTCTAGCCAATGCCTTTTGCATCACTACTCCAGTGTCCCATCCGTTATACTGAAAAGACTAATTATTTCCTTTTGCAGCAGGATATAAATGTAACGTATTGTGGGCTTGAATGCATTGGGAGTCATTATATTTGCCATGTTTCAAATATCATTGGAACTGGAAGAGTAATTGAAAGAAACCCATAGTAGCTATCAATTTTAAGAAATAATTATACCCACTAATTTATATGAGGGTATTTATTCTTACTTCTGTGAGACATAAAAATGGATCTTCCACTAAGGCTTATCAGACAGGCCTCAATTAATTGAGGGTGGATGTGCTAAACAGAACAAAATTAAAGAATTTTTTCCAGTTAATCATCCTGTTGCTGACTAAAGGAATGAATTATTGCTTCTCGAAAATTATAGGTGCTTTTTGGAACATAGCAGTGTTATGGAAGGTAACACTGGCATGATTGCAGTGGTCACCAGTTAGTTTCTGGACTCAGTTAAAAGTGCTGTTTTTGACCAATAAAGTCTTATGCAGCTCATGACCCCAGTATCTCCAAGATGGCCTTTCTCCATATAAACCTACCTGGACACAGATGCCTGTTGCAAGTCCTGGTGCATCACCAGGTTCAGGAGTGGAGTGGTAGGCTGAGACAGTAAAAATGGGGGAACAGGCTGATGACGACATTGCAGCAGCTAAGAGAGGGCTGAGATCAGGGAACAGAGGCTAGAAGAAGTGGGGAGGAGGTAAAGGACCCCTGGATGGTTAAGTCCAGTCAAAGGTGACTATGGGGTTGTGGTGCTCATCTCACTTTCAGACCAAGGGAGCCAGTGTTTGTCCACAGACATCTTTCCTGGTCATGTGGCCAGCATGATTAAACCATTTCTGGTGCAATGGAGTACTGTGATGGAAACCAGAGCGCACGGAAACACCGTTTACCTTCCCACCACAGCAGTACCTATTTATCTACTTGCACTGGCATGCTTTTGAAGTGCTAGGTTGGCAGGGGCAGGGACAGAGCAACGGGAGCTCACTCCAGTGGGGGGATTTCAACCACCAACCTTCCGATCGGCAAGCCCAGGAGGCTCAGTGGTTTAGACCACAGCATCACCCGTGTCCCTAATGTTGTGCCTGCACTGCATTAAAGATACAGGGTTACCTAGTTGCAGCTGCAGCTGCAAATACGTGTGACCAAATAAACAAATATGTTTATTTGGTCACACTGGTGGATAAGAACTGGAAGTCTTCAGGCTACATAGGCACCCTGAAGGGTCAAGAGTGTATTCCTGAAGTTTGCCTTCAGGCCTGTGGGATTCACAGGAATGGAAATCATCACTTTTCAAGCAAACCTGTAATGCACACCCAGAGTTCTGGAGCTCTAGGAGGGGGTGGAGCAGGAGGCTTCCCTACACACCTGAAAGGGAGGGGCTTAAAGGAAAGAACCTCTCCTTAACAGAGTTGACTTGCTCACAGTTGTTACATTTAGCTAACGTGACCCAGGCAATGAAGAAGAAGAAAAGTTTGGATTTGATATTCCGCTTTATCACTACCCGAAGGAGTCTCAAAGCGGCTAACATTCTCCTTTCCCTTCCTCCCCCACAACAAACACACTGTGAGGTGAGTGAGGCTAAGAGACTTCAAAGAAGTGTGACTAGCCCAAGGTCACCCAGCAGCTGCATGTGAAGGAGCGGAGACGCGAACCCGGTTCCCCAGATTATGAGTCTACTTCTCTAAACCACTACACCACACTGGCTCTATCCTGCCTCCTTATTCCCTGTGAGGGAATCAGACCCTTCAAAAGAGGGGTGTGTTTCATTACTTTAAAAAAAAACTGATCACCAATAATTAATGAAAATATTGTGGTGCACAACCTACAAAACATGCAAAATTGTACCACTTTTAAGTAAAGGTAAGACCCAATGTGTCTTTTCCTTATCCTTCATTCCATTGTTTGCTAATGAGCACTTTGAAGCCCTTAAGAACATTCTGCTATAGCAGCTTAACTTTACAATAGAATCCAACAATGCAATTAGCTCTTAATTAATTTAATGGAAGACTATCAGTGGCCTGTGAGAATTTACTGACGTTCAGTAAAGAGGTTCCATTTGTTAACTTCCAGCCGACTTGACTGGGGACACTTTATCATGGAAAATGGCAGGATCTCACACTTTGTGAGCCCAATCAGAAGTACACATTAGCGGGACATCACTGAGCATTGTAATGCAAATTTGCATCCGCTCTGCATTTGCACATTCTGTGCTAACATCCTCAACTGCATGACAAAGCACACTGGGAAATACATCTATATCTATACATGCACAGTTTGTTACACGAAGCATGCAAATGTTTGCTTAGACTTAGAATACCATCTGGAAGATGAGCATTTCATTTTGCAACAGATTGCATAATTTTCATGTAAAATCTGGATAAAAGCTCTAAATGCTTTAATAGAGAGCTGATTTAGCTGCTTTTAATCTTTGCTTTCTGTTGTCTTAAAGGCTGTGCATATGTTTTGAGTGACAGAATATTTGTTAACTTATTAGAGCACCCATTTCTTTGCATGGATTGCCTTCCTTTAAAAAACAACAACACAAAAACAAGATTGCTCTTTCAATAGTTCACCTCATCAAAAGCTAGTTTTCATGGCTCATAGTAATTAATCTTGGTAAAAGCCAGAGATCTACTGCATATGTATGTCACTTGATTGATTAGATTAGAAATCGGATGTTACGCTTCATACATTATCAATATCTCAATATAACGTGTGCCAAAGACAGTGCTATCAATAACAAGAATGCTTCAAGAATGCACATATTAGCCTCTGGACCATAAGGAAGAATCTTGTTTAAAGCCAAGCACCTTGCTCTGAACAATATATTTAAACAGGAAGGCTGCATTTGTGTGCTAGGCATGACACCGTGAGACAATGACTTTAATACAAATGGCAGGGGAAAAGTCAGGGAAACTAAAGCTATTTGTCACTGACAAAATGTTCCAGGTCCCTCATAAATACAAAACAATGGATTGGATCCAAAGAACCACAAGCAGGAAGAAAATAGCCACTACCACTGTTCTACAAACTCTTTTTCTTCCTACGATATTATTAGGGATAGATAAATCAGCCCAGTTCCAGATCTTTTTACTTCAGTCTTTGTTGTTGTTTAGACATTTAGTCGTGTCCAATTCTTCATGACCCCATGGACCAGAGCACACCAGGCACTCTTGTCTTCCACTGACTCCCACCATTTGGTCAAACTCATGTTAGTAGTTGAAACAAAATAAAAAAAATCCTTCCAGTAGCACCTTAGAGACCAACTAAGTTGGTATGAGCTTTTGTGTGCATGCACACATCTTCAGATACACTGAAACAGAAGTGACCAGACCCTTATATATAATGAGTGGTTGGGATATTATTCAGAAGGGTGGTAGGAATGGGTGATTGACTCATAGGTGTGGTAAACCTGTTGATGACTGTTAACGACTGCAATTGTTCTTACAGAAAAAAGCAAGGGGTGAGATGGCTAAAAATAGCTTTATCATGTATAATGAGATAAGAATCCAATGTCTTTATTCAGACCAGGTCTCTCCATGGTTTTAAGTTTGGTAATAAGTTGCAATTCAGCAACTTCTCTTTCCAGTCTATTTCTGAAATTCTTTTGTAATAAACAGGTTTACCACACCTATCAGCCAATCACCCATTCCCACCACCTTCTGAGTAATACCCCTCCCCATCCTCTCACTATATGTAAGGGTCTGGTGACTTCTGTTTCAGTGTATCTGAAGAAGTGTGCATGCACACGAAAGCTCATACCAATAACTAACTTAGCTGGTCTCTAAGGTGCTACTGGAAGGATTTTTTTTTTATTTTGTTCCAACTATGGCAGACCAACACGGCTACCTACCTGTAACTAGAATCATGTTAGTAGCTTCGAGAACACTGTCCAACCATCTCCTTGTGCCCTCAACCTTTCCCAACATCAGGGTCTTTTCCAGGGAGTCTTCTCTTCTCATGAGGTGGCTATTCAGTCTATTCCATCCCTTTTATACACATTGATCTGCAATTAATAAACAATAAAGCCCTTGCCAATTTGCGTGTGTGCATGCCCGTGTGCATGTGCGCGCGCACACACACAAAAAATTTTATGGTATTCAACTACGTCTTACTTAGAGTAGATCCACTGAAGTTAATGGACATAACTAAGGCTGAAATCCTACCTCTGCTTACTTGGAAGTATGTCCCATTGAATAATATAGGACTTACTTCTGTGTAGACGTGGTTAGGATTGTGTTGTAAGCAATGTTCAAAAATTTCAGTGGGACTGCTCTGAGCAGGACTTAGTTGAATGTTACTCATTGGGTTGTATCCAATACTAGTCCTATGAAAAAATTAAGATAGTTACTAAGACCCATTGATTGCAATAAGTTTATTCTACCCCCGTGTGGCGAGAAGAAATTTCAGGACATGGGTTGGTTGTGTGTCTAAATCCATTTCACTTTCAGGGTTGGGTGGGTGTGGAGGATTTAGTAAACTTACAGCTACAAGCTAAGCTAAGAGCTCCTCCCCCCTTTTGTAAAAGTTTGTTATACAGAAGAACTGCTAAAAATGGCTAGGAAACCCTGCTGTCACTCAGTGCTTTGAACAAAAATCTGAAATGTCTCTGGAAACTGTTGTACATGGTGCCATTCTAAGTGCATTTGTGTGTGTAAGTCCATTTCTAATCTGTGAGAGCTCTGCATGTGTTCATTGCAGAAATCCATTTCACCCCCTTTTTGCATCATCTTCAATTTAGAAAAAACATATGAAAATTGACATTATTTTGCTAGTGTTAATTTTTATACCCATTACTTCCTACAGTATACATTTGTGCATGCATTGCAATTTTAAATATGCATTTCTATATTCAAATTCGGCATACCTTTTGAGTCAAGAACTGTATTGAGAAATGTGAAAACCAAAAGGTAGCTGCCTTCCAAACTGTTTATTAATCTGGGAAATGTGAATAACATCAGCTCACTTCAAAATCAGGCTGAATGAATTCCTCAAGCATCCCTAGTAATTAAAGTCTTTAATTAATTAAGAATGCTATGGCACCACATAGCATCATTCCCAGGGGCTTCCTAATGTCTCACAGTGTCATGCATATCACATGAATATAGCCCTCCGTTTAAATATATTGTTCATTATAAGTTGCATTCTTGGAAAAGGTACTTAGTCACTTACCGTTACGAGGAGGTCCAAAAGTTTTCTCCCCTCCCAATTTTTGTTTTGTGTCATTTTATTAAGCTTCTTTTTTATAAACTCTGTAAAAGGTAAGATCCACTTCGGAGGACAAGGAAGCCTGGCTGCCAATGCAGATTTTGAAAATGATGTGGTGGTTGTGGTGTAGCACAATTCACAGATGCATTCTTGGGGGCGGGGGACACCATCAATTACAATAATCTGCAGCCAGGTTTTGGAATGAAGCACCTGGATGAGCAAAAGTTACATCTGTTTTGGGGACACCACAGTGGTTGCTGATCAGCTTCCATGCAGTGTTGAAGGTCTTGTTACTACCCTGTGCATCCCTGAAAAACTTGGGACCAGGTTACTTGAAAGACTATGTAGACATGTAAGATCACTTAATCCAGTGGTTCCTAAACATTTTTAGGCCACTGCCCCTTGCTTCCATAAGCTCATTCCTAGGGCCCCTGCCCTATCAAAAGTATTATTCAGAGCAACCGTTTGTGCAACCCACTAAGGAAAATAATAACAAGGAAATTCAAAATATTAACAACTTATTGCACATTTATTGAAAATTCAATAAATTCAACAAAATTGATGCCAGCTTTTAAAAGTCTGATAGTCATTTATACCTCCAGTGCTTCCGCCCCCGCCATTCCCTTGCCTCTTAGCACCGCACTAGATTATCTAAAAAACGAAGATCATGGCCGCTGGTCCCGTCACCTCCTAGCAAATAGAAGGGGAAGAAATGGAGGCTGTGAGAGATTTTACTTTCTTGGGCTCCATGATCACTGCAGATGGTGACAGCAGCCACGAAATTAAAAGACGCCTGCTTCTTGGGAGAAAAGCAATGAGAAACCTAGACAGCATCTTAAAAAGTAGAGACAGCACCTTACCAACAAAGGTCCGTATAGTAAAAGCTATGGTTTTCCCAGTAGTGATGTATGGAAGTGAGAGCTGGACCACAAAGAAGGCTGATTGCCGAAGAATTGATGCTTTTGAATTATGGTGCCGGAGAAGACTCTTGAGAGTCCCATGGACTGCAAGAAGATCAAACCTATCCATTCTTAAGGAAATCAGCCCTGAGTGCTCACTGGAAGGACAGATCGTGAAGCTGAGGCTCCAATACTTTGGCCACCTCATGAGAAGAGAAGACTCCCTAGAAAAGACCCTGATGTTGGGAAAGATTGAGGGCACAAGGAGAAGGGAATGACAGAGGATGAGATGGTTGGATAGTGTTCTCAAAGCTACCAGCATGAGTTTGACCAAACTGTGGGAGGCAGTGGAAGACAGAAGTGCCTGGCGTTCTCTGGTCCATGGGGTCACGAAGAGTCAGACACGACTAAACGACTAAACGACTAAACAACAACAACAAATATTATCTAACCACCCCACAAGAGGGCAGGACCATCCACTTTGGGAACCACTAACTTAGATAATCGGGGTAAATTTTACTTGTGGCACCACACCCTAGAGAAGATGGCAGAGCGGTGAGCCCAAAATGGGAATGCAGTATGGAATGCCCTTCCCTTAGCCATACATCATCTATTAGTTGCTTCAGATGTCTTGTGAAGGGTGAGTCATATCTTTATGTCCAGGCATCCTCAGTCTATAAAATCCAACTCTGGGGTTTCTCCCACTGAATTTCTGTTTTTACATGTTCCTGGTTTTTTCTTTCTTTTTGAAATGCTGTTTTATTAAATTCTATTATTGCTTTAATGTTGTTTTTGCATATTGCTTAAGAATTTTAAAAGTTAATGGTTTAGAAACAAACAAACAAAAGAACCTACTTAGATTTTATTAATCAGGTGAAAACTCTAGTTGGGAGTGAAATCAATTGCACCCAGTGACAGGCCCTCCCCAAAGTGTAAAGAGGAGTATGAAGAAGGAGCATCTGTGCCAATAAGATTTGTCATTGGGACATTTTGTAAGCTGGAGCCCACAAACCAACCAAATTGCTGACCAAAAGCCTAGTCACCCATTGGAGTGGCCAAATCTGTCAATTCCAGTTTCCCTCAATTTCTCATTTTGCCAGCCTTACACTCAGTTCTCTACATTCCTGCAGCAATTTGCAATTTTAAAATCAAAGAATCCCAATTTGTAAGCATTTCAGTGCAAATTTCTCCTAAAAAGAATTTTTGTATGCAGTTTTGAGTACTGTGTAATACAATTTTTTGCAAGCAATTTTCCCCAATATAATGCATTTTTGTATGTTATTTTCACAAATATTTGCATTTTTTTCTACATACTTTCACTCTGTATGTTATAATGTGTTTCCAAAATCTACTGCCTAAATGGAGCTTAAATAACTCTATTTATGTCTTTGAAATAAAATAAAACACCATTTAAACAGCTAACTTATTTTGTCACAGCTCTATAGGTTTGATATTGGTATGGGAGTGAACAGTCCTTTCTTCCACCTTGCCTTTTTTGTATTTTTCTCCCTTCCTTTTTGTGTGATAGAGTGACAATGCTTTGGATCTGAATGCATGATGGCAGTAACCATCTTTCCCCCCCTTCCAGCAGGAAGTCTATCTTTCATACCAGCAACATGACAATGACACTCCAGGCCTATGATCTGCTGATCCCATCATATCATTTAAAGGCAGACATCAAACCAAATGACAATCGGAGATGTAGCTACCTAGAATGATTTCAAAAGATGGGAAAAGATGACAAAGAAATCCTCCTAGTGAGTGATTATGGGTTTGTGAAGAACAGGGCTTTCTTTGGTGCCTGTGTGTTTTGAAAAAGAAAACTCTATGAGATCCTTAAGTTGAAAGACTTTCCAAGTTGAATTAAATCTCATGTGGAAAAGTAAAAATAATAATCATGACAAGAAAAAAGAAAGTGTAGTTGGGCTTTCAGTAAAAGAGAATGTTAAAGGGACTATTTTCTCCTGTACCCTGTTTTCAATAGCACTTACTTCTGAGCAGACATGGTTAAGATTATGCCTTAGCTGTTAATCCACACACTAAAGAGAAAAGTTACATGAATGCATCTATGAAAACAGCATTTGCCTTTGCCTTTACACCTGACGTGATTTTCTTAGGACTACTGTAGGACATCTAGCTGCTGACCAGGGGTGTATACATTCAGAAACAGTTGTCTGATATCTTGTACACAACAAAATCCTGAACTAAAATTTTGAAGATTTGCTGGCATTGACCAGCTGTGCCAGTTTGTTTTTGTTTGTGCTTGGTAACAGTTCCAGGGCTTCTTTACTCTGCTGATTATTTGATGGCTATGAAGACAACCAAACAAAAATCCTTCTAAAAATGAAGGGGGAGGTTTGGCTTAACATCAATCCGCATTTTCATGAAAATGCACCTGCCAGTCAATATCTCCCTCTTCGACCTGTGCTATCACTTCCCTTCTGTTTTCTGTTTTCTTCCCCATGATCTCAGGCTTTCCTCACAACTACAGAAAGAGACACCGATAGTCTGTGCATTTTCACATCCACCAGTAGATCTGTTTGCTGCATGGGCGCCTCTTAGGTGAAATTGAAATGAAGAGCATTGCTTGGCAGCATATCAAGGCACCCCCCCCCCCTATTTTTTAGCTGTGAAGTCATTAAATTTCACAAAGTTAGGTCCAGTCAGTTTGATGAAGGGAAGTCCTAAAGGCAATCCTAGATTCAAAGGAAAATTGCATTGGCAATCTATTTGAATGGGGTACCATTTTCTAAAACAGCCCATAAACAGTTCATCAGCAAGCTGTTAGTATTATTTTGCTGCTCATTAATGTGGCATTTTTCATGGACAAGCAAATGTATAGGAGAGAGAGAGAGAATGTACATTAGGGCATTCAGATTTTAGGATGTTTGTGTTTATGCATAAATATCAGGCATCTAGTTGAATTAATTAAACATCCAAATGGAACCAGAGCTGCTTGTTGGTGGTGGTGTGGTTGTTGTTTTTAAAATCTCTGGTCAGTAATTAGATGAGCAGCACAGCCACCCTTTAAGCTTCAGCACCAGCTGCATCCCTCCCAGTGATGATCAGGTCCTAGCCTTCCAAATTAACGAGTCTCTCTCTCCCCCGCCTCCCAGTCCCACACACACACACACACACACACACACACACACACACACTTCTCAGAACCTGTGTGTAACCTTCTGTTCCTCCTGCTTCAATTTTTGCCTGGTCCCGAGAGACAGTGGAGCAGAAGAGGTGGGGACAAGATAAAGAGGTGAGGAAACCCTTGACTCAATACCAGCCTAAGCTCTCTCTCCCTCCTCTACAGTGCCATAGTATCTATTCACAGAAGGTTTGATATAAAGGGCAATCCAAGACCACACCAAAGAATCCTGAAAAGATTATGAGCCTGCAACTAGTGGCAGCTGAGGCAGCTCAGGCAAAATATATGTCCTGTCATGCGTCTTACAATACCATATGCTACTCAGCTGAAATGATACTTTGTAGGTCTGACTGCAGGCTCACTGAAATCAGATGACTTTGGGACCCTTTTATATTACACAGTCTCAAGCTTCATGAAAAGCAGAATTTGCAAGCAGGTCCAGATATATAGTTCCTCCCTTCTTGTTGGACCTGCAGATCTTGGTGGCCACAAGCAAATAGGCACAGGACAAGAAATTCTATATTTCACCCTTGGGTTTTTGCCAAATTAACCCAGCTGCATATCCACCAACATTTCTCCAATGAAAAAAGGGATATCCCTTTCCCTAATGATAATTTTACTATTTATACCCCATACATCTTACTGGGTTGCCCCAGCCACTCTGGGCAGCTTCCAACATATATAAAAACATAATACATTAAATATTTAAGAAGCTTCCCTACACAGGATTGCCTTCAGATAGCTTGGGGGAGGGGGTTGGATAACTCCATACCCTCCAACATTTCTCCAATGAAAATAGAGACATCCTAAGGAAAAGCGGGACATTCTGGGATCAAATCAGAAACTGGAATGGCTTCTCTAAATCAGGGATGTCCCTGGAAAATAGGGATACTTGGAAGGTCTGTGAGTGCAATACAGTGTTGACCATCTGAGTGAGTTTTCTGGACCTACTGCAACTGCAGTGACTCCCCAACTGCATTGGATATTCTTAGTTATCAGATTATAGGTGGGAGAGGGATCTATCATGGTCTAGTCTGTTTTAATTTGTGCTTAATCTCTGATTCCTGTACATTTCAAGCAATAGGTCAGTCCACTGAGGCTGCTAAAATTAGCTGGCAGCTCTCCTGAGATGACTGACAGCAAGCAGAATACTCCATTAAAGAATGCTAAGCACCCACAATCTTTTATTACTCTAGGAAATTTTGTCTGTTTGGTTTTATAACCACATGCAATCCTTCTGTGATGCACAGTGTCATGCACAGTGTCAATTGGGATAAGAATGTGAAAGAGTTCTAGTGCCAAAGACAGGAAAAGGGAAATATTATATATAGAAAATCTCATTGTAGTGAAAACTATGGCTTTGGAGCTTAATCTATAGCTGCTATTCACAAGTAATGTTGTTTCACTGAATAGATCAAACGTGGAAACTGGAAATGCAATCTAAATATGCAGTCTAAATATCAGGACCAAATCAGCATCAAATTAGCAAGTAGAGTTGTGCTGGCATCACAGTGCAAACCCTGTCACTACATGCTAAATGCCTTCTGTTATCAGGAAGAAATGTGACATTTAAAGTGTGTCACTTTTCCTCCTTAAAGGCTCCAACAGGATATTTCCAGGGAGAAAATAAATGAGTTAGAAACTACTTCAACGTAACCGTTGAAATCAACATCTTAATGTCCTTGACCTTAACAAAGTACTAGATCTTCTGATGCACAGAGTTTCTCTGTACACAGAATTTACAGAACTGGTCTTTCATCTTTGTTATGGGCTGGTTTGGAATGATATTAGATCTGAATTAAGTTGTCAAGGGTGCATTCAGGAATAATTTTCTGGTTTGACTGCTAAGAAGGTTGGAGAATTCTGATAGAAACAGAAATAGGAGCATTTATCCATTACATGATTGGTATTCATTGTTATTGTGGTTTTCAGCCCACAAATAATATGTACTTGATTAAACCACCTGACCATTGCATTGTGTTTCCTTTCCATTGACACAAATGGAATTTCCATTCCACTGACATGAATGCAGAGTATGGTCATGGGAAGAGGGGGCAGGACCTGGGAAGAGTTCCAAGGGTCACATAAAGAATCCTGAATTGCCACATTTGGTCCACGAGCTTGAAATTCCGTACCATTGATTTAGAGGTAGAAAAAAAGAGAAGAAGTGGGGGGTGGGGAGGAGGCAGTCCTACAGGGCAGCAGGTCTACTACCCTGAGTCAGATTCTCAGAGAGAGGTACTGTATCCTCTCACTTTTGGTGTCTTCAAAGGTTTTTGTTTTTCACATGGAGATCTACTTTCTCCTTTAAACTAGAGGCTTTTCTTATCTTCAAGTCATGTACTGGAAGGGTTGTATTTGTGTAATGTAATTGTGACATTCCACGGCCAAGCTACACCACATATGGATACTCGATAGTATTTTTATTTCAACTTTAGATGCCTGCACATTAAGCATGTTTACTTCATTTCTACTTTCGCTGAATCCTTATGGCTAATGCCTAGGCAAGCTAACGGTAACTTCTATTGTCGCTAACTGTGCTGTGTACATACGTGCCACATCTTTACATAATGGAGTCCTAGTTTTCTAATCCAAGCCAACCTCGTTCAGCCTCCAGTACACTGCATTTCTCAGATTTAAGGAGTCCTTCAAATGTAACATACTGTATGTACATTTTCCTTGTTTCAATCTGGCTACTGAAAATAGGTAGATGGGTAGGTGAGTGGGGTGGAATTGCAACAAGGAAATAACAGCCATTTCCCTCTTTCTGATGAGAACCAAGTTTTCGCATGTTTACCTAGATCTCTCCCCATCTCTCTCTCTCTCTCTCTCTCCCCCCCCCCATCTCTGGGATTGGAAATTAAGGTGCCCAGAGGTATTCCACTAATGACAATTTTAAGATCAAGATAAGCCTCTCAAAGGCCTTGAGCAAATACTACTGAGCAGAGGTTGTAGCTTTCAGATAAAATCTCTTCAGTGCTTCTGGACCAGAGTGACCTGGTTTTTCTCTCTGGAGATATCCTCGTACTATATATCTGGGCATTCCTAGAAGCACTTCTTTTCAGTTCAACTTTCCCCAGTGGACATGACAATTCATACCACTGAAGTTCTCCATTAATTGTCTCTTAATGAAACATCCCTGCAACACAAGTAATTTGTGAGTATGCAAAAAACAAAAAAACAATTTTCAAAGATAAATATTAGCAAGCCTGCAGTCTTTCTTGAGAGGTGAGATACTGATGCTAGCCAGTCTTGCTCTTGGGAAAGTGGCAACATTAAAAAAATAAAATGAGCAAATAGCATTTCCCTCAGCTATTTTAGATTTAAATATTATGTCAGTAACTTCTTCTTTTTGAATACTCTGTTGGGATGCTAGCTTTACGTTATGACATCTGCTCAAAATTTAGAACTCTTCTGGCAGTTGCATTTAATTACATTCCAGAGTAAACAACTGCTAATGTTCATGTTCCTTAATTCTCACTCTCTTACCCAGGCATGCTTCTTGATCTCAGCCTAATTTTCACTGATCTTTTAAGAACTGATATTTCCTAATCTTTAGAGAAATGCCAAGAACTAATTATAACAGCAAACCAAACAATTTAAGAACACACAGAAACTAATAGTCTGATATCAGTGCTCAGTTAAAAAATCTACAAATTATGGAAATTACTTTATTTACTTGTTTTTGTAGGCACCTTACATATCACTTACAAATTATTTTTTGGGAGGGGAGGGAGTATCTTTAAACCATTTTCAATATATCTAAAAAGCAAATATTAACAAATGTTGCAAAATATAAAGCATTACAGATGAAAATCAACTACAGAAATATAATAACAAATCTGCCTTTATAAAAAATATAATTGACAACTAAGAAAAAAGAGAATAAACTCAATATTTCCACTGCACCATATGCCCAATCAAGCATTTAATTTAAACTAGTGAATTCACTTAAATTCCTAGTTTACCCATACAATGATAACCACAACTTAATCTAGGTACAAGCATAAATACATTTCACTCAACCCCAGTCCAGTGCATCCTTACATAATCAAAAAACATTTACAGTGATCAAACACACAAATACTATAAACCAATATACTCTAACATTGCCAAGAAGATAAGAAGAACTTGCTGGATGAGGCCAATAGCCCATCTAGACCAGCATCCTTTTCTCACCAAATTCCTTTGTGAAACCTGCAAGCAGAACCTGAGCACAAAGCACTCTCCCCTCCTGTGGTTTCCAGCAACTGGTATTCAGATGTGCACTACATCCAAACATGAAGGCAGAACATTGCCTCCACAGGCAGAGAAAGAAGTTGATCCTCAGAGAGGGAAAGAGGGCTGACCACCTCCTCTCTGAAGCACTGAAAAGCCCACAGCTTGTGCCCATATGATGCTGGTGCTCTGATGTTGGAAAGGGTGAAAGAGAACCATTCTAGAGTTATTCCGAGAGAGTCAGTAGATAATCAGGACACATAAACTGAATCCATACTCTCTAATACAGTGGCACCTCGGGTTACATATGCTTCAGGTTACATACACTTCAGGTTACAGACTCCGCTAACCCAGCAATAGTACCTTGGATTAAGAACTTTGCTTCAGCATGAGAACAGAAACCGTGCAGCAGCGGTGCGGTGGCAGCGGGAGGCCCCATTAGCTAAAGTGGACCTCCGGAACGAATTAAGTACTTAACCCGAGGTACCACTGTATTCCTCAAATGAAAAGAGGGACATTCTATTCTACAACAGTATCATTGCTGGGAGGGGGCCTTTTTTGCACGTTAAGATTTTTATTAAAGTTTTTCATGATACAAACAATCCCCGCAAAGCACAGCTAGCTCCAGCACCCACTCTCAACCCCTAACCTCAACCTCCTTGCCTCCCACCCATCAAGCTCCAGCTCCCCACAGGCCTGCCTGCTCCACCCTTCCCACCCAATCCCAAGGTCTCCTCCAGTTGCTGTCTTTTCTTCACACCTGACCTGGATCACTTTCTCCTTCTTGCTTTTTATTTGGCGTGGCCTACCAGACCAGAAAGTCGCAACTTCCCATGGCGGGGATGGCAGTGGCAGTGGTGTCGGTGTCCCCGTTGCCTCCCTCCCACTTCCTCCTCCTCCTCCTCTTCCCAGCTACAGCTGCTGCTGTTACTCCACCAGCTGGCCAGCTGGTGTACCTCAAAAAAGATGGGAATTCGAGACTCTGTGTTATGTACTGAAGTTCTCACCCTGCGCCAGCAGGGGGATACTGTAGATAGTTATGCAAATAAGGGATTGAAAGTGATGTTCAGTGATTGGATAGTTTTAGAAAATTGTTACAGTTACGTTGTACTGGAGCTCTATAAGCAGGCTGACTGAACCCTTCAGTTCAGTTCTGTTCTGGCCTGTGAATAAACAAGAACTGTTTGAAGAATTGCTGTGTTGTCTGATATGTTCACCCACAACTTAACACTCTGTGTGTCAAAGTGAGAAGTCATGATGGCTTAAGGGTTTTCATGATGATCCTGGCGTTTGGGGGGGGGGCAGTGGGAGACTATGTGCGTTTGCTTTCATCTCATTGAATCAATGGGAGGGACCCCCAAAAAAGCCAGGGCAGAAAAAGTATATAGAAAGAAAATGTGGCACCCCTTCTTTTCACCATGCTGGAATGAGCTCAGCAAGTACACAGGAAATGGCACTGTCTGTCTCAGTGAAACTTCTGAATAGACTGTTTGCAGCAACCCCTTTTGGGGTTATCACATTTAAACACTGGCTTCTTTCAAAAACCATTGACATTTCCCATTTATTTCAAATATTTATTTCAAATACTTACTGTTTAAGTGGTTCAACCAGTAAGATTTAATGGTTAGAGTGCTGGAATATGACCTGGGAGCCCAGAGTTCAAATCTCTACACAGCCATCAAGTTCAGTGAGTGATTTTGGATCTCTCTCTCTCTCTCTGCCTCATGAGGTTATTGTGAGAATAAATTGGGGAGAGGAAAACCATGCACACCATCTTGAGCTCCTGGGAGAAAAATTAGTATATACAATATAATAAATAAAACATTTACAGTGGTACCTCGGGTTAAGAACTTAATTCATTCTAGAGGTCCGTTCTTAACCTGAAACTGTTCTTAACCTGAAGCACCACTTTAGCTAATGGGGCCTCCCGCTGCCACTGTGCCGCCGCTGCACGATTTCTGTCTCATTCTAAAGCAAAGTTCTTAACCTTGGGTATTATTTCTGGGTCTGTAACCTGAAGCATCTCTAACCCGAGGTACCACTGTATTCAAAATATGCAAACAATAAAACCACCAACTGAATATCAGAGTGCTGCTTTAAATAGCCATATTCCTTGTGGTGTGGGTGGGTGTGGGTGGGTGTGGGTGTATGCAAAGTGCTGGGAACAAAATAACAATTAAAATAATAATAATTCTATTAAAAAGTGGGGGGTGATAATAAATCTAAGAACCACTTAAACAGCAAAACCACTCAAAAGTATTGGTGACAAATTGCTGTTGTTTCTTTTAAATTGATAGAGAACGGTACAGGAGGAGGGCACAGGAGAAACTTGCAGTGCAACACTAGTGTAAACATGGCATAATAGTTGGATCATAACTGGCTGCAACTGAGAGTATGTTTAGTAGCAAAGCTCAGTTTACTTCATAGATTGTGTACAATGGTCCTAACAACTTTTCAGGCTAGGCTGGAAGTGAATTGATAAGTGACGTAAGAAAGCTTTCATTCTTGCCATCATTCATTACCAGCTTTGTAAATCTACCACCTTTTCGTTAGGAACTAAGTAGACTTCCTTAAAAACAAAAACAAACAAACAAACAAAAAACATTTATATCAGCAGAATGGCTTTCGTTTTACTTTGCATCCCTGACTCCAGAATGCCAATGAAATCAAGCACAAAGTCCTTCTCTTGTACTTATATGACCCATTCATGGAAAATCAAACGGTTTACAATGTCAACTTAAGACAAGCATGTTTTATGGCTTGAGTAAGATGTTCACCAGGGTCTTATAAACTTTTATCTTCTTTTTTTCCTAACTAGGAGGAATAAAAGAGTCTGATAAGCAGAGGTAGATAGAAGAGCACAAAGTGACTCAGCCTAAGGGAGTCATCTGCTTATCTGACAGCTGTGGCAATTGGTTTAAATGACATGTTTGTCCCATGACAACGATACAAATGTTTCAGTGATGACTTTGTGTGAGGCATTGCAGAAAACTGGGAACTAAGTTTGCAATTACTGTACAGCTGAGCTTTGCATCTAGCAGACCTGGGTTACAGGAAGCCACTGAGCAAGAACCAGGAGCCATAAAACATGAACCAAGGTTTAGAGGGAATGCCCGTCAGACTTATTGTTCATGTTGAAAATCCTAGCCTGGTATGAGAGTGTTTGGAAAGTGTCACTTGTAAACAAACTAACACAACATTGCGAAGTAACCAGAGGTACATGTTATGATAACTAGTCTCCCTTCATTTCTTTCATTATTCCCTCACCAGAAGAACCTAGTTACAGATAGGTAGCCGTGTTGGTCTGCCATAGTCAAAATAAAAAAATTCCTTCCAGTAGCACCTTAAAGACCAACTAAGTTAGTTCTTGGTATGAGCTTTCGTGTGCATGCACACTTCTTCAGATACCAGGTCTAGAAGAACCTAGACCACCTTCGGTTCACTTTTCTTTTTAGAGAGGTAAGTTATCTTGAACTTTATCTCAATGTGCCAGGTTTTCTTATTTAGATATCATGTCACTGACTCTCTCCAAAGTTTAAAGAAGGTTGTTAACTTTGCAAGTCTTCTGCTGTAATTGATCTTATATGTTTGGCATTTAGAGATATCATATATTATTCACAAAATGTATAATGTATAATGAGGATGCACGGTTCATATATACATATATAATCTTTGGAGTGTTTTGATGATTTTATATCTGCATGTTTAAAGATAGAAATTTGGAAAAATAAAATGAATTTTTGAAGATGGAAACAGTACTAGAAGCAGGATTATGTATAACCATTCCATCACTAACACCTCGTCATTAATGCACAAGAAAAAGGATGTCTGGAGGGACCCCAAGTAGACCAAAAGAGCCTCTAGAAGTGTTCTTTTTATTCCAAAACAAAGCACTGGCTAAAATACAGCAGACCTGGTTTTGAGACCAAATATTTATTGCACAGAACCAGGACACAGACCACCATGCTGCATCTGGGAAGGTACCCAGACACACACACACACACACACACACACACACACCCCAATTTGATGATGGACAGTGACTGAGCCTGATATGTATAGATGCATTTTGATGAAGGAGCCGAGAGCCAGGATTAGATCAGTTTGGGACACATCTCTGGATGTGGATTGTGTCAGACTGCAGCCCAATCAATGCATCTCTCATAATGGACTTGACTGGGTTTGAGTTTACTGCTTAATCAGAATAATGCAGATAATGTCCAAATATCTTCCTGAGTACAAACCAAAGGCACATTAATAGGAAACCAACAACTGGAGGGGGGGGGAAGGATACAAATCAGAAAACAATTAATAGAAGTTGCTGATCTCATGGTTTCAGCTGCAGTGAAAGGTGGAACAAAACTATTACTTACACAAAAGCAGGAAGAAGAGAACTCCAGAGACAATTTAACGGGACAAGGAATTGCCACTAAAGATAACAAATATGTGTTCAGTAATTGCTAAATTTCATTAGTTTGCAAGGAATCAAGGAAAGGCCAGTTGCCATCTAAATATCAGCATGCAACTGAACAATGAGATCTGAGTTCTCAGATCACCAAAAACAAAACAAAACAAAACCCTCCATGGGAATGTATCTCTGGAGCTCTAGGTGGTAGCTCAAGGGCCAAGGACAATACCGAGGGACACACAAATCATATTTTACTTAGCTTGCGGCCACCACTTAACTGGCTGCCACCACCCGGTTGCATGATGCGGGGGAGGATTGGATCTGGCCGGCAGATAGGATGCTTATCTCATCCACCCCATAAAGGCTATGTTAGATACAGGGTGGCCCTAGGGGGCAGGGGGCTAGCTGACGTAAATCCACAATGACAGGAAACATTTGATTCAGTTTCCTTTATGAGGTTTGAAATATGGAACTCTTTCTCTTTTTCTCCTGAATGAATAGAAGACAGGAAAAACAAAAACAAAAACCAACAAAAAAACAACAACAACCCAGGAACTGTCATAGCTCAGGATGTCCCAGCAGGAGGATCTTCTACGGTGGCTCAAACAGTAAGCACAACAGATGCCACAATGCAACCATTCAGCTCACTCATATTCGTCACAGGAATTAAATGAAATGCTGAGGCCACAAAAGTCAACAGCAGCAAATGCTATGCTAGTAGAAACAAACAAAGGATGCAAAATGTTGCTTATTTGAGCTTTATGGCTAAGAGATACAACAATTAAAAGCTGTGGTACATAGCTGCTTAAATAAAAAACACAATTATATGCAAGACATTTCTGAAGACAAAAAAAGTAGCAACCTTGTTCATGCTAAGCAGATCTAGATTCAGTGCCTGGAATGGGGGGGGGAGGGAATGAGTACTCTGTGTAGTATGGTTCAGAGGCTCATTGGCACCTAGGAAGGGGCCCCATTGATGCCTACCCAGGGCCCCTTTTTCTGATGCTCTATTCAGTAACTGGGAGACACTCTGCATTTCCCACAATGCCCCAGAATGACACTATGCCATAGAAGCTCCAGGACATTGTGGGAAATTTAAATGCTGTCTCCAAACTACCCTGTGTTTACCACAGGGTTCATCGGAGGGGGGCTACCAATAGAAAAGTGCCCCCGCCACATTGCTGAAGAGACCCTGCCTCAGCTCTGTTAATTCTCTCCGCAGCAGAGAAGTTAATGCTTTAATTCTCAGCTCCCACATTTCCTCAGCGACCTCATTCCTTCTCAGAAAGAGTCTCAGAACTGAAAGAGCAACAACTCTGAAATGCAGCAATCTCTTTTCCACTTAAGTTATGCATAATACATATCAAATGGAAGGGGCATTGAACACAAGAAGGGTTATTATCATATCAGCAAAAGACTATCAGCCACTGGCTGAAGCCATTTAGACAGCTGATTCCATGGAAGAAAAGAGATTTCTTTTATATTCCTATGAGGGTGTTTGGTTGATTCTGTTCAGTACTTGGTAGAGAAGGCTAGGGCATGGAGTGGAATGAAAAACAGGCCCAGGAGGCAGTAATCGGCTGTGACACAGGGATGCTTCTGCCATTTGTAAATAAAATGCTGGCAAAGAGCGGTGGACAAATCATTTTCTAAACCCTGAGAAGCCTATTCAAAATTTGCAAGTTGAATTTTTGAGAGATGATTTTTATCTGAAGCTGTATTGACAGAAGAAGCTTCATTTCATTCAAGTGTGTGTGTGTGTGTGTGCAGGCAAAGTATCAAGCAGCATTTAAGAGAAGTTTGCTCTGGATTCTGGAAAAATGAAACTAATCACCAAAATCATACATTTATTACTGTAACTAAAAAATCCCTCAGTTTATCTAGCCACCGTTTGACAGATAGGTAGGTTGAGATAGAGATAGAGCTATATACACACCTTTTTATTACTTCTTTTTTAATTTTCTGAAAAGAAAAACAAATGCATTCAAACAAGAAACTATAAAAAAATCAATACCATTTGTTCTGTGCATACATGTAAGGGGTAGGAGGGTTAAAGTAGGAGTGGAGGATGACTGGCAGTCCAGACCAACCGAGTGCTCAGGCATCCAAGCAAGTAGATCAGTATAAGGAGTCTATATATCAGAAAACTTTCCATTTTCCCTGTCTTTACAGATAGACACATTTTCATATGCACCCAGTTGAGTTTCCCCCCTCTGTCAAGTGAACAATTGGGGTAAGTAGTCTTCTCCTTCCAGTATAGAAGCATTAGATATTAAGCCATCATGAGTGCCCTTAGAAGCCAGATAAATCGTCTCACTGCTAGGTGCCAAATGACAGGTACATAATTCAATGGAACATTAACACCTGTAAATCTTAAGGAGGCCTCCAAAACCTTATTCATGCAGCTGACAGCAGCTGATCAAAAAACTGTGACATTAGGACAGGACCAAATCACGTGACAGAGCTTTTTTAAAAAAACATTTGCATTCCTCTCAATTTGTTCTATTACAACAAATTAGGTGCATAAGGTACCTCTTATTTCCTTCTGCATTTCAGCTTAAATTAAATTTTCACATAGATTTATTTAAATCCATTTTCCACATGACTCATCCAACTGATGAATTTATGGGGTGCTTTGAACCAATATGTGTTTGGGCTGAAGCTGAAAAGAGCTATTTCATATTTCTGTACTGAGATTGAAATGATCCATTGTAACTATTCTTTACAGTCTACGTTTTCCTGTGGCATGTATTCAGTCATTCTTTATTTATTATTTTTATTTTAACCAAGAGAAGATGTGAGAGGAACATGTTCATTAGAGGAGGGAAAATGCAAATATGCCATTAATATTTTAGAGATGTTTTAATGTTTCACTCTGCACTATATCTGTGTATGCATATAGTTACACATGGAGTGAGAATATTCTGTATATATTTGTGATATATCATTTTGTACTACAAGCAATAACCAAAAAGAAAAAGAAAGAAAGAGGAGGGGGGACTGCTTCTCTTTCTCTCAAAATGCAAATTGCACTGGGGCTTTAAAACAAAAAAAAGAATCAAATTAAACTTTGAGAGAATAATATTTGTAATGAAATGTCTCCATGGGAAATAAATATGACTGGGATTGATAATAGAAAATGCAAGATGAGAACTACTTCCAGCTAAAACATCTTCCCTGCTGTTGGGAAGGCCAGTGGGACAATTTTAGCTAAATTTTAGCTAAATGGGGATAGAGAGATGCTGTTTGAAACTAAAGCAAGAGAAGTGGCAGGAATGGGGATTCTGTGGCCTTTCAGAGTTTGTGGGACTCCACCTTCCAACAGCACTAGAGCAGGGGAGGACCTTGGTAATATGCCACCCTGTGCAAGGCCATTTGATGTCCTCCCCCCAGCCCTCATGGTGCCAGTTTAAGCAGGGCTTTGGGAAGGAGGCGCAAGGCTCTGGCAGGGTCATAGAGCCTTCCTACCTCCTTCCCAAAGCCTGGTAAATCCTTGCCCAGCTTTGGGAAGGATGAAGCAGGACTCTAGGACCCTGTGAGAACCCTCACTTACTGGGCTTTGAGAAGGCACCCTTCTCGGCTGTGTGCCTGGTGCGACTGCACTGCTCACACTGCCCTAAATTGGTCCCTGCCTAGAGAACATGGCTGATGATCAGGGATGATGTGAATTGTCATCCAACATCTGGAGAATTACAGATCCCCCTCCCTTAAGCCCACACTGACATTGTGCCTTTATTATTCATGCAGCGATGGCACCAGGTGAAGGGAAATGAAGATGGCACAGATATTGAAAGGAAAATGTGAAATCTTTCAATAGGCAATATGTTAGCTTTCTGAAGCAGAAGGAATGGCATATTTCTCTTCAACACTTCCATCCTAAACATATTGGGTGACATCCAGCAAAGTCATATGCATAGTTGAAATTAATGTATTTAAGCTACCATGGCCCACCGATTTCAAACTGTTCTACTCTGAATATGACTAACATTGCTGGATATCATCTGTTTTATCTATTCTATTGATTTTCATGGACTTAATTTTCAAGTAGGCAAGTGTAATGGGAATACAGCCTGAGGGTCAATCTTGACCTGCCAGGGGGTTCAATTTGGCCCAAAGGCCATTTTTCTTAAACCGTGCCCATGCACCTAACAGCTGACGTAATGGAGTTAAATTGTGCTGTGGCTGTGTGCCTCCACTGTTGTGGAAAGATCACAGGTGTAGGACTGTTAAAGGGCAAGCATTTTTTGAAGCTGCCTTCTAAGTTCTACTTTAAATGAAGGAGGGGATCAGTGCTTTTGAGAAGTGTGTTAAGATAGCCCTATGCTCCCGTTTCAGACTGAAAAAGAAATACAGGGCTTTCTTAAAGCTTTTGCAAGTCTCACTACACTTTTAAACTTTAAACCAGATCAAGAGTTTAAATGGTTGGTCGGGGGGGGGGGGGACTTGGAGAAGAAATGTGATTTTACTTGTGTTTTAAGGAGAAACTATTCAATTCACACTTGTGGAATCATTATGTGGACGAAAACAGAGCTATCCTCTGAAATCTGAACTTCTCTGAATTTTGTAATACAGTTGTACAACCAAACAATATGTAAAACAATGCATACATTAGATAAAAATGTGCATAAACACACTTATGTAAGTGAAAAATAACATGCAAAAATGCATTATCTTAGAGGGAGATCCTTGCAAAACGAACATATTTGTCAGAACTGCATACAAAGAAGTGTTTATGAATTTTCATCAGGATTTTTTTTTTTTAAAAAAAAAACCTGTTGTGGAAACTGAATGTAAGATTGAGAAAAATGAGGAACAGAAAACTGAAGCTGACAGGTTCATCCACCCCTAAGCACCACAATGTGACACAAGGGAAGGACCTCCTGAAACCTAAAAGCTTGCTGAAGGCTTGCTTTGGCACAAAGTGGGCTCATAACAGATATTCCTGTTGATCTTCTTTTCTCCAGTAGCTGTATGCATAACCGTTGCCCACTCCAGTGCAGCAGGCAAAATTACAGTCAAGAGAGGAGGAGAAGAAGTTATTAATATTCAAACAGATATTCATTAAGGTCATTGGGTATGGGAAAAGAAGTTATACTAAATAACACATGGTAATATTTACATATGGCCAGTAACATTGTCAATGGGCATCTGGCAGAAGCAAATGTTTAATTGAACAGCTGGTCTTTTGAAACAAATTCATTAAGATTTTTCAGTTTTAATCTATAAAAATCAAAGTTCTCAGCCATTGGTCACCCACCAGGGTCTAGAGTCTAGAATGACTAAGAATCAAAACCCAGGATGCAGAAAGGATGGTTGTTTTTTAGCATCTGGAGTCATAAGGAGTCAGAAAATGGATTGATGCTAAAAACAACCACCCTTTGCTGGGACTGATAGTTTTGTTGTTGTTTAGTTGTCTTAGTTGTGTTCGAGTCTCATTGACCCCATGAACCAGAGCATGCCTTGGAAACTCTCACTTTCTTCTCAAAGCTTCTTTTTTATGTCCATGGCGTTTTCTTGGCAAAATACAAGCGTGGTTTGCCAGTTCCTTCTCCAGGTGGATCACATTTAGTCTAGACTCTCGCCTATGACCTGTCCATCTTGGGTGGCCCTGCACGGCATAACTCATAGCTTCTCTGAGTTATTCAAGCCCCTTCGCCATGATAACACAGTGATTCATGAAGGGGAGCAAGTATTTAGCATATATTAAATATATATATTAAAGAACATAAAAAGGCATAAAATGCACAGCATTAAAAATACATTTAGATATACACAAATCATAGATGAAAATGACTTTTACTGAAAATCTTGGGCAGGTAAAAGCCTTTTGGAATAAAAGTTTATAAAGATCCACCAAAACATACTTCCATATGAAGCTATCACATATTGAGTCAGATAACTGGTCTATCTAACCTAGTATTCTCCATCTCTTGATTGACCGCATCTCTCCAGATTCTTAAGGAACTGTCTTTCCATGGACTTCATCCAAGTTATTTTTAACTGTAGAGGTCAAAGTTTTAAACTGGGACCTTCTGCATGTAGAGTGTGTACTGTGCAGTTCTTGGAAAGTTCATTGTAAAAGGAACTAGTTCTAATTCAAGTTCATCTTGTCAAAAAAGGAACTAAAGTTTGTCTTTTTATACCACAAACTAGTTTAAGCACTGGTGCTATACCACTGAACTATGCCTCCCATTCTGAAAACAGTACGAATTCTTTCTGAGAATGGTATTTTGCAAAAAAGAAAAAGTGCTGTTCTTTCACTCCATAAATTAGTGGGCTGTCCTACATGAGACGTGGAGAAAATAAACCTTTTCTGGAAGGACCAGAATTTCTGTTTTCTATGTTCAATGGAATAACAGCTAGCAAGCCATTTATTATTTCTAATTTTTCAGGGAACCTATGAAAAGTTTTACCGAAAACAAAGCTTATAAATAAATGAATACAGCTGACAGCTGACTTAATGTTCCCATGGATGGAACCCAATTTTTTGATCAATGAGTCATCTAGGTAGCTTTATTTGGGATTTGGCAAATCAATATCCCATAGATTTTTGTTTCATAGGGACTGAGGAGAATTAATTTTCAAATTGAATGCATCAGGTAAAGCAAAATTGCTGGGGTTATTCATAGGGACTTTGGGGGAAACCATGTGTTTTGCAAAGCTTACTCCACCTCTGTTTTGTAAAATTCTACTTAACAGATGGTCAGAAGCGGTGTGTTTTTCTTTTCTTTTAGACTATGGTGTCTTTAGAAAACTATGTTGGTTTTCAAAGTTTACTCTGTCTCTGGCTTATTGTTCAATATAATGTGTTGATGAATTCATGCTTATAGTATGATGGAGATAAAGTTCTTTACTGAATCAAAGTCCTTATATGCAAAAAAAATAATAATGAACAAAGGTGAAGCACACTGTTACAAACTGGGACACGGGGACATAGAAAGTGGCCTTATGCTGAGTCAGACTGTTGGCCCATCTAGCTCAGTATTGTCTAAAACTGATTGAGAGTGGTGAAAAGGTTCTGAGGAGAAAGTTCACAGAGTCATAGGAGGATCTACCTCATAAAATTGGGTGTGGGAAGTGTAGATAGGTAAAGGTAAAGGTACCCCTGACAATTATGTCCAGTTGTGAAAGACTCTGGGGTTGCGGCGCTCATCTCGCTTTACAGGCCGAGGGAGCCGGTATTTGTCCACTTCTGCAGGCAGTTTTTCCGGGTCATGTGGCCAGCATGTCTAAGCCCCTTCTGGCGAAACCAGAGCAGTGCACAGAAATGCCATTTACCTTCCCGCCAGAGCGGTACCTATTTATCTACTTGCACTGGTGTGCTTTCGAACTGCTAGGTTGGCAGGAGCTGGGACCGAACAACGGGAGCTCACTCCATTGTGGGGATTCAAACTGCCAACCTTTCAACCGGCAAGCCCAAGCAGCACAGTGGTTTATCCCACTGCTAAATGTAGCAGTGTCTAAATTCGCAAGCACAACCTTTTGGGTAGGCTAATCGATGATTGTGACTGACACACATTTGGATACTGTTGCAAGGTTCTAAATCTATCCATTTTAACAAGCCACATAAATATGTCAGTGCTATTTGGGGTTAGTTTACTCTACACCAAATTCAAAGCTTAGTTTCATGTTATCTCATCTCAACCAGGGGCATAGACACTTCAGATCACCGTAATGTGGATTAAGATGATGATTGTGTGTTTCTGGTAACACAGAAGTGAGCATTTTCACTGGTAGTAGCATTGCTGTGGCATGTCCTCCCTGCTGAAATATGAGAGGCATCATTGGCATTGGCATTCCACCAGTTCTTAAAGATGAACTAGTTTAGACAAGCATCATTCTGATCTCCTGATCCAAACTTCCAGATTAAATCATTTTAATTGTTCTGTTAATACTTTTAATTGTTATAAGGTTTTAATGGGATTGTTTTATTGTACATTTTCATTATGGATCAAATATGTTTCGATGAAATTCATTTATTGTCTATTTCAAGTGTGTGTGTGTGTGTACTTGATTTTACATTTGTAAATTGCTTAGTTGCCATTTTTGATAAATAAGTGGTATATAATTGAAATTAAGGTTTTAATTATAATTAAGATTGCTGGAAGAAATAACAACCTCAGATATGCAGATGACACAACTTTGATGGCAGAAAGTGAGGAGGAATTAAAGAACCTCTTAATGAGAGTGAAAGAAGAGAGCACAAAATATGGTCTGAAGCTCAACATCAAAAAAACTAAGATTGTGGCCACTGGTCTCATCACCTCCTGTCAAATAGAAGGGGATGAAATGGAGGCAGTAAGAGATTTTACTTTCTTGGGCTCCATGATCACTTCAGATGGTGACAGCAGTCACGAAATTAAAAGACACCTGCTTTTTGGAAGAAAAGCGATGACAAAACCTAGTCAGCATCTTAAAAAGCAGAGACATCACCTTGCTGACAAAGGTTTGTATAAAGCTATGGTTTTCCCAGTAGTGATGTATGGAAGTGAGAGCTGGACCATAAAGAAGGCTGATCGCCGAAGAATTGATGCTTTTGAATTATGGTGCTGGAGGAGACTCTTGAGAGTCCCATGGACTGCAAGAAGATAAAACCTATCCATTCTGAAGGGAATCAACATTGAGTGCTCACTGGAAGGACAGATCCTGAAGCTGAGGCTCCAGTACTTTGGCTGTCTCATGGGAAGAGAAGACTCCCTGGAAAAGACCCTGATGTTGAGAAGGATTGAGGGAGCAAAGAGAAGGGGACGACAGAAGACAAGATGGCTGGACTGTGTTTTTGAAGCTACCAACATGAGTTTGACCAAACTGTGGGAGGCAGTGGCAGACAGGCGTGCCTTGCGTGCTCTGGTCCATGGGGTCATGAAGAGATGGACATGACTAAACGACTAAACAACAACAAAATTAAAATGTAGAAGAAAATGATTGATATATTTTAACCTCAAATGGTTTATTTGTAATGAAATTCTTATTATTGTAGTCTCTTCAAAGATTTATTAATCATGGTCCATTGCAGACCTTCTGTGCAGTGGGGTTAATAGTACATTTTGGGCATGTGCCAAGAGGACAGGGGGCCATAAACATTGATTTGACACTCATTCATTTTGGATATAGGATTTCTGCCAATCTCATGTTGGAAGCCATTCCTTTGTCAGAATGTCCTCCCATGTTTCCATAGAGAGGATGGTTCCTGTAGAAATTTCCTTCTGAGCTGTGAATTAAGCATTCCACACTCTCACTACATAAGTCAGCAGGAGCAATAGGACAGCCAAAGAGAAATTATTATCTCTTTAAATGGGATATGTTTCCTTTGGTTATTATTTGGAACTCTGTGATTGAAAGTCAAGTAGAGGACAAGGGCTACTAAGCAGTCTCTGGAGCCTTATGCAGGTCTCTACTGTTAATCATTTCCACAAGCCTCAAAAGCCACATAACCAACTCAAGGATTATTGTTCAAATAATTTGTACACTTCGCAATCCTCATAATTATCAGGCGTTCATTGTTTCAAATGATCCAAATTATTGGAATGCTGACAAGTAATCATTTACTGAAGAGGCAGTGACAGCTGTAGTAGTATGAAGCTAGGATGGTAGAAAGGGATTCAATAATCAAAAAGTGCAGTGACAGATTGCATGTGTAATTCATGTAAGGAAGCCTGCAGACCTGGGACAAACCTCGATCTTATTGAACTGGCTGGCTTTGCCATATGATATGAGTGGGAATTCAAATGTCTCAGTCCAGGCCCTAAAGCTGTTGCACTTGACACAAAGCAGGAAAGGTTCTATTTGAGGGGGGATGTATATGGTTTCCTTTGTTTCCAAAAATAAAAACGAAGGAGTTTAAAGAGCTGCTTTCAAACAACCCATGCTGGGGTTTCCAATTGGGGTTTCCAAGTGCAGCATCACCTGACATCATAGTGATGTTGGTTGCTTGACAGGTGGGTAGCTTTCTGCCTGCAGCAAAGCATATCCAGAAGGGCTAGTAGTCACTAATGACTTTGTATAATCCTCTTTTCAAAGTCATCTAAATTGGTGGCCAGCACTACATCTCATGGAAGTGAATCAGGCCTAAATGTTGTGCAAAGAAGTATTTCCTTTCGGATGTCTTTTATCTCCCAACATTCAGCTTTACTAAATGACCCTGAGTTCTAGTATTTAGAAATAGTGAGGAAAAACTTGTCTCAATCTATTTTCCTTTACACCATGCATAATTTTATAACCTCTATCATGTCCTTCTCTATTTTACTTAATGGTAAGTGTATTTCATTCTCCACCTCTCTGAAAATAACAAGAGTGGTATTAGGGGACAAAAAGTCTGATTCAGTCTTAATACAAGAATGTAGAACTTTAATATATTTTATTAAATGTATTAAAAGAGGGTCCATATCTTCTTGTTCTTGAGGTTTGTGTGTGCATGGTCATGGTGGGAAGGAAGCTGTGAATCTCAGTCACATTTATTTCAAATGCTTTGGAAAACCCTCACATATTTCAAAAGAGCAATAAAAAATCATTAGTTCTTTTTCTACAGCAATCCATTTCATTTGAAGGAGGATCTCATTATCTGAAGAAGATTCTGTTCACTGCACGACATTCTGTGAATGACCAGATACACCAGTGGTATTGTGAACTGCTGAAAAGTCCAGGTTGTTAAAAGCATCCAAATCCTTTTCAATTATCATTTAGTGCATGCAAGAATGATTGTTCCGATGAAAAAAGGCAAATAAAGGCATCTCCTTTAAAAAGAATATTTGATTCCTAGATATATAGCCATACAAATTTGTGCCAGGCCTGTCTGCCTGGAAGCAAATGAGTACGCAAAACAGATAGTCATGCTGAGAGGTGGGTTGTCAGACCATAAAGCCATTTATTGGGGAGCTGGAGACTAGCTCAGTCTCTGCCTAGGCAATGAGTTTCTCAGAGTGAGAAGCTGGACCCACTCCTGGCTGTGAATGTTACCAGGCTGCCACAGTCAATGCCAAACCCAGGAGCACTCCCAAACTGTTGACTTGGTCTTCTGGTGGGAGCGTCTATCACTAGTCCTAATCTTCCTTCTAAAGTCAATAATCTCTCAATCCACAGTACCGTCATCTTACCTGAATTTAACCACAGCTTGCTTACCCTCATACCCTCATGTGGGCTATCTTTGCATGTGACCCAGAAACTACAACGAATCAAGAATGTGGCAGCTAGACTGGTGACTGGGAGCGGCTACTGAGACCACATAACACTGGTCTTGAAAGGCCTACATTGGCTCCCAGTACATTTCTGAGCACAATTCAAAGTGTTGGTGCTGACCTTTAAAGCCCTAAACGGCCTCGGTCCAGTATACCTGAAGGAGCGTATACCTGGTGGTTCCGTCACTGCGAGAAGCCAAGTTACAGGCAACCAGGCAGAGGGCCTTCTTGGTAGTGGCACCCACCCTGTGAAACACCCTCCCACCAGATGTCAAAAGGAAGAACAACTACCAGACTTTTAGAAGACATCTGAAGGCAGCCCTGTTTAGGGAAGCTTTTAATGTTTAACAGACCATTGTATTTTAATATTTTGTTGGAAGCCGCCCAGAGTGGCTGGGAAAACCCAGCTAGATGGGTGGTGTATAAATAATAATAAATTATTGTTATTATTATTATTGTTATTATTATTATTATTATCCTTCCAAGAACTGTCTCCAGGCACCAGTTTAGAGTATCAAAAGTTGGAAAAGAAATGTAGAGCAGAGTGACATCAGCATACTGATAATACTGCAGTTGAAGCTTTCAGATGACTTCCTCCATGGTTTCATGTAGATGATAAAAAGCACTGAGGGTAGTATAGAGCCTTGAAGCATTCTGTGATCCAAAGGCAGAATAAGAGTCTTCCAGCACCATAATAAAACAATGCCCATCACTGTAAAATAATGCCCACTAAGTCTCTGATCGATTATCCAGAAGGATACCACATGGTTGATGGTACTTCAAGTTCCTAGAGATCTAGGGGAACTAACAGGGTAGAACACTACCCATCCATTCTCCAGTATTCAGTAAGTTGCAAGGTCACCAGCTGCACCAACATCTCCCCCACCACCACCACCAAATGACAAATTAGAGGCTGAGCAGTAATTGTCCAATGCCAAAACACTTACATTTTAGCTTCTATAAGCCAAGTGTTCTTTTACTGTTTCATACAGAGCAAAAAAAAAAAACAGTTTGGAAAATAACCATTGAGATCTTTTGAATCCTACCAAAGTCGGTCTTAAACAGCTTGCAGAAGACTGTGGCAACGAGTATCAGACAAAGGAAAAAAGAACCTGTCAAATAATTCCACTGACTTCAGTTAAACTAACTGGTTGCAGCATATCCATTCTTGCTAAATGAAAATTCCCTTCATCTCTAGGTATACAATTTGCTCATCAAAGAGTAAAAGAAGATAACAGAATCCCTGCAGTTAATGGGATATTACCCAACAATCAACAAGAGAAAGCGGGGGTGGGGGAATTTGATCATTCTAGTCTGTGAAATGGTTGTCCTTTCTAAGAGGACACTCCAGTGGGGACTTAAGGATTCTCAAACACAAGACGATGTGCATAAGTACAATAAACTTCATGTTGTCTGTCCCAATCCTCAAGAGAGAGATTTGACTCATCATTGTTACAGAGTGAAAAATTTAAGAAAGCCCCAAGAGGAGAATTTTCTTATTTTATTCAAATGAAGCTTCCATCTGAAGGCACATATGCTACCATATGGGATCTATTTCAAGCATTCATTAGCAGAAGAATAATTAGCCCTGCATCATACAAAGCAGAAAAGAACAGACCCAGAGGATAATTGCTTAAGAAACAGACAGAAAAGACCTTGAAACCAAATTTGCTAGAGAGAAGCCTCTGAAAAATGTAAAAAAGAGAGAGAGATGTGTTTGCTGAAATTTTTATTTCAGCATTTTGCTTGTAAAGTGTGCTCAGTTCTGTGAAAAATGCCATGACATTTGAACAGGGAAAACCATTTTGTTGTTTTTGTTTTTCCCAATTGGTAAAAAAGACACTGCGCTTCCTTTTCTAGTGATCCAGCCCACTGAGGAATCTAATTTCCCAGTATGTATGAAATTAAAAATCATGTTTAAATAGTGTGACTTGTAGTATAAAGCTACTTCTCACAGCTGGAACTAGCCCTATGCACCCAAAACACTGACTCTGGCTTCTAGAATTAGGTGCTGCATTTGAAGCTAGGCAGAACATTCAAGGAGAGTCACAGGGGACATCAGATCCTACGATGTGTTCCATCATGGAGTCATGTCCTCTTCCTGCCACTAAGCCTTCCCAGAGATCCTGGTGCACACCAACTGTACCTGTCTAAATCATTACAGAACCACAATCAATGAAATATATCTGCAATGTCACCCAAATTCTGACCTGTATCTGAGGCTAGTTTGAATTCCTACTGCAGCCAGGGGCGTTGCAAGAGGGATTACGGGAATGCAATGTGCCCCGGGTGTCATGCCTAGGGGGGTGACAAAATCCCCCCAGGAGGATCGGTGTGGCAGTGCTCACACCCCCGGTGGGCAGATTTTCGCGATTGGCATGATCGCCATCATGAAAATGCACCCGCTGATCATGCAAATATGCCAGGCAAATAGCCTGGCACACACCCCCAGCGGGTAGCGCTTGCATGCCTGGTGGGTGGTTTTATGCGATCGGCGGTCTGATTTTCGCAATCGGGCAGCGCTGGCACCCCCAGCTGGTGGCACTGACACCACGGTTTTATGTGTTGATTGGTCAGATTTGTGTGATCTGCGTGCATATCCGTTTCATGGCCAAAGCTCCCCAAAAACCTTGGGGTACCCTCCCTAAAAAAAAGAAAGCTCAACAATTCTGGGCATCCTTCCCAAAATATTGCAATGTGTGTGTGGGGGGGGGTGACAAAAAAACTTTGCACCAGTTACCAGCTGACCTTGCTACGCCTCTGACTGCAGCACAGTCTAAAATCATACAGACTGGAAAACAACAAAAACAGGGTTGCTAATCACAGAGGCCATTCTATGCAAGTAGAACTGGTATCAAAGTAGGTTATGTTCATATGGCCGACTCAACTTGGGTAGGTTGAGACATCAAAGTCAGGAGGTATGATTGTCATCTCACTACTAGATGTGTTCACTGTACATTCCATTCAAAGTTTCTTTGGCATCAGGGCCCCAGTGCACGAAAATGACAGAATGCAGTTGCTGCAGCTGAATGCAAATCATACTGTGAGTTATCTGGCAGGAGAAAGTCTGGGACTAGACAGAACAGCTGATTACCAGTTTATGTCAGTTTCACCTGTTTCTGCACCATTTTTTCAAACACACACACACACACACACACACAGACACAAATACTTGCATTATTTTGCATTTCCCCCCACAAAATACACATTTTTGTTCATATTTTACCCCAATATACAAATTTTTGAGTGCAATTTGGCTAGAAACATGCATATATATATATATATATAGAGAGAGAGAGAGAGAGTTATGCATGTTAAATTAAAGCACACATTTTCTAATGAGTTTTGGGATGTTTTTGAGCTGATAATCTTATTGCACAATTTGGAGAAGTGCAAAAGTGAAAGCATAATTGTATTCCAATCCACAAATTAGTTCAGGAAGTGCAGATCAGGTTGGTTGGCTTAAAAAGGTGGACCAAACCAAATCCTTGAACATCCCTAAGACAGTCAGATGCAGCAAAGTTATAAACCATTATTCTTTAGAGATATAGTGAGAACTAAATCTCTGGCATTCACTGACTCACCTCCAGTATAAACAAGATAATTACCTCGTTCACCTGCTGTAGCAGAAAGATCAATTATAGAAACTAATTAGATACCTGTTTAAAGCTGATAGGAGCTTCCAGGTTTTTCATTATTGGTGCTACTTGTCTTAAAACACCACAGGAAAGAGGGAAAGGGGGGAAACAAGAGGTGAAAAAACACTTTAGAACAACAGTGATTAGCCTTATTTCATTTTTGTAGCTTTCCCCCATTCAGAAGGAAACTACAGAAAAGTCCAAAGTGTTCTTAATTTACTGCAGTGAGTTAGCAAAAGCAAGTTAATTCCCTTGCTTGATGACATGTCTATAGAAAAAAGATATAGTATGGCTGTAAGAACCAAATCATGGTGCCCTCAAAAGCTCCATTCAGGGTATTCCATATGGGCAACCTGTGGCCTTTCAGATGTGGTTGGAATGCAGTGCCCATCATTCTTGACAATTGACTAAGCTGGCAGAGGCTGATGACAACAGACTCAATTGGAGAGCCACAGGTTGCCCATCCCTCTGCTCTGAGTTGGTTCACGCCTATGTGTCATTGGTTGGTGATGAGAGCTTCACATGGTGACTTGCATGTGTCAGTGAGCCATCAAAGACCAAATATCACAGAGAAAACTTTCAGATTGAATTCATGCACTATGTTTTCAGGGAGCTCATTCACAAATCCAACCATGAGGCATCAACCACACCGCTGACCTCTGCCCTAATGTCACATTCCTCACTGACCAGATAATGTGCAGAATGTGCAAACTTACGAGACTTCCGGGTTAGCACGATCGACTAATGGCGGATTCCCTCTGAGCTCCGGAGGGAATCGGCTCCGTAGGATCGGGTCTTGCCGCTGCGGCGACGCGGGGACCCTTAAAAATCACAGGCGGGGAAGCCTGTGAACCTGGTGACTCGGCGGGCACCATTTGCGCCCCCGACCTGTGAAGGAGCCTTTTTAAAAGCTTTGGAAAGGGAGACGGGGTGAGCGGCGCGGTGCTGTGAGTTGACTGCTTCTCCTACGGAGTGAAGCCGCATGCCATGGTCGGAGAGCGCTGACTTCTTCTTGTGAACAATTGGACTCTAAAGCAGCAACCCGTGAGTAGTACGGAAATTGGATTTTCAAAGGAAATTTTTTTGTTGAATTAGGCACGATCGGGGAAGGCGTAAACAGGAAGTCCGTCTCCCCGTCTTATAAATAATCTAAAGCAAGGACTAACTAACTAAGGTCGAGAGGATTTTTCCCTTCTTTTTATTGTAAAAGATATTAATTTCACGATTTGGCAGTTTAAGTAATTTTTACTGGAGGACAAGAGTCAATTTTTGGAGCTGAAGTGTCACACCCCCCCCCCGGACCCGGGAGTGATCCGCGAGAAAGCCTGTTGGAGAGATATTGAAGAGCTTGACAGCTGTCAAACTAGCTGTCAAGACGGAAAAAGTGATCTTTGTTTTCTGTCTCTGCTGGATATATTTGTTACAATTTGGTTATATTTTGTTGAAAACAAGGAAGAACCGATACAAACTAACTTGATTTTTGGATTTGAACTGGATGGAATACTAAGTAACCAAAATCCCTCTAGAGGGGGTTTTGGGATATTACAAGAATGGCTGAAGGAGGGAAAACTCAAGCTAAATTGGACAGAATTTTCTTTCTCTTGGGAAAGTTACAAGGCCAAATTGATGTTTTGGCTACTAACGTTGCAACCCTGGACTTAACAGTAAACAAGTGCATTGAATTTGATAAGGACTTGATCCAGGAAGCTCATGCAGCTGGACAAGAGGAAAAAGTTGAGAACTTTGAGAGTGTGGAGAAAGAGACATATGTTGTTTCTGAGGAAAGGCAAGGAGGAGATGTGGTGTTGCAGATGACAAAGGAGAGCCAGAGTCCTGATATGATGGCTACAAAGGAAAATAAGAATTGGATGATGAAAACCTGGTCCAAATTGGAGACTGAAGAATGGAGAGATCTCTGTATGTGGAGATCTGAAGATCTAAGGATTACAAATTTGACCAAGGTGAAAGCTGGAGCTTTGGGGACATTTGGATTTGAAAGGAGTAACAAACAAGATTTGGGCTCCACTTTTAAGTATGGTGGTCTGGCTGGAGGAAGCATTGTCCCTATTGGATTAGAGCATCTCCGAGATCTGGTGTTTAATATTAAGGACTATCAAAAAATCCGGCAGAGAGGAACTGAGAGACAATTAAGGGCCTCGGATGTGAGATCTCCAGGCTGATAGCAGACTAAGACTGATGGATATTTGTTGGGGATTGAAACCGGGAAAGGGGATGGGGTGGGGTTTGGGGATCCAAAGGGTGTATAAATATAATTTGTTTTTTTCTTTTATTCTGTTTTGATATCAGTATGAAAAGTGGGGAATTCGTGGAAAGGAATTTGGGTCGACTTTAGAAAAAAGGATTTAAGAATGAGTATTGAGGTATAAATTTTGAGGTTTATAAGGTAAAATTGATTTTTTAAAAATGAATTAAGTATAAAAAGGTTAAAAACTGTGGATAAGAACTTGTTGAATTTACAATTCGAATGGGAATATAAGAAGGGGAGGTGTGGGGAAGTCAGGGAAAGATGTTATAGAAAATAAGGATTGCAAATTGTATATGTTTTTTTAATTTTACTTTTTGTTTTTTCTTTTTCTTTTTTTAAAATGGAAAATTCCTAATAAATATTTATTTAAAAAAACAGAATGTGCAAACTTACATGGCAATGCAACAATGTCAAGGGAGTATAAGAGAGCTATTGGTGCCATCTCACAGCCATTTGTGCCTGTGAATGCCCCTATAAGTCAGCAATTTGTGGAAAAATATTATTTGCAGACACAGAGGAGGAGGATGCACATGTATTGGTGACTAAATATCACCTAATATAAAAATAAAAATATTGGTTTAACAATAAGTGTCCATGGAATGGTTCCAAAACATGACAGTCCATTTAAAACAACAACAAAAAACCTTCTTTTTGACATACACTCCTCATATTTCACCAACGTTTCAAGTTGAATGCAGTAAAGACAGATTATTATTTATCATCATCATCATCATCATCATCAAGGGCTGAGTGTGTCAGGCTTGGAGTCAAATGTAGCCCTCTAGTTCTTTCTGTCTGGCCTCTTGGGTCACTCTCTGTTCATTTTCTTTCCTCAGGCCAGCCCTCATAATCCCTACTCAATATCCTCCTTCAGAGTTTCCCAGCTACTGGAATATGACATTGAAATGTGCTAATACACCTTGCCTGCTTCAATGGAGGATGGGAAGATGTGATTGACTGCATAGAAGTTTTGTGTGGTTAGGATGCAGCCTACTGTACACAGATAATTGTCACACCACTTCCTTGACCACTTCCTAGGTTCTTCATGAAGAAATGTGATCCACGAGCTGAAAAGATTCCCAATCCCTGATCTAGATAAACATTTAGTTCCTTCCTATCATATTCTCTGGCTCAAACTATATAGATTGATATTATCCAAATATTCCATTCAGATAAACGTCATGCCCACAAATAGAGTAATCAGCCCTTTATTCTGTGTATGGTGACAACTGCTCAGAAGCTTGAAGTTTTTGACATCTTAATGAGCAACAGGGGAAGTAGATTCAATTAAATGTAACATTGTTTAAGTGTTAGAAAGGACAGCCTGCAGCTTTTGAATGATAGCAACGTTGTTTACTTTATCATTAGATGAAGTATGGTTAGGAGTCTGTTTAGCCTGTCAAAAAGCTCAGATAGTCAGCAAGTAACCAGCCACTCAGTATGCATATTCAGTGTCCTCATAACTGTATTTTTGTGATGGGAATCTGTGAAACTTTGAAACATGGGCAAAACATCACTGTCATCTATCTTTCATAGCATTGAAAAAGAGTGGTGGGACTTTTTTCTGACGTAGACATATTAGTCAATCTTTTGTTGGGCCTGAATAATTAAAGAAGGCTGCATTAGAAATGCAATGAGAACAAAAAAACCCCTCATATTGCTAAAATGAAGTTCAATCAATCAGCATCAAGACTGGCATGGGAATAATTTTTAATATTTTTAATATTCTAATATTCTATGTACTTTTGGGGGAGACTTACATAACTTGCACTTCTGAAAGCAAGGATTCACATTGTGGGTCCTCTCAGATGCAAATATCCTGGCTTTCTAAATCATGGGAAAGGGCTCACAATCCTTTCCTTATCTCTCCTCCTTTGTATACTGCCTGTGGTGTTTCAACCCCAGTCTGTTTAAACCAGAGATCCACATGGCATCCAACTCTGGTTTAATGTTGATTTACTAACCAGGGTTTTAAAGCAGGAACAAACCATGGTTTAAGATACTGGTTAGCAACTGACAGTAGAACAAAGTATCCTGCTTTGGATGAAACAGCATGAGAGCTCTGATTTAAACAGCCCAAGGCTGAAACACCAAACAAATTGTGGGTCTGATGCTTCTTTCTAGCTTGCTAACCTACATCTTAGGAAGCTGGCAAAATTACCTCCAAACTATCATATTAACTTAAAGCTGCACCACCCACTTTCTTAACATCATCACCAAAATAAAAAAAAATAATAGTTCAATGGGATTAATAACTATGGAGTGTTAGTTGGAAAACAAAACAAATGGGTAATAGGGCAGTGGTAGAATGCAGCACTTTTGAGGAGAGCTTGGTTGACTGAGGAAACAAGGACACAGGACAATGTTTAGTTGTGTCTCCCATTCAATTTCTAAGGTATCATTGCCCAATACTGTTCATGGGATCAGCCTACTGAGGTCTGCCTCCAAGCCCATAACATTTTCTCTGTGTGGGACTGCTTTCCATGGGACAATACAGCTTAGTCAGAAGAAGATTCAGTACAGACAAAAGGAATTTTTTTAAAAAGGCTGCACAATTAATTTATGGAAATCACTACCATAAGATGTGGTGACAGCCACTAGCTTAAATTGCTTTAAAAGGGAATTATACCAAGTACTGAATCAATACCCACTAACCATGACAGCTAAATGGAACCTCTCTTTTCAGATGCATTATACCACTGGATATCAGTTCTGGTGGAAACATCACTGGACGACTATTTCCTACATGTGCTGTAAATGGGTGTCTGTTCATTTGGAGAGACGATGTGGAGAGGAGGAATAGAGTCCTGGACTAGGATCTGGGAGATCAGGCTTCAAATAGGCATGAAAACTGCATGGATGACTTTGGGCCAGTCATTGCCTCTAAGCCTAACCTCCCTCAAAGGTTTGTTGTGAGGATAAAATGGAGAAGGGGAGAATTGTGTGTGTGCCACCTTGATCTCTTTGGAGAAAAGGTGGTTTATAAATGTAAGAATAAATAAAATAAAATCTTAAAGAAGGAGGGTCAATACTGTATTAGATGGACCTGTTGGCTCCACCCACCTACCTAATGTCTCATGGGAAAACATGGTCTGTTTTTTCACTAGAATGCAGAGATCCCTCAGTTTCACAACCTTGTAAATTGGAAAGGACGAGCCTAACTTCTGTTGCTCATACTGTGTAAACTCTAGATTAGATAACTGCAGTCCATTACATGTGGGGCTCTCATTGAAGATGGTTTGGAGACTGCAGAATTCAGCAGCCAGGTTGCTCACCAGGACAAGATGGGGTGGGTATATAACACCAATTCTAGTTTAACTGCATTGACTGCAGATTAGTGTCTGCACCCAATTAAAAGTGCTGCTTTATGCAGCCCAGAACCCTAATACCTCAAACACCTCCTCTCCCTTCATGAACTGACTTGGACACCACCAGTGCTTTTTTTCTAAAAAGAAATATTTAGGGGTACTCTGATTTTCCTACTCATATTGAAATACTGCCCCTCAATGAGGCCGAACTTAGATTCACAAAATGTTTAGGGGTGTGCATACGCACAGAAAAAAAGCACTGGGCACCACAATAATCATCTGAGACCCTTCTCCATGGGAGGTCTGGAAGGTGGCAACACAAGAACAGACCCTTTCTGTGGTGGCTTCCCACTTGTGGAATGCTCTTCCCAGGGAAGTTCACCCATCATTTAAACACTGAGCAGAAACATGCATTTTCTGCCAGGCCTTTGGCTTTTAGTTATCTGTGGCCTCCTTCAGTGGGTGTATGGAGTGTTTGGGGATAGGTAGGATGTCTGGTGGGGGAATGTTGTGCTCCTTCTGGTCTGCACCCTGCACTCAACTCTCAACTGAGGCTCCTAGAAGCTGTCAGCATATGACAGCAGCCACACCCTAGGAACAGCTTTGACTGGCTGACTAAACCAGGTGAGGGTAGCTGATGGGTCTCAAACCCCCAGTGAGGTAGGGACTTTCCCTGCACGCAAAGACAGGTTCCTGTGGGTTGAGTGGATGAGACCAATAGTGGGTCCAATGGTAATAAAGAAGGTTTCTGCACATGCTATAGAGGGAAACAAGGAAAAGGTGGGGCTTGTCAACCTGGGAAAGTAACCCATCTAGAAGAAGGAAAAGTCTGACCCTAAACCTCTGCTGCCTTGCAGGATATCTTCAGAATAAGAAAAGACTAAGGAGGAAACCATTCACAAATCTAGGGTGATAGCTTCTGGGAACTGCTGCAGCCCAGCTAATGCCAAACATATTGCTCTGCTTTCCTTTGGACCACATCAGTGAGGCTGAGAGGGGGGTCTTGTCATCTGGGCAGCCCAGGACCTCCATACACACTGCCCAGGCTTGTTCCCTGGGGAGGTCACTTCAGTGCTGCATTCTCCATTGTCTCTTGAGACAGGCGCATGCCAACAACCGTCAGTGGGTGGGATTTTTAATCCTGCCTTTTAAAAGTATGAATGTTTTTTGGGTTTTTCTACACCTTGTTTTAAGATAGTTTTAATGTATGCTATTTATTTATTGTTGGAAGTTGCTTTGGCTTGTATTGGCAAAAGGCGACTAATAAGTATCAGCAACAACAACAACCACAGTATACTGTGGAGGTTGAATCAAAAGCTGATTCTACCCTTTCTGGTCATGTATATGGAATGCATAGCATTTTATAAATTTCCTGCACAGATGTAACAGTTGGCCTTCTTTTATTTTAGCAGAGCAAATAATTTAGTTCCTCTTTTAATGGCAGGCTGCAGTTTGACCCTCTGTTTATATTGCATTACATTGTTTTTGTTTTTTAAAAAGTTGGTTTCCAGCTTGTGTATATTTGTTTTGAGTGGGCATAAAAGCATGTTTTTCTCGCCTGCTGAGCATTCATTAAATCCAATTTCAAATCTTTGCAGCTATTAGAGCACTCACAAAGCCCAGATCTATTGATTTAATTGTGTAAGCATTCCTTTCTTCAAGTAATAATGTGGAAATATAACCGAGATGTACACAATATAGTCTTTCATCCAGCAGCCTAAAGCACTTGAAAGTTTTACAAATGTTGCTTAAAATGGAAAACAACAAAATGCCTAGTGCTTAAATTCTATTATTAGCACTCAGCAAGATGAATCACCTGTTCTGGCAAGAACTCAACAGAATCAGCCCAAGCTACATCTTCCCTCTAAAATAATACAACTGAGGACTCTCCATAGTTGTACAACTGTCTCATCCTATTGTTCAGATCTTCTGATCACTTTCAGCCAAGGTAGAACTGCAAATTCCCAGAAGGGCATCTCTGGATGAGATGTCCATTGATTTTGGAATGAAGGAAACATTGAACTTAATAGGGCCCATTTTGTTCATTTGTCATTCCTTCCAAAATGAAGCCACACTAACAAATGAATGCAAGTGGGACTGAATTTTTACCTGTTCATAGTCTGGAGGGTATGTATGGGGAGCTTACTTCTCTCCAGTAGCAATGAAAGCGGAGCTCATTGCAGCAGCTATTTCTAGTGACTGCCATTCCCCCCCCCCAAATGTTCAATTGCATACCCAACTTATTTAAGCACATTTGAATTACAAGCCAGTATGGAAACCAAACTTCTCCATGTTTGTGCAAATGTGCCTTTCTTTTAAATATAATGAGAACCTATTGCAGATATTAGCATTGCACAGTTGAAAGCAACTGGAGGCATGAAAACTGCAGACCCTCCAAGTGTCCCTATTTTCCAGGGATAGTCTTGGATTTACAGAAGCTGTTCCAGTTTCTGATTTGATCCTGGAATGTCTTGCTATTCCTTAGGACGTCCCTATTTTCATCAGAGAAATATTAGAGGGTATATCCCTATTTTCACCAGAGAAATGTGGGAGGGTATGAAGTGATCTGCCCCCTGAGCCATCTGAAGGCAGCCCTGTATAGGGAAGGGTGTTTTTTTAATGTTTAATGCTTTATTATGTTTTAATATATGAGGGAAGCCACTCAGAGTAGCTGGGGCAACCCAGTAAGATTGGCAGGGTATAAATAGTGGTATAATCATCATCATCATCATCATCATCATCATCATCATCATAATAGAATAGGACATCCCTATTTTCATTGGAGAAATGTTGGAGGGTATGAAACTGACTCCTTTTAAAAATTAAGCATTACCAAAGTTTAATTAAGACTTTGTTTTTTAGAACTTTCTTCAAAACAAAACAGAAACATCAAATGATACATCCAAACAATTCCATAAAATATATGCCAGTCTGAGGCATAGGCTCAGCATCTTACAAAATATGAAATAATTCCAAAGGACATAGAAATAGAGTTCTGTTTCTCCCCACAGCCTGTGTTCCAGCCTCAAAGGACTCCAGCCACCAACCTCCCAAGATGGCAAATTTGCAATTCAATACCTCTCATGTGATCTGTTAAAACACGTTAGCTAGCAGTAAACATCAATAGGTAATTATCAACTCAGTTAATGCTCAGAGTCCCTTAGAATACAGATACAGACTGAGAAAGATCTCTATTTAAAAGACTTGTTGAAAGAGGAAGGTCTTCCGTAGGTGCCATGAAGGCAACAGAGAAGATGCTTGTCCAATACTCAGGGGCAGGAGGTATAGATGCCACAATACTAATTCCTACATATTGCAGAATGGATTCTGACAAGAATGTGTCTGTGGGAGGTCTCACCTGCAGAGTGCAGTGAGTAACTGTGTATATAAGGGGTGACATGGACTTTGAGTATCTAACTGGCATCCAGGATATGATAGATGAAAAGCAGAATTTAAATAAAGAATAGTTAAATGGGAACTTTATGCATTGCTGAGAATTACAAAGCATTGGAAGTAATCCCATTCTATTAAGCCCCCCCCCCAAAAAAAAACAATCATGAAAACCACTTTACTTTTTTCTATGCAAGGTATGGATGGTATACACCTTTCTATAAAGGTTGGAAATGGTAAATTAATTTAGTAATATTGCCTTCTTCTGTTTTGGCTGCATCATGAGCTAGTGATTTGCAGAATGTTATGGGAAACTTAAAGTTAAGAGCTGTGGCACAGTTCCATATCCTCAGTTGATGAGCTATACTAATACATTGCCTTCATTTGCTTTCTGTCCATGGACTGTTATCTTGTCTTTCTCTGCTCATTTGGTCTTCCTTAGTAAAAAAAAAAAAAGGTGGGGGATAATTTTACAGATGAGCAATATTTGACCTTGGAACTGTTCACTGAAATCAATGAGGTGAGTTTTTTATTTTTGTTTTTTAACTTTCATCTACTCACTTAAAAGGCATATTGGCAATTCTAAAGATGAAATTGTCTAGCAAGAGAAAATATCAGCTGTGCATATGGAGAAAGCCTGCCTGCCTAAGAATACATAAGCATGGTCCCTCTGTACAAAAGCATGGCGCCCATTGTACAAAAGTACACATGAAAACTACCCTAGAATTATCACACCATTTTGCCTGTTCCTAATGAATAGCATGGCAATTCATACATGATACCTGCAAATGTTTTGTGCCATGTCTGAAATTTTCAGATTATTTGTCCTTAGTGATCAACTGACCTCAAAACTGTAATGAAATTTGGCAGGATTCATGAACTTAAAAGAGGTTACCTTGCCTGAAAATGTCATTTAATTCTCCCCCCTTTTTTAAAAAAACAAACAAACATTCTTATATATCCCTTCGAAAACAAATGCACTTTAAATAGATCTAGAACAAAAGCTCTTAGATCCATTTGCCCATAACATGGCAGGCTCTGTCTACTCTGATGGAGCTAATAAGCCTGCCCATTTCATCTCCTTTCATCAAAAGTGAGAAAAAGTTATAGCTATTTTTAAAATATATTGAAATAATGAATGAGGGAAAATAAAACAGATTTGGGCAGAGCCCCATCTTAATCAAGTAGCTTACAAAGTCCTTCAGATCAAGGTTGGCTGCTTCCCAAAGTGCCAAATTGGGGTGCAAACCAAATCCTGTGGTCAATGCACACCTAGTTTCCACCATCTTCTTTGCTTCAATAAATGTAAAGATTTTCTTTTTGATGTACAGCACATGTCCCTTGGTGGACTGGAATGGTTCACAGCTACAAAGCCCACAAACAATACAATTATCTTTGGTTCTAACATCAGTGTAACTCCTATTACTGGGTAGCTAAGGTCACTTGTCAGTGAGACAGTCAATTTATCCATCAGGATGTTTCATAATGATGCCTCTAGATAGAATGAAGAAATTTATGAAAACCTAGACTAGAGTAGAAGTTGCTCACTCACTGTGAGATACAAGGCATACCATAATGAGATATGACAGAGAGAGAGAGAGAGAGAGAGAGAGAGAGAGAGAGAGAACAATGCCTGGTTTTGTTTTGTTTTTCTTAAAATAAATAAAGAAACTGAAGAGGCTAAGGCTTCTTTTTTTTTTCATCAGTCAGGAAGATTTCAACCAGGGAGCTGTTTAAAATCATTAAAGTATGCAACTTTATTTTTCAGATGTAAAATTTTATTATGGAGAACAATTATCCAAGAAATTGCAGAAATTACAAATTAATTTGTGCTGAGTATTACCCACTGACTCCATTACTGAACAAACAACTCACTGGAGCCTATGAGCCAATTTTCTGTTATTGTATTTCATACCTACAAATATATGCAGTGTCAAATTATAAAATAAACCCCCTTCATATGTAACACAGCAGGACATCACTGTATTCTCCGGAATGAAAATTAGGGATGGGAGATACCTTTTGTGCCATAAAAGCCAAATAACAAGGGAGGCTTGAAAGGTTTGGAAGAAAAGACTTCACCACAAAAGGGAACACTGCTTTCTAACTTTTATTCCAGCCTGCAACTTCTTATGTCTCTAATTCAACCTCCTCTGCTTTAATTTCTTTTCTGGAAAGATGCTCACAAAAAGATGGGGAATGTTTAGATTATGGAGCATGACAGCTTGCTACTGTGTGCTTAAGGTTTTCCAGCTTGCAATTAAGGTGGAGAGCAGACTGAGAGGTTTGGTCTGTTGGTTGCCAACATCAGGAAACCTCTTCACAGAGCATTAAGAGAGCTGATTCTTTACTGGTGTTCAAGGGGTATGAGACATTTGCTTGGTTCTCTTGAAGATGAAAGGTCATAGTTTCCCCAAAGCCAGAAATAACCTTCCCATTCTTGTCAGTTTCTGGCAGTCACTCTCCTGCCCATACCAGCAAAACTATAAAAAAGGAAGAGGTGGTTTGGGGGCATACTTGAAGGTGATGGGCTGTAGCTCAATTAGAAAAGAAGAGTACTGCATGCAGAAGATCCTATATCTAATTCCTGGCATAAGGGTGAAAAAATAATCCTGCCACTGCCAGTCAGGGTAGACAAGACTAAACTAGGTGGAACAATTGTCTACTTCAGTATGAAGCAATTTCCTATGTTCCCACAGCTGCTCACAGATAGCAAATCCCATTATACTGGGATTGTACTGGTCTAGGGCATGCAGAGCTTACAGGAATCCACCTCAGCGTCTGGATGGATCACCTCAGGAGAAAGAAAAGGAGAGGGAGGCTCTGCATCTTTTAATTCCTGGCATTGAAGGAGGTGGCAGGTGAGAGAGGCAGGGAGAGGGAGAGGGAGGCAGACTGGCATAGGGAGATCATAGAATCATAGAATCATAGAGTTGGAAGAGACCACAAGGGCCATCGAGTCCAACCCCCTGCCAAGCAGGAAACACCATCAGAGCACTCCTGACATATGGTTGTCAAGCCTCTGCTTAAAGACCTCCAAAGTAGGAGACTCCACCACACTCCTTGGCAGCAAATTCCACTGTCGAACAGCTCTTACTGTCAGGAAGTTCTTCCTAATGTTTAGGTGGAATCTTCTTTCTTGTAGTTTGGATCCATTGCTCCGTGTCCGCTTCTCCGGAGCAGCAGAAAACAACCTTTCTCCCTCCTCTATGTGACATCCTTTTATATATTTGAACATGGCTATCATATCACCCCTTAACCTCCTCTTCTCCAGGCTAAACATGCCCAGCTCCCTTAGCCGTTCCTCATAAGGCATCGTTTCCAGGCCTTTGACCATTTTGGTTAAAGGTATGGTTAAAGGTATGGTTAGAGATATTGTTGCCCTTTTTGGTTGGAAGCTGATGGGAAAGTGGGTGGTCAGGAAGGGGGATATTAAGGCCCTTTGTGGGTTCAGAAGCTGAGAAAGAAAGAACACATGTGGTCTTGGGGAAGGAAATACTTGGAAAGGGAAACTAAGGCAAGGAGAAGGGTTGGCAAGTAGAGTGAACAGGGGACACCCAGTGTTATATAATTCCTATGTGAGTTTTTAATTAAAATATCCAACAATGAAAACAGCAGAACAGCATTTTGTTTTAGATGCTACCAGGATTAAGTAGGTCTGCATCCAACAGTTTGCACCCAACAGTAGAATGACACATGGGAATCTAGTAAGAGTAAGTCTCCCCATTTCTCTGTAATACAACACTGTCATCAAAAGTACAAACAGTCATTTTTCTTGGGGGGGGGAGTGTAAAATACCACACAATGACACTGCACAATGAAGTCAAAATAGATTTTCATCTAACTTAATCTAGATATGCCAAATTCTAGGGATGGAAGAGAATTTCATTAACTCTACAATGTAAAGCGAAACAGCATAATTTGCAGTTCCTAGACCTATATAAGAATGAATACAGTTAATTGGATTATGCTCTTCTCCAAATTTTGCAATGTAAATTTATGGGGAAATGAGAACAAAATGCATTGAAATGTTCCAACATGTTTAGAAATGCACACAATTGAAATGCAATTTTCAAAAAAGCACACTGAAAATGGGTCAGAATATATTCACAATCGAACGACCATGAAACTGACCCTGCAATGAAGTATAACAGTAATATTAACATTTCCCTTGCTGTAACTAAGATATTGAGGAAATAATGGAGGTATAGCTAATTCTCTTTATTCTGATGACTCTAAGATTCAGCATATTGAAGATGCTTCTATATTGCCATAACTGGATCATATATCTCCCCTGCAAGAATGCAAAGTGTCATTTGTACAGCGGGTGGCACTGTGGGTTAAACCACTGAGCCTAGGACTTGCCGATCAGAAGGTTGGCAGTTCGAATCCTCGTGACGGAGTGAGCTCCTGTTGCTCAGTCCCAGCTCCTGCCAACCTAGCAGTTTGAAAGCACGCCAAAGTGCAAGTAGATAAATAGGTACCGCTCCAGCGGGAACATAAACAGCATTTCTGTGCGCTGCTCTGGTTTGCCAGAAGTGACTTAGTCATGCTGGCCACAGGACCCAGAAACTGAACTCCGGCTCCCTCAGCCAGTAAAGCGAGATGAGCGTCACAACCCCAGAGTCGGTCACGACTGGACGTAATCGTCAGGGGTCCCTTTATCTTTACCTTTACCTCGGGTTACAGACGCTTCAGGTTACAGACTCCGCTAACCTAGAAATAGTACCTTGGGTTAAGAACTTTACTTCAGAATGAGAACAGAAATTGTGCCGCCGCACCTCAGTGGCAGCGGGAGGCCCCATTAGCTAAAGTGGTACCTCAGGTTAAGAACAGTTTCAGATTAAGAAGTATATCAACACAGAAGGATTGTAACCCAGACAGGCAAAATTAAAAACACCCTTTCCTTCATCAGTTCTGATATCTCTGTGATGGAAGGTTAAATAGCATAGTCTCTGGGATGTACTAGACCTCCCACCCACCTGGAAGCTCTGAACACATTAGACGAGTGCTCTCTCTCAGTCTTACTCTTTTCATAAACTCAGATATAAACTGAGCTTGATCTCTACTAAGGGAAGGACAATTATGTCTATTTTCAGACTGTATCAATTCTCCATGTTTATACTCATAAAACAATTTTATTTCTGAATTAACCTGTAAGATAGATAGATGATAGATAGATAGATAGATAGATAGATAGATAGATAGATAGATAGATGATAGATAGATGATAGAGATAGATGATAGATTTAGATATGTGTGTGTGTGTGCGCGCACGCACGCTGTCAGGGTGTGGAGGAAGTATGTAAAAATGTTCTTTGATATATTTAAACAACCAAGAATTTCATCACCCACAAATGAGGGTGGGTAGCTAAGTTTGCAGAGGAATTCACAGAGATTTCTCCACCCACTCTTGCTCCCTGAATATTCCAGCTGCTTTGTAAAGAGTGAAGCAGGTTTATAGATGAGTGCAACTGTCAGTTCTGGTTTCTCTCAATTTCATTTCCCCCCCAAACTTAGGTTCAGTTTGCCCAATTTCTGCACCAATTTGTCAATTCTTTCTTAAAAAGCAAGTCCTTATGAAATTTCAAAAGCATTTGAGTACAAATTTATGTTAATGTACACATTTTTAATGCATTTTTGCCCAATGTACACCCTTTTGCAAAGAAATTTCCCAAATATAAAGTATTTTTGTATGGTATTTTCACTAATATATGCATTATCACACACAGTTTATCCCTGCATATGCATTTTTGTACCTGGAAAACTGCATTGAAGAACTGTGAATTTTGTGTTTCACTTAATGTATTGTTTAAGAAAGTGTGACTCAGGTAGGCTCACCTTTCAATGCAAACTGAATTAAACTGAATTTTACAAAGTGGAGACAATATGACTCCTGGAAGGCAAAACCAGGGATTGCACATATGAAGCTGAGACCCTGTATTTGGTCCTTTGAGGGACATGTAAAAGCCTCAATCCTGTTTCATTTCCTAGAATATATATCAGAGAACTGGCTTGAAATGTAATGCTTGTTCTACTTAAGGACAACCATATGTTCCCTTAAACATCTTTGTACAAAGGGATTAACATTTCCCTTTAATTAAGACTTATATGTTCACAGAAAGTTAGCAAGAAAGCATTATGAGAAAAGGGGAATACATATTCATATTTCTATATGGCAATTAAGATGTTGATGTTAATATCAGGGCAATAGCTTTAATTGTATTTCAGCAAGCGAATCGCAATTAGGAAATGAATTACCTTGGGGAAGCATGGTTTACCCACAGTTTTGCCCTGAAGCCAAGCTAAAAGCTAAACAAACCTCCTAAATCTTAATACAATAGATTTAAATATATCCACTTTTATTCTAAATAGAACACCTTATGCAACTGAGAACTGTAATTCAGATTTAGGAAATAGTAACTCCATTTATATTCTTAAAAACCTGAAAGGTTCTTGTCTGGAAGATGGACAGAAAAAGACACCAGTGCACAGCATGGCTTAATTTTTAAATTTTGAATATTTGGTAACACACTCCTACATCTAAAATAATGATAACACCTCAGCTGAAACTATCTGTGGCCTTCCACATTATTCTAAACAATATTGAAAAGTGTCTACCTCCTCTTTTACATTATTCCATTACCCAGACACCCTGGAATGAGACCCAATTGATGTTTAAGGCTGCCATTTTATTTGATAATAGGTAGGGATGGCAGACAAATTCATTCATCCCATTCATCCAAGCTGCTGTCAGGATAGAACATAGATTTACAGGCAGAAATGACGAGCAGAATCCGAAACCAGGGAAGAGAAACAGCGGAAGAAGATTGGAAAAAATTCAAGGACTATTTAAAGAAGTATTGCAAAATTAATGAGTGTTAAAATGATGTTGGATTAGAAAATAAGCAGTTACTAGCGGTAATGGATAAGCTAAGGAGAATAAGTAAGATTAAATCCAAGTTAAAATAAGGGAAGGATTTGCTGAATAATTGATTAGAAATTGGAATACAGAAAGGGGAAGTATGAGGAAGTCGGGGAAGTAAATTATAAGAAAATAAGATTTTGAAATTGTACTTGTTTTTTGTTCGTTGTGTTTATTGTATTGTTTTGTTTTGCTTTTGTTGTTATAAAAATTATGGAAACTTTAATAAAAATTTTATATATAAAAAATAGAACATAGATTTACAATTGTTTATGAAGCTTTCTGAGAGCTGGTTCGATGCCTTTACAGACCTCAGGTATGAAGGCTTGTTATTTTCATTTGAGGAATGTTGGAGGGTATGTGGATTCTTTCCACAATTGGCAATTTGTCAGCTTTTATTTTGTCTAGAAGGCCTAGTACAGTGGTTCTCAAAGGCTGTTGCAGGAGAGGATGACAAGTGTGGCCGGAAAATTCTAAGACAGTCAAAGAAACATTTAAACACTTTGGTGTAGTGTATTATAGTATAGTATTATAGTATTATATAGTATTTTATTGTTATTATTTGCAGAATATGAATTGATCTATATTCAAAATATCAAGAACATCAAGTGATACTGCAAACTCACACCTTTTATTGAGTTTGTATACATACATAAATTACATATGTAAGAGTCTCATTTATAATGTGAGAATTCCTATAACATTATAGAATTCCTGCTCCATGATTGCAGTCATGGGATTTTTGTCTTTCACATGACGTGATATGTTTTGACTCCACAGAGTGAGAAGTGACGCAGACAGGATGTTTGTGGTGTAGCTGTGGTTTAGTGGTTCGACACAGGTCTTGAAAGCCGGAGTCTTGAAAGGGGTACAGGGTTTGTCCTTGAGGGATGGGAAACCACGCCCAAAGGCTGTAAGGGTAGACACTGTTTCCTTGGAGAAGGGAGCTGGACCACGTCCAGAGGCTGTGTGTGCCAACACTTATTCCTCAGAGAGGAATGAGACTAGGGTTCAAATCCCAACAAAGCCAGGTGTGAAGCTTCCTGATAGTCAGAAGGGTTATGACACCAAGACTAGTCAGAAGTGCAAAATGGTGAGGCCCAAGGCCAATCCAGTTGCAGGTAGTTCCAAAGGAGGAACGGGTGATACAGAGGTATACTGTGTGTATGACATCTGTATGGTTGCTGCAGTTACACTGATGACTGCAACACAGATCATGAATTGGGGGAGGATGTTAGAATTCCTGCTCCATGATTGCAGTCATGAGATTTTTGTCTTTCAGATGATGTGATATGTTTTGACTCCACAGAGTGGGAAATGACGAAGACAGGATGTTTGTGTTACTGTGTTCCGTGAAGTGGAACTATTGTCCTTTGTTATTTCTCTCTTTGCTGTCTGATGCTAGAGAGAGAGGGAGCCATGTTGCAGTGCTCGGTGTGTGTTTATAAGTAAATAAAGTAGATTAGCCAAAATGCTGATTTGCTGAGGTCTGTCACGCAAGTTGTGCAAACTCTGTGGATCCCTAAGTGTGCCGGTATTGGTTGGCATCAGTCGCTTTGATGTTCGGGCTGAAGAAAGCTTTTGAAGCTCCCAAACAATCGACCAGGAGGAAGGGAACATGTCAGTCGGGCATGTGTCTCTGGCAGAGACACAGGATGTGGCAGAGACACATGCCCAGGTCTACACTACTCGAGTGTAGACTGAACTCCTAACAGTTCTTATGATGTAGCTGCATTTTTCTGGATGCCCTAGGATCATACTATAAAGCAGTTGTGTTCTATGTTATAAATCATGCACCGCTATGAGTTGTTTCATTCTGCTTTCCAATATATTTCTTATCAATAAAAAAATGTGTTGTGCTACAATTTGCATTCCATAGAATTCAATTGCAATACAATAGAATGCAGCATAAGAAATAAAAGAAACAAAATACAATTAAAAATCAATATGAATATTTAATGCAGACAAAGCCACCTGAATGACCATAGACCACAGTTCGAGAACTCCTGGATTGAAGTAATATAGATTACAGATTACATAAATATTTAGTTGTGCATACACACACATGCATGCATTACAAGACACAGATATGCACATATGCCATATTGAGGCTTGAGAGAAAGGATGAAATTATTCAATCACAGATGCAGCAATCTCAGGATAATTCCATTAGAAAACTATTACAGTTGTGCAGAAATGCAATTTGAGTAATGAGGATTTGAGATAACTGAAGTTTCAATAATAAGGCTGTGATCTATATAAATTTATGTATAATGTTATTCATTTAAATTTAGATCTTTTTTTGTTCTGTTTTTTTTTAGCAGAAACTGTTAGAAAATTGCAGCTATATCCCAAAGTAGAACAAAGAATACTTATAAGGTGCCAGATCTCAATTAGGTGCTCCTCTTATCTTTAATTAAATTAATTTTTCTTCAAGGAATTTAACTCAAAGAGTACAAAAAGGTGACTACTCAAGTAGAGTTCATCAGTGTTTAATTGCATATATCATTGTGTCCTCATCTTTCATTCGTAACTATCAATACAGGTATACTTTCAAATGGGAAAAATAGAACACTTTCCTTTAAAACTAGTTAACTAATTATTTCATTTTGATAATGGATCGGTCATTTCATCCTCTGTTTCATTGAGAAAGTTGTAACTTTTAGCCAGAAATTGATATTAATTAATTTTTATGACAAGATCCATAAGACAAATGGAGAATATAATTATCTAACTATTAAGAGTAAAGTGCAGAGAAGTCTCCCTCCAGTTGGTGCCCTCCAGACGTTTTGGACTACAATTCACATCATTCCTGGCCATTATCCGTACTGTCTTGGGATGATGCTGTTCTTTCCCTCAAGTGTCAATGGAGTGTGTGCATATCTGTGTCTAGCATTTGCAGGCATGTACATACACACACACACACAAACAGATGCACACACACACACACACACATACAGAGAGAGAGAGAGAGAGAGAGAGAGAGAGAGAGAGAGAGAGATGTACCGTATTTTTCGCTCTATAAGACGCACCAGACCACAAGACGCACCTAGTTTTGGGGGGAGGAAACAAGAAAAAAAATATTCTGAATCTCAGAAGCCAGAACAGCAAGAAGGATCGCTACACTGTGAAAGCAGCAATCCCTCTTGCTGTTCTGGCTTCTGGGATAGCTGTGCAGCCTGCATTCACTCCATAAGACGCACACACATTTCCCCTTACTTTTTAGGAGAGAAAAAGTGAGTCTTATAGAGCAAAAAATATGGTAATCTGCATTCGTCCAACAAGAGCCAGAGAGCACTGTGTTGGAGAAAGATGACGTGGATACTAATCATTAAGGTACAGGTACAATACAGGTACAATCCTGTACCTCTTCCCTTGGTGTAAGGCCCTTTGAACTCAAAGAGATTTACTCCTGAGTAGAGATGTATAGGAGTGCATTGTTAACGATCAGTAGCTCAACTCAATCTGAGTAGCTCATCTTCTGAGGTGGGCAGTGTTGTGGCCAGGTATCCGGGCCCTTGTAGTGACCCAGTTAGGGGGTAGGAGATTGACGCCCCCTCCACACCAGTCCCGGCTGCATCACCCCTGCCCAGCCAGTCCATGCCAGCAGGGGGCGTGGCCTCCACATTGGATCTCCCTACCCTCCCACCCTCTTTTTAAACTTCGATGACCTTGCTATGGACTTACATCAGCCGCCTTGTTGTTGGGGCTGGGTAGGAATTTTTCCACATGGCGAATTGGCACTTGCCATTTGGTTGTGATTCGAGGACCCGATCCCCGCTTGGGGAATAAAGACACGTGGACACAGAATGTAAGGTTAATGGGTAAGGTAAAAGCCACAGCTTTACTGATTACAGCATGTGAGAAGGTATTGGCTTAGGCATTGGACCACGGAACATTAGACTCCACCCACTCGTAGAGGGGTGAGTCTGAGGAGGGGTTAACCACCAGTAGGAGAAGCCTGTTGATGCTAATCCAACTATAGGCTCTCTTCCTGATGTCACTGAGGGTCGTGCCATGGCCCTCCGCCACACGGGCATCGGACAGGATCCACGACCACCGGATTCCTTTAGCGGAATACCCAAAATCGTTGGGGAACGCGATGGTTACACCTTGCCCCCCGAAACACCAACAACACATTCCAATGCCTAACCGCCAAATACCACGAAGGTTGTGACGATTGCTACGAGGTAGGCGAAAAAAACCAAGAGGCCGGGCCAATTTAGCCAATTGGAAAAAACTCCTACCAGGCTCCCTGGTTAAACAGGGCACCCAACCAGAGGTCCGTAGCAAAGTCTCAGGAACAGCTAATCTAAAGGGAGTGGAGGGTGGATGACTCGAAGAAAATGTGTGTGCAATGGTGGGGATGGCTGGCGCGGCTGCATTTGAGCAGCAAACCACGCCCCCGCGAGCTTCCCTATTGGGTGCCCAACCAGGGAGGGGCGTGGCGCCAGCCCTGGAGTTGAAGCAGGGGGCAGAGAGCCCCCTGCATGATGTGGGAATTGTCTCCTGCTCACAACCCCTTCCCCTCCTGGGAGGAGGAAAGGCTTTTTCACCTACCTTGTAGCAATCATCACAACTTTGTAAGGTTAGGCATTGGGTAAGCCTTTGCTTATGGGAGCGGATGTCTGGAATCTTGCCTAGCCAAAATTCAGTCACAGACAGTGCCCCCCCAGCCTATTGTTCTCCTTCTTAGGATGATGTAGCATCCAGCCAGGTGAGGTGGGGAAAGCCCCCCCCCCGCTCCTTTTTGTACTACAGTGTATTGAGGTGTTTTCAAAATGAAGGCTTATGTTTTATGAGAATTTCAATGTCTGGGTTGGTGGAGATAACAAACAAATGAGGAAATTAATTCATTTTGATAAGGACGATATAAAATTCTGGACAGACATTCACAGGACAAGGTTTTTAACAAAATGGGAGAGTTTTCACTTCTGTCATATAAACTAGAATCTGGAAATACTCAGAAGATAATTTCCCAACCTTTACATTCTGCACAGCCTGACCCACACAAAGGCATTAAAATATTTATATCATGGGGGGGGGGGATTCAGGTGGAAGCACCATAGCCTGGTGGTAAAGCATTTTCATTTGTTTTGCATACAAGAGGCCCCAAATTCAATCCCCAGTATCCCCATGTCTAGGAGAGACACTCTCTGAAATGCTGGAGAGTTGCTTTCACTCAGTGTAGGCCAGTGTTTTTGGACTACAACTCCCATCATCCCTAGCTAGCAGGACCAGTGGATGATGGGAATTATAGTCCAAAAATAGCTGAAGACCCAAGTTTGGGAAACACTGGTGTAGACTATACTGGTCTTGAGGGGCCAACAGTTTGACCCATTTAAGGCAACTAACTATATTTTGCTATAAATAGAGAGGGAAACTGAAGTTCTATGTACTGTATCACTGGGGGGGGGACATGAACAGCAAGCAACAAAAGCTCCCCAAAAAGGCTCTGGAAAAAGTGGTTGCCTGGACAACAAGATTTCCAAGAAAGCCTCTGCTACTGGCTAATAGGGGAAGATCTCCTGAGGCCATTAAGCAGCAAATACAGAAATGGCATTGAGCCACAGTTCCAGATGTTTCCAATGGAAAAGATTGTATAAGCCAGAGAGTAGCATCTGTCTCTCACCATGCATAACTTAGAATACGGCCACATCTGTTCACTTAATTAAGCGAGAATGCCAAATGGGACAGAATAAATGTCTGTGGTTAAAGAATATATTAGCCAGTACAGAAGTGGAAATAACAGAGAACCATTTTATTATCCATGGATACATAGGGCAGGTGGTGTATTATCAGATATATTGATGATCATACCACAAATACCTTGTCCTTAAAAGTCAGATTCTAGGCATTTCTCATGTCCTCCAGCCTCCATAGGAAATTAGGAAGTTGTGAGCTCAGTGGCTAGAAAATTCTGAATGTTTTGTTGGCAGAAGCAGACGATTAGAAAGTCACTGGGCTTCTGACCATGGAGGATGCTAGAATGCCAGTCATGGTACACTTCACTCAGAATACAGATTGAATTCAAGAAAAGAAGCCAAATAACAGAAGGAAAGTGATTATAATAATGCTCATAACTGCAAATTCAAATGACTTTTTGCAGTTGAAAATATCCCTAAAGGGGCTTAGTTCACCAGCTCATAATTCCCCAGCATGGAGTTATGTAACTTCCTTATGTAACCTATTTTCATTAAAATAATAATAATAATAAACAAGTAAATAAAAGTGGGTTATTTTTTAACAGTCAAGGGCCCCAGCTGTACTGTACACGTAAGCACTTTAAAAAGTCACGGCTTCCTCCCAAAAATCCTGGGAAATGTCATCCATTCAGGAGGCTGAGAGTTATGGAGAGACCTCTGTTCCCCTAACAGAGTGACAATTCCTAGAGTGGTTTAACAATAAATCTCTCTTCCCAGGGAGCTCTGGGAATTGTAGCACTGTGAAAGGAATCTTTCCCTGGAGTCTCTAATGAATTCTTAGCAAAGTTCTTGAATTTCCCCTGATTCACCTATTGGGCACAACTCTGCTCATTTATTACAGGGTTGGTTCACAATGTAGGGTGCTGGCTTTGTTCAGAGATGAAACTGGTAATCTTTGCCTTTTCACACAGTCTGCACTCTCCTTAAACCTGGTGAGTGAAATACAGAGTGATTTGCTGTTTTGTCTCCCAAGAAACTTGCTAAGGATGGGAAATTGACCTATCCATCCATCATTTAAAGGCTTTTCAGATCCATCAAAAAGTACTCCCCCCAATTTCATTGTAGGAGGCAACAAATCTTTCTTTTGCCGGAGCCTTTCCCCCACTAATCTTCCCAAGACATTCTGTTATTGCAATAATGGTAGCTGGGGATTATCAAAAATCCACACACACGTTTTTCTCTCCATCTGCCCAGTTCCTTAACCTTACTATGGATTGACATACTTATTCGTGGGTCAGTCTCATCATCTCCACAAAAAGGTAACATATTATTGCCAAAACCTCTCAAGAGCTTGGAAAAGAGCATTCAGAAATCACCAGAGTTTCAGTAGCTGTCTTGCCTTACAGAATGAGACACATGTTGATGAAGATAATAAGGATGAGGGATAAAGTTGACCCAGTTCACATTTAATGACATACCTAACTAATTCACACTTTCAGAAACAATATGTGAACCAAGCAATCCTATGATAGCCATGATTCTAAAGAGCTTGGCAAAGTCTCCACTTAATACAGTTATCTTTTGCAGTTTTCTGATTCTAAGAAAATTTTCGTAGTTGACTCTGTGGCCCAGAATAACCATGACTGATCACTTTAAAAACATAATGAACAATTACCCATATGGAATATATGCCCTTCTAGTATTGATTTAGAGCTGACAACTTCATTCTAATGTTCTAATTTTCAACACTGCTTTGGCATACACAACCTGTAGTGTGTGTGTGTGTAATTTCAGTCTTGCAACTGTCACCCTGTTCTAGTGCTTGAGCATTTAAAGATCATTAACTCAAATGCTAATTCAATCAATACTATATTAAATAAACTATAAAAAACAAATTAATTTTGGGTAACATGATATACTGCTCGATATGCCCTTAGAATATGCTCCATGTAAGCACATTTAAAATGATAAGTTAAAGCAGTGTTCCTTAAAAGGAAATAAAAATGTTCTTTTATGATGTTCTTTATAGGATTTTTGCCAATAAGTAGTCATTTAAATCTTCATTCACAAATAATATTGCAAGAAATACCTATATCATTAGAATTAGATTTGTACAGTGATTGAGAACATGGCATAACAAATCACACCATTGGTCTTTCTGCCTCAGAATAGACGGTTGTTGTTATTTGCAACTCTATGACAATATAAACTTATTTCAACTGTGGCAAGAGGAGAACCACTATCTCCTTCACTGCAGCACCCTAGACTGGAGAATGTGGAAAAAGTTGCGTGTCACACACATTAATTTGCCACCTCTACACATAACCTTGTACACTCTACCAGAGGTGGCTACATCACTCTGGCTGCCAGTAGGCTGGCCTTCTTAGAAAAATAATGCTGCCTCCGATTAGCAGCATGACTTTTTCTGTGGTAGCTCCAGAGTACAGGAACAGTTTCTCCTGGGGATTCCATATGTAGTTTTCTTCCCTGATCTTGTTTCCTAGGCCATTAGCAGAGACATTGGCTCTGTGTTCTTCCCAGAATACAAGGCAAAGGCATGACAGCTCCTGTGCCGTACAACTCTAAGCAGTTTACATGAAATGTGTTTAACAAATCTAATTTGGCTCTGAATAACAAGTCAAATGGGAAGACACAGAGCAGCTCTGAACAAATCAGGCTGCTACCCAAAGCTATAGACAGACACTAGTGTAATATTATGGCTGGTGTACACCCCTAGTATTGATTGGGGTTTTGTTTTGTTTTGTTTTGTGTGGATATTTTTATCTGTATTTGTGAATGGGTATAGGCTATCTTCTGTTGAAAAGTGGCCTATACAGGTTGCAAATAAATAAATAAATAGAATAATTACTCCGAGGTCATCAAAATGTGGCTTCACCAGCCTAGAGTCAGCATATAGACTAATGGTGAGCTCACTAGTTTGTTCTTTACTTGATTGTGTTTATGAATGGATATACAGTGGTACCTCGGGTTAAGAACTTAATTCGTTCAGGAGGTCTGTTCTTAACCTGAAACTGTTCTTAACCTGAGGTACCATTTTAGCTAATGAGGCCTCCCACTGCCGCCGCGCCGCCAAAGCACGATCCTGAAGCAAAGTTCTTAACCCGAGGTACTATTTCTGGGTTAGCAGAGTCTGTAACATGAAGCGTCTGTAACCTGAAGAGTCTGTAACCCAAGGTACCACTGTACTTTGTACCCAGGTTGCAATGGCTGGGGGCTGATGCAAATAAATATCTGTTAATGCATCTTTCCCACAATTGTGTCGCTACAAGACATTGATGGACATAAAATTTAGAAAGCCTTCTCCCTCTCACATAATATTAGAACTTGCAGACATCCAATAAAGCTGACTTTTGGAAGATTCAGGACAAATTAAACAAAGTTTTCTACACAGCACCTTGTTAAACAATGGAAGTTGTTCCCACGAGAGATAGTGATAGCCACCAACTTGGATGGTTTTAAATGTGGATTAGATATTAGCCACAATGACTACGTTCTACTTCTACCTCCACAGCCAGAGGTAGTAAACCTCTGAATGACAGTTGTTGGGAATCACAAGTGGGTAGAGTGCTGTTGCACTCGGGTCCTGCATGCTGCCTTCCCATAGGCACCAAGCTGCCCACTATGAGAAGGGAATAGTGGACTGTGTTTTCCTTTAACCGGACCCTGTAAGCTCTTTTGATGCTCCTTAGATAGCTGCCAGACAGCTAAACCTGGCACAGGTCACATGCATAGGCAGTGGCGTGGTGGTGTAGGATGGCACTCATCAGAAGGCTCTGTGTTTGAGGGAAGGCATCTGTGTGGCTTCTGATAGGCTCAGTATGGAGCAGGAAGGGGCAAAGCACCACAGCAGTTAGCTAAACAATACAGCATGAGTGCTCTTCTTATTTTATGCATAGCTGGATAAGAGATGCATTCCTTCCAGTCCCAATCCCACTTTTGCTTTATTGTTCCCCTTTCCTCTTTTGTTTCACTTATTATATTCTTTTCTTTCTCTGCAGTGTACACTCTTTCACCTTATTACTGTTGCAAAACTAAGAAGCCTGGTTAATTCAGATTTGCCTGGCTAGGGTACATTAAGCAGGATTTAAGTGCTTTTATGTGACAGTTTGACTTCAAAAGCTGTTTTATCAGTTACTACCAGAGAGAGCGAGAGAGCGACCCATCCATGACAGCAGCAAACTAACCATACTTTCTTACATTCCATGTGTTGTGACTTTCAAAGGGAGAACTATTCTGCGTGTGTGTGTCATTTCTGAATGTGTTTAGTCAAATTATACCCTTTAATAATACACAATAAGATAGTACATGTGATTGGGAATTAGAGGATAAAATTTGACCTGCCTGTTTTGTTGGTGGTGGTGGGATAGCTAAACACCGATTCATTAAGCTTTAGTTATGCAACCGTGATCATTTTGTTATTGCACTCCACCGTTGTGATTAGCTTCTAAGGGATGAAAAGGTGGCCTCTATTTCTGAGAGGCACTGTGCTCTTAGAAAGGCACTTTGTGATAGCTTACCTTTGAAGTGGCCAAGAACTTATTTGCTGAAAGTGTAAGCAGAATATTTGAAGGACACATTTGAATTACAACAAAGGACATGGGATGAATAATAGACAAATACATAGCTATAAAAGCAGTTGGTTAGAACATCATCACCATTATTATTATTATTATTATTATTATTATTATTATTACCATGCACCCTTAACCCTAATGTCCCAGGTTAGGTACCAGTTTAAAACAAATTGCAAAAATTGTAAAGTGAAGGTGCAAAATGCACCTTTCTAGAGAGGGAATTATACAACTTAGGGGCTATCACAGAAAATGTAAGACACCCCCCATCCCAATCTTCTAAGGATGGTGCTTGGGTAGTCAATGCTTCTTCCAATTCTAAGTCCAGATAAGTGAATAAGCTAGAGAAGGTTAGAAGACTAGCCAGGGAATTTCATTTTAGAACACACAAAAAGGACAGGATGATCTTTGACATTGCCTGAAAAAAGATGCCATGTTGTCTATTCACATCATAATTTGGCAGATGCCCACCGGTTGCTTTGAAGGGCATGAAGATATTGCAGCTGTTACTCCTCAGAATGTGGAACAGGAGTTATTGACAATCCAGTAAAGTTCGCTTGGAGGACATCATAATCTATTTATTTGCCAATACAAATATAGAAAAGAGAAATCCAGTCTAGATTTATCTTGGTCTCAAACTCACCTGCTCTTCCCATGTGCATTCTACACACATAGGGTTTCATCCAACTAAGAGTAGACTTAATTGAATTAAATAATCTAAGGTAGTAATGTCTTAAATGGGTCTACTCTGAATAGTGATGGATATCACCCATAAAATTCAACATTCCTTGTCAAAATCCAGAAACTGACAACATAATCTGGGCCTATAAACATTGGATGCACACAGGCCATATTCAAATGCTACAGGGAAGTTAGAGGAAGAGCTGATACATGGGTTGGTGTGAAGCAGGCATGCTTTCCTTTCCTTTACATCTATGGGTAAGATTGTATAGAGAAGTCATCCAAATGTTTCTGAGAATATTGTTCACATAAAGCTTTTTTTTTTTTTTTTTTAGGTTGCCACGAGTCATATAGAGGCTAGGGAATTGTCGTGAGTGGCACCCACTTAACCACAACACTAACCCCCGTTCCTTGAAAATGTGAAACAGGAAAAGCAGTTTCACACACCTGTTTCCTCCCCTGACACCCGTGTTAGAGATGGCAGAGAAATACAATTTTCTTTGTATTTTAATGAGAATTTATCTATTTCACTCTTTTCAAACAAATACTTGAACAGAGAAACAATTATCCTTCCCAATGGAACTTTTGTGATGTGTGTGTATAGTAAAGCACACATTAGTGAAATAGTGTGTATATTAGGAGAGAGATGCACCAAATTGCTAACATATTTTCATGGGGACACTGCTGCAGAAATGTGGGGAACTTAACTTAAAAATGGGAAATGGAGATAATTTTAAATTGAAAGATCCATCCATTCCTACTCCCAATTAAACCACGAGTTCTCTTATAGACACAATACAAGTATACTGATATTTGGTAATGGATTGAAGGTGATTGCCTGATAAGATTGCAACACAATCTGATTTCTATTGTGAAAATAATGGTAATGAAAAAAGAAAGAAAGAAAGAAAGAAAGAAAGAAAGAAAGAAAGAAAGAAAGTTAATTCTTGCAGTTAAAAAATTATGAATATTTACAAATAAAAAAGAGGAAGGGTAAATTACTTATTGTGCAACAGTGATGATTTTACTCACACATCCATAGGAAACAAATTTAATTATTTTTTAAATAAAGAGTGAACATTTATGGATGCTTGCAATCAATGTGAATGACTCTGAGTTTGAAAACTGCTAGATTTAATCTAAAATGAAGTGCTAAGATTACCCCCAAATCCTCTAGACATTATCTCTATGTAAGACTTTTGTATATATATAATCTTGTTCTTAGGCTAAGATCAATGAAACCTTTAAAGGAGGATTTACTGATACTGATAGGATTTTCTCTTTTTGATAGATACTGTGATGGGGGCGACACCGCCCCCCCCAAATATTAATAGAAGTGTGTTTAAAAGTTTTAGTTGTTTCTTTGCTATTATATTCTGTCTCTATGTCTAATGTCTGTGTTCTAGCAAAAACTTTCAAAAGACCCATTGGGAGTAGGGCCTTAGCCTTCTCCAACTTTTTTCAAATATAGAAATTGTATTTCTCTCTGTAAAGCAAGTGCAATATATATATAAAAACGAACACAATGGATACCCGCACACACCCCAGTTTTAGTCGAGTTTATAAAAGTATTCATGGGCAATAATATGAATCAGACCAAAGGCCTACCTCATCCAGCATAAATGGTAATTGGAACACAGATCTCTCTGGTTAACGTCCTGTACTATATCCAGGGCACCAAAACATCATTTTAAATTTATCTGGATTGTAGATTACTCCATCAGCTACAGGGCATCAATTCTATCCAAAGCCATACACTTTTCTCTCCAATTTGTTTCAGTGGATGAGTTAGGGATGTGCACAACTTGGTGTTCTAATTGTGTTTTAACAGGCAACCCCCCCCCCCCAATGTGAACTTTAAATCCTGGGCATATGTAATATATTTTAGGAGACAAGAATTTGTCTTTAGAAACCATTTCCAGTCTTTCTGTGGTGATTAATGTATTTTAAATAAGAGTATTATAAATTTGCATCAGGCCCAGATTGTCTCTGAAGGAGCCATTCGAGTCTGAGGTTTAAATATCTATTGATAAATGTTTTAAAATGCCCATTATGGAGAACAATAAAGTGGAATGAATGTTCCTAGAGTGGTTCAGTGTGATTGTGTAAATGTATTTAAGATGTTATAGTGCTTATTCTGAAGTGAAAAAATAAAGGCAGGAAAAAATGAAATAAGAGAAAAAACACTGTTTTGTTGTTCTATTCTTATATACTCACCGACTTTAGGCATAAAGGTAAAGGTAAAGGCTGAACATTAGGTCCAGTCGTGACCGACTCTGGGGTTGCAGCGCTCATCTTGCTTTATTGGCCAAGGGAGCCGGCGTACAGCTTCCGGGTCCTGTGGCCAGCATGACTAAGTCGCTTCTGGTGAACCAGAGCAGTGTACGGAAATGCCATTTACCTTCCCACCTATTTATCTACTTTCCCTTTGACGTGCTTTCGAACTGCTAGGTTGGCAGGAGCAGGGACCGAGCAATGGGAGCTCACCCCGTTGCGGGGATTCGAACTGCCGACCTTCTGATCAGCAAGCCCTAGGCTCAGTGGTTTAACCCACAGCGCCACCCATGCATACCTCTAAAAATGGTAAAATAAATACAAAAATGTTCTGAACCAACCATTTACATCTGAAAATAATTTAGAACTCTCAAGACTGAAATTGAGATTCTCCTACTTTTGAGCTTTCCCTGCCTTTGAACTTTCTTCAACTCATTTCTTTGAATTGCCAACAAGTTGCAATAAATAAAAGACAATGGCCTGGTTCATAAAGACACAAAGCTGACAATTCTCTTCCAGCAGATATCCCTGTTTTAGGGAATCTTGTATAACTTGAACTTTGTGAATTCTGATATTGATTGTGTCCTGATTTACGTCCCTTGGACTCGTGTCTATATCAGCAAATAGAATCATAGAATCATAGAGTTGGAATAGACCACAAGGGCCATTGAGTCCAACCCCCTGCTAAGCAGGAAACACCATCAGAGCACTCCTGACATATGGTTGTCAAATCTTGCTGCTTTCTTTCCATTAGAGACATCAGATAATTCCAGGGAAAATGTAAATGGAAGCAGAAATTGTTGTTGTCCCTTATTCATCCCATGCCCATGTCCAGAAGGGAAATCAATCCAGTGAATGCAATTGGGATTCACTATTATTTCTGTTTTCAGTCTAAAATGATTACCACCCCACCCATTTGCATAGTGTTTCCTTTGTATTGAAATGAATGAGGTGGAATAGCATAATAAAAACTTAATTGTGCAATTTACATAACAAATTTCACAGGTTAGTTATTTCAACCCAGTGGGCAGCAAGAGTAATAACATAGATTCTGGCAGAAGATGAACTCTAGTAGAACAGAAACAATGTTGCATGTATCTAATACAGAGTAGACCTCCCTAGTCTCAACATAGTGAAGCATTTGACAATGTGTTTATTTATGTTACAGTAACTATAACACTATAACTATAACTATAAAGGGGACGACAGAGGATGAGATGGTTGGACAGTGTTCTCGAAGCTACATGAGTCTGACCAAACTGCGGGAGGCAGTAGTAAACAGGAGTGCCTGGCGTGTTCTGGTCCATGGGGTCACGAAGAGTCGGACACGACTAAACGACTAAACAACAACAACTATAACATGTTCTTCATTGAATACTTTCTATTCCAGTGCAAGGAACAAAGTAATAAAAATAAACAGACAAAAATAATGTGATATAAAAATTTAAAAACTGTTAAACTATTTGTGGGAAAATGCAATTCTTTATTCTTTATCACACATCAACCCTAAAAAATAAATAAATACACAGCAGTTTAACCAGCTGTGCATGCTGTTTTGAGATTTCTTCAAATGGTAAATAGACTGAGATATGTTTGTCTTTGTCTTTGAGCTGAATCATTTAGGTCTGAAATGCAGCTTGTCACATTTTATTCAGAGCAATGTGCTCAGAAATGGTTCGGACCACCTGGAGCATAAGACATTTATGTCCCTTTGTACGGGGCAAGACAAAAGTGATTGATAGCTATTGGGGAAAGCAGTGGGAATATCCATCAATTTGGGAATTCAAATATTAATCAAATGTGGATGAATCATGGAAAGCAATAATCTGTGCTTTTTTTTAAAAAAGGCTGTGCACATAAGTCACAATACCACTCATAACACATTAGCAGTCGTGGCTTACCCTAGAGAATTGTGGGAACTCTAGTTTGTTACGGGATCTGACCTCAAAGAGATGCAGTTCCCAGCACCCTTTACAAACTACAGTTCTTAGAATTCTCAGTGACTGTTAAAATGCTATGAGGGTGATGTACTGCAGACTTTTAAGCCTTTATCTCCACACTACAGTGATACCTCAGGTTAAGAATTTAATTCGTCTGTTCTTAACCTGAAACTGTTCTTAACCTGAAGCACCACTTTAGCTAATGGGGCCTCCTGCTGCCACTGCGCCGCTGCTGCACGATTTCTGTTCTCATCCTGAAGCAAAGTTCTTAACCCGAGATAATATTTCTGAGTTAGCGGAGTCTTGAAGCGTATGTAACCTGAAGCATATGTAACCTCTACAAACTTGTGGAGAACTTCAGAGCCTATGGCCTTAAAAAGGCACTTCTATATCCTTCCTTTTGGCACACTTTGTGTGCCCCTGGATGGATGGTGTGTGGTGGGAGGCATATGACTCCTTAGGGGAAGGCATCCATGGGGAACTGGAACTCTGGCCCTACAAGCCCTGGTGATCCAGGAGGTTCTTCTTGGGACTCCTGTCCAGCAACCTCAGATACAGTCATTTCCAGCAGTCAGTTCTGAGCTCTGAATCTGATCCGGGTCCTGCAGCCTCCAACTCTGTGTCTGGTTTGCTGCTGGATTCAGCAGTCCTGACACCAGCATAGGCAAAACAACACTACTAAATTCTAGGCTGCCAACTGTCGGCGAAGAACTCAAACAATGAAATCTCAGTTCAGGAACAAAAACTCCACAGTGGGTTTTCTTTTCTCTTCTGCTTCCCAAAGAGATAATCCCCTTTGGTGGTGACCCCCATGAAAAATACTCCACTCCAGAAGTCAGTCGCTTGCATAAAGTAAGTAAAAGGAAGCAAAATGTTGAAAGCAGACAGCAACTGAAGAAGCATACACAAAGGATTTATGGCATTCATCTATAGTTCATTGGGAAGGCAGGGTTTCCATCCAATAGTGGCTAGTTATGCCTTTCTTGGAGACCTATTTTTTTAAAAAATAAAAGAAACAAAGCATATTAAGCATAGGGCTATTAGGAGGGATAAATTGCCATCCAAGTTAATTGTAATGAAGTATCTACCCTGCTTATATGAACATCAAACATAACAGCAAATATAGTATTGGAGGTTAGGTCAGGAATATACTAAGCAGATAACATTACTATCAGTATTATTTTGCAGACGTTCTCCTTTGCACATTTTTGGGAAGGGGAAAAAACTGTCTTAAGAGGGAAGTTCAGTTCAAATATGCTCTCCTCTGGGAATGGAGGTAGTATTGACAAAATGACCTGTTGAATGTCACTCAGGGAGTACATGTCTTAATTAAGTTCAAACTTTGAGTGTTTCTGACTGTGCCATTTCTTTTATTTCCTCAGCTCTGATTTCAACATCCTAAAACTGACTTGAAGATTTATTAGCTGTAGAGTTGATATGGAAGACACCACGGTAGGTAATTCAATAATTGTACAGTTTGACTATTTGGACTTTAGTAAACAGGAACCTGGATCTGTTCCTCAGGCTTTGCAACTTTTTTAAAAAAAATCCATCTGACCAGTTGAATTCCAGCTAGGTTCTTTGAGAGGCATATGTCCATTTACAGCTTGACGTATTAGTGATCATTAGACAGTTGACAGTAGCATCTGCTGAGTCCTCTTGTCTCCATGCTATCTCCTTGTCCCTTTGCAGTATTTCTTACCTCAAAGTTCATTTTCTCCTCCATTCTCTTCTGTGCTTCCTTAATCTCCCAAACTCATATATTCACTTGTAATGAGGCAGATCTATTGTGCCAACTTTCTGAGAGGTGGGACACTGTTGCTTGCCAGGAGGGGAAGGCCGCAGGTAGGTTGATGTGGTGCAAATACACTAGCAGAGTTTGCACTGTTGCAACCTCCCTGCCCCCTCCTGATACGAACATCAATCCATCTCCTGGGAAGTTAGTAGATTGGCTCTCCCTTACCCCTCAAGCTGCTTCTGCCTCTTATCCCAATAACTGGAGAAAAAAACTAAGTTGTAAAAGAGGCTTAGCAATGATGGATATGCCACATTTTCAAAGTAACATCAGTAAGCCAATTCAAATTCTTATGCTTGTACCAGCAACCATTTAATATATTCAATGAAGGAGGAATGAACAGAAAGTCCAGGGACTCCATCTGAGCAATCCCTGGGTTAAGAGTGAGAGAAGCAAGTAAACCTGAACAGAGGGAGCCCAACTTGATGGGAGGGGCCAATCTAGATGCAAAAGGCTCTTTCCTGATAGTCTGCAATTACATGATTTTCTCCAAAGGACAATGGTCAATAGTATCTAGCAGTAAGACAGCACCATACTAGCATACCACCAGGAGGGGAATTGGTCTCTTTCCTGGTAGGATGAATCCAGTTACTCATAAGGTCACAGTTGCTCATTGTGCTGAGCCACTAGTCATTATGTGAAGTGTACTAGGAAACATCCTTAGAAGACTTTCTTTTATTTTGTATTGTAACCTCAAACTTTAAAACTGTTCCTGGAAGTCTATATCTCTGCTTTTTGACACACAGAACTGTAATTTAATATAGACAGTGCCTTAATACTGATGCAGTCCTCTCATTGCTGGCTTTGATTTGAAGACACAAGACAGGTTTCCATTTATTTCACTGGTCAGGCTTCACAGAACTCCAAGGCAATAGGAGACATGCTAAAAGATGAAATGAAACTGTACACGAGTTCATTTTGGAACATCATGACAAAAATCAGACGGACACAACTGGATGGACTCATGCTTTAGCTGATATTCTGGGAAGACACTGACATATACAATATGGCTTAACGGCCCATCTGGTAAATATGGATGTCATTCAGTAGAGTAGTTTCCCATCAATGAATGGCATACCAAAGCCTCAGTAGAATAAATGTGAGTACCAGATGTCAATCATTCACTGTCTTCTAATCCTCCAAGGGTTTATTTCTTACTAGTTCCCTCCTGAAAGAGACAATGCTGTGCATTTAGAAAGGAAGATGCTTTCCTTCCCTAACAAACATAAACACAACGTGATCCATCGGCATATCTGCGAGAGATAGGCCAGGGCTCTGGTAGGAATGGCTGAACCTATCAGTTTTGGTTTCTTAAAGTTTCTCCTTTCTTCCTTAGTTTGTTTTCCAATTTCCCAGCATCAGCTCCTAGTCAATTGGCACCAACCATTTCCGCCTCTAGCAATGGAAGGATGTTGCATTGTGACGAAGCTTGGGAAAAGGTGGTAGCTCAGTGGTAGAACATCTGCTTTGGAAGCCAATGGTCACAGGTTAAATTCCTGGCACCTCTAGGTGAGGCTGAGAGATACTCCTGTTTGAAATTCCAGAAAGTCATTGCCAGTCAGCATAGATGATCGGTCATCTTCAGTTGGACTCGAACTCTTAACCTGTTGAAATAGAGCCAAGTATACCAATAAAATCAGTGTGTGTGTGACATTAACTGGGAAGAAGAAGAAAGAGTGGTGGGGTGAGAAGGTGGGATCAAAGCAAGAGCTAGCCAACAGCAGCCCATCATTGTTCTTGGACTCTCTGATCACCGTCTTGCTCTCAAGAACCAGCAGTTTCTATATTAAAATGTTGCCATAGAAACTGGGATGCTCATTTTGTATTTTGCAAGTGAGAAGGGTCAAGGGGGTAATTTTGAATGCCTTCCATCTGAGAAAGCAATGGAAGAGGAATGGCTTCTGGTGGAAAGATAAGAATGGTATTTCTCCTAATCATTCTCTGGCAAAATCCCATGGCAAGCATCTTTGCCCCCTTTAACAAAGAGGAAAGTTAGTTCATCCCCGCCCCCCCCCCGCTGCCCCCTGAGCTGTCACTATGTCAGATGTTCCCAAACCCCATGGGATGGAGGTGGATAGGGAGAGATTACATTACAGTAAAATGAATACATCTACACATTATAATAATAGCATTTTGAAATAGTAGAGGTATCTCTGCAATCCTATATAGACAATTACTTGGGAGCAGTGCTTTTTTCCTAGAAAAATAGGTGCAGGTACTCAACATGAAGTTGTTACAGCAAGTGTCACACTTAAAAAGAGAGGGGTGCTGGTACTGCATACCATTGAGTACCCCCTGAAAAAAAGCACTGCTTCGGAGCCATTTCTGATGAATACAATGGGACTTGGTTGTGAGTCGTGACAGGCAAGTATAGGACTGCAAAGCAAATCTTTAAGGAACATTGGAGATTCCTCTTAAAAGGAAAATATTCATACAATTAGAAGGCAAGGGAAAAAAGAGTTCAGATAAAACTAGGAAAAAATAAGAATGTGTATGTTTAGGGATGCTTAAGGATTCAATTATTGCAAATTCCAATATGAACTGATCTCATATGAACCTCCCAAGGCTAATATGTGTATCTGAATTTAGTTGCCCATTGAATATTCTGGTGCAGTTCTCAAATCAAATATATAAAACTACATTTTGCATGTGCATTTTGACAGGAAGTGTTTGCATACTTAATTCTTCATGCAGATTATTTTTAATTTTCAGATTAATGTGGAAATCGGAGGGAATGAATTTGAGGGTGAACACAAACCAAAATGAGATCGACCAGAATCCTAGTTATGCTATGTACATTCTAAACTCATTCAGCATAGTGTTAGCCAGCAAAAGAGAACCCCAGGGGAGAAGGCGTTTCTTCTGGCTCAAGAAGAATAAGAACAATGACACAGATGTATGACCTCCTCTGAACCATTATTTCACTGAGTTTGCAGTCACTTGCCCAACTCCAATGCATGTGTTTGAGAGAGAGATAAGAGAGCTGTATATCATCCTGAAGGATGTGAAGAGGGCATATAAAGCTTATGGAATGAACATCATGCACAAAGTCTGTCTGGAAAATGTCAGAAGATAAGGAATGAATATAGGTGCTAGTGACCTTCGTCAGGGAAGGGCTTGGTAAAAGGAAGGCATAAGGAAAAGAAATAAATTTGTTTGAGGGTTTTGGTAATGTTTTTGTAATATTCTCCTTATAGCAACAACACAGAAGGTTTAAAGCAGAGGGCCTGTGAATCAAATAAATGTCGGATTACACCTTACTCTTCCCTTTTAGAAATTGAATTTAAAAGATGCTGCCCTTCACTGAAGTCAATGACAAACATCACTGTGCTTACCTTAAGTCTTGTGACCTAGTTAAATGATTCATACCTCAGTCATTCAGCTAGGCTGGACTACAGAATGATCTCCCTCTGGAGCTGCCTTTGAACAGTGTGCATAAATGACAACAGGTTCAAAATTGGATTGTTGGATTATTTGAATGATGTACATGAAATATATAACCTTTATTTTGCAATGACTTCATTGGCTCCCAATTGGTGGCCAAATCAGTATTTTTGATTATTAGAACCTTATATGGTCTGAATCTGACTGCACCCATTTGACCTTCTTTATAGTGTCCTCAGACACAGTTTTGTGTGTCTTCATAGCTGAAGTTTGATAGCTGTGCTAAAAGGATATCATTCCTTAATTAATGGTTTGTTTGTTTTAGGGTTTTTGGTTTAACTGTGCTTTTATTACTATTTGTTGAGCAATAGGCATGGGAGTAAAGGAAACAGCTCCTGCTGGTGCTCTTCTGGGTAATCAGCAGTGGCAGCAGAGGCCAGCCATGGAAGAAGAAGGTGGGGATCTGGTCAGTCTAAAAGCTGGCAGGCAGAGGAGCCAGCAGATCTGGAAGGCTTCTGCAGCCTCTTCTAGCTATCTCTCTGTGGCTTGCTTGTGCTGCACATTGGCTGCTCACACTGGAGTTCACAGTGCCAACTATTGGTGGCCAAGTGAATTGCAGTATGATGACAATCTTATAATTTTATTATACGATAGGAAGTACAGACCCCTCTCCAGTTTTCTACTTTCAGTGTGTGTGTGTGTGTGCACGCGTGTGCGTGTACATGTGTGTAAGAGAAATATGGTAGCAACTGCATAAGTTATTCCCTCACCTACTGTGAGGGGCACAGCCCCATTACAAATGCTACCACTACATTCCCGTCTCGTGTTGTTGCATATGTAGGCCAAAGCCTCTCTGCCTTTTGATTCCTCCCCATCTAATTCTGTAATTTTCCCATGTCTTTGAAACACAATGGATCTGGCTTTTGTTTCATCCTGATTATAAGCCTCTGCATATAACATTATCTGTAAAAATATAATAATTCACACACTGGCAATTATAATATTTAAGGCTGCATTTTCCAGTTCTTTTCAAAGTTTTATCTCTTGCATGTAGACGAGTGATTTGAATTCCTTCTGCTTTATTATAGCCAAGTGGGTTCCTATAGTATATTAATCCTCCTTATATTGGCATGAAATCACAAGAACAATATCATAGCCATTTTTATATTTATTGGAAATTCACTAGAATAAGCTTTCGGTGTTAATGCAACTGCATTTTATTTTAATTTTCCTTCTATGCCAGACTGGCAAATCAGTTTAGCGAATACACAATTATACCTTCCATAACAAATGTCGATGAAAACCAATGTACAAAAATGAGGCATCTCCAACTAGCAATGAGGGAAGAAAATGCAATTGTCATCCAGAACACTGCCTGGCTAAGTGATATGTTTCTTTCAATGAGAGGATTCATGGGTTCAGAAAAGCGGGGGAGTGGTGATGAGTTTTCAGTAAGTCAGGCATATTATTTAAAGAAAAAAAATAGAAAGGCCTGCTATGGATATATTCAAGATTAAACCAACAACAAAAACAACAGTGTGTTTTATAAGTGTTGTTGAAGTTGCCTCCTAAATAATCAGAGATATAACTACAGTGGTACCTTGGTTCCCAAACGGCTTACTTGTCAAGCAAATCGGCTCCCGAATGACACAAGCCTGGAAATTAGTGTTCTGGTTTGTGAATGTTTTTCAGAAGCTGAACATCTGACGTGGCTTCCGATTGAGTGCAGGAAGCTCCTGCAGCTAATCAGAAGCCATGCCTTGTTTTTGAATGGTTTCGGGAGTTGAATGAACTCCCGGAATGGATTAAGTTCAAGAACCAAGGTACCACTGTATGCCTTAAATGCAGAACTAAAAAAGAAACCCAATCATTTGTGGTTATAAAAGCAGGAAATTACGTCAAACATTTGTTTATTTGTTTATTTTTAACTCCACAAGCCAATTGGAAAGTGTAACAAAATTACAATTATCACATATATTTCCAGCCCATCTTAAATATAGATCTAGAGCTAGAATTTAGGACTGAGCTGAACACTGACTGATACTTATTCTTCTTATGCAAGGAGACATTTGGGAGTTAGGTATATTGCCTGACCACCCTAAAACAACAAGAGGAGGTTGCAGAGGTTTCAGGAGGTGGCAGAGGGATGTTTCTGGATTTGTTTGGCAGGGCAGGAAGCCTCGAGTAAAATTTAAGATATTGACGGATGCTAAAGAAGGAGGTGGACCTGCCCTGCCAGACCCCTAAACTTTGTTGTGAACCATCTGCTTTTTGCTGGCTGAGAGAATGGCTGTTTCTTGGAAGCACTGAAGTGTTGGATAATGGCAGATGAAGTTGATGGACTAGATGGAATTGGCGGAAAAGACTGGCAAAATCCGAGACCAGGGAGAAGAGTCGGTGGAAGAAGACTGGGAAAAGTTTAAAGACTATTTACAGAAATACTGTAAAATTAATGAATGTTAGAAAAATGTTGGAATGAAGTTATATGGCTTTAGTAGAAATGTTACAAGGAATTAAGTATAAATAGATTAATAGAGTTTTAAAGGGGAAAATATGGTTAGAATGTGTTAAGACAATTATAGGTTAGAAAACAGAGGAAGATGGAAAGGAATTGCTGAAACAATTAACAGAAGTGGAATACAAAAAGGGAGGTGTGAGGAGGTCGAGGAAATAAGGGAAAGAAAGATAAGATGTTGAAATTGGATTGTGTTTTAAATGGTTTTTGTTTTGTTTTGCTTTGTTTGTTTGTTTTTTTGTATTGTATTATATGTTTTTCTTTTTTGATGTTTTGTAGTGTTGTGTTTAATTTGTTGTAAAACTAATAAATATTATTTTTTAAAAACAACAACAACAACAACAAAACCTATGTTGCCTCATTCTCCCCCTTCAGCATCTGTCAAGTCACAGTTGCTGGTTCTGTGATGCCCCCTGCTTTCATTTCAAATAGGTCTTCTTTCTCTTAGGAACAAGTCACACAGTCAATCAAATTTTAACCACATGGCCACATTAATAGTACTGAGGGCAAGTGAAGCTAATTAATGCTACAATCTTATACTTTTGATTTGGAGAATCTCAGGCATGGGGGTCAAATGCAGCCCTCCAGGTCTTTCTATACAGCTCTTGGGATTTCATCCACATCTCTCTCATCAGGCCACACCACTCACCCGCCTTGCTTCACACCCTCCTAGGATATTTACTGTTGACTGCAATGTGTTCTTGAACCCTGATAATGCCTGGGTGAAGGACAATGGCATGTGATGAAACAGGGGAACAGTTAGGGCTAAAGGTGCCAGCTTGTGAGGGCGATGGGGGGGATGTCACATGTGTGACATCTTGATGTCCTGACATTGCACGTGTGAGCATCATGCCTCCTTCCCTAAGCTGAACAGAAGCTTCCCAGGCTTTGGGAAGGAGGCAGTAGGGGGGCATTTAGGGGACTAGACTAGCCCCCTAATCCACTGATCACATGCCACTCAGGGAGGATAGGGAGGGATGTGTGAGTGTGTGTGTAAACAAGCCTATTGTACAAAAGCAGGGGTACATTCATTGCTCCACCCGCTCTTGTTTTTGGATCTGCCCATCACTGGCATTTAGACCTCAGAGGATGCCTAGAAAGGAATATGGTTCCCCACCCTGACTTGTGGCAATAATTGCCAGAAAGGCTGGCTATCACTGCAAGAGTGATGTGGAAATATTATATGCCAAGTACCCAGCACTTCAGTAGTCTAGCAGGGCATTATTTCATTATTTTCCCCTGGAACATGTCAGTGCTGTTAATACTAAGCCATTATTAATCTCTGTTTCCCATTCCTGTTAGGAAATCTCTAGTATCTGTATTAATAGAATAGGGATTCCCCCCACCCCACACACCTTACCAGAAAATCTTTATAAGGAACCCAAAGGTGTAGTTTACTGCATGTTTACAGCAGCAGGAAGAGGAGAATAATAAAGTGATCCCCTTCAGCAACAGAATGGCATAGATCTTCACAATCATACAGATTGCTCCTGTACAAGCTAATCTAATGAAAGCAGTAGTTCCAGAGTGATTCTACATTCCTCTATTGGATGAGCTCGTAATAACTGTAATTTATCTCAAAGTGCAGAAGTCTGTGTTTTCAGCAGAGAGGGCTGCAAGTTAAGCGCATATGCAAAATGTGTTTTCTGTGATATGCTCATACTGTAGAACTCATCAAAAGAGCATGATACACTGGTTGACACTCATATGGTATGTACAGAGAGCCTGTGTGGTATAGTGGCTAAACTGTTGAACAAGGACTTGGGAGATGATGGTTCAAATCCCCACTCAGCCACCAGTGTCCATCAGGACTGGTTGGACAGAAGGTAGAGAGTCCAACTGAAGGTGGTACCAGATCCAGTAATAGGCAGAGGCAGAGGCAGTAATTGGCAAAGCCAACAAATGCTGGTTTGTCCAAATTCTACTCCTGGCTGAATTCTACAAAGGCAACGCTGTGATTGAAGAGGCAGCTAACAGCCAGTGTCATTCTGAAATCAAAGAAGCAGGCAGACAAGTTGGGGGCTGGCCTGAGGCAGACTGTGCTTGATGAGGCAGTGTTCCATTTGCTCCACTGTGTAAAGCCCCTTTCAAATTTCCCATTGTACAAGAGGAAGGCAAGGATGGAGCCAGCAGGTGTGACAACAGTTCCTCCACTACATATTCAATCAAAGCATATGAAAGTGAGAGTAAAGCTAACTTAGTTGCTGTTTTTCATACTGCAAAGGGGCATGGCAACCCACTGCCCCCTAGGTAAGTAAGGAGTAAAGAAAGCCAGTGCCTATTATTATCAGTATTAAAATTTGTATACCACTCTTCACCCAAAGATCTCAGTGTGGTTTACAGCTTAAAAATACAAAATACAAGCACAAAATACATAGTAAAAACAATAACAGAGCAAAACAATAACCCTCCTCCCACAAACACACTTAATAGGACATAGGATGTTGATTACCAAAAGTCTGGTTGAAGAGGAACATTTTCACTTGTTGTCTAAAGATGTATAATGAAGGTGCCAGGCAAGCCTCCCTGGGTAGAGCATTCCATAACTGGGGGGTTGCTGCAGAAAAGGCCCGTTCTCATGTTGCCACCCTCTGGACCTCTTGTGGAAGAGGCACACAAAGATGTGATGATTGCAGGGTCCGGGTTGGTTCATATGAGGAGGGGCGGTACTTAAGTATTGCCACCCTAAGCTGTTTAAGGTTCTATAGGTCAAAACCAGCACTTTGAATTGGGCATGAAAACTAATTGGCAGCCAGTGTACCCAGGCCAGGATTGGTTTCCATTACAACAATCCCAAAGGAAAAATATCAGACATATTTTTGAGCCAATTGTCCCTAAATTCTCTCTTCTCCTTCTGAAGTTCTTATAAGCGTGAAAGTTTGCTGTTGTGTCCTTTGCATGATTTTCAAACACCTTGAACACAGTGATGGATCTAAAATTAAAACAGACATGTTTTCTGTCCTATATTTATCTTAGGATGGAATGACTTTATGAAGCAATTAAAAAAAGAGAGTAACATCTTAATGAACAGTTTGTATATCTCCCCCACCTGCGTTAGAGCCTGATGGACTATTGCAATTTGCTCCGTAAGAGATGCAAAATCTAATTGAAAGGAGACAAAAAGCTGGCTTTCATTTCATCCTGTACACTTGGCTCCTGCTTCTCATTTCCAAAACAAGCATACAGGTGAAAGCTGCTTGTGCTTCTGCTATCACCATTTGTTTTTGGGCACAATTCAAAGTGCCGGTATGAGGAAGGTTCAGTGGCAGAGCATCTGATTTGCATGCAGAAGGTCCCTAGTTCAGTCCCCGGCATCTCCAAATAGGGCTGGGAAGATTCTTGGTCAGGAGAGCTGCTGCTGGTCACCATGGATAATACTGTTCTAGATGGCCTGACATAGTATATTGCATCTTCAGATGTTCCTATGTCTTTTAATGTATTTAAAGATCAAGGGATGCAGCTTGGCATGGAGCTCAACTCATACATCAAAAATTACCATTCCTCTCCTCTTCCTTCATGCCCCCAAAATCTGCTCCAGAGGATCTGCAGCTCAGGCTACAACAGAAAGGAGAGAAGGAGAAGCTCTGTTTGGCAAGTGGGAGCCTGTTGTGGAAGTGGAACTACAGGATTGCATGTAACTCCAACACCTGAACAGTCAACTGTGCGCAGAGACACTACTACCACCGCCAATAACAATTATTTTCTTTATTTTAAACAAAAGTGAATAAATAGAGAGCAAATATGAGGACTTAAAAATGCTTGGGAGTTGTTTAAAAACACAAAATAACAAGGTCAAGTGGGGTGTATTCTGCAGATCAAGCAAGGGATCATGAGGGTTAAGAGGATTCCAGTGTGGTTAATGAGCAGAGTCAAAGAAGCTACAAGAGCTAATCAGGCCTTCTCCAAATGAAGCCTTCTCCAAATAAAAAGGATGAAAAGGAACACATTTTTTTTGCAGTGAGGGATCTAAAAAAGAATTAAAGAAGAACATTGCTAAAAAGCGTTAAGACCAATGAGAAGCTATTTAAATACATTAGCAGCAGGAGATTGTGGTTGCATCGTTGGATGACAAGGGGTGTCAACAGGGGAGTCAAATGTCAGCTAAAGGAGGATAAGGAACTTGCAGAAAAGCTGAATCAGAAGAATCAGAACTTTATTAGCAAAGCCAACAGGCCACAGCTATACAAGAATTAAAAAATAAAATAAAATAAACATAAAGAGGGGATAAAAACAAACAAAAGGAGGTCCGTCAGGTGAACACGTCTGTCACTCAGATGGTGGCCCTTAGTTTCACAGCTCTCTCGATGTACCTTGCGACCTTCTCTGTTGTCTGACTGTCTGTATCAGATAAGAGAAAGAACAGTATAATGTCTTGTGGACGGCCGGGGTTGGGGAGAATGAGTGGAGTAATAATCTCATTCCTTAGGTCTTTATAAAGGGGGCAGGATAGAAGGACGTGGGACACTGTTTCCGTGTTACCATCTCTGCATGGGCAGAGTCGTTTTTCAAATGGAGTCTTTTGGTAACGACCTTCGAGTACGGCAGAGGGAAGAACATCCCATCTAGCCAATGTAAAGGCGCGTCTGTATTTTGGGATGGTTAATTTAGACAAATATGAAGCTGGGAAGTCAAAGTGGGCAGGGGGAAAGTAAGTATACCATGGACACATTTTCTTTAGAATGGTCAGGTTGTTTTGCCGTTCAATGTCTTTCAGGCGCTGGCCTATTAGGCTCTTTGCTTTACTAAGGCCCACTGATAGTAGGGATTGCGAATGCAGACCGCATGTAAGGAGTTTTTGATGCACAGTTTTGAACCACATGCTTTTATGAGGGTCTTGCATTACTAGAGGCAGTAGACCGGGTGGATTTAGATTAAGGCGAAGCCAGTAGTTGAGTGTTCTTTGCCAGGTCTGAGTTTCTACAGATGGGAGGCAGGCCTCGAGTCGTAAAGCTGCGTTTGGGACACAGGAGGGGACACCGAATATCTGCCTTAGGAATTTAGACTGAACAGTTTCAAGACTTAAGCAGTGGTTCCCCGTCCATATTTGTGCCCCATACAGTAACTGCGCCAGAGGTTTTGCCTGAAAGACTTCAAAGGCTGCTGGGATATATCTGCCCCCCTTCGTGTAAAAGAAGCGCGACAGCATCTTAATGCTTTGAGCTGCTTTTTCTTTGGCATATTTTTGATGGACATCCCAGGACCCGGTCGACTGGAAGAAAAGCTGAATTAATCATTTGCTTCTGCCTCCACAACAGAAGTTATAGGGGAGAGTCAGTGGTGGAGCTGCATGCTCCAGCATCAGGGGCAGAGAACAGGCGGGGGCATGGCTGGTGTGCATCCCGGGGGCGTGGCATATGTCCTGGGGGTGTGGCATGCTACCCGTGGGGGCATGATACATGGTGCATGGCACGGAGGTGCGGAGTGCGCGGTGCATGTCCCGGCGGTGCGCAGTATGCAGTGCGCATCGGGGAGGCGACTGCAATGGTACCCCACCCAGCATAGCACCCAGAGCAGGCCGCTTCCCCCCCTTCCTCCGCCAGTGGGGAGAGCTCAGTCTATCTTTTTCAGGAAGGGAATCTGCTAAACTGAAGCAGATATTGGTGACAAAAGATGATGTTCTAGGTCTAACAGTGAAATAAAAATTGACAAATCACGAGGTCTGTATGTCATCCACTCAAGTTATCAAAGATCTCAAATGTGAAATTTCTGATATTCCAACAAAAATATGTAGCTTGTCTCCCAAATCATCCTCCATACCTGAGAACTGGAAAATGGGGATCCAGGGGAATATTGGAAATTACAGGGTAGTGTCTGCCCCAAGAAAACTGGTGGAAAGTATTGTTAAAGATAAATTTAACAAGTTCAGTCATACCTTGTGTTACAGACGCTTTGGGTTGTGCGATTTCGGGTTGCGCACTGCGCCGAACCCAGAAGTACCAGAATGGGTTACTTCTGGGTTTTGGCACTTGTGCATGTTCAGAAGCGCCGAATTGCGACCTGTGTGTGTGCAGACATGACGCTGCGGGTTGTGGATGCTGCGGGTTGCAAATGTGCTTCCCGCACTGATCACGTTCTCAACCCAAGCACCCACTGTATATAGAAGAACAAGCTTTGCTGAAGCAGAACCAGCGTGGCTTCTGTAGGGGCAATCCCTCTTTCAAGAAACTATTATCTCTCATATATTCTTATGTTCCATATGCCAAGTATTACATGGGTTCTAAATGGAAAGGAAAATGTGGATTTTTATTTATTTATTTGGAAGAGTTTAATAAAGTAAGGCAGAAATGTTACAGGTCTTTTTAGAAGCCTTTGAAATATATATAATAAGATTATAAGAATGTCATCATGCATCATCCAATAGGTGACCACGTAAACTACTACATGACAACAGAACAGCAACTGGGAAACCCAAGCAGTTAGGCAAGAGAGTGAGCAGCCCAGGGGAGTGATGCAGGTGGTGGCAGCCCAGGTACGCAACAGAGGAAGAGCCCAGGCAAGCTAGGGCAGTTCTCTAGCAACCATTCTGCTATGTTGTCACTGCACACATCACACTGATGCTGCTGTTTCTGCCTCTGTAACATACAGGACAGAAGCTTCAACAGAGCAGGATGGCTTTTGGGGAGCTGCCCTGGCTCTCCCTCTGTGGCTTGCCTGGACCATGGTTTGGCTGAGCAGGGAAGTGAAGAGGAGGAAAGTGAAGTGAAGTGAAGTGAAGTGCACGGGGCAGGCTTTGCAAGCCTTCCCACGCTCACTCTGTCCCCATTGCTAGTGGTGGGAGAAGGGCAACAAGGGGGTAAAGTCTCCCCTTTGTCTTCCCCCTGTTGATGCCACTACTCTTGCTACTCTTTTAGTACAGAGAGATAAAAGCCCCCTGGCATAATTCATATTTAGTTGTCACTGAAATGCTGTAATCAACCTATAGCAGATCCTGTGAGCATAAAGAATGGGGGAAGAGTGTAGCTCTTTGAAGGATTAAAATATACTAATTAAGTAAATACTCTATTAGATTTCAGTCTGATATGCATTTATTTTTGCATTTTGCATTTATCCATATCTTATATTTATAATTCACATTCCTTGCATTTGATATTTTAAATACAAGGGATAAAAATCAAATAAGAAAAGAAAATGACTTTTTAGTCACCAAATTGTTTTAACTTTATCCTCTATTATTAGTTTACCACTCATTGAACCCCTGTAGAGAGGGCCAACAGAGCTATTTTATGATGTTTAGAAGTGCATTAAGAGCCCAGGCAGTTCTTTCTGTGGTACACAACATTTCTCTCTTTTGAAAGGCATTTTCTCTCTCTCTTTTGTCCCCTCTTGGCTTTAACCTTCTGAATGCATTTTAACTCTATTACACTGAAAGGACACCCATGAGGCTTCACAAATACATGCTGGTGACCCTTTGACACAGGAGGAAAGTTGGAACATATAACATTCTTTTCAAATGAAGAACTCCGGGAAGAAAGAGAAAGAAGAAATGGTTGCTGGAAGATTTTTCTTTTCATTTGGTGGTGGTAGTAGTAATAACAATAGCAATAATAATCAGTCTAGAAGAAAGTCCATTCCTTTCCCTGCCACTTCAATTATTTTAAATTACTTCCCAAATACAGGTTCAACGCCAGAAAGAATCTGGTATTCTGGAATAATTCTGCTCACATTGATAATTATATAGTATATAGCAAGATGGTAAGTCACCTTCAGGCACTCATAAGTCGTATTCATGGAGATGGAATAAGGTTATGTGTGGCGATCCCACCCTCTCTACTCTGAAGCTTCCTCTATTGCGTGAGAAGGTCTGAAAGGGTTTTTAAGTAGGGATATAAGAAGGCATCAATTTCCACTCCACCCTGTATTCATCATGTACAGTTCGAAAGTACATCAAAGCGCAAGTAGATAAATAGATACCACTCTGGTGGGAAGGTAAACAGTGTTTCCATGCGCTGCTCTGGTTCGCCAGAAGCAGCTTAGTCATGCTGGCCACATGACCTGGAAGCTATATTGGCTCCCTCGGCCAATAAAGCGAGATGAGCATCGCAACCCCAGAGTTGGCCACGACTGGACCTAATGGTCAGGGGTCCCTTTACCTTTACCTTTTATGCTGTGGCAAAATTATGTAAGTTGGGGACTGAGAGTGTGGAAATGGTGTGCACAGTCCTGAACCTTACTTAAGGTAGAGCTCAATAACAACTGAAGAGGGGTGTAGAGTTTCTCATGATTGGGGATCCTGTGAATACTTGTGATTTGGTTTATTTTAGGCAGCAAAAATCACACACAATATCTATATTTGAGATCTGTGTAAAGTGTATGTAATCAAGTACAGTGGTACCCCAAGTTACAAATGCCTCAGGTTACAAACTCTGCTAACCTCGAAGAGTTACCTCGAGTTCAGAACTTTGCCCCAGGATGAGAACGGAAATCATGTGCCGGCAGCACAGCGGCAGCAAGAGGCCCCATTAGAGAAAGCACGTCTCTAGTTAAGAACAGTTTCAGGTTAAGAACGGACCTCCGGAACGAATTAAGTTCGTAACTTATTCCAACGATATTAAATGAGATGACTGATAGCTTTATTATTTGCCATTAAGTGAACAGGTGTAAAAATGCACTCAGAATTAGGTAGCATTCACCAACCATCCCTTCTCAACACTTGCATTTAATTTATGGGATCCCTGAATAGACTGGAGGAAATTTGCTCACCATCTCTTATATGCAGCACAGAGCATTTATTCTGAGTTTGTTTGTTTTTGCTGGGAAGGGCTGTAGCTCAGTGGTAGACCTGTCTTGCATGCAGAAAATCCTGGCATATACTGGTACAGCAGGGAATGTCCCCTGTCTGAAACCATTCAGAGCTGCTGCCAGTCAGTGTAGATCAGATCTGTACAAGCTGGCTCAATGGTCTGACTCCCTGAGTAATGCTTTGTTTCATTGTTCATACACATGCCAAAAAAGCCCACTCATCTTTCATAGCTTCAGTACCATCCCTCCCAAGGTGTGAAAGGAGCTGGCAAAGTCAGAGATGTTCACCACATTGGCAGTCTCCCTCCACTCGCTCACACAGTGACAATGAGATTATTGCTTCCCTGACATATGCAGCTCATTCTTTCACAGTGGCTAATTCCACAGACTTCTATTAAATGTTTTGTTTTGCCTGTCCTCACATCATAGCATCATCTCATCTATCGCTGACTTTTTCATTACCTTCCATTACCTCTCACTTCAGGTCTCTCTGCATCACAATGTCATCTTCAGAGAAACACACGGATATCACTTTGAGAAATTAAACGATTTGAGGAGCAGCAACAGTGTCTGCTACTAAATACATTTTTTAAAAGGAATAAAAAAGGGGCATTACAGCAAAATGTATGTATTTGAGGCTGGTTGGTGGGACACAGAATAGGGGAATTAAAACGTAGCCACTGAATAATTCTGGGTTTGAAGTATTAGGCTGCTTAAAAATTGGACTCCTACTCCTAGTCTATCTGTGGGGTAGATAAGCATTCAAAGGGCAAGTTAGTAACTCCCAGCCTCCGTTGTTACTCTGTAATTGGTGGCATTAAGAACCTGCCCAACCAGGGTTTTGTGAGCAGGAATTCCTCACTGAGGAATTGTTGCCAGGTCATTTTGAGATGATGGATCCATTACGGCAACAACAACAAGATTTTCAAGTTTGCATATATCATCATGATCTATCCATACAGCTCTGCATACATTCTGTAATAATGTGATTATCTATGTCCCCTAAGGGACGCGGGTGGCGCTATGCTCTAAACCACTGAGCCTAGGGCTTGCCGATCGGAAGGTTGGCGATTCGAATCCCCGTGACGGGATGAGCTCCCTTTGCTTGGTCCCAGCTGCTGCCAACCTAGCAGTTCGAAAGCACGTCAAAATGCAAGTAGATAAATAGGTACCACTCTGGCAGGAAAGTAAACGGTGTTTCTGTGTGCTCTGGTTTAGCCAGAAGCAGCTTAGTCATGCTGGCCGCATGACCCAGAAAAACTGTCTGCTTACAAACATCGGCTCCCTTGGCCAGTAAAGCGAGATGAGCGCCGCAACCCCAGAGTCGTTCGCAACTGGACTTAACTGCCAGGGGTCCTTTACCTTTTTATGTCCCCTAAGGTAAAAAGTTGCCATGACCCACCTTTCACTTTAGAAATGCAGTACACTAGATTGAAAATGCAGTTTAACCTATGCTGATCTATTGCAAAGTACCTGGAGATCTACCAGCAGATTCCAGTTTAAATTCTGCCCATACATGAGATAGGGCACAAAGTTCTACCAATGAATGAATGAGGGGGAGAGAGAGGAGCAGAGGGAGAGAGAGCGCTACAGCACTATAAACATATGGAAGTTGTGCTTACTGACAACAGGGCAGAATCAGAGGCAGACTTTGGTCCTTAAAATGTCAGCAGAGCCCTGTGCCTCCCCCCATACCTCTTGCCTTCCATTTTGCTCAATTCACTATATCATAGCTGCAACTCTGTGGCACCCCCTAGGCTCAGTGCCCAGTGTGGTGGAACTGGCCACCCTGCCCTACATCCGCCTCTGCTAGCACCCTCCAGTGTGCCTTAAGGCAGCAGGCAAGCTTAGTGGGCACAGGAAAGATTATGTGGCACATACATGGTTCTGCCTTGCAGCAAAGGGAAAAGCCAGGCGACTCAAGGAGGGTTAGTGGACCACCACTGTTGGCCCTCACACACACCTCAGTTTCTGCTGTCTGATGTGGCAGCCACCTCACTCTACCTAATGTTTTGGATGACCCTGAAGAAAGGTGTGATTATCCAAGAAAGGAGAGGAAAGCATCAATTCACCGATGAAGAGATACTGTGGGTTGTCCCCATCTGTGGATTGTTCCACACCAGCAGAAGGTCTTTGCACAAGAGAAAACACAAGTACATTACCAAAGGTTGTTGTACAGTGGATCAGATTGAACAATAAAAAACAGATGTTGCACAAGTTTCCACTGGTGCAACAGCTGCATTGGATTCCTTTCTTGTGCAGCCTTCAAACTCTGCCATCCATTAGCTCAAGGGAATGTTAGATATAGCCATTAGAAAGGAAATTGGGATTATGGTCAGAATACATGGACTGGAGGATTGTGGGGCAGAGGAATATTATATCTCTCAGCAGGCCCAACTGCAGGATTCATAAAATGAAGATGTCTCAGGCATAACTTCAGATTTCCAGTGCTACCCACAAACAGTTATCATTTGTGAAATGGAAGATAAAAGACATAAATAAAATTCCACAGAACTACAGATAGCATGTGTGTATCTGGTGTGGATAAGGACAAGACGGGGTGAAAAAATCAGATACACATCTGTAAATAATTCTACAGCAAGCTGTGCTGCATTTTCCCCCCACAGTTGGAATATAACTTTTTATTACAGCTCAGCCGGCATTGCAAATTAAAATTCATCTTTGTTTGTTCAACTGCTACTTGAGAATGGCTTCCACCAACTGTTACAGTCAGATATTATGTTGTCATTTGTGCCATTAGTGGAAATGGTTCAATAACATGAATATTTAAAACTAAGTACATACGTATTTTTTAATTGGTTTTCAATAGCTACCACTGAGTTATGCTATCAAAATCTGGTCAAACCTTGCTTAATTTTAAGTGGTGTGGAAGCAGCTGGCTGCTGAATTAATGGACTCAAGTTCCTTTGTAGGTTCTTCATGGGGAGTCAGATCAGAGATGAACAGATTTGCACTTTTAATAGACATCAATTGGAGGCACTCAGTAGACTTCTACCATGCTGGTTAGTTGGTACAAACTGCTGTTTGGCAAACTTTCTTTCTTGAGAAATTGGGGGGGGGGTAGGTTGCTTTCTAAAGTGATGCTCAGAAGAGTGATATTTGAGTATTGCACACAAAGTTCATTCTCTCATTTCTTCATTCAGTCCAAGGCAGGGCTGAAAAGTCCTAAGATCACAAAATTGTATGGTTGGAAGGGACCCAAAGGAGAGTTCACCATCTTCCAAGGTAGTCTTCTCCACTGTCAGACAGCTCTTACTGACAGGAAGCTGTTCCTAATCTTTATTTGGAATCTCCTTTCTTGCAGTTTGAATCCATTTGCTCACGTCCCACCTCCTGGAGCAGCAGAAAACAAGCTCAGTCCATCTTCCATGCGACAGCCCTTCAGATAGTTGAAAGGGACTATCATATAATCTCTCAGTATTCTCCAGGTTAAACATCTCCAGCTCCCTCAACCATTTCTCACAAGGCTTGTTCCTCATAAGTGACTGCAGCATATGGATCAACCACATATGGGCCTAGGGATGCATATGGCTCTCGGTCTAATTTCATAGCTTCACCTTGATATAATTTCATATGGGTTAAGAGCATAAGAAGAGCCCTGCCAGATCAGGCCAAAGCCCTATTTAGTCCAGGATCCTGTTTTCACAGTGGCCAACCAGATCTCTATACAAGTGGCACCCAGCGGCACTGACAGTGTGGGTGCAATACTGCCATCGTGTCTAGTAGCCATGGATAGTCTTATCCACCATAAATTTGCCTAATCCTCTTTTAAAGTCACCCAAATTGGTGGCCCTCCCTACCTTATGGTAGTGAATTCCATAGTTTTAACTAGGCACCCAAATTCTGATTATGGTGAAGGCTGTCACATTTCCAGTGCCACCTCATAGGTTTCTGCATTCAACCTGAAGACTTGCATTACTTTAAAGTTTAATGGGTTTCATGTACATGTACCCAATATCAATCAGATGCTTATCAAAGGGGGAGGGCAGAAGTCAGTAATTAATATTAATCTGTAGGAGCAATATCCACATTTCCCTTAAGCTTAGAAGTTGACAAATGTGTTTCCATCCATCCTACTTCCCAAAATAAAACAAGAAAGCATTTTGGTAATTACCCCTCCCCCTCAACAAACAGCCCCATACATGAAATAAATAATGTAGCTATGCTGGAGATGGGGGTGCACTTTTTTCTAAACTTGATTATTTGGGTGTTTTATGATAATCATGCCATTTCTGAAATAATAAGGCAATAAACATTGCTGTAGTTTGGGCAGAGGAAAATTACTGCTCCATTACTTGAACATAATCAGCTTAGTTTTAGTCCTATGTGGATTTTTGATATAATTATCCTCAGGGTATATTAGATAAATATCTACAAGTATGTCCTTTGAAATGTCTCCTCTAATCTTACTCTGAATTCCTAACAAGATTTCTTTCTTGTGTTCATTCTTTGAAGGGAAAGACAGGTAGAGAGGGGTGCAGGAACAAATGAACATTGCTAAGAAGGTTACATTTATACTGTTCCCTTCTTCAGTGCCATAGGTAGAAAAAGATGCTGGAGGAAAGGTGGAGTGTAAAAAGAATGTATTATTGATAAATTAATCAATATTTTGTTTTTCTATTTCTGCACATTGCCCTGATATTTTATGAGATGGTGCTATATAAATACTTGTTTGTAAACAAACAAACAAATATTCCACTTTCTCTCCCTTGGAAAGAAATCTATTACCAATAAAAGAAACCAGTCACTAATGCTCTAAATACACACACACACACAAAACACAAACACGCAAACTTTTTAACTAGCTGATTTATCTTATCAGTTATGATTCTTTGGTTAGTTTGAACTCTCTTTGTTAAAAGCCGTTTTTTTAAAAAATTCTTAACTATTTCTGAGCAGATATGTTGAAAGTTAACAGACATAACTGCAGTGTAAAAATCTCAGTTGTTACCTCCTTTACTTGTCAGAGCAAGAAAGGTCCTTCAGTTATCCTGGTGCTTCCAGCAGATAGCATTACCACAACAGCTCTGAAAAATGTCCCAGATTGTACTGCCTAATTCATGCTTCTTTATGTTAGGCAAGGCAGAGAACTCCATTGCAAACAAACAGAAATGGGACCAGAAAGTGCCACAATTTGCATTTTTGTCAGAGGTCAGAATAAGAATCCGAGCAAGTGAATATGAGTGCCATTGTTTGGTTGTTGTTATTTTTTTAAGTGCAAATGTTACATAAATAATTGTTATTTTCTACATTGTGTTTGACATTTTACTTCCACTGAGATGCACTGAAATTAGTTAAATGATTAATTTCATAATTATGGTAGTTTCACCCATTGTGGATCATGAAATGAAATTTCAGCATTGTATTCAATTTCTTAATGCTACTGCATAGCTGTTCTGAAGTGCTGTTTCATTAACTTGGTTATTGGATAGATTTTATGGTTTTAATGATAATTTGTAATATTAGGTGGTCTCTGCCTCCCTGCTCATTCTGCTTGGGAACCTCTACTCTATCCACATAAACCCCCTCAGGCTTTCCCTTCCCTTCTCATGCAACTACTAAGCCCACTTTTTGTTGGTTCGGGGGGGGGGGACTTATAAAAGGAGAATTCCTCTCACACTTTGGTGAGAAAGCCCCAGCAGAGATTTAAAACTACAAAATACTAAGCAAAGTAAAGTCTGGATGGATAGGCTGTTAGACCTTTAAGATTGCCCCTTATGAGTTCCAAACTCTTCCTCTAGCATAGAAAAAGACCACTTGTTTGGTAAGTTTAAAAAATGTTTACTTACAAATTCTCCAAAGGTTAGATTCATGTGCTTCTCCATACAGCATTAAGAAAAAGTTACACAGGCAATAAAACTTGGCTTTGTTACGGTGGTGAAAGTTCCTAAATTATTGTTATAGGAACTCATTAGTGCCTTGTGAGAGCCATGCGGTCTGAGCTTGGAGCTACCGGTCTAGACCTCCTCACATGTTGAGCTTCTCAGGTATACTGAGGAAACAAAGGCTGGATTACCTATTCCCTCCCATGGAGAGTCAAGCCTGGTGGAACAGTTTATTTTATTATTTTAACCCCTTCATGCATTAATTAGATTTAAGAATGGCTTTCCTCTGATGAAATTTATCCTAGATTTAGACTCTTGCCAGGTAATTATTCTGTCAATGAATAAGATAAATCACATCCCCAAGATGCATTATTTGGCATGCAAGACACAAAGTAAGAAAGCTCTGTAGCTCAGTAGTAGAACAACTGCTTTGGATGCACAAGGTCCCAGGTTCAATCCCTGGATGGGCTAGGAGAGACCTGTGCCTGAATCCCTAAGACAGCCACTGCCTGTCTGTGTAGACCAGTGTTTCCCAACCGGTGTTCCGCGGCACACTAGTGTGCCGTGAGACATTGGCTGGTGTGCCGTGGGAGGGAGGCGGGCGAGTCGGGCGGTGAGAGGCGGCGGCGGCGAGGATCCGCGTCGAGCCGGGGGCAGCTCCGCGGTGGTGGTGCCGAGGTTTCTCTCTCCATTCTCCCCTCACACACACACACAGGAAATAACACAGGATCAGCTGACAGGACCCAGCCAATGGGGCGGCGGCGGGGCAGCGCGTGCAAAAGGGAGGAGCGCGAGACAGCGGACGAGGAGGAGGCCGGCATGTCCGGGCAGCAGCAGCAACAACAGCAGCAGCAACTCCCGGCGACGGCTCCTCAAGCCCCGGGCAACCCTACTCCCTCACCGGCCTCGGCCGCCTTCCTGCTCCACCCGCCGCCGCCTCCCCCGCCGGCCACCTCGGCCCCGCCGCCGCCCCTCCTCCGCCCGCTATCGCCGCCACCACCACAACAGCCGCCGCCGCCTCAGCTGCTGCCGTCCCTCAGTCCGTTGCTCTGCTGCCTCCTTCCCCCCCCCACCCCAAAGCCTCTAGGTTCCCCAGAAAGGGGGAGGGAAAAAAATTGAAAACTTTCACTTTCGTGCGTCCCTCCCGGCGTGACGCTGCACGCTGACGTCACGGGGCTGTAATGGTGGTGTGCCGCGAGATTTTTTTCATTAAACAGGTGTGCCGTTGCCCAAAAAAGGTTGGGAAACACTGGTGTAGACAATACTGAGCTAGATGGCTCAGTGGTCTGACTCATTATTTGGTACCTTTCTGTGTTCCTATGGATCCTTAGCTAACAGATCCACATTTTCACTGTGCAAAAAGGTCCAGGCCTAACACGAGGGGAAAATAAATTTACTCAAATCCTTGAAGGCTTGAATTGACACCAGTAACTTTTCAGAGGTTTTTCATAATGAAATCAAGGATATGAAGGAAGAATTTCCTCCAGTGCACACAAACACAAACACACAAAATGATCAAGGATCTACAAACCAAGCCTTATGAGGAGTGGTTGAGGGAGTTGGGTATGTTTAGCCAGGAAAAGAGAAGACTGAGAGGAGATATGATTGGCAGCTTCAAATATCTAAAGGGCTATCACATGTTTTCTCCTGCTCCAGAGGCCAGGATCTGAACTAACGGCTTCAAGTTACAAGAAAGAAAATTATAAATCAGGAAGAACTTTCTGACAGTAAGAGCTCTTTGGCAGTGGATCAGACTCCCACAAGAGGTGGTGGACTCTCCTTCTTTGGAGGTTTTAAAGCAGAGGTTGGATGGCCATCTGATGTGCATGTTTTAATTGAGATTCCTGTATCTCAGGGGGTTGGACTAGATGACGGTTGGCAGTCCCTTCCAACTCTATAATTCTACGATCCTATTTCATGACTTGTCCAAAGGCACCTTTTAAGCCTCAGAGCTAAGCGGGGATTTTAACCTAGATCCAATTGTGCTCCATAGCACCATGCTGGGTTTTTGTACCTGGAGAACCATGAATTGATGTAAGCGATATTATGTCCATGCCTCTTTACCGAAAAAAGTATTTCCTTCACTCAACACTTCATGGCGTGGGTGGGTGCTGAGCGGTCTTTTGATAGTTTGAAAGAGGCGAGGCTTATCTCACTGCCAGCACCTGCAGTTCATCTCTGTGTAGAGGGAGATGAGATTAGAGGCCTTGATCCTCCTCCTGTTAGAACAAGACCTCAATCTCTCACTGTCTCCGTTTAATCAGGTTCCTATTTTAGCTGCCACAAAGCTGTCAACAAAAGAAAATAAGCTATCCCCCATCTAGGGGTTAAATTGGATTTCTCAGTGTGCAAATGTTCCAAAGTGTAAAAAAGAGAAAAGAATCCTACCTGCACCCTCCATCAGGCAAATTACTTCTGACTTTTAATTTATTTCTCCAGGAAATGGAAAGGTATGGCATATCCAAAGTCAATAGGGAATAAAGAATGAGGTGTAATCAGACTCTTCACCAATTCAGAGCCCCCTTCACTGTCAGCTTTAATAGGTTCACTGGCCACATAATTTATAGAATGCATGACATGTCCTTTTGCACTCAGCATTTTATTTTGGACATGCCTAGTTAATGATCCCAACAAGTGACAACTGAAGTTTGCTTGATGTTTATGTCCCCCCCTTCCATCTCCTCTTCCCTGTCTGTGTGTGTATGTGTGTGTGTGCGTGCATGTGTAAGATGTGGGGGCATGCATGTGTGTAATCTTGCCTGCACACACATATCTTTTGTTTTTTAATTGTATCGCATTTATTATTTAATTGTATTACACTCTTTCTCTCTCTAAGGAGCCTGCTGTGGAAAAAGAGGTGTAGGAGGAAGGTGCTTTGGAGATGGGCTGGCTGCCTGGAAATGAGGAGCTGTTTCTAAGTGTTTTATCCTACCCTTGGAAGCCCACTGCATAAAAGGGGGAGCAGGAGGCCTTAGAGGTGCCTGTGGGCACACAGAGCCCACAGAAAAGGTGGTGTTTTCCTGTGTGCATTGCAGCAGAGAAAGGAGAAGAGCAGCCAGCTCCTGCTGAATTGGGTGAGACCAAAACAAAACAATGACCTCCCCCCTTTAGTGCCTCAAGCCTACACAGGGTGTAGCCCTTAAGCAGGCTCCAGCAGCCGGGGTCACTCATGGTCCTATGGGTTTTTTGGGCAAGAGCCACTGGGAAGCTTACCTGTCTTTGTTTACATCCTTGAAGTGTTCGAGAGATTTTGGGAGTAAGTGGAGAGGGGAATTCCTGGCTTGCCAACTTGGGGAGACTGGGCCAGCTGATTCTGAAAAAGGTGCCTGCAGATAAGGACTTGGAGCAAGACTTTGATTTGCAGTTTAAGGCAGGGGATAAAGTGGACTGGCCCAAGGCCAGCAAGCGGAATAAAAATGAAGGGCCTCCACAATGTGCCATTGAGGAAGCAGATGTGTTCCTTGAGTTGTGTCTTTATGATGCCTTGCTTACAGCTACAGGGACCATTTGGGACTGGAATGTGATTTTGGAGCCTCTGATCCACGACCAGAGGAGAGGCCAAAGCAAAATCAAAGGGTTCCAAAAAGACTGAAGCTGTGATTTGAGCCCTGAGGTGGATGTTGATATTCTTGAACTGAAAACTCTTTGAAATTCCAAAACAAAAGAACTATGCAGGAAACTATTTAGACCACAAGCTTAACGTGAGTCAATGGCATGATGCAGCAGCAAAAAAATAATAATAATAAAATGCCATTCTAGGCTGCATCAACAAAAGTATAGTGTCCAGGTCAAGGGAACTAACAGTATCACTCTATTTGGCCTTGGTCAGACAACACCTGGAGTACTGTATCCAGTTCTGGGTGCTATACAGTGGTACCTCGGGTTACATACGCTTCAGGTTACAGACTCCTCTAACCCAGAAATAATACCTCAGGTTAAGAACTTTGCTTCAGGATGAGAACAGAAATCATGCTCCGGCGGCGTGGCAGCAGCAGGAGGCCCCATTAGCTAAAATGGTACCACTGTAGTTTAAGAAGGATATTGATGAGCTGGAATGTGTGCAGAGGGCAGCCAATATGATCAAGGGTCTGGAAACCAAGCCTTATGAGGAACGATTGAGGAAGCCGGGTATGTTTAGGCTGGAAAAGAGGAGACAGAGGAAATATGATAGCCATCTTCAAATATCTAAAGGGCTGTCACATGGAAGATGGAGCAAGCTATGCCTCATTTTCTAAAAGGAAACACAGACAGGTAACCACTCCTGGAACTCTCGATTGGTGTGGCATGTAACAATGTGGTTCTCTAGCTCCTCATTTAATCCCCACAACAACCCTGTGAAGTTAGTTAGACTGAGAGACAATGAGTGGCCAAAGTCACCCAGTGAGCTTCATGGCCATGTTGGGGGATGTGAACCCTGATTTCTCAACACTGTAGCCAGTAGACCACAGAGGCTCTCTGAAATCTTCTGACTCAGTGACACACTTTCCTCTTGAGCACAGATTACACCAAAGCAATATCACTTCCCCTTAAATGCAAGGCACTCATTGGGATTTTGATATGTTTTGTGTCACCCATGAGGCAGGATGGTGGGAACATCCTGGTGGGAACAAGAGGTGGTGCCCCCACAGGCACCCTGCCCACCCCACCACTTCCCCCAGCTGCAAAGAAGCCACACAGGTAAGGGAGGAGTGGCTACAGAGGGGCACAGCATTCCACTACCCAGCTTTGTCACTTTCTCCAACTAGGCAAGAGGGGAGGCATTCTGCCATCCCACCCCTAGCGACGGAGAGGGACTGGCGGCAAACCTCTTTCAGAGCTTCGCCTCTCCCATCGCAGGGATATAAACGGGACATTTTGCCTCAGGCATCAAAACATCTTGTGCCACCCTTGCTAAGATGCTTCCGTCCATCTTTTCTGATTAGCCAGTCATAAAAAAACCACAGCCAGTAGATTCCATCACCTGATTTCAAGGTGTGGAAACAGTTTTAAAAGACCCAAGCAATTATCTCACATAGAAAAAGCTAGGGAGGTAAGGCAGAAATATTTTTGTCCTATTCTTCTGCTTGCTCTCTCTCTCTTTCTCTTCTCAGAAGATAGATAGCAAGGGAAGAGGATGGTGACCTCAAAATGATCAACTTCCTGGGTTCTACCCTTGTGACGTCCTAAGCTCCATCCATGTGACATCCTAGGCTCCACCCAGGCATCCACTGGATAATTGGGGCCAGATATTTGAAGCCTGAGTCACTTAGGGCTTTAGACACTAATCCTCTATTAGCAAATTACCATTTTTAAGCCACTGCTTATATTACAAGAGTTCATGCTCTTCAACAGAACAGAAGCAAAAAAGCAAAGAGTGTCTCCTTGGTAGAAAGAATAGCCAAGACTTTTTAACTTCACTTGCCTCAGAAGTCTAACCTGTAGCCATATGTCTAGCAAGGATTATTATTATTTTTTGATTCAGTGGCAGTAACAACACTGGTGGAGTGAAGTTCAGTGCTTCTATTAAGTAGCAGGCTTGAATACAGAATAAAAAGCAGGAGAACAGTCTTTATGTAGAATAACAAGGCATAAGGAAGACAAACTACTTCCCCCTTCAGTTATTGGGAGCTCTAGGGACTGATAATTGAGAGCCTACAGCTGGCCAGTATGCAGCACCCTCCTGGGCAGAGCTAGTCTCAAAGCTCCAAGGTCAGCCCCCAATCTGAGAGATTTATATACTTTAAACCCTTAGTGTCTATATGCTTGCTGGACTAATATCTAAATTGCTCCCTCCTGTTAAGCTATGCCAATATACAGGGGCCAGTATAGTTAATTAAGCCTGAAGCTGCACTACTGCTGGCAGGAACTCAGCCTACACCTGGCCCACAAGTGGATCTTCCCACATTCTGCTCATATTCATCACTGGAGCACAACCCGTAAATCTAAACAATAAAGCAAACCAAAACCCCCTGACAGTCTCATTAGGTTTAACACTTTGGGATGTGCCAATAAGCAAGGAGAAAGAATTGTACAAAGCAACTGACCTATCTCCTTGAAATACAAAATTATGGTGCACGGGGTTTCCTTTACACCATACAACTAATAATAATAAAAAGTCAATTAGTGCAATTTCCCACTGGATTAAAAACAACAACAACAACTCAACAACCTCAAGCAAGGGCACCAACTGGATACAACTCACTAACTATTAGTAAAGTCTGAACATGGGGCATGTTTGCTTCTTGCTGACCAAACATGCTGCATTCCAGTATAGCAGGGGTGTCCAACTGGTCAACCGTGATTGACAGGTCGATCCCCGGATGATCGTGGTCGATCATGGTCAATCACAGGATCATTATTGCTCGCGTTGTTTAGAATCATGCCTCTGCCACCCGTTCCCCCCTAGAGAGCCAGTGTGGTGTAGTGGTTAAGAGCGGTAGTCACGTAATCTGGGAAACCGGGTTCGTGTCTCCGCTCCTCCACATGCAGCTGCTGGGTGACCTTGGGCCAGTCACACTTCTGTGAAGTCTCTCAGCCCCACTCACCTCACAGAGTGTTTGTTGTGGGGGAGGAAGGGAAAGGAGAATGTTAGCTGCTTTGAGACTCCTGAAGGGGAGTGAAAGGCGGGATATCAAATCCAAACTCTTCTCTTCTTCTTCTTCTTCGGTCTCTCCCTGTGTCGCGTTTAGTGTGCGTTCCTTTGTTGTCTTCTGTCGTGCTGCATTTGTCTGTTAGTGGCTGTGTTGTTGTTGAGCGATTTCTCTTAATTCTGCACATTTAATGTTTAAGAAAGGTCAACAACTTTGATCTGCCGCCACCCCCCCAATAATGGGTAGATCACTGTCGCCCCCCCCCCCGGAGTAGATCGCAGTCTCTTGGGCGTTGGGTGTCCCTGAAGTATAGGATAAACCATGCTGCATATGAGATGAATATTGGGCTGTGGAAGTCCCCATTTCCACTTCAGACTAAGATTTTGGGGAGGGTGTGCTTCCATTAGCAGCTAGAAACTTGCATCTGTGCTTGCAGAAGGCAAGGAGAGAGAGAGAGAGAGAGAGAGAGAGAGAGAGACTAAGAAATGAAGGACTTGTGCAGAATCAGAATTCCATATGTCTAGAAATTTAGAATTACTAGACACCTGGATTATTGGAGGGGGATAACTGAAAGTGAGCCCTTTAGAGAGTTTTCTTGTAGCAGTGAGGGACATTTGTCTGTGCTTGGGAAATCCAAGTTCCTTTCATTCATATTTTACATGTATCAGGATATTATTGCTACTTTGAACATGTATTCCTGGCTTCGTCATGTTGAATTGGAACTGAAACGTTTGCTTTGAGCTGCATTTTTTACAGGCCAGTAGGTGGCAGTCTTTTGCATGCCTGAGAGCTTTAAAAGCTTTCAGTTCCCCCTTGTCACACTATGCATCTCCCTCTGGAATTGTAAGTTCTTGAAAGGAACACATTTGATTAATTCAGCATGCCTCTCCCCGCACACCTCCCCAGTAACTGCTTTTTTGTGGTTGTTTGTTGCAGTAACTGCTATGAGTTTGACAGCATTCAAGTTTAATCTCGGCACCACCAGGAAGGCTAACATTTCAATTATGCGTGATAGTAATTTGTTTGAAATTCCAAAAGGGCAGTGAAAAGGGAAGCAATTTTCCCTGGTAATAACATAAGCATAACAGAGAGAGAGTCCAGGAAGAGAAGGCAAAAAAATAAATAAAGACAGATTATCTTGCACAGTCCGTGGCTGCTCTTTCATGCTAATTCCACTTTCCATCAATAGGCAGCTGCCCAAAGAGACACCATGGTATTGATTTGCAGGGAATGTAGCAGGTGATATGCCAAATGTCTCTGGAGGATAACCATGGAGATTGTCAGGAAAGTGCTAATTTTGCAGTATACATTGAGATGCTGCTTACCGTACCCGCTAAGAGCACATGAACAGAATCATGGAAACTCTTCTTCTTGAGAAATATTGCCAGTGATTCATTGAAGCATTTTTTAAAAATAATAATGAAATAAACTTGGGTATTTAGCCCAAGCAGATTTGCCTAGTGGAAAATTCGGTGGCAATACCTGTAGCTAGAGTAGTCAGTGGGGTTCTCTCCAGATGATGATGGACCACAACACCTAACAGCAGGAGCACCAATTCTACGGAGCAGAGGTGTCTTCGGCCTCCTCAATGTTGAGGTGGTGGAGGTTGAGTGCAGAGCTGAGCACAGCACAACTCTTTTCTCAATCTATCCAATTGTTAAAATGAGGACAAAAATGTGTGCAGACATTCTCTTCTACCCTTCCAAGAATTTGGAAGTGTTGTGGAAACTATTTTCATTTCCCTCAACTTGCTCGTGATGTTTTGACCAAATGGGAACTGCCAGATTCAACCTGAGAATTCATTTTTATGGAATCTCATCAGAAATATAATGGTGTGTGGACCACCAGGACAAATTTCAGCTCATTTTACTTAAATCTCTTTTTGGGGAGGGGGCATTTCCCACAGCATCTCGGTTATTTGCCAGGGGTCTCCCCATTTCACTTTAGGTGAAATTCACAGCAATTCAAATTGCAACTAACCCTCATCCTTTTGCAGCAGAGTGAGAAATAAATCTACCTAGATACTTTGTCTTTTGTGCTATAATTTTCCTGTTCTAAAGGACACCACCAGCCTCTCTTCCCTGGTTCCTTCTCAGGCTGGTGTTAATCTGTCTCATCCCCACTGTGCAGAAATGACTCATTCCACTCTGATAGAGGTGCCTCTTGCTGTTCTCTCCAGAGGCACTACTTCTGGAAGTGCAGATTTGACTCAGCAGGATAACATTGGACTGATGGTAGAATTGGGTGGAGAAAAAATCAAAACAATGACTTCTGTCCTTAGCATTACAACTATGCATATGTACATATAGATTCTCATAAAATTTAGAATAGTGACAGCAGTGCACATGAAAGTTAGACTAAGATGCACTTCTTTTTCTTGAAATCTACATCTTAAAAACAATCCAATCTTTCTATAACAGCAACAATTCTCTGTTGCCATCAAGATTCTTGCCATACTGGCCTACCAAGACTGACAGTTGTGGAAAGGAAGGAGTAAAAGGTACTCACTACATGTACAATCCCTGCATCTGACATAGTTTAGGTATACATAAAATAGTAATTAATAGGTTAATCATTATTCTAGTTTGAAAATGCTCATTTATCACTGGTAAGCTGTTATCCCCAGTAGCATAGTCAATGGTGAGGTGTTATGGGAGATGCAGTCCACCAATATCTGGAGGGCTGCAATTTGCCCTTCCCTTGTTTATTAGTTACCATTTACCATAATCTCCCACACTTGGGAAAACTTCCACCACATATGGTAGTAACAAAAGAAAGGCTGTGGGTTAAATGTCCACACTGATCACACCGATCAGTTGATGTTTCATCATTAGGACTAATGGTTAGGCAATAGCACCCTAATAATTAAGACTCTCACTGTTGTGGCTGTTGTCTTCTCTTTTGGATAGGAAGATGGGAGCATATGACGTTGCCTTACATCAGGCTAGACCATTGGTCCATCTTGTTCAATCAACACTGACTGGCAGTGACTCTCAGAGCTTCATACTGAAATCTTTTTTCAGCTCTACATGGATATGCTGGTCTGCCACTGAGTTACAGCTATTTCCCATCTTCTGAGTTTGAGAAGGGAGGGCCATTGGTATGGGAGAGGGCCATGGAGGCGACTTTTCTCAAGGACCACCCCCAATCCCCAAATCTTTTCCTGAGTGAAATTGCTCTGGCTAGTTGTGTACATGCCTGCTATCCCTGAGTTAAGGGAACAGAGTTTCTTTTTCCAAAGCCACCCGTTTCCCAGCTTTGTACAAGAGAACTTCCCATCTTTGAAAGGATGCTGATTAGCTACACAAACAAACTTTATCCTTTCCTTTTACAATGGATCTGATTTATGGCTGGACAAATCTTCAGAAGGCCTAATTGCAGTAAAGGAGGCCTATTTGAAGAAGTTACAACAGATGTGCACATTTGGGAGGGAGAGGGGGGAAAGCACACAATATGCCACGCAAAAGCAAGAAAAAGCAACATTAGGGAGCATAAAAGCATTGCAGCATCTGGGCTTGATATGAATCCACAGCATAGTGATGCTAATGCCGGATAACACTTGAGCCTTATATTCCTCTCTGTGTGGCTGTGCCTAAAATAAAGATGCTGAGGGGGATTTCTCTCTCTTAATGCAAGAGATGGTTTATTCCACTTCGCGGTGATGAAATAGAAATATAAGGAGTTGTGCACTGAATCAGCTCACATCTGGCATAAAGTGTGATGACTTAATTTTTGTCTGGTGGAGACCGACTACCGTATTTTTGCCCTGCAATGCCCTATGAAGGTTGAATTGGCCTATAGAAATAGGAAACCCAGGCTCTTAGGAGATGTTTTCATGTTATGCTAATAAATTGTTTGCACACCTATGCAAATGTTACTGAATCACAACATGAAAATGCTTTCATCCCAGGCCCTGTGCTTGCGCTTCACTCACGCTGAGTGAATTGGAAAGGATAATGTTTTTGCTAAGTTCCCCGGTAGATTCAAAGAATTGCTAATGTGAATTAAGCAGCAGCAGAAGGTTAGAACTCTCCTTGATCTGCTTCACAGTGAGCTGGAAAGCCTCCAGTCCCATGAGTCTGGAATACCCTCAGGCTGCCCTTAACTGGGCTGCTTGATCCAGACATGAAGGGTTTCCAAATACTGATTTACCATATTTCTGTGAATATTTTTTAATAAAAAAATAAAAAATAGGTCTCAGATGTGCTTGTTCCATGTGCCCCATCACAACAAATCTTACAAGTGGTTCCTGAGCACTACTTATACTTATCCCGCCCACCTGAGCCCATGGGGCAGCAGATATGGACAAACCTCTGTGGGAGTAGATTTTTTCCATTGAGTCCCAGTCTACATGTGCAGCTGATGAGGTAGGAGGGCAATAATCAGGGGTGCCATGAGTAAACCCTGAGCACCTCATTCAAATGCTTCTGAACAGAATCAGAGCAAGCAATCATGATGTTGCAAGAGTGCTGGACTATGACCTGGGAGACCAGGGTTTCAATCCCCACTCAGCCACTGGATGGCCTTGTGCCAGTAACTCACTCTCAGCCCTAACCCATCTCACAAGGATGTTGTGAGGATTAAATGAGGAGAGGGAGAACCATGAATGTCACCTTGATCTCCCCAGAGAAAAGGTGGGATAGAAATTAAATAAATAAATTGCATATGGCAGGTGTACTGCAGCAGGAGAAGTGGCATGGTCAAGGAGCTTTGGGGGTTGGAAATGCTATCCCTGCCAGTGGCGTAGCGTGGGGGGTGCCAGGGGTGCTGGCTGCACCGGGCGCAACATCTGGGGGGGCGCGCTCGCTGCCTCCGGAGTCGCCGAAGAGCCTCGGGCGCAGGCTGTAGTGGAGCCGCATGTCTCGCGGAACTGACGAGCTCTGCGCGCGTCCGGGCTGAAGGCACCCGGCAGGCAGCGGCTCTCCGCGCTCGCCGCGGAGGACGCGCCAGGCAGCCCCTCCTCACAGCCCCGCCTCCGCCGGTGCTGCTGCAGCTGCTGGGCCGTTGCATTTTCCTCGCCTCTCTGCCCCCCTCCTCCTCCGGGCAAGCGCCGTCGTTTGGGCGGCAGCGCCAGCGGCAACTTGCAGGTTAGGGGTTGGGGGGGCGCAAATTACGTGCCTTGCCCCGGGTGCTGACAACTCACGCTACGCCGCTGATCCCTGCTGCAGTTTAAGCCTTGGGAGATGCCCCAAAGTGCATCTGATATCAGCATGCAGTCTATTAGTCAATGGAGAGAGCGGCTTCATTTGTGTAAAATCAGTCCATTCTGTGCTTTTCAGTGTTTCTACATCATAGAGAATATGCATAATTTGTACTAAGTGCAAGACACTTTTTCACACTGTGTTTTGTTTTACTAGGAAATAATCCCTTCTGTAGGTTAATAACAATTGTGACCACTATGCACCTTTTTTTAAAAAAAAAAAGAAAAGTGAAGAAGCTATTTCCAAGGCAAAATCTGTCTTCATTTGTAACACCCTCCCGAAAGCTACCTGGGGCATCCATTTACTGTTTGTAACGAAACCCTTCAGTCACCCCTGGAAACAAGTCAAAAGTTACCCACTAGCCGAGGGTGTGCAAACATTAGTTACAGTGACAGCCTAAATGTAACGTAATTCCTGTAATACACACAGTTAGTTGCAAGTTCAATTTCAAATGTCCTGCCTAGCTGTTGAACAAAACCATGCTGTTATTGTAATGAGCACAAAGGCTCGCGGTTGTTCTGCTTCTTAGTTTTATGTTCGGGATCAATTGGCCAGTTGCGTTAGACTTTATAAAGAAAAATATGCTGAAAGGTTCCACAGAAACTATGACCCAAGGAAGCTTCGGCATCATATGTACCAACTGCCTACAGTGGTGGGAGAGAACTGAAAGTTCTGGAACTTTTTCGTTGGATTTTCCATAGATTTTCCTCCTAAATTTAATTATGGTTGCATAGATTTCCATTTTGAATTCTGGAGACTTCATTTTAGGTTTCATCTCATTTGTTTTTTGAGTCTTTAAAGAAGCATTTCCCTGTCTGGTGATCAACATAGGAACAGTGCAGAAATACAACTCTGTTTGCATTTTAATGAGAAACTACTTGTTTTCTCATTAGCTCAACGTGGATGCTTTAACTGAGATTCCTGCATTGAGGGGGCTGGACTAGATGACCCCCAGGGTCCCTTCCAACTCTACAATTCTATGATTCTACGATTTCAAACTTCTAGATACACAAACTGAAACAGGTTATCCTTTGAAATCTGCATTTCTCCAAATTTTCAAAGCAATTACCTAATCAAATAATGTCAGAAAGTGTACAAAATACTTATATTAAGGAAATAACATCAAAATGCATTATAATAGGCAAAATGCTTGCAAAAATATCTATTTTAGTCAAAACTGCAGACAAAATGGGTATATGGGGGGGGTGGAATCACAAAATAGTGCTGAAATGTTTAGAAGTGAATTTAAGTTCGGAATATGAGAAAATTATGTATTTCTCTCATAGAGCTACAATTCTCAAAAAAATGGTTTAACAGTCAATCACTCCTCCCAAGGAATTATGGGAATTGTAGTTCCGTGAGGGGAACAGTGTTTTCCTAATATTTCGCAGCATCCCTAATAAACTACAGTTCACAGGGTTCCGTGGGGGAAGCCATGCCAGTTTACATGTGATTTACATGTGCTGATGGGTCCTTAGTGTGTCAGGGAAGTGAAACCTTCTATCCTTTCCACTGATGTGCTGAAACATTTGCATATCTGAATTTGTTTGCTTCCCTCTGCCCTCCCCATGATGTTTTAAGCATGGTGGTGATGCACAAGGAATATTGGAAGCATTAGAAAATGCTACCCACCCCACACCGCTGAAATAGTTCAGGCCAGGAAAAGTTGTTTTGATAATTTTTTGTAACTCTAACATTGGATGTCATTGTGTGATGGGTTTATTATTATTATTATTATCGTTGGGCAAGTTCCCTTGAACTAATATATCTATGCCCAAATTGTTGCAGAAAGAGATGTCCTTTTGTTCCTGAAAAGAACTGTAATTTACCTACTCATGAATGCTTTCACTAAGGCAGTAATTTATTCTCAGTTCAGAATGCTTTCCTGCTGCTCCATGAGTTCTGGATTCTTTCCCAGTACTGCTGGCAAGGCTTTGGTATGATGTTGATGGTTAAACAAAAAAAGGGGGGAGTTTTGTGCCCCCCTTACGTGTTATAATAATGGGCATGTCAGCAAATTATTGGCAAGGATTCGTTGCATGAATCTGAAAAGACAGCTCAGTGACTGAACTTTTCATTGTTATTGAGATGTTAAATAATATTTATTGCTTAATAACAGTCAGGTTTTATGGCAAAACATCCCACCTGGCTGTTTGCTGATTGTATTGTGGGCTGTAAAGCATCTATAGAGGAAATTCAAGATTTCATTGGAGACAAAGTTCATCAGAACAGCTAACTCTGGAATTTCTCCTGATAATCAGGCACCTCCAATGAAATAATCTGAGCAACAGCAGGCAGACTTTGGGGATGCGTATTGCATTTATTTATCTTTATCACTGCCTTGTCCATTGCCTGTTTGGTGGTGACCCCCCTAACAGGGCCTTCTCTGTGGCATTATATTTGTGGAATGCCTTCCCTAGTGAGGTGTGTCAGTATCCCTGACTATTAATTATGAGGAGAAGTTACTCCTCCCCTCAAAAAAAAAAAATCCTGTTTACTCAGGCATTTGATGGCTGAAAGTTCTGTCCCTGGCAACCCTGAAATTATTAGTTTGAGAGTAGATGTTGTCTTTAGGAGTTTCAAACTGCTCTTTAATTGATTTAAACTATTCTTAGAAGAACCCACTAGATTCTGGACATTAGGAATGGAGGAGGAATCTGCTTTAAACAGATTAGCACAGACAATTTGGCAGTTCCAAGCAGACTGAGTTTTGTCCACACAGGACTACCTCTTGCATCAAGTGTCTGCTTATGGCCGAGTTGCTCATGCATCCTTGCAAAATTATACACACAAAAATGTGTATGTTATAAGGCACTATATTTCTACAGCATAATTTTATATGTATTAGCACATAAATATTTTTATATAGTTATTTGCATTGCTATATGTGTCTTGTGACAGGTTTTTTTCCATTCAGATGACTCCAGATTACTTCCCTTTGTCTACTCAGCTTAAACCAGGTGTCACAGGGGAGGAAGAAGTATGTTTGGAGTGGACCTGAGAAGTAACTTCCTTCTGGTCTGGTCACTGTCTGTTTACTGGAGCTCTGGCCCAGGTGCTGTTCAGTCCCCACCCCCCTTGGCAACCCCTGAATTAGGGGCCCAATTCCTTTTAATGAAACAAACTGAATTTACTGTTTTCAATTCTTAGCCGCCACCCCTTTTTATTTCAGTGATATGAAAACCTCCACTTACTTCAGTGTCATAGAGGAAAAGCAACATATTTATGTTACCTAAACAGAATTTATTTGCCCCACTGTTTCCAGAGTAGAAAAGGTTTCCAGTATTTATGCCAGTTGCTTTTTCTTCAGATGTAATATTAAGCACCAGCAGAGACATTTGCAAACAGAAGCATCACCATCTTAATTGAAAATATATATCTTCACTTTGTTTGAGAATACTGGAATTTTGCATCCAGAGAGGGAGAATAAGACAAACTACTAGATAACTTAAATATTGTTATGACTATGGCCAAGCATTCCTTTGTTAGGGAGATTGCTGGGTTTGGGGGGGGGGAGTGTTTTATTACTGGGAAACAAACAAAAGAGTACCAAAAACAAAATAAATATACAAACAAGTATAGAATTACAACAATGACAATTGTATACAAAAATGACTTACCTAATCAATCTGAGAAAAATGATATAAGGAAATATATAACTTTTATGAATAGTTTAAGCCTGATGTTGTTGGGCTGCAACTAAGATTAGAGGAGGAATTCAGTTCAGCTCATATTTAAAGCCAAACTTACATATTTTTTTACTTCCTGAATTAATACGCAAAGTGATCCTTTGACATTGGCTCTTCTCTGAATTTTGTAGTGCAGGTGCTCAGCCAAGTAATATATAAAAAATGCATTGATAGAGTCAAATGTGCATGAAATGCATATATTGGTTAACACGAGAGGGTTCTACCTCTCTTTTAAATCAGAACCAGTGAAGGCGGTGAAGGTCCTGTGTGAGTTCCTGGAGGCAGTTGGAGGATGGATGGCGGCTAACAGATTGAGGTTGAATCCTGACAAGACAGAAGTACTGTTTGTGGGGGGACAGGGGGCGGGTGGTGTGGGGGATTCCCTGGTCCTGAATGGGGTAACTGTGCCCCTGAAGGACCAGGCGCATAGCCTGGGAGTCATTTTAGACTCACAGCTGTCCATGGAGGCGCAGGTTAATTCTGTGCCCAGGGTGGCTGTCTACCAGCTCCACCTGATACGCAGGCTAAGACCCTACCTGCCTACAGACTGTCTCGCCAGAGTGGTGCATGCTCTAGTTATCTCCTGCTTGGACTACTGCAATGTGCTCTACGTGGGGCTACCTTTGAAGGTGACCCGGAAACCGCAATTAATCCAGAATGTGGCAGCTAGACTGGGAGTGGCTGCTAGGACCACATAACAGAGAGAGATCTGCATTGGCTCCCAGTACGTTTCCGAGCACAATTCAAAGTGTTGGTGCTGACCTTTAAAGCCCTAAACGGCCTCGGTCCTGTATACCTGAAGGAGCGTCTCCACCCCCATCGTTCAGCCCGGACACTGAGATCCAGCGCTGAGGGCCTTATGGCGGTTCAATCATTGCAAGAAGTGAGGTTACAGGGAACCAGACAAAGGCCTTCTTGGTAGTGGCACCCACCCTGTGGAACACCCTTCCTTCAGACGTGAAGGAAATAAGCAGAGGATAAAACCGAGAAAGAGTGAGAGAACCATGTACATCACTGTCAGCTCCTTGGAGGAAAGGTGGGATCTTAAAAAAGAAAACACAAATAATAACAAATGTACTAGGACTTCCACCTGCTGCCAGTAAGTAGTATGGCAATATATCCAAAATGGAAATGCATTGCTGCTCCTTATTCAAACTATAGAGGATGTAAGTGATGCAATTAAGAAATCTATGTAGAGTGCAAAGGGGTAGACAATGGGAAAATACTTTTACTCAGAATTGGAATTTGTTTATTTCTTAACAGAATAACCAAACTGCAAGATGTGGTGGCATTGTACTCTTTGATGGGATATTTTTAAAATTTGGGAGCACTGATCAAGTAGGTAAAATGAATTGGGGGAAAAAATATTATTATGGTCTCTTCAAATAAAATAAAAGTTGTTATATGAATGTGATTAATATTAAAGTATTAACATATTGTGTTCTAATATTTGCTTTCTAATTAAGCATAATAGATGTTAGAATACTTATTATGTGTGTATCTGTCCATCCATCTATCTATAGTCTTTTTTTGTAATTTTTCTCAATAAAAATGTCTTGCTACTATAATCACCATCATCTTTATGGCTAACCTTTGCTTTTAATAGATTGGTGTAGGGGTGTGCTTTGTTTCATTCAACCCTGTTTCATTGTGCTTTTACTATTGTTTCATTCAATTTACCTCTTGAGTATTTCAGTTGGGAAGACAGGAAAGTGGCATGGAAATTAATATATTCCTAACAGCTACTGTGATTTCCTGTGAGTTGTGAGTACATATGAATGAATTTAAAATATTCTGTAACTTCTGCTTTTCTTATCTCTCCTGATGCTGTCTCTTTAAATGCTTTTATGGGTGTTTACATGTTTAGTGCAACTAAACTATTTAGCTGAATTGCTGGAGTGGGGAATATAATACACACAAGAGAACATCTGAATTAAAAAAAGCACATTCCATCTAACTCTATAGCTAGTGATGGTGCATTTTAAATACTTAACTGCACTGGATGCAGTGGAAAAAAAGTGGGGATGGTGTTTATTTCCCCGCTTAGACCAAACTGTGAATGCAGCATCAGCTAAAAAGCAAGTTACTGGCTGCTTATTTTTCAAAATGAAGCATATTTTCCATTTAATTGCCTGGTGTGGGAGAAGAGGGGAGTATTATTGAATTTCGGTGGGGAGAGAGAGATTAAAGGAACAGTTTTATCAAGAGCAAAGTAGAACAGACCTGACCCTTCTTGCGCTACAAAAACCAATGCAGCCCCCTGAAACAAAAATGAACTTGGAGAAATTCTCACTTGACAATGTCCAGGACTGCTATGGCTAGTGCTTGGGACAAAGGCAGCAACTGCATCAAAGAGAAAGAAAGGGGAAATATGATGCAAAGAAGTTCTACTTGCTCTATGTGCAATGGCAGTAAAATAAGACACCTTCCACTCCTCAAGTCCACAGTTCAGCAATGACATTTGTGGGATGGGGCAGCTATACTAGTCCTAGTGAAGGTACTGCTCAGCAGTGAATTTTGAGCTTTCGTTATGGACTAACGTGCCTACCTTTGCTTTTTATGTTGCGTAAATAGAATAAAGACACTCCTGTAAGTGTCCCCTACAAATGTAGCATAATAATGTAATAATCTGTTTTTTTGGTGGTTCATCTAGCTCAGTACAGTGGTGCCCCGCAAGACGAATGCCTCGCAAGACAAAAAACTCGCTAGACGAAAGGTTTTTTCATTCGCGATTTGCCTCGCAAGACGAATTCCCCTATGCGCTTGCTTCGCAAGACGAAAACGTCTTGCGACTTTGTTAAACCGTTTAAACCGTGCTTTGCAAGAAGAAAAATTCGTTAGACGGCAAAAATTGCGGAACGAATTAATTTCATCTTGCGGGGCACCACTGTATTGTCTACACTGATTGTCAGTGGCTTTCCGGGGTTTCAGACTAGGAGTCTCTCCAAGCCCTACCTGGATATGCCAGGAACTGGACCTTCTTCATGCAAAGTGGATTCTATACCACTGAGCTATGGTCCTGTGCTGTGGTAGAGCATAGCCAACTCCATGCCAATGGTTCCCTCTTCTTCCTTTATTTGTAAAAGGGATGACGGATGAGGCTTGATATGATATCTTGCCTTGTGATAACTACATAATTTTAAGACAGGAATAAAGAGACTCCTAAAGTTCACTCCATTAAAAAATGAATAGCAGTTAATATATAAAAATATGCCACATGACAATGAGGGTATCTATCATACTACTAAATAAATTACTAATTTCTATACTCAGCAATTCAGATCTGCACTGCACATATTAACTTTATCTTTTCCTAACTGCTGTTGTCATCTCTGGATATAATAAATAGCAAGACCTACTGGTTCCCAATCTTCCTCAGGGCTGACGCATATGTTTTGCTAGCTGAGAATAAGGACACCCCTGAGATATCCCTCACATTTTCTGTATAAAAAGCACCTGAACTGAATTGTTACTCTCACTCTGATATGGGTGATGGGTCAAAACTTTCTTTTCTAGCTCAGGGCAAATGAACTATTTCCTCTAATATGTTGCCACCAGAGGCAGCATCTCACTCTTCCTAATGGTAGAGCTGGTCCTTGTCAGACCAGGATCTCTAGAAAGTGAGGAATGCAGGAATACATTTTGCTCTGGGACCATCGAAGAAGGAAGAATGTAAAACATGATTCTTTATTTTCTCCATTTCACCCAAGAAACATATATATTACTTTGCTGATCTTTGGGGGCCTTAAGATTTCTGCCTTCTTCATAAAATGAAAGCATTGTTAGGAGTGACAGGGTTGTAAATACCTTCCTTGGAGAATGAAATAGTTCAGTTGCTGTAAATGGGACTTCCATCTGGGAGGAGTGCAGAGAGACGAAGCACCATGGTGCAGCTGCATCAAAACAACCAGGCACCTTTATCTGGCCCAGCAGATAAAGCAAAACATCTCTCCCATATCTGTCTCTACAGCCACAGCAGGCACTGTAACCTTACAGCAGTTTAACTTCACCCACAAAGGTGCACCCCTCCATTGTCTGCCAAGACAGACTGAAGCCAACTATGCCAACAGCATCCCAATTCCAGCCATGTTTTCTTGGAAACAATTATTATTGTTTCAATGGGATTTACCTCTATGTTATTTGCATTTAGGATTTCAGCTTTATGCAGCTCACTTGACATTAAACTTCCATTGATTTCAGTGCAGCTTAAACCTTTCACTGGATGGTGCACAGTGTCTTATACTCTCAATATTTCCTTACACCATTGTGTCATTGATGTCTTGGAGCTCTTGTAGATCAATATGGCTGAAAGGGAACATAGAATCTTTTGTTGATCTTCTCCTTTTTCATTCCACATCTGAAGAGTCTTGTTTTTTATTATTATTGGCGAAGTTTGTTACTATTGGAGGACTAAGTAGAGCTTGCTCTTCTTGACTAAAAGAGGATTGTTCCTTTTACGGTAGTTTCTGTGAGAGACTTCAAATATATCTTCTTCTTCTCTTGGTGGTGGAATACATTTTTTTACTTGGTTCAAATGGAGAGCAAAGTTACTGAGCTCTTGCTTCTCATGGGAGCCTCACAGGTAGCACACTGAGATGCATTATTCCATTGATCTGAAAACCCAGAACATAGTCCAAGGTCTATACTGTGGCACAGAATTCCTCACTGCCAGAAAAAAGAGAGAGAGAAATATCATAGAGGCTACATAGTTCTAAAATGGATAGGATCAATGAAAACAAAACACTTAAAATTAAGGAGGAGGGATGCTAGACCTCAAAGCAGGGGGAAGAGTGAATCTTTATACAGTAAAAAGCCTGTCTTTATAAAACTTCTATAGCTGACAGGAAGCAAAGAGCAGTGTGACCTGCAGCAGCTATGCTTGGTAGGTAAGTTGTAGTTAACTTCCTAATCTAGGCCTACTATGGAAATAGCCTTGACAAAACTGCAGCCCAATCCTATGCATGCTTATTTTGAAAGAAAGGCTTCAATGTGACTGCCTTCTGAGTATCATGGGCTTAGGACTGCTGCTTAATTTTTTAAAAGGTATTTAGGTAGATAGATTAGATCCAATATCGCAAATATTAAGAATAGAATGCAGATAGAATGCAGCTTTGGGTTTGAATTGCTTCCTGTTTAGGTCACATAGGCTGAGTCTAGGGATGCAGGTGGGAAGGGGGAGTACAGTTCAGTTCATATTTAAAGATGGACCAAATCTGAACTTTCTGAAGCAGCTATGAACCCAAACACATGCATTTCATTGTACACAGGTTGTACATTGACAATAAAGGTGTTGTTGTTGTTGTTGTTGCTATATTATTATTATTATCTTTCAAAACATGCACTTTCACCAAATTTAGCAATGCAGTTCTGCAGCCAAGAAATATCTATAAATATGCATATGCAGGAGAAAAGTGTGCATAACAATGACTTTATTGGTGAAAATCTCATACAGAAATGTAATAGGGGAAATTAATTAGCAAAATGTGTATATTAAGCAGAATTGCAAACAAAAATGTGCATAGTAGGATAAATTCACCCTAAAATGCTGATGGGTTTTTATTATAACTTTTTTAAAAAAAAAAACACAGACTGGTTCCATTCTTAAAGTCCACATAACCATTGTGGCCCATTAGCATTATAATTTCAAATTAATATTTTTTTTCAAAGTAATGCTTGCTTGTGAGTTAATTTTCAGTTAATAGCAACACAGAGTTATTCTTGGATACCACACTACAATCAGCAGTTGCTTTCATCTTCCCCTTGAGAAATGCTGATTTACATAATACTTTAACTATCTTTTTAATTTTATTACGCCTTTCAGGAGGCAACTTCATATCACCAAGATTTTGAACAAGGGCGGAAACAGAGTCCTTCACATGTGTAAAATTCACCAGGAAAAAATTCATACTCACTGCTCTGCCCAATTTTGCCTCTGGATCCCTGCACAACTGCCCTTGAACTGAAAAAAAAACCCTACTATTGAACCAAAGGACAATGGCCCTTTAACTGGCATACTGCAACATTCAGAATGCTGAAACTCCTTGTAAGACTATAAAGCTCTGACAGTGGCAGCAAATCAGCACTGGAACAAACTGCCCCATTTTGCAGGGTTGCTGTCTATGGTCCTGAACTTCTTCCTGATGCATTTGAAGTCACTTCAGTGATCCTCTCCATAAAGCTAGCTGAGGAAGTCTAGCAATGTTGCTTCTTTTCCAACCTAGAATTAGCAGAGGAATTATGTGAGGCTGTGTCTCCCCCCCCCCTTAATAAAAGGGTCATTAAAAAACAACAACCCTATACCTTAAAACTAAAAATTAAGCTGGGAATCCAGAAAACGCTGGATGGGGTCAGGACTGCAGATGTTTCCATGTGACCATGGACCTTCCAAGTATGCTCTGTCAAACTTTTGGCTCTCAGCTTTAGCCCACCTAGCTCATGCAACAGTTGGACAATAATAATGGTCTATCTTTTAGGCTTGTTGTGAGGATAATTGATATAAAATGTGCAGCCCCATATCAGATCTTGTTAATTATGAAATAATTATTTTTATAGCTTTCTGGCCTCTCTTGAAATCAAAGTATTCCAGTTTGCTGATGTCCCATGTGCTTCCTTGGCTTTAAACAACACATAATCCTAACTGTATAATAAATATTTCCACTAAGATTGTAAAGTAGCAATCAATAGATTAAGTAGTATAATTTCCATGATATTCCTTGAGGTCAAGCATTTCTCCTTAAGCATCCCACAAGTAATTCAATCTTAACAGTTTAAATGCTTTGTAATGGCCTGTTTCTAAACAAGAATTCACCAAAGCTCATTTATTTTGTGTGTGTGTGTGTGTGTGTGTGTGTGTGCGCGCGCGCGCGCATACACACACACACAACACTAAGACATTGTGATATAAAAGACTAATGACAGGTTTGTGATCCTTCTGTTTACTTGGGAGAACATGAGTTTTTCCCTTCCTTGTAAGTGCATCTTTATGACAGGGTAGGGTTACCCAAATTCCCCATGGAAGTTAGCTAGCTGATAGCTTTTCATTCCACTATGCTGTAAACAGTCTTTAATGCAGAAATAAATGAAATGGAAGACTTCAGTTTTCATCAATTTAAACATCATGGGTTTTGTGAAGCCGTTATTGCATTAGTGACAGTGGGGGGATAAAACATGTTGATTTCAAAAGGTTAGGTACACCCAGTTCTGCATAGTAATGAACAATTCATATATCCTTCTATATATATCAAAATGTAAGGCTGTCATCTATTGAAGGATTTATAGTGCTGTATCACAGTGCTGGATTTGCACAAAGTTGGGAGAGTGGAGTAAAAGAGATGGCAGGTTGTCAAACACCAGTGGCCATGACATGGAAGGACAGCGACTGGGGGAAAGTGGTGGCTTAACAGCAGAAGTTTGAGTACAGTAAAGTGGAGCTGAAGGCATCTGAACGGTAAAATGTGATTTTAAACAACAACAGAAGATTGAATAAAGCAGGAATGGAAAAACAGAGAGAGGAAAAGTGATGATTTTAAACAACAGGAGAGGTTTGATTAGAGTGAACAAGGGATGACATTGGTGGGAGGTGGTGGCAGTATAAAACAGTATTTGAATATAGCAAGAAGAGAGTTGGGAAAGGTTCTGCTGGCTTTTTATTTTAGTTTCTGCGTTGTGCCCAACTCTGCTATTTCTCCTTGTTAATAAACCTAGCTTGTTAAAAATGATCTGACAATATGATTCCACTGAGAGAAAAGAAAGCTCATGGACAGCAATGGCAATGGTGTTTTAGGATTGTTGTTTTTTTGTCTGATTATATGTCTGATACCCCCAATCAGTAGCCAATTGCCCTTGGTAGACTCTTCTGCTCTATTTTGGTGTGAACGTGATCCCTTAAAAAAACTACTGCAAGAGGGACCACTTTCATGACTGATGGATCTTTCTCCCTTAGTTCTATATTTCAGTGCCCATCAGATACACAGAGAGACACCAATTCCTATTTAGAAAAATTCATGAAGGATTAGTAAAGGTTATCTGTGGCTACTAGTCATGTAATCTATAATCTACCTCCCCTGTCAATAGCAGCATGCTTCTGGATACCATCTGTTGGAAACCACAGAAGGGAAGAGTGCAGTTGTGCTGAGGTCCTGCTTCCAGGCTTCCCATGGGCATCTGATTGGTCACTGTGGAAACAGAATACAGTGGTACCTTGGTTTTCGAATGCCTCCGTTGATGATCATTTCAGTTTTCGAACGCCGTAAACCCAGAAGTAAATGCTTCGGTTTTCAAACATGCCTCAGAAGTCGAACATGCCACACGGCTTCCACTGAGTGCAAGATCCTGAGGCTTAGCTGTCGGCTATTGAGTTTTCAGTTTTTGAACGTTTCAGAACTTGAACGGTCTTCTGGGATGGATTACATTCAAAAACCGAGGTTCCACTGTACTAAATTAGATAGGTCATTGGCCTGATGCATCAACCTTTTGTTATTTTGTTCTTTTTCCCTTAGATCCTTTTGACAACTAGTTCTTCCTCTGCCATCTTGTTTTGTCCCTTTTGTTGTGGATGAAATCTATCATGGCATGTCCTGTTGGGATGGTGAAGAAACTGTCTATACAATGTGCAGTCTTTATAAGACCTGGGACTAGAGTCATCTTTAGAGTTAACCACATGGTAGAAGCAAAAATAGTTTTCATGAAACAAGTGGTATGTCTTGGGGTGGAGATGATGGACTCAACTCAACAGGAATTTTAAATAGGTGTAGCCTGCATAACCACTGCAAGCTAACCCATCTATGCGTTATAAAAAGAAACAGACTGTAGCCACTGTTTCAGATTGTCAGTACTTCCCAAACTGACTTTGGATACTAGGAATGTTTATTATGGTTTTTTATGCAGGTAACTATCCTTTGTCCATAGGGTACAATGTATCCACGAAATAACCTGAGTGTTATGAGCAAACCAATATTTCCCTTTTCATCAAGTCCAAGGAAATGATGCTGTAACAGAGCCTTTGCCACAGCAACATTTTCATCATAACTAACCCAAGCTAATATTCTGTGTAAAATTACCACCATGAATTAACTTTATGTCACTAGAAAATGGGATTGTGTAATTACTGATTCCCATTCACAATAAACTAAGCAAATTATCTCCCACAACGTAAATGTGCCATATATTTGTTTGGAAGCATAATGAAGAAATAAATTTGTGAAAGAAATATGGACTGAATCTGCCAAATTATTGTAAATGATTGCTTCTTTAAAATGAAGGCATGTAATTGCAATTGGAAAATGTTATCCTCTTAATGGGTGCATTATTATTTCGGGAGACCAATAATCCTCTTTGCTCGTGCTTCATTTCAAGAGTGTTGGCAGATTTTATGCATCTTAATATCAAAATGCCATGCAATCAATACAAAGAATGATTTACCATTGGTAGGATTAGGATCATCATAACAGACATCTGAGTACTGTTTTTAAAAAGCCAAAGAGAAAACATTTAATGGAAAGCTCCCATACTAGCTTTGGATAAAGCATTCTTAGCACAAAAAATTGCAAAAGAGCATCCTTTTATATCTACAAAGGGTCAACTTCCTGGTTAAGGGCTATGGAAGCCTTAAATGTTCAGAAAGTTCTTCAGCAGTTTGATTCATACTGTCTATATCACTGTTGTATTCATTGTGGGTACAATTAAAGAATTGATTCAAACAGAGCAGTCATACAGGCTTTAACCTTTCCAACTGAAATTGACAGAATTACGAAGTGCTTATCTTTGTCTAGATTGTTCAGTGTAATATATATTCGGGATATATTTTGGATATATTGTGGAAAGTGGTTTGTCTGTCTCTCTGTTCTCTATCATGATATTGCTGCACAATTTGGCATGATTGTTTCAGAGATGGAGCTACAGTGGCACCTCGGGTTACATACGTTTCAGGTTACATACGCTTCAGGTTAAGAGACTCTGCTAACCCAGAAATAGTAATTTGGGTTAAGAACTTTGCTTCAGGATGAGAACAGAAATTGTGCTGTGGCGGCACGGCAGCAGCAGGAGGCCCCATTAGCTAAAGTGCTGCTTCAAGTTAAGAACAGTTTCAGGTTAAGAATGGACCTCCGGAACAAATTAAGTACTTAACCTGAGGTACCACTGTACTAGTTTTCATCTACATTTGGACGCCAGCTGCCATTTTAAATCAAAATGGAAGACCAAAAGTCATAGTTTCAGAGAGTGAGGAGTGGGCTTTGGCCTATGTTTGGATGATGTAAGATGCTGCTTTGAATTAAGATGCTGGAGCAAACAATTTCACATCCAATTCAGCAGGATGGTTCCCAAGATGAAGGAATGGGTTTGGGGCTATGTTTGGATACCATATGATGCCAGCTAGTATGTTTGTTCCCATTGACCCCTCGTGTGTTTATTGTACTCTTAATTCTAATAACAGAATTGGTATAACAAACCAATAAGAAAGTACTCAACTAAAAGCCTTCTTAAGCAATTTCCTGAAATAATATGTTCATACGCTTTGACAGATCCCACCTGGGAGAGCATTCCACAAGACTATGGAGAAATATTTATTCCTAGTAACTGCCTGCTGCACCTCATATATCCAAGGGAACTTCAGGAAGATCCCTGACATTTAATAAAATATTTGAGAAGGAAGATATGGAAGAAGGTTACCCTTAGCATACCTGGATCCCAAGCTGTTTAGGGCTGTACAAATCAAGACCTCTCCCTTTCAAACTAATCCATAAAATCGTCCGGATTTCAAGTGCAAGGAAAGTAAATGTTGTTTTCCATCTCCTCACTGTTGCATGCTTGGAAAAGGCAATAACTAAGTTGTGGAATTTTTTCTCTGCATGCAGAAAGTCCCAGGATTGATTTCTGGCATAGCCAACTATGGGTGGAAAAAGCTCCTGCCTCAAACTCTGGATAGCTGCTGCCCTTCAGAGCAGATAGTACTGAGATAAATGGACCAAAGGTCAGACACAGTATAAAGCAGCTTCCTGTGGTAGTCAAATACAGCACTGAGGAAGAAGAGCGTCAAGGCCCAAAGGTACCAGTGGTAGACAGAAGTTCTCTTGAAGGGTCAGGATCCCAGTGATACTGATCCTTGCTTTTAGAAAGCTCCTGCAGCGTTCTAACTCTTGATAGCAAGCTACATCTACAATTCTTTGTACTTCTTGTTATGGGAGCTACTTTAACAGTTTTCTTTATCAAAAGCTGGGCATGTGCTTTCCACTGAGAAAACAGATTTAGCATATGGCGATGCTAAATTTAATGGTAATAAAAGGAAAATCCCTGGCTAGAGAAGGCATTTTGAATCCAATGAAACAGTTGTCACCACTGTATGGTGCATGATCAAATACGTGCAATACATGATAATAACAAATAGCTTTGTTAAAAGCCCAGAACTATTTGTACCACATCTCACTTTTCTGACATCTGTGCAATAGACACATTATGAATCCCTACATATTGTCAATGGCAAGGATTTTGTTTCTTGGGGGCGCAGTACAGGGCAGAAGGGTTAAGTTCCAAAATGTGCGGGGTATCTACGTGTGTGCAAAGAAAAAAAAAGATTTCAGCTCACACTAACAATAAGAAAAATCCATTAACCTAAATTAAAACATAGATAATATAAGCACTCCATATGTCAAAATAGATGTCCAAACCAGTTTGAAGATATGCACACACCCAGAAACAGCAGTGAGAACTTCAGTCCACTGGGTAATGAATGATTGGTGATTATTCTTCCAACCCTGAAGTATAAATCTCCTTGCCAGCAGAAGAGCTCACAGGTTTCACTTTCATTGTCCATCTGTTAGTCCCCACATCAAAGGAATATAATTTAAAAGTGTGTAGACATTCACAAACATCAATTCCCCCCCAAAACCCCCCCCCAGCAATTTCCAACCAAAAAGAAGACCACAGGACACATACAGACACACATATCATATGCCTCAAAGAGAGATTATCAAAATTACATTAACAGCATCTATCTAAACTATTAAATTGAAGCCTAAATTGATGCTTACAAAACATGTAGGTCATGGAGAAATACCTTGATTTGCTGCTGCTAAGAAACTGATGCAGTCTTTTTATGACACTACTTTCCACTGACAATAAGGGACTTCATCTTAATTAAGCCACAGTCCTCATGGGCATGGCACTTGGATTTCTTTTCTCTATAATACCAGGTAACTCCCCTGCTGTGGCTCGAACAATACAACAAATACTCAGAAGTGGCACCAGCTGACTTGATGCTCCTGGCAAGATTTGCATAGTTAGGAGTGATGCTATGAATCTGGGCTAGCAAATTAGCTGCTAATGAGCAAATGTCTCTCAATCATCCAGATAATCAAAAGAGAGCTTGTAACTTTGTGGTACGACTCCCTGGGCATTAAGTAAAAAATTAAGGTGGGGCAGGGGGACAAAAATAAAGAAAAAAGCTAATGGAACTGGAAGATTATATTTCTTACTGTGAAATAATTAATATGAGGGTGCCATGATATTGTTGTCATTTTGTTTGGGATTTTAGCATGTAACAGGAAGTTATTCATTGTTCATATTTTGTGACAGCAATCAGTTGCTAATAATGATTATCTGTGTTTCTCCTTTGAGGGCAACAGACACTAATTTTATTTTCTCCTGTGTAATATCCAACACAAATTTATTTGTTTGTTTTATTTAATTTCTATCCTACTTTCCTCCCAGTTTATTAAATTTCTGTTCTTCCTTCATTCCTTCTTTCACGAAGAGTCCAGGGCAGCAAACAACATAGTGTTAATACATCAGAATTTAAAATACAGTAAGTAAAAAACATTGAGAACTTTAAGTACATCTAAAACATTTTTTTTTTAAAAAAACCTCTATAATAATAATAGACTTTCCTGAGTCCTAACTATAGGGATCAGGGAGAAATTTAAATAAATTTCCATCTAAAGGTGAACTAACCTAATTCACATTTTCTAAAACAGTACATGAACTCAAACATTGCAGTCTTTTGAAATTCTCATTTCTCTGAATTTTGCAACGCAGTTCTCCGACTCTCCAGTTAAGTAATGTGTATTATGTATGGGGAAACTGCTTTACAAAAATGTGTATATTTGGCAAGATCATATACAAAACTGTGTAAATTAGGAAAAATGCACATTAAAATTATCATTATTATCCCTTTCATATCTATACTGCTTTATATTTTTCAGGGGGGAAAATCTCAGAGTGGTTTAGAACATATTAATACATCAAATTAAAAAAATCAAGAACAAAACATTACTGATGAACGTCAAATATGAACTAGACAGTCAAAGCAGCATCATTAATGGGATCATACCCATCAACAAGAGAATAAAATATTATCATAAGTATTGAACATATCTGCTGCTGCTGTTGCTGCCACTGGTGGTTCATAGCAGGTAGCAGCTGTGTAAGCTCAAGCTCGATAATATGGGTCTCCACTAAGGAGCAGCCAAGATGGTATCCGGCCTCTTCAGCAGCCTCAGCTTCTTGTAGCTGGAGTCAGTATGGGCCCTGCCCTCCCAGGCTAGGTGGGAAAAGGCCTTAAAGGCAATGGGTGGGTCTTCCAGGACTCACAGCTAAGATTCTAAATAATTATTGTTATATTATCCATATTTAATATGGATAATAAAATGGGAAATTGTTAGAGAGATATTGTTAGGGGATGTATACATGGAAAAACCAATGAAAATATATTTTATTTTATATTTTAAAAAGAATTATTGTTATGATTTTCCTTGTCCTTTTAGCAGTGGGAGTTGTTTTCTGTTTTGTTTTGTTTTGTTTTAAGTATGTCTTTCTGTCTTTCTGGTATCTGGATATTCAGTGCAAAGTGAAAATCAATAAAGATTAAATTTTTTAAAAGACTTCATCACAAAGTGGAATGACATGAAGTGGAGGCTCATCCATTAGGGCAAATGGTGCGCTGACCCACCAACCTCAGTTTGCCCTCAGACAGCCCTCACCTCTTTGTTTGCCTTCTTGCTTATAACCAGTCCAGAGTGTAGCATTGCCTATTGACTTCCTCCTCCCCCTTTGTCTCAGAGTTGCCCTGATAGAACTGAGCAGGGAGGAGGATGGGAACAGAGCAAGAATTATTTGGTTCAGACAAATTATTGGCTTTGGTTCCACCTACAGACGTTTTTTCTGGCCTACTGGGTCCAACAGGAAGCAGCCACCACTGCTGATATAAGAATATGAAATGAGGAGGTGTGCATTGTGTATGTTTGTGGGGAACAAACAAATAATTATCTTTGTTTCTCACAGAACAACAGCTATTCCCTTCAATTTAATCACACAGGTGACTCTAATGTTAAGAGATAAAATATCTGCCAATATACACAAACACACCGCTTTTGCACCTAGTGATTAAAAATAATTAAAAAGTAGGCTTGTGTGATTCAATGAATAACACAAAACTGACATTTCAGCATAATATTGTTGCTACAGAATATAAAACAAATGCAGCTGCGTGACTCCTTGTCCTGTTCACTTTTTAAAAAACAAAGACAGGAGAATGTAATAACTCGGCAGAGACTGACAATTTACAAATACTTTGCATATCTGTCAGTATTTATGGCATGGCACTCACCAACTAGCCAATAATTATGTTTGAGAAGCCATGAAAAATGTTTCTAGGGCACTGATCTTCAGCTGGTGGGTCAAGACCCACTAGTGGACTGTGACCTGATCCAAGGTGGGTGACAACATATATATGATAAAAGGTTAAGAAATGGGTCCCCAAATGCATGTTGGACTTGAAGGTGGAACCTGGGTCTGAAAAGTCTGAAGGTGTTACATGCAAGAAAATGCTTTTGTTCAGTGTTTTAGCCATTCGGAGCATGTTTGGACCAGTTTATTTGATTAGCATGTTCTCATATGTGCAAATGCAAACACTTCATTCCATGGAACTGGCATATTCACATGTTCCACACTTTCCTAAGTTTCATGCAATGATTGCTCCACACTTCCAAGAAACCAACCTTTTAGCATGACAGATCCTATTCTCTGGAATTTCCTGACTATTGATTTTAGGCAAGTCCCTTCACTGTACAGAAGGGTACAAAAATTATAAAGATATAAATGCATTTAGTATCTTCCTTAGTTACATTCAGCATGTTGCTTGCTTTTCTCTCTCCTTTTGCCACCGTGTTTTAGTATTCAATGAAACAGAGAAATATTTATTTAAATGTAGAGTATTTCAATGAGTTAAATATGGTAAGCTCTTTAAAATGTTATTATGTGATATAGATGATTCTTGTATAACTGCATTATAGGGTATGATAAGCGTTTTGTATTATATTTATTTTTTCAGATTTTTAACAACAACAACAACAACAACAACAAATTGTACTGTTGTCAATGCCTGCTAAAAACTTTTTTTGTTTAGCAAACCTACTAGGCATGTAATTTTAACCTGTTCATTTGCTTTGAAACTTATCAGCCATGGCTCACAGGGATCTCTGAGAATTGTAACTCTGTGGGAGGAATAGGGGTCTCCTAACCATTCTCACCCCCCTTAACAAACTAGAGTTCCCATGATTTCTTGGGAGGGGTGAGGGTTAGGGTATGGCTGTTTGATGTGCTAGAATCCTGCTTTAATATTGCAGATGGAGCCTGTGACACAGGAGTTCCATAACTGAGAGAGCAATTGAATCCAGCCCAGACCTCCTCACTCCTAGACTAACACCCAGGGTGCTACAACATTAACACAATATTTAAAACAACGTAAAACAACTTAAAATCATAAAAATAAGGCTGGTTCTAAAAACATACACCTGAAGTGGCAAACGTCAAGATAAATCAGTACATCTTCAGCATTCTCTGGAAGCCAGGTGCCCCTCTGTGGGGAGGGAGTTCCATAGTTTAGAGACCAGCACAGAAAATGCCCTCTCTTGGGTTGCTAACCCGCAAGCCTCTGAGGGCTAAGAAGCTATCAAGATGGCCCCCTCTGCTGATCTCAGCACACCTCTGTGCCCCCTCCCCCACTTTGGCTATGTTAGAAACCATCTAGCTATGAAGGCCTCTTTTTATAGCTATGAGGGGCCTTGATTTATTTGTAAACATATTGTGTGTGTTTGTGTGTGTATCCGATTAGCATGAGAAGGGGAAATCATCTTCCCTGCTCAGCCAACACACAAAACACTCTAGCTGAAGTTAATCAAAAGGCAACTATTTAACAATGCTACAGTGAGCAATTGATACCCTAGTACATGAAAAGAATGATTACATGTAGACCCCATCAATCACACAACAGTATAGAAATATAAAGCCTTTGTAATAGAAGGATATAATATTTGATGAATAACTTCCCCTTTGATTCCCCCCACCCACTTCAGAGCTCAGATTTGATACATGGCTGCTTTATACCTTGACATTTTTAAAAAATAGAATCGACCACTGCACTGTAACATTCTCCATTCACAAGAAACAACTCCTAATTACTTGTTCAGGGGAGAAGGAGCAGAACAGGAACACACATACACCCCCCCCCAAAAAAAGAGAGAAAAGTCCAGCTTAGGGACAATATAGATTGACTGAAGTGAGGCCTTTGGTTTAACTCTCCTCTTCCAAATTCTGTGTGTGATAGTAAGTTATTTAGTTACAATGAAATATCTAAGGATGGCAGAGATATTAGATTTTGTTCTCATTTTAATGAGATATTATGCAATTCATGCTTGGTTCACAAATATGTAAACCAAAATAGAGCTGTCCTCCGAAGTTCACATTTCTTCAAATTTTGTGATGCAGTTTTCCAATCAATATGTACAAAAATACATATAAACATGGAAAAATGTGCAAACCAAATACATACATCGGTGAATATTACGTAATAACGTATTGCATTATGCAAACTGCATAACATTGGTCAAAAACCGCATACAAAACTGTGTATATTAGGAGAAATTGTGGATTTTCATAAGGACTAAAAAAAAAAAAAAATCCAAACCGATATGGAAATGTAGAACACTGAAGCTAAGATTGGAAGAATAGGAGAAACTGAAATTGGCAGGTTCACCCATCCCAACTGCACCCATTTACCCTCCAATCCATGCAGAGTGTTGAGCTGGGCATGGGGACATGGTAGATAGGCTGGAGAGAGGCAAAACTGTGTGTTCCTGTGTTCTCCTGCATGATTCAAATTGTGTGGGGAAACTGAACACCTGGATAAGGCATGTGAGAATGACCACTTCTGCTAGCATGAAAAGGGATGGATTATTCAGTAGGTTTGCATACCATTTTGCAGATGGTATGTGTGGTAGCTGTGCAGCTCAGTGGGCCAGAACACAGCTGTGCAAAAGAGGAGGAGAGAGACTACATAAAAAGTGTGATTCGGCATAAAACTTTTATTGGGGAACAGGGGAGCTGATTATATGCCACACATGCAGCGAAGCTCGAACTGATTTATTTGGGTCATGCTAAGTGAAAACCAGTAAAACTGTTGTAGCATGCCATCAGCTTATGAAGTTTTATTGTTACGTGCTTTACAGAGAAAACCTTGAAATAAAATGGCATTCATGTTAAACTTTCATTGCCTTCCCCTGCCGTCCACTTCGCAGCCTATAAAGAGCAACAAGATTGGGAGCGTTGCCTGCGCTTTCCTCAGACAAAATGATTTATTTATTTGGTGACAGACCCACCATAGCTTTCAGCACCAAAGCCTCCCCCCAACAAACTACTTCCAAATGAAAATGCAGAAATAAACAGTCTAAATGGTGCTGGGGGTGATGTTATTCTGGGTAGTTAATTGCTTGTTATTCAGAAGTCTCCAAATGATTTACAACACATATGAAGCATTAACATGGATACATTATACCATAAAAACAAAACAACCCCCCTAACAACCACAGAAAACTTGGGCAGCACACTTGTTGTTGTTGTTGTTTAGTCGTTTAGTCGTGTCCGACTCTTCGTGACCCCATGGACCAGAGCACGCCAGGCACTTCTGTCCTCCACTGCCTCCCGCAGTTTGATCAAACTCATGCTAGTAGCTTCAAGAACACCATCCAACCATCTCATTCTCTGTCGTCCCCTTCTCCTTGTGCCCTCCATCTTTCCCAACATCAGGGTCTTTTCCAGGGAGTCTTCTCTTCTCATGAGGTGGCCAAAGTATTGGAGCCTCAGCTTCAGGATCCGTCCTTCCAGTGAGCATTCAGGGCTGATTTCCTTCAGAATGGAGAGGTTTGATCTTCTTGCAGTCCATGGGACTCTCAAGAGTCTCCTCCAGCACCATAATTCAAAAGCATCAATTCTTCGGCGATCAGCCTTCTTTATGGTCCAGCTCTCACTTCCATACATCACTACTGGGAAAACCATGGCTTTTACTATACGGACCTTTGTTGGCAAGGTGATGTCTCTGCTTTTTAAGATGTTGTCTAGGTTTGCCATCGCCTTTCTCCCAAGGAGCAGGCGTCTTTTAATTTCGTGACTGCTGTCACCATCTGCACTGATCATGGAGCCCAAGAAAGTAAAATCTCTCACTGCCTCCATTTCTTCCCCATCTATTTGCCAGGAGGTGATGGGCCCAGTGGCCATGATCTTCGTTTTTTTGATGTTGAGCTTCAGACCATATTTTGCGCTCTCCTCTTTCACCCTCATTAAAAGGTTCTTTAATTCCTCTTCACTTTCTGCCATCAAGGTTGTGTCATCTGCATATCTGAGGTTGTTGATATTTCTTCCGGCAATCTTAATTCCGGCTTGGGATTCATCCAGCCCAGCCTTTCGCATGATGAATTCTGCATATAAGTTAAATAAGCAGGGAGACAATATACAGCCTTGCCATACTCCTTTCCCAATTTGGAACCAATCAGTTGTTCCATATCCAGTTCTAACTGTAGCTTCTTGTCCCACATAGAGATTTCGCAGGAGACAGATGAGGTGACCAGGCACTCCCATTTCTTTAAGAACTTGCCATAGTTTGCTGTGGTCTACACAGTCAAAGGCCTTTGCATAGTCAATGAAGCAGAAGTAGATGTCTTTCTGGAACTCTCTAGCTTTCTCCATAATCCAGCGCATGTTTGCAATTTGGTCTCTGGTTCCTCTGCCTCTTCTAAATCCAGCTTGCACTTCTGGGAGTTCTCGGTCCACATACTGCTTGAGCCTTCCTTGTAGAATTTTAAGCATAACCTTGCTAGCATGTGAAATGAGTGAAATTGTGCGGTAGTTGGAGCATTCTTTGGCACTGCCTTTCTTTGGGATTGGGATGTAGACTGATCCTCTCCAATCCTCTGGCCACTGCTGAGTTTTCCAAACTTGCTGGCATATTGAGTGTAGCACCTTAACAGCATCATCACACTAGTACAATGCAAATCCCAACTCTCCCATGTTACCAAGTCAGCAACTTCTTGGAAGGGGAAGGAAGAACAGAGACCACAGGATCAGAAGTTTAAGCAGCAGATGTTTGAGGGGGGGGTGAGCTCGTTTGCTGTGGCTCCTCTTTTTCCTCCAGTTCTTACTGTCAGAATGTTTTTTTCAAATGTTTAGTTGGAATCTCCTGTCTTGTACCTTGAATCCATTGGTTTGAGTCCTACCCTTTAGAGCAGGAGGGGAAAAAGCTTGCTCCCTCTTCCATGTGACAGCCCTTAAGATATTTGAAGATTGCTATCATCTCTCAGTCTCCTCTTTTCCAGGCTAAACATACTGAGCTCCTTCCAGCACTCCTCATAAGGCTTAGTTTCCAGACCCTTGATCATCTTGGTTGCCCTCCGCTGCACACATTCCAGCTTGTTCACATCCTTCTTAACTTGTGGTGCCCAGAACTGGACACAGTATTCCAGGTGTGCTCTAACCAAGGCATAATAGAATGTTACTATTACTTCGTTTGATCTGGACACTATACTTCTGTTGATGCAGCCTAGAATAGCATTAGCCTTTTTTTTTTTTTTTTTTGCTGCTGCATTGCACTGTTGACTCATGTTAAGCTTGTGAACTACCAAGACCCCTAGATCCCTTTCACAGGTACAGCTAGTAAGCCAGGTGTCCCCCATCCTATATTTGTGCATCTGGTTCTTCTTGCGTAAGTGCAGAAACTTCTACTTCTCCCTATTGAAATATATTTAGTTAAACTTGCACCCAGTTCTCCAATTTTTGCCATTGTGGAGCTCAGCAGTAAGAATGACAAAGCCAAAATAAATTGGCTCTGCCTGTCATTGGTTCTCTCTTCATCAACTGTTGGTCTCCCTGACTTCCACCCTACAAGGGCCAATGGGCAACTGTCCCCAGTACCATGAGGCCAAGGGAGCAAGACTCAGAGAAGTAGAGATATGTGTGGCTGAACCCTTCAAGGATGTGATAGGATGACAGTTCTTCTGTCAGGGAGAATGAATGTCTCAGGAAAAGAAAGAATTGCTCTAAGGAGAGGAAGGGATCCATTCCTTGTGGGGAGTAACAGGTAATCTCTCACACCAAAAACATGCCTCTGGGGGCAAAGGGCTCCTGGTATTTGGCAGTTCAATAATTAGAAACAGAGAGTGATGGGTTTGTGATGGGCATATAGACCACATGCATAGTGTGAAGGTAGCAGATACCATACTTCACCCAGATATACTGGTTGATAGTGCTGCAGAGGAGTCAGCAGTCATTGTGCACTTCAGGATCAGTGATGTGGGGTGATGCAGTCATGAAGCTCTGGAAGCAAAATATGCATTGCTGGGAAGGAAGCTGAAATTCAGGAAATCAAAGGCAGTTGTTTCTTATGAGCTCCCCATTGACATTATTTTCAATAGGTATACTCTGAGGGGGACTGAAAATGGAGACAATCTAGTGTGCTACTTCGCAGAAGCAGCTATGACTACAGACCTTATACATTCCTAGCTGAAAACAGAATAGATTGGGCACGTGAACATGTTAGTCTGGGAGGTGCAGATAAGGTCAGCTTGTTTTAGAATTACATACAAAAACTGAAGTCCTTAAACATCCCTAGCACCTGCATACCAAAACTGATTCATTGACTGTAGCAATATGCCCTAGTAACATTTCTAGAATGCAAAGGTGAATTATTTTATCCCTTTCATGTGCATTTTAAAGATGTTCTCCAAACTCCTCTCCACTGAAGTTCATTATCCCTAGAGATACAATTGGAGTTTGTGAGAACTGTTTTGTTAGTAATTGCAGATGAGCTGCACATGATTGCACATAGTTTACACATGATTACAGTTCGATTGCAAAAACAGGCATTCAAACAATGAGCTCAGTTTACCAGATTATGGTTGTAAATAGATTAGGTGCACTTAAAAATCATTTTGTTAAACGTACTCAGTAAATATTTTCCAGTTGTGAGTTCATGCAAGACTAAGGTTTTTTGTTATTATAGCCAACCTTCACATTTCCCCTCCATTTTAAATGCTATTTCATTCTGCAATTATAGTCTGTTGTTGAGACTTAACATAAGGACTTTGATGTCTTTCAGATTCTTGATCAGTTACAATGGCCCTGCAGGGCTGTTCTTACTACATTATGTATTCTTATTAAGATGTGTTGTTGTTGTTGTTGTTGTTGTTGTTGTTGTTGTTGTTGTTGTTGTTGCTGCTGCTGTAATTAGCTGATGCAAGTAGGGCTCTGCACCAGTTTCAGCTGAATCCTGGATCCCAAACAATCCAGCCAATTCAGGTTGGCCTAGCATTTGATCAGACCAAATTAAGGAGCTCTCGATTGCCCCAGGTCAGTTTTGGTTCACCTAGGGTGATCTGGGGCTCTCAGAGAAGAGTTGTCTGGTGACAAGGAGGGAAGTGGAAGATGCACACTGGCAGCCTGTGTGTATATCCTTCTCCCACCTCCTGACCACACAAGGTTGCCAAATTGATTTGGGGCCTAGATCGAGGTTGGACCATCCCAAATTGGGACCACTTCAGAATACCAGATTGGGCCCCAAATCATTTCATAGGGGACATACATAGACCTAATTGCAACCCCCTGTGCTGAGATACCCTATCCCTGAAGTAGATATATAGGAAGCACCCTTAAGCTGCACTTCCAGATCAGTAGACAAAATAAAATACAAAAATCAAGCTAAATCAGCAAATCGCAGCTTGTTGAAATAGAAATGCATTAAAAAGCCTGTTGGGGATAATTTATTCACATGGTTTTGGAAAGACAGCTGGCTCCAAGCAAATGTATTTGACTAAGCAGTTCCATAAATGTGGTGCCATGACTGAGAAGCACCTTTCTCTGCTTGCCATCTACTTTATCCTAGTTGGCAGAGATCCCAAAGATGAGCCAGAGGCTAAACACTGCATGGATGGGAGACTACTTGGGAAGATGCACAAACACTACACTTATTTCAATTATTGGGGGGGGGGGTGTAAATGTAATAAATACATCCATTCATCCAAAATATAATAAATACGTTCATCCATTAGGGATGACATGATATCCTCATGGCTTTTATTTCTTATTACCAGTTAAAGGAAACATACCACAAGTAGCAGTACCATGCTACAAATGCACACACCAATGATCCAGAAGTTTTCAGTGATTTGAACCATGCCAAAAGCCTGTGGTTGGCACATAAGATTTATGTGGTTAATTTTCTAAATGCTGAATTCAGATTGTTGGGTCCCCATTCACACTTGACACTCAACCGCATGGTTCAAATCATCATGGTTCAAAGCACCTAAGCCATCTTTCTCTAGCCTGGTATGTTCTAGATGCTTTTTACTGCAACTCCCATCAACCCCGTTCTATCATAGCCAGTGGACAGGGATGGTGGAAGTTGTAGTACATCTGTAGGGCAACATCTGAAGAGCAACACACTGGGAAAGTCTGAGCTAGTTAGCCTGGCAGCCAGAGGGGCTGTGACCTTGCAACCAACACAGGCTTACTTTAACATCAGAGAAGATAAGCCAATGTCACCTAAAGAGATGAGGCAATCAGACTGGTCAACAAGATGATTGCAAGACTGAAGAGGTCCGTTGACATGCTCTGCTTATCACTTTAGGCAGAGATTACTGGCTTGTAATCAGTACTTGTGATCCTGGCAATAAATGATGCATGGAGCATCATTTTGAACTGAGATGCAGCTGTTTGCCCGGATGCTGAGGTCCAGCACCGAGGGCCTTCTGGCGGTTCCCTCATTGCAAGAAGCAAAGCTACAGGGAACCAGGCAGAGGGCATTCTCGGTAGTGGCGCCCGCCCTGTGGAATGCCCTCCCATCAGATGTCAAAGAGATAAACAACTACCTGACATTTAGAAGACATCTGAAGGCAGCTCTGTTCAGGGAAGTTTTTAATGTATTTTTAATCTTTGCTGGAAGCTGCCCAGAGTGACGGTGTACAAATATTATTATTATTATTATTATTATTATTATTATTATTATTATCATCATCATCATCATCATCATCATCATCATCATCATCTCCTGGCTCATTGTGCTGTCCTCCAGTACAGTTTACCCCTTTTCCTAAGTCAAGCTTTTTTTTATTTCCTCTGGAAGTAGGATATACTAACTGTGATGAAATGGGTGGGTAGTGGATACTGAAAAACTTAAGAAAGCACATGCATGTTTAAAAGCAAACTTTCTCCAGCATTCCTATCAGGAGCACATGTTCAGGAAACGGAGACTATTGGTGGCAAACAGGGACAGTTGAAATGTATTTAAACTAAAATACTCCAAGGGGTGGTCCTGAGCTTATTGTTTAGGGTAATCAAGGCTTCCAGAGGCATGGGGAGAGGGGACCAAAGAGGGGGAATAAAAAATAAAAATAAATCAACAGCAACAGGAACAATGATTTTGTTCTGCTTCATCCATATTTGAAATGTCCTTTAAAAAATGCAGGTCAGATTCAAAACTGTTACAAACAGATGCAACCCTGGATCTCAGTGGGGTTTCAATGAAGAAGACAGTGCTGTGAAACTTAGGGAAAGCATGGGGGGGGAGTGTATTTGACAGCTGCCTTCCAGTCATTTGGGAAGAGAAAAATATCATTATATTATAATTTTCTCTCTATTTTTGAAAAGGAATTATTAATTAGAAAAGTGCTTTGAGAGGTATAAAAGTATTCTTGTTAAAAACAGCTTTGCTATTAATTATGCCCACTGAGACCAACACAGTGATAGAGAGGAGGGAAGGCAGTGAGCATGTCTCATAATGACTGGCCCCAAACAATTTGGAAATATATATCTGCTGAAAGTTATGGAATGCAGGCATCTCAAGTCCCCCCTTTCTTATGAAGAGGCATTAATCACTGAATTTAAACACTGATAGTTTATCAAAATCTAAAGGTAGTCACTATTAACCATAGAAATTCACGGCAAGAAAGACCATAAAACTGAATGTTATAAGTCAGTATATGTGACTTGGTACATTCAGAACATCTTCAACCATGCCTTGAAATCAGCATAGACAGCCCTCTTGGTGTCTCCTATGCAGGATCAAGAACATGGTGTGATGTAGTATTGCCCCTGGTATGGGCCAGCCCAAGAGGTGAGATTTTCAGAGGCAGTCCTTCTTTCGGTCTTGCTTCTGGGTTCTGATCATAGGGTGCTGATCCAAGCTAGGGTCTGTGACACCTTCTTTGTGGAACTCTCTGCTTCTGGAGTTACATCAGGCATCTTCAATGTTCCAGTTTCCCTGGTTGTTTAAGATGCACCTCCTCACTCAGAATTTTGGGTCCTTTTGCTATTGCATAGAGATATGGAGGTCCTTTAGACCTGTGATCTACTGAACAGTGTTTGTCTCACTCACATTCACTAATAAAAAAATAAAAATTGTCCAGTAACACCTTAGAGACCAACTAAGTTTGTTCTGGGTATAAGATTTCGTGTGCATGCACATGAAAGCTTACGGTATACAGTACCCAGAACAAACTTAGTTGGTCTCAAAGGTGCTACTGGACAATTTTTATTTATTTTGACTGTGTCAGACCAACATAGCTACCTACCTGAATCACATTCACTAAGGTACTTAATATTAAGGGGAATGTAAATTGAGTGGTTAATGTACATAATTACCAGCCATTGTGCACAATTAGCAAGCCCCATGGAGAAAATGCACTTACTTCTAACATAGGGTTGTGCTTAAAGTTAGTCTTACTCAGAGCAAACCCATTGAAATGACTGAGGCTTGATAAGTTTAATAGTTCTAGGGCTTAGTTGGGCACAGCCCATATTTTTTGTGATACATAATTTTTTTGTGAGACACAATGTAGGCATGATGTGTGACCATTTAGAACTCTTTCATTTGCCAGTAACTTTCATTAGCATGCTTATTTTAATTCCCATTCCTATCTTTCATAGTGGTGCATCCTACATTTTTACTCATTTATAGAAAGAAGAAAGCGAGCCAAGTGGCAATTCACTTGGCATTACTTAAATTAGCTTTAACTCTCTGGATTAATTATCTGAAAGAGAAATTTTGAAAGAGGGAGGAAGAGATGAGATGCTCACAACTCTCAAATCTTTTCACCCGCTGTGAAAATGACTGATTTGATCAGGTTATGACTTAAGAGGCTTCAACAAAGCATGGCAAGAAAGCCAAAAGATTTCTACACACACCCTAACTGAAATGAGATAAATTGATTCCAGTGGAACAGACTGGAAATACTAATAAGTTAAAGACACATTACTAATAATAAAGGGAAAGATGATAGCTCAGTAACAGAGTATCTGCTTTGCATGCAGAAAGTTCCAGATTCAATCCCCAACATCTCAAAGCTGCTGCCAATCAGTGTAGACCAGGGGTCCTCAAACTTTTAAAACAGGGGGCAAGTTCACTGTCCCTCAGACACTGTTGGGGGCCAGACTATAGTTTGAAAAAAGTATGAATGAGCATGCCCTCTTGCACTTCAGAGACAGGAGCCATTTTCTCATGAGTAACCCTATTCAAAAAAGAAGGAGCAGCTCAAGAGGCTGAGGAATTGCAACTTGGACCTGTTTGTACTACTGCAGTTCCCTAACCAAGGAGCCGCCCTTCATTACTGGGAACCCTCTTTTTAAAAATCCCCGTATTGGAGATCTCTTGTGAAATGAGCCAAGGCCTGGGTGATGCCACTGAGCCAACTCAGAGTGGCTCTTTCTGGCTTCTGGGTGGGAATTGAGGAGGAGAGAACAACAAAACTACAAAACCCACTTTGGCTGGTCAATTTCTTGAATGGGGAAATAAACAAAAAGACTTGGGCTTGCTTGTGGCACCCTGGCAGGACCCCATGGAAACCAATAGTGGTCTTTGCCACTGACTTCAAGCGGGACACGTGTGCCGTATGAAATCCTTGCGCGCTGAGAGGTGGTGGCGGGAGGCTGCTCCGGCTCCTTCCCTGCCCCTGCTGAGGCAGCACGCGGCCAGGAAGAGGTGACAAAGGGACAGAGGGGGAGACAGAATGAGGAATGAGCCTGAGGTAAACCCGGCACGGTGTTTGCAAATAGGTCCACATAAGAAGGCAGATTTGTATCCTAACACAGAGAGGTATGTAGGTAATCTGAAAGATGAAAAATACCACCCTTCGAGATTACAATACTTAGAGAAAATTATATCTATTCCCTGAACACAACATGTGGGCAAGTAACAGCCCATGCAGGGACCCAAGCTGCCCCAATTGCCAAACCTTTGTGTGACTACACTCAGCCCAGCACCTTTAACAGCTGCTGCTTCAGGGAGAGCCCTGCATTCAAAGGGTACTTCTTTTCCTGCTGGAGAGGGCATATGTATCATAGTATTTTAATATTCTTTTGGAAGCCGCCCAGAGTGGCTGGGGAAACCCAGCCAGATGGGCGGGGTATAAATAATAAATTATTATTATTATTATTATTATTATTATTATTATTATTATTATTATGCCTGCTAGTCTCCACACCAGCAAGGAAAAACCATGTTTGTGTGTGTGTGTGTGAGCAATTGTGTACATATCCAAGCCATGCTCACCATCACCTCAGGCCACACCCACTGTGCATGCAACCACAAGCACCTATCCTGCTGCTCGAGGGCCAAATAAACGCCCACCTGAGGCTTTCCAGCAGTCTGGTTTGCATACAAACACAATGCTCTCTCGCTAACTTGCACAGAAACAGCCACCAACAGAAGAGGGGAGATGAAGGCCCCAAACCCTATCAAGTTGCAGTGCAGTGTGAACAGGATAGTGGAGTTTTTATGTGTTGTGTTTAAACTTAAAACAAACAAATTGTTAAAAGGACTAGCAGCAGGTTGCTCCCACGCTCCTGATCCAGCAGGTTGTTCTTATGCTCGGGGTGACTGGATCGCTGGCAAGCCAGGTCAGTTTCACACCAGGGAAGTGTTGCTGAGATGAATACCTTGGGCCAGTCTGTTTCACACTTAGCCCACCTCAGTGGTGTGTTAACTGCAGGAACACAGTCAGTCACCGCGCTGAGGTAAATCAAGCACGGTGTTTGGCAGAGCCGCCACCACTTGGCCTCTTCCTCCCGTCACCATTGCCAGGAGTCTCGGCTTCGCGGCAGGTTCTTAAATGGCCAGGTGGGCTGGATTTATGACCCTGGCAGACTGGATCCGGCCCATGAACTGTAGCTTGAGGATCCTTGGCGTAAACAATATTGAAATAGGTAGACTAATGGTCTGACATGGTATAATGGAGCTTCTTATGTCCTTAATGGTCAGCAGTTAGGGAACGCTTGACTCCATTGAGGCTGGGAAGATCCAACATCTCAGTCCCACTCATTTGTCTCAGAAGTCTTGTCTGGAAATTGCTAAAGGTATATGTGGCATTAACATGTTTTTGTGTTGGCATGCATCACTTCACACTTGTTTACATTGAATTGCATTTGCTAGCTCATTGTTCATTCACCTAGTTGGGAGGGGGCCTTTTGGAGCTCTTCACAATTTCTTTTTGTTTTAATTACCCTGAGCAATAGAGCATCATCAGCATTTTAGACATCTCACTGCTCACCTCTAGATCTTTTATGAACAAGTTTAAAAGCACAGGTCCCAATACCAATCCTTGGGAGATGCCATTTTTCATTGGAAAACTGTCCATCTATTCCTATTCTCTAATTCCTGCTATTTAACCAAATCCTGATGCACAAGAGGACCTTTTGTGTTAAAGCCTAATTACTTTTAAATGGTTGTAGAGTTAGGATTAGAGGGGGAAATTATTTCTTAGTTTGTAGGTTTATGCTGAATCTTTATATGAGGGAAGTAAAAAGACGAAGCAGCTTGTAACTAACTTTCCTTACCGGGGGGAAATCTGACATCCAATGGTCCAATCAAAGTGATATTTTCATGATAAAAAGGGAAGCTTATGAATCATAGCACAGTCACTTGAGAAGTACAGAATTTCCCCTGGAAAATTTAATGATCTTCAACAAGCACAAAATCCAATCCACTGTTTCTTTATAGAGAACAGACTAGAGATCATGGTAATCTGCAGTCTTTTGGAATGTGCCACCTACTTTGAACTTGTCTTTTAGATCTACAGTCTTTGGGGTTGGTTATCATTTTAATTCAAAAGCACCTAATAATACTTTCCAAAAGTATGTGAAAACTAAAACACACATAGTTCTTTGAATTTTGCACTGCAGTTCTCCATGCAAGACATATGCTTGAAAATGTCCACAAAAGTGTACATAAAAAATGCATATATTAGTTACAATCAACATATTAATGTATGTATTAGGAGAAATGCACACTAAAGTGCTGATTAATTTTCATGAAGGTTTTTAAAAATAATATTGCAAATGTTGCAGAAATGTTATGAAAAAATATAAACCAATAGAAACTGACCACCCCTAAGGGTGCTAATAGGTTCTTCCTTAGGATGGAGGAGCAGAAATGCATGGTTGATTTGATTATCAGGATTCAAATCAATATATGTTCTTAAGAATATAAGAAGAGCACTGTTGGATCAGACCATCTAGTCTAGTGCCCTACTTCATGACTCTCAGAAGTATAGGATGTGAAGGTAATAACCTTCTTCCATTGTTGCAGAAAGCAACCAGTATTCAGTAACATCTTGCTTCTGAACTTGGACATTAGATATGAACATCATTAGTACTCATTTGGTAGTCTTTACCTCAATGCTGGTGGCAATCACTACACCTTGTGACAGAGCACTTTATAAGTTAATTATGCATTGTATATGCATATGTGTGGATGATATAAATCTTGAAAGATGTAGATAACTTTTATTTGCATTTACTGATGTCAGAGTAGTAATGAAATATTAGGTAAAGGTAAAGGTACCCCTGACTGTTAGGTCCAGTCATGGATGACTCTGGGGTTGCGGCACTCATCTCGCTCTATAGGCCGAGGAGCCGGCGTTTGTCCGCAGACAGCTTCCGAACTGCTTTCGGAACTTTGACATGCTTTCGGAATTTTGACATGCTTTCGAACTGCTAGGTTGGCAGGAGCAGGGACCAAGCAACGGGAGCTCACTCCGTTGCAGGGATTCGAATCGCCAACCTTCTGATCGGCAAGCCCTAGGCTAGGCATATGGAGATGAACATTGCCCTGGAATTTGTCATTCCAATGAACAATAGCCAATTTTTGTTTCTTAGTGAACCACAGTGCTCTGTTAGATGGGGGCAGCCAACATGATGCCCTCCACATGCTGCTGAACTCCCAACCACCTTCAGCTCCAGCTAACATAGCCAATTAGGAATGATGGGAGTTGAAGTCCAACAAAATCTGAGGACACTATATTGGCTACCATGTCTGAGATAGTAGGTTAGCTTTGGCAATTAGCAATTGTCCAGATTTTTTTTTTAGGGTACCACCAATATACATTCAATTTGTACAATGTACTTTTTACTGCTTTACTAATTTAAAATCATTGCTTTCAATTTCAGACAAAATAATAAAACTGACCATGTATTAGAAGGAATATTTCCCAGTTATATTTCTCTAATAATAATTTTAATTCGAACCTAATTAAATCAGGAATGGGCAACCTGTGACCCTCCAAGTGTTGTTCAGTTCCTACTCCTCTCTGCTCCATTCAGCAAGGTCAATGGTCAAGATGATAGGACTTTGAACCAACAACATCTGGAACCCCACAGTATTCTTATCCCTGTTGTTGATCATACTGAGATGGATGGACCAGTGGCTGGACTTCGCAAAAGGCAACTTCGTGTGTTGCTATACTTGGTTGAGACACCTTTTGTATCATGTCTATCTTAAGTTGTGAGCCCGCAGACAGGAATTATCTTGCTGTTGTTTTAATCATTGCAGAGTGCTTAGCAAATGTTAGGTGCTTCACACTTACACATGCACACTTTCAAAAGTCAATAGCAATGCTGCTAAGTATGTTTTTAAAAAAATAAAATAAACCTTAATGGTCTCTAGGGCCAGGCAATGGTATGTTTTCTTAGCCCGTTTGTGCAGAAAATATTTTCCCACAGCTTTTCTCATTTCTTAACATATATACTTCACATTTTCTGAACTGTGGAAATGTGAACTGTGACTTATATGGCCTTTGGATATAGCCCCCATTTACCGCCAATTACATACAGAGAACATTTCAGAATGTTTGAAAGCTTCCAATGAGGCTGAACAAGAATATACAAAGTTGCAATTAACAGTACTTAAAGATTCACTTCACTTAATTTCGAGAAAATGGGCATGGTTTCCTTAAGTGGCTAATTGAACTGACATTTGTAAACCATTATGGACTCTAAATTAATTTATGTGACAATCACCACTTTTCCCAGGCACAGTTTTTGAACTGAATGCAACTGAGCAGAACAACAGGAACAAAAAAAGAAAAAGAGTGCACTTCTTAAATTGATAATTAATTCAACTCATAAACTGCACTTAACATTTTGTTTAAGCCCAACATTGGGACATGCCTCTCAAACTCCTGAGCTTTGAATGGAGGAACAGATGACTGATCAGGAACAAGGCACATGAGCAGAATCTTCAAAGGGTTCATCTTTTTCTAGCCTTTGATGAGGAAAATGGAGAGTTTAATGCTACCACCTAAAAAACAAAACAAATAATATTAATCAGCCCAAAGCCTGACTGAATTACGAGGCAATACAGATTCACAACTGTATCTGATGTCTCCCCCTCATGCTTTCTCTCTCTCTCTCTTCATTGCATCCACTTAGAACATATGAAAAGCATTCTCAGTGAAATTCATAGGGCTGGAGTCCTGAATGTGGCAACTGAGGTGGTGAACGATGGATTGTTTGATTTTGTTAGCTCATTTCACAAATTTGTCTAGTTTTGGGTGGGATCCAAGGAGGTGGTGATACTACTTTATTTCAATTTTGATTTATTTTTGAGTCATTATCCATTGATTACAAATATCAGTTCACTGTAGGATTAAGATATATGTATATAAGTGTATTAGCAGTGGTGATATATCAATATATCGCACAGGACCAGTATGGGGCAGGGAGAGACAACAATGACAGCTTCTCTCAGTGGTATATCACTGGTGAAACCATCATGGATCTTGAGTCCCTCTGCCTCCCACACCCAAGGCACTGAGGAAGAAACAAACTAGCCAGGAGCTGGAGGCAGGGGGCCTCAAGCAGTGGTGGTTTTATGGAGTCCCTAACCCGCCACCAGCTTGCAGGAGCCAGCGGCGGGATGGGCGCTCTGTTAAAGTGGTCCTCCTCTCAGCTGAGAGAGGTCCTGGCCCTGCTTGTAGGAGAGTAGGAGCGGGATTGGGGCTGCAACCTTGCTTGCTTGGAAGACAGCCAGGCAGTATAGGGGCTCTTTGATGCTGCTGGTAGCTGGTCCAGTGCTCACCAGCAGCTTCCAGCAGCCCTGCTCCACAAGGTGCAGATAGGGTGGGTTTGCACCCCGTGCCTTGCAAACTTTGCCTGTGTGAGTGGGCTGCATCTTTCCACTGGGGATGAACAACCCCTGGAGAAAAGAAACAGTGCACCCACACAGGCAAAGGCTAAGGCAGTCGAATGCACAGAGCCTGACAGGCTCTCTGCACTTGGCTACTGCTGCCTGGTCTGTCTTTGGGGAGTGGCGTGCGAGTGGCGGGGGACTTGGGGCTAGCTCGGCTGAGGGCTCCCCTGCCCCCAGTGGAGCCTGTCCAAGAAGCCCTGACTCCCCTGCTGATGGCATGTGAGCAGCAGGTGACTTGGGACTCAATCAGCTGGGGGCAGGCTGGGTCCAGCTGTATTGGCCACAGCCCACAAGGTGCCTCAACTCCCATGGTGACAGATGCAGCAATTTCACCCAGCATCTCACCGACTGGGGTCAATGCAGCTTTTTACAACATCATGGTTTATTGCCAAATTGCGATGTTTGGTTGGTGATACACTGTGATGTTGAAAGCCCAACATCATCCAGCCCTAATGTCTATCTATCTATGTACATATATGTACAGTATATATGGGGGAAATTGCACAAGAATACCAATAATTTTTCATAAAGACTTTTAAAAAAATAAATGCAAATTTAATATACAAAAAATGGGAAACAGAGAAAAACTAAAATTGATAGATATACTCATCCGTATTGCTGTTATCCCATGTTATCCTCATAATAACCTTATGAGAGGACTAGGTTAAGAAAGACTGACTATCATTACAAGTCAACTTCATCATAGGTGAGGATGCATTTGAAACTCAGCCTCTTCCACCTAAGACTAAATTCTAACCACACAGCACTGGACTCTAGCTCTGCTGCTCTGCAAAGGAAAAAAAAAGGGGGGGGGAGATCTACCAGTAACAAACCCTTGTATTCTTTGGGGTTCTTTTTCCAGAGGTAATGCATCACAACACTCAAAATATATTAAAAGTGGCTTAGAAAAGCGGCTCTTTCAGTATCTGAGTAAATGTCTATGAATAGAGAGTATTTCTTGAGATGAAAGTGGATGAACAAAATACACTCCAAGGAAGGGGATATATAGAAAAGGGATTAGCAGCAACCTTTCCATTATGAAGCTTCATGTTTCAGGGAAATTGTGTGCAGGTGTGTGTGTGTGTGTGTGTGTGTGCAGGGAAGAGATCATTCTGAGGAGATATGTATGAAAAAATGAAATGGGAAGTGTCAGGGAACTGACATCGGAGGAAAGGGAAGTGGTAAGGCTCCCAGAGACTGGGAGAGAGTCAACAGCCAAAGCAGGGACCAGCAGGGGGAGCGCGGGGTCTCTGGAGGAGGATCTCAGTAATGCTGAGGAACTTCTTTGCTGGAAGCGCTTCCGCAGACAGCCACTGTCAGACTCTACTAGTGACTAGAGCAGACATGTCTGAGGAGCTCTGTCACACACAGAGGTTTGTGGGGTCGCACAAACTCTGAAGGGGCACAATTTTAAGCACAAGCAGCTAACCATCCCCTGACAGCAGTCTGACAGTCTCTGTACGCTGCCTGTGCAGGAGAAAGCATCATGAGCAACCCAGTCGGAACCGGAGACGCAGGGGTTGGAGCTGGTCCAAGCTTGGAAGAAAGGTATCAAGCTCTGGAGGTCCAACTTGCGCTGCAGACGGCGAGGCTCGAGGAGAGAAGGGCTCAGGATGCTGACAAAAAGGGGAGAACCACTCAGTTCCCCAGAAAGGTACCAGGATTGGTGCAGAAGTTTGGGGGGGACCCCAAGGATTACCATGCCTTTAGGACTGAGATGCAATATGCTCTGAATGTGCAGTTTGATGAGTTCCCTGATGAGGAATCGCGAGTTGCGTTCGTAATTGGGCATCTTGAGAAGGGGGCGCGGGACTGGGTTCGACCCCTGATGGCAACGCACAACGATATCCTAAAGGACACTATGAAATTCTTTCGTGCAATGGATATCATGTTTTCCAGCGATATTGAGGAAGGGTTGGTACGCAGACAGCTAATGGCTTGCAAGCAGGGAAGCAGATCTGTCCGTGAGTACTGGACTGAATTTACCATGCTGATTCACAGATTGGGGTGGGATTTATCGGCGGCACCCATTCAGATGCTATTTGAAGAAGGTCTTTCTTCAGCTGTGAAAGACGAGCTGGCCAGGAGCCCCAGGGCGGGGTCTATGGATCAGCTGACCAAATCTGCGCTGACCATTGGAGCGCGCCAGGAGGCAAGAGCCTTGGAGAGGCGGGAAGGGAGAGGGGAACGTTGGAAGGAGTTACGCATTCCAGACATTCCTGAGCCAGCTTTCCCGCCGGCAGAGCCGATGGAAATCGGAACAGCCCGCGCGCGCGCAGTTTCAAAGCCCAGTGAGGGGGCGAAGAAGGAGGGAAAGGGAGCCCGGAAATGCTATCTCTGCCAACAGCCAGGCCACTTTGCCAGAGTCTGCCCCCAGAGGAAGGAATGGCAAGGGATGGTGGGAGCTGTTGAGGGGGAAGAGCAGGGAGAAACGGAGCAGGTAAAAGCCAACGCCTGGTTGCCAGCAGGGCACTGCAGCCAGGCCAAAGAGCAGTGAAAGTGCCCCTTCCCCAAGTGCCAGTGCCAGAAGCTCCTCGACCTGCTCTAGTGATTGAAGTGTCGCTAGAGCTGCAAAATGGACACCCCCTAAAAATAAAGGCGCTGTTGGACTCAGGCAGCTCCTGCAATTTCATGAGCAAGGAGTTTGCTGCTGAACACCAGATACAGACTATCCCTTTAAGCAACCCCCTGCAGGTGACCACGATTGATGGCAGGGAACTGTTGGGAGGAGGCGTCAGCTTGCAGACCGTCCCAATGATAATGAGGGTGGCAAGGCACACAGAACTGATAGCGTTTAATGTGGCCACCTTGGGAGGCGCTCCCATTATTTTGGGAATGAGCTGGCTAGCCCTACATGATCCGCTGGTGGGCTGGCATCAAAGAGTGGTTTCCTTCGGTTCCGCACACTGCTTAGAACACTGCAGGGCGGAAAAGGGGTCAGCAGGGGCCCAAGCCACCCTAGCAGGGACGGAAGTGATGGAGAAGGGGAGGGTGCCACCACAGTATGCTGATCTCAGCGACGTGTTCAGCGAGAAGGAAGCGGACCAACTACCCCCGCATAGGCCCTTTGATTGCCAGATCAATTTACTCCCTGGAGCACAGCTTCCTGTAGGCAAGTTGTATGCCATGTCAGACAGGGAGATGCAGGAGTTGCGAGCGTTCATTGACAAGAACCTGAAGAGAGGCTTCATCAGAGAGTCCAAGGCAGCGGGGGGTAGCCCAGTGTTTTTTGTGGATAAAAAAAACACGGACAAGCCGAGGCTGGTATGTGACTTTCGGGCCCTAAATGCAGTGACAGAGCCGGCGGCTTTTCCTATGCCCAGGATTGATGATATTTTGACCAGGGTGCGAAAAGGAAAGATTTTTACAAAGCTGGACCTAAGGGGGGCGTACAACCTGATACGTATAAGGAAAGGGGATGAATGGAAGACCACCATGTTCACCCCTTTGGGGGCATTTGAATACCTCGTTATGCCTTTTGGATTACAAACAGGCTCCGCGTGTTTTCAAGCCTTTATGAACCATGTACTGGGGCCTTTGCTCTACAAGAATTGCGTGGCCTTCTTAGATGACGTGTTGGTGTATTCGGAGAATGAGGAGCAACATGTGAGAGACGTCAGAGAAGTGTTGAGCAGGCTGCAAGCCAACAGACTGTGGGTGAAACTGGAAAAGTGTCAGTTTCATACCAAGGAGGTGGAATTCCTGGGGTACCGCTTGTCAGACAAGGGGTTGGCCATGGACCCCGGCAAGGTTCAAGCGGTGCTGGAATGGAAAACACCCAAGACCAAGAAGGATGTGCAGAGGTTCCTAGGGTTTGGAAACTTTTATCGTAAGTTCATCCGAAACTTCGCCCACCTGACGGCGCCCATCACGGACTGTCTCAGCAGCAAAAAGAAGTTTGTTTGGACGGGGGAGGCGGAGCGAGCGTTTGAGGAACTGAAAAGGGCCTTCGCCTCTGACGAACAACTTCTACATGTGGATTTACAAAAAAAGCTGAGGGTCGAAACAGACGCTTCGGACAGAGCCATAGGGGCGGTGCTTCTTCTGCAGCCGGGGAAGGAGGGGTCAGAGTGGCGACCGTGTGCCTTCTTTTCGCGAAAGCTGAACAAATCTGAGAGAAACTACACGGTGCACGACCGGGAACTTCTTGCGATTTATGAGGCCTTCCGGAGATGGAGGCATCTACTAATTGGTGCACAACAGAAGGTGCAAGTGTGCACGGACCATAAGAATCTAGAGTATTGGAGAACTGCGCGAGTGCTCAACCAAAGGCAGTTGAGATGGGCCCAGGAGTTCTCCAAATTTAACTTTGAGATTTGTTACGTACCAGGCCCGGAGAACGTTAGGGCGGACGCTCTCTCACGCAAACCTGAATATTTGGAGGGAGAGGGTGCACCCGAAGAGACCCATGTTATTCCCGAGGACCGCTGGGTGTGTGGGGCGGCTTTGGTGGGGCAAAGGGAACTGGTAGAGGGAACGGTGCAGGATGAATACGCCCAGGACAAACTCAGGGGTCTCAGGAGGGAGGGAGACAAACCCGGGGGTTTTGAGGAGAGAAACGGGGCGTTGTACTACAAGGGAGCGTTATACATACCTGAAGGGGAATTGAGGGAAAAGGTACTCAAGCAACTGCACGATAGCCCCACAGCAGGGCATTTTGGGCAACACAAAACCATGTGGCTGGTTACCAGGGAATTCTGGTGGCCCAAGGTCAGGGAAGATGTGCGTGAATATGTGAGAGGGTGTGACCGATGTCAACGAGCCAAGGGGGAGAGGCGGGCACCGGCAGGTTTATTAGAACCACTACCCACGCCGGAAAGACCATGGGAGGCAGTGGCAATAGATTTCATGACTGATCTGCCCAGGTCCAAAGGGAAGACAGCCATTATGGTTGTGGTAGACCTGTTAACCAAGATGGCCCACTTTATAGCCTGCTCACATGCGGTCACAGCAGAAGAAACCGCTAAATTGTTTGTGGAAAATGTGTTTAGGTTGCATGGTGCCCCCTTGAGGGTGGTTTCGGACCGAGGGAAACAATTTACTTCCAGGTTCTGGAGGAAGCTCATGAGCTTATTGCATGTAGAGGTAAATTTTTCCACTGCCCGTCATCCAGAAACCAATGGGCAGGCGGAAAGAGCTAATGGTGTCCTCCAGCAATATTTGAGGTGTTATGTGAATGACAGAGAGAATGATTGGGTGGAGAAGCTGGCGTTGGCAGAATTTGCCTATAACAATGCAGAGAACGTGTCCACGGGGATGAGCCCTTTTTTGGCCAATCACGGGTGTCATCCCCGAGCCTTCCCAGGGGGGGAGGGGGAGAACTGGAGCGTTCCTGCCGCAGAACAGTTCGTTGAAGAAATGGAAGCGATCCATCGCCAGCTCCAACTTAATTTAAACAGGGCGAAGGAGGAATATAAGAGGCAGGCAGACAAAACCAGAAGGGAAGGGGAAAGCATTAGGGTGGGGGACCAGGTGTGGCTGTCCACCCAAGGGTTACCATTTAAAGGAGGTTGTAAGAAGTTAAGACCCAAAAGACTGGGCCCATTTGAAGTCACGCAACAGGTCAACCCAGTGGCTTTCAGACTCCGGTTACCGAACCACATGAAGTTGCACCCAGTGTTCCACAGATCATTGCTGTCACCGTATATAGGGGACAGAGAGGGGAGGGTCAATAGGGGACCAGCTATGGAAGAAAAAGAACACAGCTACCATGTAGCGGAGATTCTCGATTCCAGGTGGAGGGGAGAGCAAGTAGAGTATTTGGTAATGTGGGAAGGGGAGCCGGAGTCGGAAAACACCTGGGTCAGGGCAGAGGAGGTAGATGACGAGGTTTTGATTGAAACTTTTCATCAGAGATTCCCTAGAAAACCCCAGCCAGTGGCGAGGTTCCGGAGGGAATACTTCGCCACCACCGACGACGAAGAAGAGTTGGAGGGGTTCGCTGATTCCGAGGTGGAGGAGGATTCAGCGAGTCGGAACGAAGACCGATGGAGGGAATTGTTCGAGACGTCTGAAGATGAAGAGGATTCTTTTAGGGGTTTCAGCTCCTCACCGCCCAGAGGAGAAAGTAGGGGCAGGGGAGAGGGGGGCCCTGGAGGGGAGGTGGATGTCAGGGAACTGACATCGGAGGAAAGGGAAGTGGTAAGGCTCCCAGAGACTGGGAGAGAGTCAACAGCCAAAGCAGGGACCAGCAGGGGGAGCGCGGGGTCTCTGGAGGAGGATCTCAGTAATGCTGAGAGAGACGCGGCAGCCCAGGCAGGAAGCAGCAGGGGAGAGAAAGGGGTGAGAGACACTTCGAGCGAAAATAGCGGGGAGGTGTCAGAAGCAACTGCAGGGAGACCCATGCTGCGCCGGAAGCTGCCACGTCGTGAGTCCAGGAGACGCGTTTCCGTTAAGGAACTTCTTTGCTGGAAGCGCTTCCGCAGACAGCCACTGTCAGACTCTACTAGTGACTAGAGCAGACATGTCTGAGGAGCTCTGTCACACACAGAGGTTTGTGGGGTCGCACAAACTCTGAAGGGGCACAATTTTAAGCACAAGCAGCTAACCATCCCCTGACAGGAAGGGAATGGCATCTATCAAAGGTCAAACTGTAAAGTATCAATGAATAAAGACTCAAATGGCAGAGAGAGAGATAAAATAGCCCAAAGTAGAATGCTTATTACAGCTGCAGATTTCTGAGTGTACTGGATTAAAAATTGTAACAATAACTAGCATTTATGTAACACTTTGTCATATACATACACTCTACTCATCTGTAAGCCCCACTGAAGAGTTCAATGGGACTTACAACTAGGTAAGTGAACACTGGAATGCAACTGAACAAACCTAACCTATTTAAGTCTACTCAAAAGTATGTTCCGCTGAATTGCATAGAATGCAAAGCTTTGAAATGTTTAAACTGCTTTCAGTGGAATGAAATACTTACAACATCCCTGTAAACAGAGTACAGGAATCTCTGGCCAAGTTGAATGTGGCCATCTGGGTCCCTCTGTCTGGCCCCCGGGACTCCCTGCAGGCCAGGCTCCATCCATCAGTATGTCCATCACTGGCCCTGCTTTGCCCTCTCCTTGAGTGCTTTTGCCTGTCTAGAATGGCTGCTTACCCAGTCGCAGAGTAGAATGCTTACTACAGCTGCAGATTTCTGAGTGTACTGTTGCTGCCCGGCACAGAGAACTCCCACTCCCACCCCCAAAGGAGCAATGCCTGTGACCGACAGCCAGCAGATTAGGGAATTCCCAGGCCAGGTGCTAGGGTTTGGTGGGCTTTCCCACCAGCTGCTTGATTTAAATTCCAGCCAATCTGGCTAGGCTGAGTGGGTGGGGTTTGGGTGCCAATAAAGATCGGTTGTGCCTGACCCCAGGGATAGCAGTCAGCCAAAGAACAACCCTTCCTCCCACCCTAGCTAGTAATATCTTGAGTTTCTGTATGCTAACCTTTCCCTTCCTAGGGCACTGCTTTGCTGTGATTCTTGAATGGTTGACATATTTGGAAGCGGGAAGGAATGTGCCTGCAAACAGAGTGCCCCTGTTTGCAGGTTTTGCTTTCCCCATAGGAATACAATAATGCCTCCTGCTTGTCTGGATGGAGGATGAGATGTGTGAGTATAAAAACCTTTGACCTTAGCATGGCAGGAATACATAGGTAAGAGTCACACATGTTGATCTACCTACTTTTGTCTCTGATTCCACTTACTACTGGCATATGGCCTCTGGGATGTTGCTCATAAAAGAATGTGGCCTTCATATACCCAGATCTTGAGTCTGATTCTCTAGTCAAAATATCTGGTCTCCATTGGGTGCCTACTATTATATTGTGCTGCTTCAAATACCAGGCTGCCCTCCTGCTTTGCTGCTCTGTCATAATGCCCTATCTCAGAGGTTGGCAACCTAAGGTCCATGGGCCGGTTCTGGCCCATGAGCTTCCTGGAACCGACCCATGGCAGTTCCGTGGATCGGCATGGGGATTCGGTGCTTTTCTTGGGGGGGGGCATTTTTTTCTTGTTGCGGGGACCGACTTCCAGGTCGGAAGAGCACTGGAAATAGCATGTGTGCATGTGTGCTCCTGATCCAGAAATAGCTTGAGACCCCCACCAAGAGGTCTGCCAGGGAGTGGACCAGACTGGCCTCAAAAAATGTTGCTGACCCCTGCCCTATCTTTACTTAAACAGTACCTACCACTCACTATGCAATATGGCCCAAGTTCCTTATATATATCCCAATACACATGCAAAATAATCCAGTGATTAGATGTTTATCACTATTCTGTGTGTTTGCACAGTAACCAGGAGATTATTACTTCATAACAATGTGTCTCATTATTAGAGGATTTAAACAGCAGATGATCTCTCCTTAAGAAATGCCGATGACTAGAAAGTTGCTCATCTTCCAATTGCTTAAATATCACACTACATGGTAAACTCATCAAAATGAAAACTTTAAATTATTTTCCCCCGGCACACTTTGGCATGCATTCAAGATGAAGTACTAGCTAACTTCAATGCTTTGCTTCCCATCCATTTGGTAAGAAAATTAAAATATGTCTACACCTACATGAATATCAGTTAAATGGAAACCCAAAGACATGTCAATCAGAAGAAACGGATTTAAGTGAGCATGACCAGTTTGGTTGCACAAGGTGCAGAGCCTTGTGAGTGCTACGGGGATGCCACAACTATTATTTAGAATGAAGCATGATAGGTGGGGAGAGTACTAGATTTTGGCATTGCACAGGGGGCCACCTAAATTTGAGACCCCAAGGTCTGTCACTGCAATCAGACACCAGTATGTTCAATCAAATAAGGTGCAATGAACAGGACAAGAAATAAGTGTGCCTTTTTAACAGAACTGCAACTTGTTTGTCATGAATTTCTGGGGAAACAATATTTGCCAAATATGTCAATTTATAGAAGGTATTTGAAATATGTCATTATACAATTTTATTTTACACTTTCAGATATAAAAAGTAGTACTCGCAGACAGAGAAATAGTTGTATTAATAATAACCAAATAATAAAGAATGCAAACTCTCCCTGTTATTTCTCTTTCATTAACTTTGTATTGAATTTTCCAAAGTACAATCATCTTTTGTAATAAAAGATGAGAAGGCATTGAATGGACTTTCTTAGCAAGATGCTCAATGTTGATTACAAAAAGATTGGGCCACTATACGGGCACACTGGTCTGGATGGGGTGTCAGTACTGAGGATCTGGCAGAAATCTCATATTTTGTAGTACTGCACAGGAAATATATCAGACAACTTATGACATTGTACCAATGCAGAGGTGTGGGGTCAACTCTTTTGCCCCAGCAAGAGATACAGGGTTGAATAACTATCACAACATTTAGTCTATTTGTTTCTCTTAGAATAGAGACCAGTGTTTCCTGTCCCACCACACTTTTCATTCCCTTGAAATACAAATTTTGCTTAAAATACCTTTTTTTTTTGCACTTTTTGTGGGAGGGCGAGCCACAAACTGCTTCAGTGTATTGTGTAAGTGCAAAATCTGGATAATTAAGTTACAAACCACACATTAATCCAGAGGTGAAAAACAGGCCATTCACATCAAAATTCACAGAGACTGAATTCCACAAGTGTTCCTAATCTTTGCCTCAAATTTTGCTTCCTGTGAGATCAATTGACAGCATAGGGGTTAGTGGAATTTACATTTGACTAGGTCTTCACAAAAGTCTTTGGATCTTCCTTGAAACTTCTCAAATGTTAATTAACCAAGGTAAACATCCTAAGTGTGTACCAGACTGTATTTCTAGTCAATCAACAAGTGTTGATAAGGGGGGGGATAAACAACTTCTTTGGTGGGTGACACCTGGGAGGGGGGAATGAACCATTAGTACATCAAAGCATCAAAAGAACCAATGATTACAATGCAACTGACTAAAGGAGGTTTAGGTTTTAGGAGCAGCAGAAGGAAGACAGATGCCTTGAACTCCTGTCCTACACTGTTGTGGGGAACAAGCCCTACTAGAGGTGACCATGCTGTAAGATCTAGATGATCTCCATGCAGACTGAAGGTATAAATATGTGAATAAATCATATTTCTTAAAGCCATGCAAGTTTCCACTGCCTCTTCAATTATCCGAAGGAGCACAAACACTGGCTGAGCACCAGGAACCCCCTGGAATCTTGCTACCACTCAGCAGAGAGTGAAGGTGGTGCCCATCTTTTTTGTGCTTGTGTGTGTATGAGAAAAATCTGATACATGTCAACTATGAAACTCAATGGCTCTCTCTGTCTTATTGGCCTTCCACTTGGGGAGACTATACCCACAAACACATTTATTTCATGGCTTCTTCCAAGCCTGATGTGACTCAAGATATTTAAGAGATATCTCTGATTTCTACTGACATCTTTCCCAGCTGCAGCCACCTCATTCCTGGCTGTTCCAAGGAATCCCCGACAACCAAGACCATTGAGTAGGGGGATAGCTTAGTAAGAGATCATCTGTTTTGCATGCAGAAGTTTCCCAGGTTCTAGCCTAAGTATCTCCAGGAAGGACTGCAAAACATTCCCTGACTGCAGTCACAGCAATTCTCTGCCTGTCTGTGTCCTGCTCTAGATGGTCCAATAGCCTGCCTATGTTTGGGTGAGACACGGAAGTGAGGAATGGGGTGGCACTGCTCACCTGACCTCTGGTCCGTTGCATTGCTACTGCTTACGCAAGAGGTGGAAGTGCCAAGGAGTTTCTGGGGAAAGTGCCACAGTACAAATGCCCTAGCAACTGAACTGAATTGACTCCACTGGCGTGTTTGCACTGCACTAGCCTCACCACCACATCCTACCTCACTCTCTGGGAGCACTAAGCAGCAGCGATGTGATGGACCAGTGAATGGCAACATTCCACCACACTACTGGTCCAACATAAGGAACCACAAGAGACAGCGGCAGCAAGGAATTGCTATTGATCCTTTTTATTTGCTCCTGGATTTTATTTTTAACTGTCCAAGTCTTTTATCCGTTCATCTGTCTGACCATCATCACTTCAAATTAAAGGAATAAAATACAAACATCTTATTGCATTTTATAGTTTACGCTCCATGTGGTGGCTGCTCAGGTTAATTTAGATTTTTACAGAGGGACATGATTGTAAGTTATGATTATTGCTGCTGTGTGATGGAAGAAGTATTAATATTGATTTATGCAGGATAAACGGAATTGAATTCTGTGAACTTTAGAAGAGTGTGCATCTTTATGAAGCAGATAAATACAAGGAGTCCCCACAATGGATTAAAAATTATAACTTTTTATTATGTTAAGTGGGGGGGGGGAGTTTTGAATGACATCCACACACAGTCAATAAACAGATGTGGAATAATACTAAGTAGAACAGAGAAAAACTACCAAATATATTTTCCATTACATAAATAGGGAAGGCAGTCCTTTCAGATTCTTAATATGGAATTGATTTGAAATGTAACATAAGTTGAACTTCTCTGCCTTGTGGGATGTGAGATGGATTAATCACATGGATGGACTAATAAGTCAATTTTGTTTTCCTTCACAATCTCATTTTTCCAATCTTACATTCAGTTCACATTTCCACAGCAGGTAGTTGTTGTTCTTGTTGTTTATATCATTTTTTAAAGTCCTCATGAAAATTTATTAACTTTTTAGTACAAATTGTCCCTTATATACAACTTTATATACAGTGGTGCCTCACAAGACGAAAAGAATCCGTTCCACGAGTCTCTTCGTCTTGCGGTTTTTTCGTCTTGCGAAGCAAGCCCATTAGCGGCTTAGCGGCTTAACGCTATTAGCGGCTTAGCGGGCTTAGCGGATCAGCTGATAAGCGGTTTAGCGGCTTTGTGGATCAGCTGATAAGCGGCTTAGTGGATCAACTGTTAAGCGGTTTAGCGGCTTATGATCAGCTGATAAGCGGCTTAGCGGCTTGGGAAAAAGGGGGGGGGAGGAAAAAACCCCGCAGGAACTCGCAAGACATTTTTGTCTTGCGAAGCAAGCCCATAGGAAATTTGTTTTGCGAAGCACGTCCAAAACAGAAAACCCTTTCGTCTAGCGGGTTTTCCATCTTGCGAGGCATTCGTCTTGCGGGGCACCACTGTACAATTTTGGATAATGCACGCATTGATAGAAAGCAATGTTACCTAGAATAATGCATTTTGTATGCTACTTTCACCAATAAATGCATTTAAATGCATACTTTACAATTGTACACATACTGGAGAACTACATTGCAAAATTTGAAGTGAGGATTTTGAAGGATGTCTGTATTTATTTTTGCATATTGCTTCAAAAAGCTCACATTAAGGTGCCCCCCCTTTAAATGCAAACTGAATTTAATTTCTCTCCTATCTAGCAGGGGCAGGGGCTTTCGCTAGACTTTCTTATCTACCTCCCATACTGAATGTTTATCAGCTTGATGTGTGTGACTTGTGGAATATCTGCCTCAGGTGATGTGTGGGATGTGAGATCCTAAGACCTCTAACACGACTGTTCTAGGAGTCAGTGTTGCAATAGCCAGACAGGAGAATCAGGATAGGGGAGACTGAGTCACCCTTGTTACAGCATGTCTTTTTTCTCCTTGCCCATAAAAAGACTCGAGGGAAGTCAAGAAATAAAAGACTATTCTTGACTTTCAAACTCACACAAATGTGAATACCACCCACACAGCTGGATCATATTTAACTCAAATTCTAATACCTCTAATGAGAAGAATCACTTTTATGCTGCAAGATATCCTTGTATCTCACCCCCTCCCCTTTGTAAATCAGATGGTTTCATTTAATTATTTCTTATGTAGATATTTTTGTCAGAAGGTGTTTTTATAACAGATGAAGCAGAATTGTGTAAGTGCTTTTGTTTACAGGATTGCTAGCAAAATAACTGTTTCAGAAAGCGCATAAGTATTGCAATTTTAGTTTTCTTCCAGCATCCATGACATTTTATGATAAACAAAGAAATCTGAATAGCATTGCTATTGAATTAATAATAATAGGGGTTCAGCAAAAAAACCAAACCAAACTTTCAAGACATAGAAATGTACTATTTTATTAAAAGAAGATGATGTTTCTTTTTTGCAGGGAAGAACATTCAAAATGATGGGAGGACTGTAGCTCTCCTTTGCAGTCAGCTTTGCAAAGATTTTTATTTTTTTTAGTGGAAATGTTGCACTATAGTTGCTTTAATCCACTTTAACTGCAGAAACCTAAATTTCCAGCAGGTTTTGAAACAACCATGCAAAATAGTGGCAATCTGGAGACATCCTGGGATTCCTCCCTCCCAAGGGGAATCAAAACTGAGACCTTGGACGTGCAAGATGTGTGTTCTGCCACTGCGTTACAGCCCTTTCCTCAAGATCCATTTAATCAAGCATTTTCTTTTGGTAAGGCAGGTGCTATCAAAACGTTTATAAGCAGGTCACCAAGCTAGTAGTCTTCACCTGCTCTGTTCCAAGCATCTGATATTCCAAGGTCAAGTTTCTTTGCACCTGCAGGTTCCATTAACCCATCACACACAGAATTAAAACAATCTGTGGTTCATATGCCTACTATGTGCACTCCATGCTCATCAGGAACCAGAATCCCTTTAAAGAAGAAGTTTCTCCATCTATATCTTGATAGATTTATTCAGCAAAGTATTAAAAGTAACTTTGAAGCAGCAGGTTATATGGAGAGTGACCGGACCAACTTAAATAGAGAACTGCAATCACTTTGATATATTAGGCTTCAACACACTGCACCTTGGGCTACACCTCACGTAAGGCTGTTACTGCACATTAATTTTGAGTGTTAGGAGCTGCCCACCACTCTACCAGCAGTAAATGCCACAGCAATAAAGAATAATCACTGCACCAGTCATGCTGCGCTCGCAATGGTTCTGCCAGAATTTCCATTATCAGGTATAAGTCCCCATCCTGAGGGATTTGGAGTTCTGCGCCATTCATTCTCGATTGGCTGAAGCTTCCTCAGTGCAGCCACTGATTCAGAAAAGGAGGAAAAAAGGCAGCTGCTGTTTTGCTTGTTTAATTCCCAGCCCTTCTGCAACCTTAGCATGTCAGTTCACTGACAAGAACACTCAGACATTCTGAAACAAAACAATTCACACCTTAATCCCCAAGGGAGATATGTATGCCTTTTTCTTTCTTTCTTTTTTCCGTGTGGAATATTTTTTTCAGAAGGTAAAATACAGGAATTTTCTTAGAAACATAAAATCCAGCAAGCACACTGCTCTCGAACACTTAATAACCAATCTCCCTGGCTTTGCATATTTCAATAAAACCCCAGAGGAGCAGTTCACAAGATAGCCGATAGGTCACATTTACATAGAATCAAAGAATTAATGAGTAGAAGACCAAAAGGGTCATCTAATCAACCCCCCTGCAGGAATCAAAACTAAATAATCCCTGACAGATGACCATCCAACCTCTGTTTAAAACATTCAGTAGAGTCTGCCACCATCTAAAGTAGTCCATTCCACTGTCAGACAGCTCTTACCACCAGAAGTTCTTCCTAATGTTTACTTGGAATCTCCTTTATTATCATTTGAATCCATTGGTTTGATTCCTACCCTCTGGAGCAGGAGAAAACAAACCTGCCCCTATCTTCATGTGACAGCCCTTCAGGTAACTGAAGATGGCTAACATATCTCTCAGTCTCCTCTTCTCCAGGCTAAACTTACCAAACACCTTCAACCGTTCTACATAAGGCTTGGTTTCCAGGCCCCTTTTCATATTGATTGTCTTTCTATGTGCATGTGCTATCAAACATTTAAAGCACATGCAGAGAACAGTTCCTATAATTCTTTGAGGGAAACAATGTGCTTTCAAGGTATGGTGTGGATGGGACTGAAATGAGGGCTGCCGTGTAGTGGGAAAATATTTAATGGAAAGAAACACACACATACCATCTTTGGCCAGCTTGCATTAATGAAGTGAACACTGGAATTCTAAAGAAATGCTATGAAATGCCCTACAAATGAATAAGAAAAAGGAGAGGCCTCTTTCATGGGGAGAGAAAACTTTTCAGAAATTGGAGGAGAGATTTTGGTACAGCACTAGAAAATGCAGCATTTACCCACCAAAAACTGTAGAGTCTGGGGGCTGAGCAGTTATGCGACACTTTCACTTAATTTGATCCAATATAAGACATCATTTTTTCTTGCCTGGTAATAAGCAGAGAGCTTGCAAAGAAAAAGTTCTAGCCTTCGGTAAATGATAGCAGAAATATGCAAAGAGTTACACCGTGATTGGTTGAACAAGGTTCGACTTTCAATGAACAGCTTGTCAGACCCAATATATTCATTTCAGAAGTGATGGAAGGAATCGTGACCCTGAATTTCCACTGCTAAACTAGACTCCTTCTCCCCAAAGGAGCATAATTAATTAATTTGAACTGGAGAAGCTTCTCCCAGTCTGTAATTAATAGCATGTGCCCCTACTACATAAGTTCTCTCTTGTGGGGAGGGCCTTGCGAAGTGATTAATGAAAGCAAAATGGAACAGTTTCCCATCCAGCCCTTCTCTTCCCCAAATTATGTTAGCATCTCTTGCAATATATAGATAGATAGTATAGAATTACATATTTTATAATGCATGGCATAGAGAAAGTGGTCATAGCACTAGTACTCTTGGACATCCGATGAAGTTGAATGTCGGAACATTCTGGACTGACAAAATAAAGTACTTATTCACACAGCACACTGTTAAATTATGGAATTAACCCCCACAAGAGGCAGAGATTGCTACCAGATTGGATGGCTTCAAAGGAGAATCAGACAAAATCATGGAAGGTAGAGATATCCATGGCTACTAGCCGCAGCTGCTGTGTTGCACTTCAAGTGTTGGGCGCAGCATGCCTCTGAATACCAGTTGCATGGAATCACAAATGGTGAGAAAGTTCTCAGGTCCTGCTTGCAGGCTTTCCATTGGCATCTGGTTGAGCAGTGTGAGAAATGGATGCTGGACTAATGGGGCATTGGTCTGATCCAGTAGGCTGTTAAAAAAGGTAAAGGGACCCCTGACCATTAGGTCCAGTCGTGACCGACTCTGGGGTTGCAGTGCTCATCTCGCTTTATTGACCAAGGGAGCTGGCGTACAGCTTCCGGGTCTTGTGGCCAGCATGACTAAGCCACTTCTGGTGAACCAAAGCAGCACACGGAAATGCTGTTTACCTTCCTGCCAGAGTGGTACCTATTTATCTACTTTTGAACTGGTAGGTTGGCAGGAGCAGGGACTGAGCAACGGGAGCTCACCTCGTCGCGGGGATTTGAACCGCCGACCTTCTGATCAGCAAGTCCTAGGCTCTGTGGTTTAACATGCATGCTTTATATATTATTTTTAATTCCTTCTATAAATCACTTCAAAGAAGCATCTCAAAACAAATTAACAATAAAAAAATCTATAGAACGAGCTCATATATGAAAACCTTTGCAACAACTTCAAAAGTAACAGCAAATTCAAATCCCATCCCAATACACACTAGGATAGAAAATATCCATTTAAAAGCCTTCTTGAAAACGGAAGGTCTTGAATAGTTGACAAAAAGACTGGAGAGACAATATCTGCCTGATAAGTAATGTGAGACTGTTCTCAAGGGCAGTTGCCACCATGTCAAGGGCCCAATTACTACATTGTATGTAACAGACCTCCTGAAGAGCTGGCATCTGCAGCTGCCCTCTCCTGCAGAGCATAGTGATTGGTTGTGTATACAAAAGCCTGAGTATATACTGTGATTTTTAAGGTATTTCTTAAAAGCGGACACTTTCTCTCTGTAAGTTTACAGGCAGGCAATCCAATCATGGGACGTGGGTGGCGCTGCAGTCTAAACCACTGAGCCTTGGGCTTGCCAATCAAAAGGTCAGCGGTTCGAATCCCCACAACAGGGTGAGCTCCTGTTGCTCAGTCCCTGCTCCTGCCAACCTAGCAGTTTGAAAGCACGTCAAACTGCAAGTAGATAAATAGGTACCGGTCCGGCGGGAAGATAAACAGTGTTTCTGTGCGCTGCTCTGGTGTTGGTGTTCTGTTGCACCAGAAGCGGCTTAGTCATGCTAGCCACATGACCCGGAAAAACTGTCTGCGGAGCGGACAAACACCGGCTCCCTCGGCCTGTAAAGCGAGATGAGTGCCACAACCCCAGAGTCGTTCGCAACTGGACTTTACTGTCAGGGATCCCTTTACCCTTTACCTTTTAGGGTTGGCCCTCTAGATGTTTTAGGATGACAACTCCCATCATCCCTAGCTAACAGGGCCAGTGGTCAGAGATGATGGGAACTGTAGTCTCAAAACATCTGGAGGGCCAAGTTTACCTATGCCTGGCCTAGTAAAATGGAAATGTGAAGAACTGAACTTAATACTGGGAAAAAAAGATAGAGAGACAGAGAAAAATGGAATTGAGACTTTCACACATCAATAGTAAATATTCTTGCACCCAGAGGCATAGCTAGCTGCTCTGGCACCCGGAGTGGTGCACATGCTGTGCACCCAGGGGTGGGGCTAACTGCCCATGGAGGCAGGATTAGTGTCCCAGGTGGCACCGTCTACGGTGAGCGTCCCTGAACCATGGGGCGCCACCCGCAGCGAATGTCCCAGGGGGTGGGGTGGCAATGTCAACCCCCCCCCAGGGATGACTCCCAGGATGGGATGCACCCACCGCATCCCCCTTCCTCTGCCAGTGCTTGCACCAATGACACCATTAGCACGTACCATGGAAAACCTGTGGCCCTTGACTTCTTGTTGGACCTAGTATCACTGACCTTTGGGCATGCTGGTCAAGTTTCCCTTTCCTGGTCTGGAGAGAAAGATGATCCCAGGAAAGCTGGCACAAAAGTCCACCTGGTTCTTTCAAACTCCTGCATAACTGCACTAGTTTTGCTAACTTGTTTTTCAGAGCAGAACCAGTGGCATCTGCCCATCCCTAAAGCATAAAAACACAGGAATACCTGTCCATTAATCCACTGAATGATGTTTTATGTGCTTTGCTGAAGCTTTATGCTCTATTTTTTATGATGTTGCTCTGCTCTGTTTGTTTATATGTGATTTTATATTTTATACTAGTGCTTTATTATCCTTATTGCTTTATTCTAATAGTTTTACCGGAAGGTGGTCTAAACATTGTAAATGATGATAGATAGATATCCAAAGTTTCAAGGCGGCACCTATATCTGAGTATTCATACCTGTATATACCAATTTTTCAGTCATCTAAGTTGCTCTGTACAATCACATAAGCATCTGGAGAGCAGAGCCCATTAATAATAACTGTCATTATTATTATTATTCAATATAATACACCTCTAGGGAACTTATATAATTACAAAATCTCAAAGTTTACAGTAAAACAATAAATGTCCTCCTCCCCCAAAAAATGTACACACAGAAATAACAGTAAGAATGATTATAACAATTCATTGAAAGCCTGGATGAAGAGGTATGTTCAAATCTGGTGCTAGGATACTGTTAATATCAGCACAAGGCAGGCCTCCCTGGGAAAAGCATTCCATAGATATGGGTCACAACTGGAAAGGCTTTCCCCTTTAACCAGATATTAGGTGTCTACAACTTCATCAATTTCAGGTTGTACTCTAAACTGCCCAAGGTCTGTACCAATCTTTAAAATATTTCTCCACCTATCCTTGTGTGTGTGTGTGTTTTGAAGGGTGATGGTGGGAGGTGAGACTGCTAGGTCCTAGCCCACAACGATGTCATTACTGCATAGCACAACATAGCCTGTGTCTTTGAACTCCCTGGAAATAAATTTCCCTAACACCCTAAAAATCAATAAAGGTGCAATGGAATTACAGCTGAGAGTTTGTATGGGTGAGCCCAACCTATATCATTTGCATCTGACCTTTTGGGTCTTAGTCTCTTTGCATCAGAACTAGGTCATGTTTCCTGCTTTATAGAGGACAGTGCTCTTTTTGAAGGACTGTCCAGCCCCAATGGATGTCTTATGGCATAGACCCATCAGAAGGAAAAGCAGATGAAGTTTGAAGTTGCCTATCAAAAGTGAACACTTGGGCGGCACTCTGCATCTTTTCTCTCTCCCACCCCAGCACCACTTTGCTTCAGCCTAGTGAAATTGTAGCTGTCAGGTGACAGTTAATGGAGTGAGGAGCTTGCTATCCTGCCAAGCTTGATGAAGTCACTCCACCTTGGGAGGAAGGGTTACCAAACTCTTTGTTCTCTCACTTCCACCATGTGAACCCTACCTGAAAGGAGTTCACCATTAGTATCTATGATGAAGTGGGAAATGCAGGTACAAGAGGCTTCAGTAGTACAGTAGTAGCAGGGAAACAGACACCAGGTAGTGCTCCTGCTTGTATGTATATATGAGAATTGACGATTGACCAAGTTCACCAGCTGTGTAGATAAGAGTGGGAGCAGAGAAAGGGCAGCCTTACTTTGAACCAGCTTCAGAGTTGACTCCCAGACATAGACTTTGGCTCACAGCTGAGAATATGGAAAGGAGGCACCCTGATGGTGTGGGGCACCTGCATCAAAGTTGGCATGATTTCCCCCTGAACTGTATAAAAGCCCACACAGATGATATCTTGGCTTAGACCATTCCAGGAAGGTGCAAGCATAACTGGGGAACTGTATGTTGGTCTGCTGCTAAAGGGATCTCCAGTGGTTGAGGGGACATGTTGATGAGCTTCACTTCCTAACTATATCTTTTGCATATCCTTGCTTAATATCTCTGCTTATTTTCATTATTATTGGCTTTATATGTTGTTAGTTATTACTTTGGGGTGAGTATGGGATATCAATGTTATTCTGCTTTCCTTGTTAAGCATTCTATCAGTTAATAAAACTTGCTTCTAACACCTAACAGTCTGTCTGGCCCTCCATTTTATGGAGACCCAAAAGAACCTTTTTGCTTGTTTGGTGGTTGCTACTGGCCAGGGCAATCACTAGCCAGCCATACAACTTCTCAGTTATGAATCTCAGTGGCTACAGAATTTCAGTAGATAGTTATGGGACAAGCTCTGAGTGAAAATGGAGCAGCATGACCAAATAGTATTGGAAGTGGGGTCTCATATAACTGCCCCAATGCTATCAGGGGCACAAATCATCATAAATGCACAATAAAAATTACTTAAAAATGACAAAACATATGTACTGCTGAAGACATCATTATTATTTTGTACCTATATATTGCTCAAAGAAGAAGAATGATGATAGCCCAGAGTAATAATTTGCCAGATGTTTTGCTTTGCTTTGTTTTGAAACCCTTTAAATACTGAGTTCCACGAATGGCTCCCTTTTCACCATGAAATATTGGAATGAAGGTGCTTCTTAAGTACAATGAAAATCATTTTAACCCACTCTGCCTTGACAATGTTCCCATTTAAGGGTTGCTGTTGTTTTTCAGTGCCATATTTCTTAGATGCATGGATCAACTAAAGCTAAATGTAAGGTGTCAGAGCTGCTTCCAGATCCTAGCTCACAGAGGATCACGCTAGCCAGCGATCATTTAGTAAAAGTCTTTATTGAGTTACATTTTCCATTCTCAAGCTGCTGCGTGCAACTCTACGTCTAATGGCTAGATCGGCGAAGTCCCGTCTGAGTCTCCGCCCCTTGCGCACCAACTTAATACCCTAGCCCTGCTCCACCTTTTCCGCCTGACTGTTCTCCTCTGGGTCCCTCTGCCCCCCGGGGTCTCTTCCTTCCTGGATTCTTCTGACGCCGACCCCCCGGACTCTCCTGTCTCCTTGCGCCGGGCTTTAGGACCTGGCTCTCTTTCAGGGCTGCCTACTGCGTCACTTCCCTGTGCATTTGAACTTGGCGCGCGCGCCCAACTTTCCACTTTCCGTCTGACCGTTTCTTCGCTCCCCGATGGAGGTGTGGCCACTCCTGACTCATGCCCTCCCCCCTGTTGTGAGCTGCCAGCGCTTGATCCCTGGCTCTCTTCCTTTTCCCTGCTCTCTGGCGGTGACGCTGGTCCCGATTTCCAACTGCTCTCCTCTGAGTCCCCTCTGGCTCTATCTCCCTGGGGTGTCCCCCTAGGCTCCCCCCTTGCCCTGGCCACTGGTGCTCCTTTCTGTGAATCTTCTGATTCACTGGAAAGACTCGGAGATCTCGGGTCGTCGTCATCACTCATCTTTTCCTCTGCCTCCTCCCCCTCGCTCTCTGTTTCCTCCCTTGCCCTTGCCTCTGCTCCTGAACCCCTGACATAAGGTATCTGAAATAAGAACAGAATAGAGTTGTTTATTAAGGACTGAAGCTTTGGAAAAGAAGCCCCCTCAAGGCATCCTTTGGAAATTCTGTTTTCCTGCTTGGGATGAAAGCCTCTTGCTACCTGCCAATATCTATATGCTTGGATGACTGGAGAATCTTTATTCTACTCTGAAAACAAAAACAGGCGCAAGAAGAAAAGATATCTGGATGCCTGTAAAAGACCATGACAAATGTTTTTGGAACAAATAGCGCACTTATGCCCAATTGGAACAGCTCGCAGAAATGACAGAAGTCCAAAGAGAGACTGCAACTTGTGTCCGCCTTAACACAACCAGGTGGTAAGTGTTGTGGTCAGTCTGCTATGAATTGTCCTTGAAAACAGGTTGCCTGAGGAGAGTACAGAAAATGCAAAATGTACTCCGTGTTCATAGTACTTTCAGCCAAGATTCCATACAGATGATTATTGAATAGTTATTGGACATGTCCATGGAGTACAGCATAATGTCATTGATGCTCATATTATATGATTCAGAAATACAAACCTTAGAGCTTATACCACCTGCTTCAGAAATGAAAGGAGAATGAATCCTCAGACTGTCATTTTCTCATGGCCAGAGCTCTTAAAGAATATTATACCCTGGGCAAGAGAAAGAAGGCTTCAATGAGAAAGTGGGAAAATGGAGCACCTTCGTGAGTGGGGATAGAGAGTTTCAACCCCAAGCAGACTTTCTTGAAGTATGATTAGTAGTCCTTCTTCCAAATTCTACTTTATTATTGTAGTACTAGAGCAGGCAGGTAATGGGCACAATATCTTTGTAGAACTGGTTGATAAAACCTGTGAATAAATTGTCATTAAAACCCACTCAGTACTAATCAGCTAATGCAAATTGAAGAATTGGATTTCCATTATAATTATAATTTTTATGAATCTAATTTTACAAAAGTAATCATCTCATACTTGTGTGAAGGACTTAGCCTTGGCTCTCATGAGTAATCTTTACTCAAGGAACAACAAAAATAGAGCAGATCATGTATTATGTTATTTTAAATGTTATTTTTCTTATTCTGCTATGCTATTTAATTGATTCCTATTTTAAGTCCATTTTTCTCCCTTTAGGGTGAAAGAGACACAGTAAGGAACACTGCATTGATGAGCAAGCTTTACTGTCCTGCCTTTTATATTTTGCTTTGACTTTGTGATGGATGCCAGTGATGAATATAAATGTTAACAGTCAACTACTAAAATATCTGTCTCTTTTATGTGAAATAGTTTTCTAGAAGTGCCTTTTTAATGAATTGGCATTGTCTTATGATGATGATGATACGTGGCCAGAATTATATATATTATCAGATTCTTAGGCAGTTTCATGACAAATTAGTGATTGTTGAATTAAGATAATTAAGATAAATCCTCTTTTTTGGCATTCAACTGAGTTCTGTGTGTCAGAACTAATTTTTATATATTCACTGGTCACATTTAACAAGCAATCATACACACATTTTCCTTGGAACAAGACACATTGAATGCAATGGGCCATACTTCCGAGTAGATGTATTTAATTCCAGTGTTAATTCTTTATATGCTAGGAATTAAAATGCTGCACTAAAATTTCTACTTTATGCTCAGATTTGTCATATTGGTACATGCATCCCCATCTGTTGGAGCTACAATAAATTCCAGGTACCTGGTGCTTACTCAGGTTTGGTTTCTTTTGGAAGGAGGTAGGTAACTGGAGGCTAATGGGAGGCGGGTGGCGCTGAGGGTTAAACCACTGTGCTGCTTGGGCTTGCCAACTGAAAGGTTGGCAGTTTGAATCCCCACAATGGAGTGAGCTCCCGTTGCTCTGTCTCTGCTCCTGCCAACCTAGCAGTTTGAAAGCACACCAGTGCAAGTAGATAAATAGGCAGGAAGGTAAATGGTGTTTCCGTGTGCTGCTCTGGTTTCACCAGAAGCGGCTTAGTCATGCTGGCCACATGACCTGGAAAAACTGTCTGTGGAAGTGGACAAGCGCTGGTTCTCTTGTCCTTTAAAGCGAGATGAGTGCTGCAACCCTAGAGTCGTTCGCGACTGGACTTAATTGTCAGGGGTTCCTTTACCTTTTAACTGGAGGCTAGGGTGGGGATTCAAATCAGTTTGCATCTAAAAGTAATCCTACCAAATTTATACTTTCCTAAAGAATATGTGAACTAAAACATGGCAATCCTTCTAAATGAATACTTTTTTGAATTTTGCAATGCAGTTCTCCAGCAAGCTAATACATACAAAAATGTATATGCTAGGATAATGTTTGCATGAAATACAGAACTGGGTGGGATAAACTCTCTCTCTCTCTCTCTCTCTCTCTCTCTCTCTCTCTCTCACACACACACACACACACACAGACACTCCTTAGACACATGGAACCAGCAAAGTTTCTCTTCTTTCTTTTTTAAAAAGAAATTACATTATGCTATTCTTTTGTCTATTCTAGCGAACCTATTCTCTCAGATCCAGCTCAGTTCTTTGCCTTTGTTCAGTCCCTAAATATAACTTTGCCTGACAACCAGGCTGAAGCCATACTTGAAAAAGTTTAAGTTTTCGTAAGAGAGCCTACACTTTAGCTAATTAGAACTAATTGGCAATAATTGCAGCAATAAAATAATGCATAGTTTCTTTCATGTATGCATATATCCAAAGGGAAAGGAAAAGATTGCATTATGACAAATGTTACAATCCTATAAGAAAAGGTGCCTCTGAAAAGCTTTTTTGAAAATGGATGAATTATAATTTAAGAAATTTTTTTGAGTGATGGACAGGAGTGGGCTAATGAAGCCATAGGCAGATTTAGTGGAGTGTGACTGCTGTGTCCGCACTAGGCACCAAGTTGAGAGGGTGTGACAGGGGGCTCTGCAACAACGATGAACGATGGAAGGCAAGACCTGGGGGGGGGCAAATTTTTGGTGTTGCACAGGCCCCCCCTGAAATTCTAAAACCCAAAGTTTGTCACTGATGAAGCTGGGAGTACTATGGGGGACTGTCTTAATGCCCCTGGCAAAAGTTGCTTCCCTCTGTCCTGTTGTCCTCTACATTTTTTCTTTGGGGGGGGAGCTGCAGACAAAAAGCCTGGCCCAATGACTTTTATGTCATTTGAAAGATCACATAAAATATAAAAACAATCCAGTAAGAAAATGTTGGGAATAAAGTTCTGTTTGAATACAGTCACAGTCTAACCTCCATGCACATGCACATGCTAATCAGGATGACTGCTCAATAAATAGATAATATTGAGGAGCCCTTGGTGCCTGTTTCTTGTTAGAAATAAGAAAGCAAATTCAGGTGGTAAACCATGATTTATCAAACCCATTCTGCAGAGACTCCCATTTTGTGCAGAGACTTGGGACTTACCGTATTTTTTGCACCATAACACTCACTTTTTTCCTCCTAAAAAGTAAGGGGAAATGTCTGTGCGTGTTATGGAGGGAATGCCTACGGGTGGCATGCCTACGGATTTTCCTCCTCTAAAAACTATGTGCGTGTTATGGTTGGGTGAGTGTTATGGTTGTTATAGAGCGAAAAATACGGTATATATGTAAACACACATATGACTGGATTGCAAGTTTAGCACCATAACTTGCAGCCTGTGACCTTTTTAGCCTTGGCTTCTAAAACAGACAGCATTTTGTGTACTGCTTCTGGGTGTGTTCTGAGAACACATTGATATGGACCAGTGATCGACATCCTGATACCCTCCAGGTATTTGTGACTGCAATTCTCACACTTTTTGAATACGGAGGGCAAATTCAATGTCCATTTAAGCTGTTTTCTAACTAAACAAGGTGTCTATCCCCACTCATGAAGGTGCTTCCTTTACTCACTTTCTCCTTGAAGCCTTCTTCCTCTTTCCCAGACAAGAGTCCTCTTTAAAAGCCCATGCTGGCTTTTAGAGTAAGGTTACCAGATTTTTTCCAATGAATCCAGGGGCACTTTTCAACTTCAATGGATTTTGTATGGGGGCTGATTTGTAAATCTGGGGACTGTCCCCGGGAAATGGGGACGTCTGGTAACCTTATATTAGAGGAACTGTGCTCACCTGTAACCCACCCCTACCATCCACTTCTTCTGGATTCACTTCTGGCAGAGGAAGCACTGTGAAACCCTCCACTGGCATTGGCTTTCCATGGCAAACAACATAAAAGCCTTCCATTTTAATCCATCAAAGGACTCTCTGGCTCACTTGGTAGTGTTGCTTGCATGCAGCATATATACAACAATCCTGGAATGAACATTACCAGCAAAGCTACTCGATATTCCCTGCATAATCTTTGTAATATGCAGGCAATCCATTCCAAATGCAGATCAGAACACTAAGAGCTTTATGTGCTGTTCTGGAATCCAAGGAAGCATATAGCCTCAGGGGCTGCTTTAAATGAGTCTTCCAGGATCCTCATGAATGTTAACTCAGACACCATTTATCTAGTGCTGAGAAACCAAGGATTCTCATTCTTTGCCAATATCCTTAATAGACACAAGCCCCTGGTACCATCCACGATACTCTAGATAAGCAGACGCTGCTCATCCTACACAATACTATGCTGTGTTAACATTCAGTACAGAGAGGATATTTATAGTGACGTAAAGGATGAGAAATTGACATGCTAGACCAGCAGAACAGGAAAAGAAAATCACGGGGGGGGGGGGGATAATGGGAAAGGAAAAACTCCTTTGCTCTGATAGGATTCCTAATCACATGCCATTCCCAATGGCTTGCCAATTTTGCATTTGTTTGATTGATTTCTATTTAAAGTGTGCTTTGCTCAAGATGCTTGCTGGGAAATGAGAAGCTGCAGTGATACAATATTCAGTTGTGTACTGGAGTGAGTCAGTAAAATAAGTTTTTTAAAAAATCCCAGACAGGCAATTGTGTGTCTCCACTGCAACATAAGATGCATAGGTCTGTGTTTTGTATGATTCACTTCTTTTAAAAAAATAACACACACCAAATTAGTTAATTTTATCTTCATCTCAGTGCACCCAGCACAATTTAAGTGCTGTCTAAGGATTGATTCATGCAGCCATTCTTTTATGCCAAGTGTATCATTATTGTCATCACATGACAATTAACCAGGTATAAAAGTGCTATGTGGTAGAGATTATATTTCAGCTTGTACACTGCTCCTTAGCCAACATGTACCTCATTTAGTTTTAAAGTACTCGTATTACAACTACCCTAATCCCTGACCACTGTCCACGCTGACTATAGTTCATAAGAGTTATAGTCTAGGAACATATAGAGAGCAACACGTTGACTACTCCTTGCTTAGGTGGTGCCACAGAAAATGCCTTTTGGACAGTTACCCCAGGGGCAGCAGAAATGGCAAGAGGCCCCCTCTGCTGATTCTAACACCCAAGGGATTCTGTACAAAAAGTGGCATCCTTTCAGATATTTCAAGACAAAGTCATTTTGGACTTCAGTCACCAATGTGAGCACTTTAAACTGCAGAGTAATCTGGCTGCTGCATTTTGGACCAGTTGACGTTTCTGAGTCACCTTCAAGAGAATTCTTTGTGGGAAGCCATGACTGTTTAAAGAGGTATGATACTGCTTCAAGATTTTAAAACTCTGCTCAATTGTTTTCCAAGCCTGGGTTCTGAGATTACATATATGTTCATGAGTCACAGAGATGTGTTCCCCAATCCATAATGCATATTTATAGACACAAGAGCTGGAAGCCTATGTTAAAATTTATGACCGTTTCCTATTTATATAAAGTTCCCTCAACACTGCTTGGATTTATAGATCTGTACAAGCCAATGTGAAATACTGCAGGACTGTTTAATTTTGTGGCCAGATTTGTGAGTACTTTCCAGACAAGCAATTATTTGCCTGATCTAAGGCATCTTCATCAGACTATTGCAATAAAATTTAAAAAGAGTGAAAATTATAGCAGGCTGTGGTATTGTGTTTATTGCTTTTCCCAGAAGTCTTTTTATTTTGTGTGTGTCATGTAAAATATATTTCTCTTTAAACATCAACCATCTTTTTTCACTGAGAAATGTAACATAAATTCTGTGATCTGGGCTAATTCTATGTTTGTTGCTGTCATTATTGTTCTTACTAAAAGGGGGGAAAGTCTTAGAAAACAAGTCTTGGGAAACAACAAGATGAATGTAAAAAGAAAAAAATTATGAAATTTCAATAAACATTGTTTCCTTATTTTTTATTTATCTTTACAGGTTTCTTTTTTATCCATTTGCTAATTTGATTTTTGCTTTTACTTAAATAAACATGAAACATGTATGCCTACAGTAAGCTCTCTTGTATTATTCTCTTTGCACTTTACTCCACTACAATCATTCTATTAATTTTTTATATTTTATTTTCCAATACTTTCTTTTGTTAGATGATTCTCTGAAGTTTGCAGTACCAATACTTATTCATTATGGATGCATTGCGTGGAACCTCTGGAATTGTGGGTTTGTTTTTATTACATTGGCAGACCTTTATATGAAAGCACTGACATTAAAAGAAGAAGAAAAATACAGGGAAATTGTGTATGCAAAAAGAAGAAGTATAAATTATTTTAAATAAAAGAACAAGGGGGAAAGAATAAGGAGAAAATACCAAATCTAGAATATTCTCGGGGGAAAGGAGAACTGCCTGTAAGAAACAGCAGATCTTTATAGATCTGATCTTGAAACTGTGTTTCAACAATAGAATATCTCTTGCTTAAAGCTAAGCAGCTGGTTGCTGAAGTTAAAGTTAAAGTGAAGCGAAGGACTTCTCTTTCCTCCCACCACCATTATTTAAAAATGAAAGTATGACATCAGGAAAGCTAACATCAACATTAATGGATGAAGAGAGTTGTCTTAAATTTGTAAGTACAGAAAGGGCAGTCTGTATGTGTCTGTGTCCCTGTGCTTATTTATTGCTCACAACCTGAAAGAAGACTCATTAGCAATGCTATAGTGAAAAACTAGTTGTAGTTATTAAAAATCCAGTGTTTTTTCAGCGCGGGGGGGGGAGAGACTCAGGGGCACGCATAACCCTAAACATATTGTGAATCTAAGTTTGGCCTCATTGAGGGGCAGTATTTCAATATGAGTAGGAAAGAGAGTACCCCTAAACATTTTTTTAGGAAAAAAGCACTGTCAAAATCTGCAAGAGAATCTGCAAAGCAACCAATTAAATAGCAAGCCAAACAAAATAGAGTCCCCCAAAACTTCCTATTCAATCCCCAAACAGGTGATTAGCAGTGTCCATACTGAATAGGGAGGAAAGGAGTTTACTTCAAGCAGAGAAGGAAGCATTTGTGGGAGTATCCAACTTTAAAGGGGCTGGCTTGTTCCCATTCCTGATTGGGCAAGCTCCCCTTGAGGACTAACCACAGATCCTTCCTTGGAAAGAACAATTTCAAGTCGTCTTCCTAGAAGAGCTGGGCTGTGATGAATTTGTCCACTCTAAATAGAGGGAGTGGCATGATATCGAACAATTGTACTGTGTTCTAATCTAGAGCATTAGTATATAGGCTTTTTCATGGGGCTTGCTTGTGAGTGAGCAATCTGTGCAATCCTGTTACACACACAGGCACCTTGGAGTGAGCCCTGTTGAAGAAAGTGGAGCTTGCTTTTGAAGTACAGAATCAGTTTGAAAAGCTTTTAAAAGAAAATTAGGAAGATTATTTGAGGATAAGGCTAGCCCCAATAATTATGTTCCTCCTCCAGTGAAGTTTTCCTTATAAACTAGCATGTATTATTATGACTATCATCACTTGGGTCCTGCAGAATGGGTTCAGTACTCTTTCCTCATCCTTCTTCTCCCCAACTATATTGAACCCTTAACTTCAGAAAGTCAGTGGGGGGGGGATTAATCTGTGGGAATGAAGTTTTATCCTCCATTGCTACAACATTTCCTCTTGTGCATGCTTCCTTGATTTCATTCTGCATTTCAAGACAACCTTGAACATTTTGATGAGGGGGGTGATAGCATGTCCCCAGTACTAAATTACCCTTGGGCCCAGTATCAAAACCCACAATTCAAGTTTAAAAGCACAGGTCCAAAAGCCAATTCTTGGTAGAAGCTGAGAGAGTCAGAAAGGTTGGTAGATGAGGTGGGTTGGGGTTGTGATAGGTGCAACCTGCTCCCATGGTATGACGTAAATAAATAAATAAATACCACCACCCAGACACTTTTCCTAAGAGTTTTCAGAGAGCGCTTGTAAATGCCAAGCCAATTCTGTACTGAGCTGACAGAAATTTGCCCATTACTAATAAAGAAGAACATTGCAAGCTGCCAAATCAATGCAGTGGTTTCACACTGAGAAACTTGCTTCCTTAACACAGAAGACAACAACCACTTTGGCACAACCGAGTGCACTCAAGAGAGATGTTACCTCCTTGCAACACTTCAACGTCTGATCAAAAGATAAGAACTTTACATCTATTTTTTAAAAACCCCCACACCAAATACTTAGCAGTTAACAGTACTCAATATCTTTTCACTTCACCTCTTGTGTTTCTTGATTATACTGAGGCGAAGAGAAAAGATCTACATGGATCAAGCATGAAGAAATGCATCATCTTGACAGTTGCAGATAAACTTTGCTGCTTCCATGGGGAAGAATTTACGAGGTGCTGCCTTTTGCTGAAATAACCTGATAACGTACATTAAAGAATGCTAATGCATGGCATGAGAGAACAGCCACTGGGAGCAAAGAAAACTCTTAAGCACCAGTTAGTGAAGGGGATTTAAAATGCCATAAGTAATGTATGGGCAAGTGGTATGCAATGGAAATGTGTTTACACATAATGGGAAATAAATATGACAGTACATCTCATGCCAACAAATAATAGGTCATCTACAAAACACATTCAGCCCAAGTCACAAGAAAAAGCACATGCTTCATGTCTTATATTTTTAATAAATACAAAAAATGGGAAGCTGATTACCATGACATGGCTAAAAGATATGGTAGTGGAGTGGAAGAGGTTCTCTCCAGCCTGTTCCATGGGTCATGTGTCTATAAATGCAATATGGAATTCATTCATGGTTATATAAGCACCAGACATTCTGTGGCAACCCCTCTTTGCTTGGGATTTAGTAGCGAAATTTGCTCTCTATATATTTCCCATTTGCTACTTACGGTACATAGCTTTTGACATGATCAGCCTGTCAACTGCTAAAGAAAATCTGGCTAAAATGATTAGTATTATGAAACAAAAAGAAACCATCTAGCAAGCAAATGAAGAAAAAGTGGAGGACAGAAGATGGGGTGAATTGAATTGGAGGGGTGGAAATATTTGTACCAGACTCTGCCATTAGACAAAGTGGGGTTAACAGCTCAGATGGCAGCTCTGTACAACTTTAGCAATGTAGATTTATTTTGTCTAATGAAGCTATCTAGTTAATCAAGTTGATTAAGCTCTAGATTTCCAATTACCTTTACAATCATAGGGAGAGGGCCTTAGCTCAGTCATAGAACATCTACTTTGCATGCAAAATGTCCCAGGTTGAATTCCTGGATCCTCAGTTGGGGTTGCAAATGTCCACTGTCAGAAATCCTGAAAAGCAACTACCAGTCTTTGTAGACAAGAGCTGAGAGGCAGTGACTGGCTCAAGGTCATTCAGTGCTCTTAATGTCCACGTGGCTACCAATGGTCAGACTTTGAGAGCTTCCTAGCTTCCTATGTATCTCTGTCTTGCCTCTTTCTGTTAGGCATGGGTGCAAGAAGTGGCCATCAGGATTTCAGTAAATCCTTAACATTAGGCATGGCTACCAGAATATTATGACATTCCCAAGAGTAAGGTGGTCCATGAAGTAGATGCTGGCCTGGCATCCACAATTCATTCAGCAATACTTGCAAAGATTGAAACACTAAACACAGCATCTCTTGAACAGCACTTGTGTCCTAGCCCCAAATACTATCATGTATTGCATTCCAAACCTATTAGCAGCAATTTGCTATGGTCCAATTTAGGGGTCACTTAAGCATGACAACCATGTACAAGAAAATGGATAATGAAAAAATATCAGTAATAGCACATGAACAATATCAGCAACAGCATATTTTTAAAATGTCCCATTAAGTCTGCATTGTTATCTTGTAGTTTCTGCTTAATAGCTTCTGATTCCATGTCAAGAATTTCCCCCTCTTCTTTTATGTTAGTAACACTCTTCCGTTGCATGGAAACTGGAAGGATATAAAGACCAAAATGCTGTGCCAGCACAGTCAGTGTCCAAAACTAAATGAAACCTAAATAGATATACTGAACTGATTTTTCATCTATGTGATGCTTTATTTAATGTTGAATTCAACTATAGCATGAGTGTGTAGAGAAGCCACAACAATGGACATGTGTTGAGTATGTGATCAATTCAGCTTTCATAAAAGGTCCCATTTCTGCTTTTTCTCTGTTTAGGACAAGCAAACCCAGCAATACTCCATCTATAACAATGTAGCATAATTCAGTGAAATGCAACAATCAAACCCAACCCACAGTACAGTGGTACCTCTAGTTATGAACTTAATTCATTCCGGAGGTCCGTTCTTAAGCTGAAACTCTTCTTAACTAGAGCTAAGTATTCATTTAATTTACAAATCCATTAGCTTTGGCAAAACTAACAGCTATTATAAGAAATCAATTGAATCAAAAAATTAAAAAGGAATGGAAATGTTTTGATGAATATATGGAAAAATATTGCTCAAAAAGATATGCTAATATGCCTAGATTAAAATGTAAAGTATCTGAGGGAATGTAACTTAGTAAGGAAGGACAATAAGAATGCATAGATGAATTGAGAAGTCTGCAGAATGCAAAGATAAATGTAATCACAGAATGTAGAGGAAATCGAGTGGGACGGAGGGAAGCAGGGGGAGGGACAAAAGAATATTACATTTGATTGAGGATATAAATGATAAATATATGTGGGGATGATGTGGTGATGGCTTTGGTATATTTGCATTGTGATGTAATATGGAATAAAAGTAATATTTTTTTTTTAAAAAAAAAACTGTTCTTAACTAGAGGCGTGCTTTCACTAATGGGGCCTCTTGCTGCTATGCGCCACCAGCACACAATGTCCGTTCTCATCCTGGGGCAAAGTTCTCAACTTGAGGTAACTCTTCCAGGTTAGTGGAGTTTGTAACCTGAAGAGTTTGTAACCTGAGGCATTTGTAACTCGAGGTACCACTGTACTAGAATAACAATTGAGCCATTATTAACTTCTGTAGGCCTTGACAGGACTGCTAGCTCAATTGGGGTGGGAATCCCCCCAATAACCTCAGGAAACCCTCAGGAGGAAGAGTTCTTTCACTCTTGAAAAGATTACAGCTAGCCTTAAAATCCAACCTAAGTAATGAACTGTCCATGACAAAGGAGTCAGACCTGACTCTTCCACCATCTTTTATCCAGGAGAGAAGCCTAGATCCAACAGGGTTAATTGCATCCTCACAGAGCATCCCAGCTCTGTCAAAAAATGCAGTAAATTATTACCCATAAAAGAAATCCACATCCTTACAAAATATATGATGAATGAATATTAAAAGAATTCTCTCTGGCTCCTTTTTGCTATAAAGGCACATTCATTGTCAACAGCTTCATATCTTACAGCCCAATCTGTCTCAGTGGTACAGTTCTGAATGGTAGAAAGAGTAGATGGGTTTGCTGTTGCTAAAGCAGCTATTCCATGCAAATGGGGCAGAAGATTTGCAAAAGGATGTAACCCTTTCCCCTCAAAATGGTGGCTTAACAGAGTTTAACAATGGGCAAATAAATTTATCTTTAATTACCTCTTTAAATTTCCCATCACCACCAACGTTTGTCCAAGCAAGAACCTCTGCATTTGATTCATGTCTCCCCTTTAGGTGAAATGCTACTGAGAAGGCAATCTGGTCAACTTGGGTGGGGGGGGCGGGAATCCTGCAATGTGCTTAAGTTTTTACTCTGCTGACTATACATCAGAGTTCTGCTCTGGATTAATATTGAGTAGAATTCTATGACACATACACTCAATGGCAGAGCATCTGCTTTTCATGCAGAGGGCATTAGGTTCAGTCCCCAGCATTTCCAGGTAGGACTGGGAGAGATCACTCTCTGAATCCCTGGAGAGCCACAGCCAGTCTGTATAGAGAATACTGTGACAAACTTCCAACCCCAATTTCACTGTGTGTGGAAGTGTTTTTTCCCCATCCACATCTTTCCCCTTGAGAAATCACAACTTGCAGTTTACAGGACTAGTTTTTAAAAAGAAAAAGGTATTCTGGAGATCTTTAGCCAATGACTATTAGACATAATATTTGAATGCACTGCACAAGGTCAATTATGTTCTTTCTGTGTACCAGTGAATAAGCCAGACACAGCATAAATAAAGCATAATATTCCTGAATGTAATATCTGTTGTTTTTCCATAGGAGTAATGTAGTCTAACATGCATAATGATTAAGTATACTAAAGAGGATGTATGATCTATCTGTGGTCACTGGGTTAATTCTAGTCATTTTACCCACTGTGTTCATTTAAGTGGGTAGAGAATTGAACCCAGGTCTTTCAGGCACTAGTTCAACACTCTAACCAGTCTATGCATTCAATTATAGGTGCACATTTATTTATTTATAAAAAAACAAATTAAAAAAATACACAATTGCCCAAATGTGTGTATACTTTTCATTTTACTTTTAACTTGAGTAAACCACACTATGTTTTGTGCACAGGAATGAAGTCTTTGGGAGTGTCTTCAAAATGTGTTTCCAGAAACTAATTCATGGTGTGTGTTGTTTCATAGGGTTGGGGAAGCATTACTGAGCAAGTAGAAATCTAGGCTTTTGTCACTACTAAAGAGGCATGGATTAGCTGTGTGCACACTCATGAGAACAATCATAGTACTAAAACTGTGTTAGGTACTAAGTACTAATAAAATTGCAATGTTTAGATGTATACATTATTATTATTATTTTTTGCAAAGGAGAGAAAGAACCAGAAAAGTTGAAGGTGACAAAACTTTTTTCCCATCAGAAATGCAAATGTGACAACAGGAACCAAAGTAAAATGTTTTTTCTGTTGGATGAGGCTCAATTTATAAATCGGCAATGCTTACATGCCACACACAGAGGAGGATAGAGTGAAAACCAAATTTTGGCCACACACCTCATTACATTGCTGGCCATGCCCTGATGACATGTAGCAGCCTCACAAGGGCTAGTGGGCACCAGCTGCCACTGAGGTGGGAGAAAAGGACCCCTGGTTCAATCTGAGGGAATGATCTTTGTTTAGCCCCTTCTTGCCCCAATTCCCCATCTCTTCTGTCCTTCCTGTCAAGTCTCTCACCACCTCTTTCTCATTCCGTTGCTTATTCCACACCCTTCCACCAGTTTCCTTCTATTTTTCTCTGTGTTGCAGGACCTATTCTTTGAATTCAGCCTGTGTGAGATTTAATCAATGCTAAACTGGTGACTTTCTCATCCTTCACAGAAGCTGGACTGCAAACGTTCTCTGGACTGCTAAGATAATATACCAGCTCAGCTCATCACCACAAGTACAACACAATAAAGATTTGTTCCTTTAAGGAAGCCATGCAGTTATACCTCTATTTCACATTTCTGAGATCATACCAGCTGAACACAGAAGTTCATGTTCAGCAGATTTCTTCGATTCCTCTCCATCTCTTCCTGCACCCTGTAGAGTGCTCAAAGGAGGCTGCATGTGGTATTTCTCACAACGCAATTGCAAAACTGCCATTTTCCTGCCCACATTGAATAATTAACATCAAATGCTTCAAGTCAGTGTGACAACCTTGGCTTAATCAGGTAGTCAGAACAGATTGCTTTTTTTCTCCTCAATAACTTTTATATCCACCTTTAGAATAATTAATGAAAGCCAATTCACTTGCCCTAGCCCTAGGTCATTGCTCATTATCTTTTTTTTCCTTTCAGGATGAATAGATTTCATGAACCCATGCAGGAATGTACATACATTAGCCCTAATTTTTAAAGTTGGTAGGTGAAAGTACATGAGCCTGAAGCCTAAGGCTTTTGTACTACCCCCTACAAACTGAAGGGAAGTGAAAGCATGATATCATTCATGTCCTGGACTCAGTCTCTCTGTGGTTTTCCAATTTAGCAGATTTCAGACCCTTGCTTAAGATGCTAGAGAGAAAGTGCTGGTCTGAGCAGACACTTTAGAACAAAGGTAGCTAATGTGGAATTGTTGTTGTTGTTGTTGTTGTTGTTGTTGGCCGGTCTTTGAGTGGCTAACATCATAAAAACAATACTGCTGAACTACAACTTCCATCATCCTTGAGCATTGGTTAGATGAAAGGACAGATAAAGGAACATGCTTCTTCATGGACACTTAAGCTGTGGAGCTCGTTCCCACAGTAAGCAGTAATGGCCACCAACTTAGGTAAAGGTAAAGGGACCCCTGACCATTAGGTCCAGTCATGACCGACTCTGGGGTTCCGGCGCTCATCTTGCTTTATTGGCTGAGGGAGCCGGCGTACAGCTTCCGGGTCATGTGGCCATCATGACTAAGCCGCTTCTGGCGAACCAGAGCAGCGCACGGAAACGCCGTTTACCTTCCCGCCGGAGCGGTACCTATTTATCTACTTGCACTTTGACGTGCTTTCAAACTGCTAGGTTGGCAGGAGCAGGGACCGAGCAACGGGAGCTCACCCCATCGTGGGGATTCTAACTGCTGACCTTCTGATTGGCAAGGCCTAGGATTAGTGGTTTAACACACAGCACCACCCGCGTCCGGCCACCAACTTAGATGGCTTTAAAAGAGGATTAGACAAATTCCTGGAGGAGAGGGCTATGAATAGCCATTCATAGCCATGGTGGCTATGCTCTCTGTCTCCACCATTGGAGGCAGCAACATTTCTGAACACCAGTTAGTGGAAACCACAGGAGGGGGAAGAGTGTTCTTGTGCTCAAATCCTGCTTGTGGGTTTGCCACAGGCACCTGGTTGGCAACTGTGAGAACAGGATGATGGATAGATGAGCCAATGGACAGATCCACCTAGCTCTTCTCATGTTCTTATGTTGGTCCATGGACACCCATGGAAGCTCCCTTTGAAATGCAGATGGTCACTTCACATCTTGTTTTGCTCAAATGTGCATAAGCTGAAGGAGATACTATCTCATTGTTCCTTTTTTTTGCAACTGGACAAGACACTATAGTACATAAGCTAAACCAGACCAAGTAACCTGAGGACCTGGCCAGGGAGCATGGAGTGTCGCTTATTCTATATAACTGCTGCTCAGGACTTGGTTCTTTGATCTAAGGAACTTGCCCTGAATTGCAATGCAGCCTCTCACCTCACTTGCCTAGTTGCAGCTATGTCTCCTGACTCTGGCCTTTAGTGTTTGTTTGGTCAGGAACCTGATCTCCAGCTTGTCTTTGATCACATCACATGGCTCTGGCTCTTTGGAGTTTGTCAGACCTCCAGCAGCACCTGTCAGTGAGCTGGGCCACATGCTAACAGACATAAATTGATATATTCAGGGAAGGGCCATAGCTCAGTAGCTTAGCAACTGCTTTGTATGCAGAAGTTATCCCCAGTGACTGTGGTGTCCTCACTTCCACTACCACCACCCCTCGCTGTTTTCCCTGCTTGCCCACAATGCTGGCCAGCAGTTTCTGCTAGAAAGCAACTATAGTTCCAGCACAATGATTTTTTGAAATAGTTGAAACAAATAGGCAGCTTCCTACATCAATTTGGTTGCAGCAAAGGGGGGCGGGTGCAACAATGCAGATGTAGCCCCTGGCTTTCTAAGCTATTTTTCCCAACTAACTTTCTTCCCTCTGTGCCCATCCCCCTGGAGCAAAAATATATATTGGGCGAAGGTGGTGGAAAAGAGATATAATGTGATTTGCCATCTCAGAGGTGCAATGCCTGCTGGGAGGATTCTTGCCATTGCAATCTGAACACAACCTGCCTTGCTGTGGGCTGTGCTGGAAGGCACAATCGAGACGTACTGGAATGAACTGCAGGCATTTTCACCTGCTACTTGATATGCAGCATTGACATCCCTTTCATCCTTGATGTAATATTCTCCCCCACCCCACTCTCTAGCCCCCTCCCAATGTCAAACCTGGAGAATATAAAGGCTGCATAATCCAGATGCTGATTTTGTTTCAAATTTGCCTTCATCTTGCCTCTGACATGTGCCTTCAGTTCCCCTCTTAAGATTATCTGGCTAGTACAGCAGTTCTGTTCACTGGGATAAGAAATAGGTAATGTGATCTGATTTTTTAAAAAAACCAGCCTTTAATGGAAACTAATGAAAGGTTTGTCAGGAATTATACTCAGGACCGAAAGTGGGGATTGTTGCTCTTTTGTTACAATTGTCTGCTGCACCTCCAATGATAGTGACAGGTGAACTTTGTGAATTCCTACCTTTAAGCCCTCCTCCAACATGGGAAGGTGGCTGGAAAGGCACTTTCTTTCATTGCAGAAATGATTTCCTTTAATTAAAAAAAGAAAGAAAGAAAGCTTATTTAAAGTGACAGGCAGATACCTTTCTGCAGAGGAAATCTTCCAGGGTTCTCATTCCAAATTGCCTCCCTTGAGCCCTGTTAATGGCACATGTGACTGGTCCTCTCTCCAGACCATTGCAGGGGAACTTTGTGTAATGGAACTTTATGAGACACATGCTTTGCAAGAAGCTGGTTACAGGACTGGTGTTGGTGCTGATCAGCTGGGTGCAGTTGCTTTCACTTACCCAGGGGACCATGAGAAACAAAGTCAAACATTCCAAAGAGGAATCTACTTTGAGACATCTTCAACCATTTCCCCACTCACAGCCCAGGAACGACTAAACAGGGATCTATTTAATTCTAGGCTAGACCAACAGAAGTACAGGGTGCAGATCAAGGAAAGTAATAGCACCATTCTATTTTGTCTTGGTCAAACCACACTTTGTGTCCAGCTCTGGGCACCATAGTTGAAGTTTAAAAAGAATATCGACAAGCTGGAATGTGTGCATAGGAGGTTGACCAAGACTATAAAGAGTCTGGAAACCAAGTTTTATGAGCAGTGGTTGTGGGATTTGGGTATGTTTAGCCTAGGGATACACATATCTGAAACTCTGGAGAACTGCTATCAGTCAGTGTAGACAATACTGGGCTAGATGGATGAATGGTCTGACTCAGATTATGGCAGTTTTCTATGTTCTTAGGGACTGAACCTATTTGGAAAGCATGCAGTCTAAAGGTAAAGGTAAAGGTACCCCTGCCCGTACGGGCCAGTCTTGACAGACTCTAGGGTTGTGCGCTCATCTCACTCTAGAGGTCGGGAGCTAGCGCTGTCCACAGACACTTCCGGGTCACGTGGCCAGCGTGACGAAACTGCTCCGGTGAACCGGCACCAGAGCAGCACACGGAAACGCCATTTACCTTCCTGCTATACAGCGGTACCTATTTATCTACTTGCACTTAGGGGTGCTTTCGAACTGCTAGGTGGGCAGGAGCTGGAACCAAACGACAGGAGGTCACCCCGCCACAGGGATTCGAACCGCCGACCATGCGATCAGCAAGCCCTAGGCGATGAGGTTTTACCCACAGCGCCACCCACGTAGCATGCAGTCTACCACAGAGTTATTGCCCTACTCTCATAGTTGATGGGCCACATTCAGCTTGGTGAGTCAGTGCTACAAGTTGTGAAAGACCTTCTTTCCTCCTGGAGTTTCAAATTCCAGGCTGACTGAAACACTCTAATAAGATAGTGACTCTGATTGCCTTTCTCTCTTTTTTTTTTAATCCACATGAGCAATTCAGAACCATTAAAATGGTTTTATTCAATCTGCCTTCCCTTAGGGTACAGATGGGAATATGACTCTAGCTGTACTTGACAGGGAGATATCATTATGATACTCTTGTCATTCTTTAGATGCTTGATGAGGATTTAGTAGGAGTGAAGTGCACTCTTGAGGAAAGAACATATTCTGTGAGGTTTTTGTTTTTTTTTTTTTACCTGAGAAGAATTTTATTTGTAAAGCCAACCAGCTGTTGTTACAAAACTCAGCTTCTTTCTGTTATTTATTTATTAAAAATAGTAGTGGCATGGAATATTACGGGCAAAGAAAATAAAGTAAGTTGCTTGGCTCTGGTAGCTGAACATGTGAAGGAATACAGCAACAGCAACATATACATTTGCTTTTTGCTGTTTGCCACAGTGCAGAGGAAAGTCAATATGATGCTCTTCAAATGTTGGTGGGCTCCAACTGCCACCAGCTCCAGGAGAGATGGTCAAATGTCTAGGATGATTGGATGTATAGTTTGACCAAAACTGCCAGAGTGCAATATCTGACATTTGCCATGGAGATTATTCTGTTAGGAAAAAAGCATAGAGGGAGCTAGCACATGCCTGTGAACAAGGTGAGAGGATAGCAACAGCCTAGTTATCTAGGCCCAATTTAAGATGCTCACAAGTGTTTAAAACCCTTGATGACTTAATCCCCAAATATATGAAACACCACCTCCTTCCCTAGAGGCCCTTTCACACATTAAGATTGGCAAAAGGGACCTTCTTGATAGTTGCACTACCTTAATTTTGAGGGATGGTGGACCAGGGAGAGGGCATTTTCTTTGTCATCCCACCACAAGCAATGCTAGGGTTTGTACATGGACCCTCTGGGAGGCCTGTGTGAATTATAACACATACCAAATATCATATAGACAGCTCCATTTTTTAAGTCAAACAGAATGCAGCAGCTGAACTATTTACTGGGACTGAGAAGTTGCAAGATTTTAGCAGGAAGGTACAGGACATGATCCACTGGGAAACAAAGCTTAATGTCCACCACGCTCAAAAAGAAGTGAAAATGAGATCATGTATAACTTCCCCAGTTATAAGGAATGCAAAATAAAAAGGATGTCTAGAAAGGCCATATGTTCCCTTTCCTTCCTGCTGCAGTTCCTTACATATTCCCTCTTGTCATATCTATTAACGTCTTCCACTCCTATGCCATTTCCCAATTTGCTTGTTTGCCTCATCAAGCTGCAGCCTTTTATCAGTATCAAACATACCCCAGCAACTTTTATACCTACTTAATGTTCCAGGGCTTCACATTTAATTTTTTTCTCCACTGCAGATTACAGACAAAGGACAAGTTTTATCAAACCATCATAGACCATCCTACCCCTGTTCCAGTTTTTACTTATAATAAATTGTTTCAAGGGAGGATTTCCCCACTAGGGAGCTCAGCCAGACAGCTGTGTAACACCCTGCCTTGTGTAGAAGAGCAAAAGAAAGCAGTCACAAAAGTAGAAATGGGTAACAACTATTGTGATCTTTACAGAATTAAAGGAAAGGTTTGCATTTGAAGCACACATGTTTAGTAAAGTTTATTTCATGCCAAAGGGGGCTACAATTATAAACATTTCCAGATTATTTTTTTTCCAGGTTCCACCAAATGAGCACACAAAACAAACTTTTTAAGGAACCAGTGATACAAAGCCATCTCAACATTGGAAAGGTCACCCATTCAAACAGCCTAGGTGGGTGATTTTGTAGATCCAAAGGCAAATTGCTCTGAGACACCCACACTGCCTCAAGAATCTGCCAGCTATGCAGATGGTGCTGCTTGGTGAAATATCTGCTGACATTCCCTGTACTTTTACAGCATACATTTTATGGTGAAATAAATGGAAAAGTCACTCTTTTAAAATTCCTCCTATTTTATTGGCTGCAAATGTTAGGTTACGTCCTTTTTAAAAAACCATCTTCCTGGAAGCAAAAGTGTTTAATTAAACTATTTTTATATAATTGCTAGATATTAGCTTTTACTGTAGAAATCTGATCGCTGTACTTGCTGTATTGCAAATTGCTGTGTTAAAAAAATAAAATACATCAAAGCTGCGCTCAATTAGAAATTCCCTTCAACCTGCTTGGTACTTGCAATGATATTTTAAGCGTTTAAAGGTCAAACATATCAGGGGAGATTTGGGGTGCCAAAGCCTGGTTGGGATACTGACTGGAATTGGATAATGCTTTTAAGGGCTGGCATTAGAAGTCAGCACCATTATGCAGCTGCTGAGACACACACACACCTGAAGAGTCCTTGGTCTTTATGCCTCTTCACTTGCCTTCTCCAAACACACAAATGGTGACCATCCATGGAAGATAAGGCTGATCTGGTGTATTGGGTTACAATCCTGGGCTAATAAATGTGCAACCGTAACATTAACAAAAACAGCCATAATACTCCTGAAATAGGACCTTGGGTACCAGATTTCAAATCACCCCTGAACTATGTTGTTCAATGGGCCAGTCACAGCCTAGCTCACCTCAAGGGCTGTTGTGAGGGTAAAATGGGGACGAGAAGAAGCTCTTTGGAAGAAAGGTGGGGTGTAAATATAGTATTAAATAAGACCAGGCAAGAAGAAGTATTTCACTCTAGTATTGCAGTCCTCCACTAGTCGGCTGTGCAGGCTGAGCACAGAGGGTGAGGGCAGGTGAATGGGCATCTGGGACAGTGGTGAAGGAAAGGGACCCACTGAGGGCTTCTTGCCCAAGCACCCTTCAAGATCTGGAGCTAGCATGTTGACTCTTCTCTCAACAATCTTTGAAGAGTGTAATCCTGCTTCCTTCCACTGCAGAGAAGTCATAATGATGACCCAACACAATAATTAGATTGAATGGCCGCTTTTGGTTCATTCATACACTACAGTGAATGCAGGTACACAGGTACACATGGTCTCTCCACTTGTACAAGTGTTTGTGAGATGAATGTGCTCATTTGTAAAGTTGAGCTACTATGGACACAGACTTGTTGAACATTTAAAAATTCAGAAGGACCGAGAGGCAGGGCCTCCTTTGTCTCTGTCTGAACACCACCCTTGCTCAACTCACCAGCCCAGCAGAGTGAATCAACACCTATCAAAGTCAGGCTGATGCCATAAATCCAATCTTTATTTCCCCCTCCATCACTATTTTCCCTTCCAATAACATTCAAGCAAAACTTTTTAGAGTTACATTATAACTTCTTGGCAGATTTTACAATAAAACCAAAGCACTTCAGTTTAGCATCCATATAAATCATATTTGCTAATTTTCCACCAGGAAGGAGATCTAAGCACAAGTGGGTGTTTTTCTTTATAAAAAACACTTTGAATTGGAAATTTGTGTTGTAATAAATTCTGAATAATCAGAAGCTAAAAACTATTATTCTGAATGACTCATGCAGTTATCAAGCAAGATACATGGTGTTCTTGCCTTCTTTTCAAACCGAATCCCTAGGTGGTCCTATCATCCAATTTCTCTTCTCACCATACTACTAAAAGGACTATGTGTGATTGATGCAAGGCAACAATTTCTTCCTATACCTCTTTCATGCACAGGGAAAAACTGGTGCAAAAAGCAAAAGATAACTTGTCCAAGGTCCATTCTTGATATCTAGCATACAAGCAACCTACAAGCAACAGTGAAGGTATTGTTGTTGTTTAGTCATTTAGTCGTGTCCGACTCTTCGTGACCCCATGGACCAGAGCATGCCAGGCACTCCTGTCTTCCATTGCCTCCCGCAGTTTGGTCAAATTCATGTTAGTAGCTTCGAGAACACTGTCCAACCATCTCATCCTCTGTCATCCCCTTCTCCTTGTGCCCTCAATCTTTCCCAACATCAGGGTCTTTTCCAGGGAGTCTTCTCTTCTTATGAGGTGCCCAAAGTATTGGAACCTCAGCTTCAGGATCAGTGAAGGTATAGGTAATATCAAAAAGGCTGCTTACCTGATTCAGGGTGGGCAGTAATTGTGGCCCATCACCATTCTATCCCTACTTCTGGGACAAAAGATCTGTGCCTAGCAGCAAGTAGCATTGTTTGTCAGTGTCCGGGGCAGGTGCAGGCATGCCAGGCAGGTGTGGAGCACAGAGGGTAAAAGAAGCCGGCTGCACCAGCCCAGCCCTCACTGCTGGAGCAAAGTTGGGCTGCACTATGCTGCCTGCTCTCCTTCACCCCAGAGGCTGAATATGGATGCACACCCAATGTCAAAGCCTACCTACATCTGTAATAAATAAAGTTGTGGCTAGTTTTCAACCCCAGTAAGTAGCTGTGTCAAGTCTGTTGCACCTATCATTGGTTAATGTCTTCACTCATGGGGGTGGGGTGCACTCCCAGTGGGTCTGCAGAAGGATCCACAACACTGCTCCGTCCTGTTGGAGGTGCGGTATTCTCAAGGGAAAATTACACACTAATCCACAACAAAAACCTAGCACCATGCATGTCTAAATGTGACCAATAATGCATTAATCTCCCACCACAGACATGGCTATTTACTCCACTACAATCAACCCACCCCATTCCAGATTACTGTGAGTTACAGGGTACACCTGGTCCTCTTTGGTGTCTCCCACTTCTTGAGTAGACCTTTCCTCTTACTGGGTGTTCTCTTGGGGTGGGGTGGAGTTTCTTTAAAAATTGACTTTAAAAAAGAACAAGGAAAAGTCTGATTCTTTTACTTTCTGCCTGAACTGGGTGCAATTTACAGGCATTGTCACCAATTTTGAATTGGTTAAGTCTACCATATTTCACATTAATAGATGCAGTATTTGCCCTGAAAGGCTAGACTTCACTCTTTGGGGATGGATACAATAGGAATTATAGGGACTGGAAGTAGGAAAAAATGGACATAGATCCATAAGGAAGAGTGGGTTGGGGAAATTCTCTCTCTCACACACACCAACACACACACCAATTACCCTGTTATCCGAAGGGTCATTAGTTAAGGGAAAGGGAGTCTTCTGTCTTTCCTCACAGATTTTGGGAGATACACTGGATATATTCCAATTGACTTGCATAGTAGAAGGGGCTATAGACAATATAAATTTCCAGGGAAGATTTGGGGGGGGGGGATGTAACCCTCTCGCCAACACCCCAGCAAGAAGCCTATTGTTGGTGGTGGTGTGTGCCTGTTCTTCTGCACAACCCAAAGTCCTGTGCATGCCATAATGATTACATGGCCGCTCAAAGATGCAGTAACATATCATGTACTCCCTGAAAAAAATATTTGAGGCAGCAGGGAAATGGGCCATATTTACCTCACACACAACCACACAGATTTAAGCTTATGCTGTTAGTGGTCTTGCCTCAACAAATGTCTCCTGTAGGCCAGGTTATTGACACACTGGAATAATAGATATAAGGTATTTTATTTCTTAGATTGGTTTCTTTCAGGTGGAGCAATTCAATATTACTAAACTTGCTCTTCTGAAGTTATTTTATTATATCTTTTTAATCATGCAAATAAAGATTCCATATCAGCTTTAATCACACTACATAAAACCATTAGAATGCAAAATAATTATTCATTAGCAGTCACTGCTGAAGGAGGTAACATCAAATCAAGCTGCACTTTAGAAAAATCATTGTGGTGTGGGGAGGTTGCTCCAGATATTCCGTTTGCTTTTAGCTCTGAAGGCTGCCAGGCACAAATGTTTAAATGACAACGTTTGAAGAAAATGTGTCAATTTAAAAGTAATTTAATACCTTAAAACCATTGTATTTGGGGATCATGTTTTTAAAGGAGACATACTCCTTTTTAAATATGGTTAAGTCATCTGGAGAGGGGGAGAGACATAGAAATAATTGGATCAACACTCTGGAACAAGTTGCTCAGTTCTGATACTGACATTCTAACCAAACCATTCTTAGCTTGCCATCTGATCTCTAGAACAAGAAGGTGATACTTTCACCAAAAAAATTGAACTGTAGTGCCCTTTGTAGACCAGTGAAACACAGTTAGCCCTACCATATGATGGAGACAGAAAGTAAATAGCGCAGTATCATGCAGATGAGTAATGTGTATGAAACGGCATATTCTAGGGCAGGGGTCTGCAACCTTTAAGACAAAAAGAGCCACTTGGACCCGTTTCCAAAGAAAAAACAACAACTGGGAGCCGCAAAACCATTGCGACATTTAAAACAAATATATCTCCGGAGCCACGATCTGACAGCGGGCGGGAAGGTGATGTCGGGACGGTGCGTGACTAACGCATGCACCGCCCCCATGCGACGTCACAGTCAGTACAGTGCCCGCCACAGTGAGGAGTGTCGGGGTGCACAATGCGCCTCCTCCCCTCGCTAGTATCCGCCCCGGAGCCGCAGCAAAGATGCAAAAGAGCCACATGCGGCTCCGGAGCCGCGGGTTGCAGACCCCTGTTCTAGGGTAAGGTGTGTATAAAAATGCACACATCTGTGAAAATAGCATACAAAAATGGATTATATTCGGGGAAATTGCTTTGGGGAAAAATTGCATGTTAGTCAAAACTGCATATAATAATATGCACATATTAGGAAAAATACACCTAAAATGCTGACCAATTTTTATCAGGACTTTTTATTTATAAAATTGCAAATTGCTGTAGAAATGCAGAGAACTGAATGTAAGATTGGAAAAATGAAAACCCTGGAGAACAAAAGTTGGCAAATTTGACCATGCTAAGCCATGCTCTTGTTGTGATGTATTGAATCTCTAGTTGAACTATAGTATTCCCCCCTACATTTCCATATATGTGTTGCAAATCTTTTGCAGTTTTGTCCTCTTTTGTTTTGGAATTTAGCGATGCATTCCCTGTCTTAACACCATCAGTGTCCTTTAATCCCATCCTCCTTTCCCCAGGATGGAAACCATGATTTGTGGGCTAATATAATATGATCTTTAATTTAAACTCAGATTAAAAACAACAACACCAGGATACAATAATCAACATTTTCAAATAGAGGACCTTTAGGAAAAAGAAACAAATGGATTGCTTCTTCAGTGACTCCCCATCATTCACCAGGGAAACACCAGTGATTACCTGAGACCTCTATCTTGTAAGAAGCAATCAAACCAAGAATTCCCAAAGAACCACAAGAAGTTCAAAACCTGAAGAATTGGCAGCACAGAATTTTCAGAGTTCCTCAGAACAGTGGAAGAAGAAAGCAGATAAAGGCACACCAGTTCTCACTAGGTATACAAGTAGATTACATGCTAGGGCAGGGGTCAGCAAACTTTTTCAGCAGGGGGCCAGTCCACTGTCCCTTAGACCTTCTGGGGAGCTGGACTATAAGCCATCCCCCCACCAACTCTCCCCTCCCTTCTCCACAACACCTGATGGGCCCCGGTGGCCGCTTACCTGTGTCTTGTGAGCGGCAAGGGCTGGCAGCGGAGGAAGATTGATGAGCAGTGCACGAGAGGGGCTGCTTAAAATGGCGGCCGCTCAAGCGCTGCTGCTGCTGGCACCAACAAAGCCCAGCCCCCTTTCTCCTCTAGGCAGGGCGGGGAGAAGCCAGGAGGAGGGAGGGAGGAGGCGCAGATGCCGTGTGAGGGAGAGGGAGGGAGAAGGAAAGAACATGGGCACTGGCAATCCACGCAGCGATTACTGGACCATCCATGGGCCAGATCCAGAAGGCAATTGGGCCTGATCCAGCCTGTGGCCCTTAGTTTGCCAACCATGTGTTAGGGTCCTGAAGAGGGACATTTCTAAGTGAGAAACTGAAAGGCTTCTCACCCTGATAGCATGACACATGTCCAGCTGCAGTCTTGTAAAGTGTGAAGTTCAGTGCACCCTGTATAATAAGAGGAACTAACTTGTAGCCCTCCAGGTGTTGATGGTCTCCAACACCCATCAGCCCCAGTCAGCATGGCTAATGGTCAGAGAAGATGAGAGTTGAGGGTATCAGGACACCTTTGTATGTGCCTAGTCATGTGCATGTTGAAGGAGATGGATTGAATCCTTGGCTTTTTATGGAGCTAACAAAGCATTTGTACATCTGTGCTCATATGTGCAATGAACTTTTCTTGTTCCATTGCACAGTTTATTCAAAGTAGTTTTGCTGCTAACTTATTATTTGGATTATGCAAACAGTTTAAGAAATAAACAAGGGATTTTGCTTTTTGATCTGCTGAGAAATAATAAAATCAATAAACCCTTTAAAATGCATTACAGGGTGAAGGGGGGAAAATAATTTATATAGCGCTTTCCATGAGTTACATGACAGCTAAACTAATGGTCATTGCTGTAAATGATAGTGGGAGGAAAAATCCATACAAAATTAAATAAAGACTTGCAAAGTATGATTTTGCTGCTGGCAGTCTAAAAAGGATTTTCTTGTTCCTCACCCATGAGAGTTGGGGTTCTATCAAGGAAGCTTTCCTGCATGTCATACATCATTTCAAAGAGACATATATAGCCTAGGAACTGCTCTAAGGCAGCTGCAAGCAAGTGTCACTTTGAGTTAAATGCATTATTAAACTGTTGGGGAATTTCACATCATGGGTCATTTATCTATGCTAAATTGGGTCAAAAGCCTACACACGTGGCCAGACAAATGAGAGAGGAGAACAAAATTCTCCCTTGGGAACTATTTCATTGACAACCTCGCTGAGTTCATGTTATTATTTTTCCTTGGTAAAAAAAAAGAAGAGATTAGAAGAAGGAAGGAAGGAAAGAAGGATATATTGTTTATATTTAAACTGATATTATGATACACACAAATTCTTGTATTCTAATTATGTTTTTGCACAGTATTTATTGTTCTTCATTTAATAACACTGCTTTGATCATTATTTATCATTACAAACCTATAATACTTACGGTTGCCTGGGCAGGTGCATTTTGTAGTGCACTTTGTAGCTCATGAAGTCAGTGGACATAAATCAAGCGGACACCACACTTTATTGACTAAGAGCACGTGGGTGGGGGTGGCATGGCAGTAAGGCAAGGATCAGTATCTTGTTCCATTCTGCCTTTGCTGGTGGAATGGCACCGCATTTGGGTGTCAGAGCGCCCAAACCCGCTATATGGGAGCTGTCTGGAATTGAACCCTGGGGTGGTACAAGTGAAAACAAACTACAGTCCAGGCTGCAAAGTTTGCTAAGATGGGAAGAATGAGGTCGCTCCCTGCTCCTGGGTATGTTTAGAGGTGATGCCTGTGGCCTCAAAGCAAAAGGTTGGAAGGAATACTTCTTCCTTGAACCTTGCTGCAAAAACCTTGTTTATGGGATGGGACTTGACAAATGCACAGTAGCCCCACTGGCTAAGTGTCCACCCCAATACACCCCTGGCAGCAGCAAAAAGAAACTATTGTTGTGTAGTAGAGTAGGGAGGGCAGCAGGGCAACAGCAGTGGCTTTGCCTAAGAAGGCAGAATGTATTGTGCCAGAACCGTGAATGACTATTGACAGCCAGGTATCAAGGTGGACTGGCTGTGGTCATTGACACAATTTCAAATTTCAAAATTGTCTTCACTGTGCTCACAATGGCCATGAAAGATGGGCTGGAACAGGCTTCTTCAACCTCGGCCCTCCAGATGTTTTTGGCCTACAACTCCCACAATCCCTCGCTAGCAGGACCAGTGGTCAGGGATGCTGGGAATTGTAGTCTCAAAACATCTGGAGGTCCGAGGTTGAGGAAGCCTGGGCTAGAATTAATGTCCTCATGTTTCAGATGGGAAGGAAGTTTAAGAAAACAAAAGCTTGCTGCTAAGACTGAGTCCCTGAATCTTTCCTCACAAGGAAGTCGTGTGACAGTAAATGAGACTTATTCCTAAGTAAGCATCCAGAGGACAGCTGTGAGTTCAAGGCTGATATGAGAGTTCACTTTTAACACCTCAATGCTGCCCCGGAGCTTTCTGCTCTCTGTGTCTGCTACACACATGTACCAGCAGCTGAAATGAATTTTCTAGAATATGCTGCATATATTAAAAGCTTCCAGTTTAATAAGCTAGATTTGCTTTGTATGTGAGGTAATAACATTATTAAATTATTTTAGCCTTAATGTCTATGTCTTCCTGAATATGAACTAAGAGGAAAGCAGTAATTAGAGTAGGTTAAAATACATCCTCAAAGGATATTAAATATGCAAGAGCTCATCCATGGAAATTAGACTGCAAGAGGTTACACCATGTATTGGCTTATTTTGTAACATATCAAATTAGCTTTCATGAATAAATATATCTAATAATGTTTAGCTCTATAATTTAACAGCACCCTATTAAAAATACTTTCTGAATCAGCCAAGCTGTGTATTTGATCTCTCACAATTATCAGTCTCTGAGTACACAATGATTAAATGTGCAGTTTGTACTGATTTTGGCAAACACCATTCAGGGGACTATGAACTTTAATCCCCGTTAACAGATCCTTTCAAATTGACTAGGAGAAATAGTGCATGGCAGAAGCAAGCTATAAAAATAAATAAATAATCCACCACCCAGTGTTGTCATTTCCTGGGACTTGTCAGACTTGGATAAACCTTGTAATCTCTTAAAGTTCTGATCATTTTCAAACGTAAGGCTTAAACTGCCTTTCAGACTCTCGTGCACTATTTATGTTAGCACTTTGTCAATAATGGATATGATTCAATTATCCATTGGTAATTGTGTTTTGTTTTTGTGAACAGATCCTGGATCCTGAACCAACTGGTCAACCTAAGATTCAGTTGAATTGGGTTGAGGCAGTCTGAGATTATTGCAGATCAGCTCTGGTGCAGAGCTGTCAAAAGGTGGCAGCCTGCCACTGATGAGAGCGGGGGGGGGGGAGGGGAGGAGATGGGTTAGCACACTGTGTGTGTCTCCTTCCACCTCTCCTGACCATGTGTTTAACCAGGGCTTTAACACACCTCCCTCGCCTCTTCAACTGCATGACTATGCAAATCCCCCAAATTGATTCAGGGCCCAGATCCAGTTTAGGCTGGCACTAAATCATCCCAAATCAGATTGGGGCCATTTTGAAGCACTGGATTGGACCCCAAATTGGATCAGGGAGAGCTGTGCACTGCTGGTTTAGCTTTTGCTCACAGTAAATTATTCCCCCAGGGCACTCCAATTTCAGTGATTCAGGGGACGGATGTTTAAGTAAACGTTAAAATCTTTATTTGTTTTTCACATGCATCTGTACAGTTCTCCTCTCATGTAATCATCCCCCAAAACTCATTATATCCCCCACAAATCTATGGTGGGGGTCAGAAGTCCAGCCCCACCAAGGGTCCTAGCTGGGGACAACATCCTCACTCCAGTGTTTCCTTGGGATCCCTGCTCTTATTTTAACCCCAATCCCCTATAGCAACTACTACACCCATTACATAATGGTAGTCTACCCTTGCAGAGGTACTGCTGCATATATTATTCTGAAATTTGTCATACTTGGTCCCCTCTGAAGGGATGAACATGGCTACAAATTGCATCCAATTTTCTAAAAATTAAGGTTCTAGGCATTTTTACAGTCCCATTATAGTGACTGGACAAAAAAGAAAGAGACCTTTGCTTCTAAGAAGTTTAATTCAGCCCCAGATAACAACCTGGAATGATGCATAGCAACTCTGAGACAGATCTGGCTGCTTCCAAAAGATACAGATACAAGTTGAATTCTGTGACCAATGTACCACCCTAGAATTTTGCATTGATATTTTAGTTTTATTATGGCTAATGTCCAAACAAATAATATTTACTTGCTTACTTGACCACGATATGGACAAACTCTGTCCATAATAAGCTTTTGAGTTAGCATGCAGTGGGCTTGCATACTATGAAAAAGCCAAAAAAATCATGAACATGTTGCCACACAAGGGTGAAATGGGATAACATTAATCTTGTCTTTAGTTATTTTTAAATAAAAACCGATCTGTATGGAAGAGGGGATAGATTAGCTGTGCCGTTAAAGCTTCATTGCAGTTTGACTTTGTCCTCTTTTCCCCTGATCCCTTTGTGGCTTATCAAGTGTCAGGCCCATGAACAGTGACCCTTAACCACCTGCACTTTCAACCTGCTAATTGCAATATTGTAATTAACTATGGACTAAGGCAATTGCCTTCATATATCAATGCCTTGACAGGCAAAGTACAGCCTCCAGCTGTGAAAAGCTTAGTTTTTATGTTGCCCTCTGACACAGATGGAAGCATTTTCCTGTTAAAGATGCATCCCCAAGAACAATGCCATGTCCTTTTGCAGAATTTACACACGGAAGGGAGATGTCTACACAATAGTGGATGATATCTATCTGTTGTGGGGGACTACCGGAGGAGAGTGCACCTTCGGGGCGAAGTCAAACCATTGGGGTGTAAGTTGGAAGGCATTTAGGTGTTGCTCCTGGTGTGTGTGTAAGTTTCCCACATCTCACTTCCATAAAGCAGCATGCTCAGCATGCAAGCCTGGTAGACCTTCATCTTGGTACTGGACAGGAGTATCACATTCTCCCTAACTCAGATCTTAATTTAGTTGAGGCAGCCCATGATTGTTCTGGGTTGGGTTGGCCCACCTGGAGTGATTAGGGGCAGTCAAGAAGAAGAAGAAGAAGAAGAAGAAGAAGAAGAAGAAGAAGAAGAAGAAGAAGAGTTTGGATTTGATATCCCGCCTTTCACTCCCTTTAAGGAGTCTCAAAGCGGCTAACATTCTCCTTTCCCTTCCTCCCCCACAACAAACACTCTGTGAGGTGAGTGGGGCTGAGAGACTTCAAAGAAGTGTGACTGGCCCAAGGTCACCCAGCAGCTGCATGTGGAGGAGCGGAGACGCGAACCCGGTTCCCCAGATTACGAGACTACCGCTCTTAACCACTACACCACACTGGCTCTCATGGGAGGAAAGGAGAGGCAGGCAGACTCTGCAAAGAATAGAACAAGGCTGTTTTGCAAGAGGGCTTTCAAATAGCCCCAAATAGCTTTGACTGTGCATACTTGTTCACAGCAGAGGAACTGGCACATGCAGGCAGGATGAGTCATCATTCTGTAGCTATGTGCATTGTACACTGAGTTAAGGTAGCATAACACAGATAGATTCCAAATATAGCAGACAGTCTGGTTCCAGGAGCCCAACATGCCCTTTTAATTTATTGTGGTGTTATTCATTTCTATGCCACTTTATATTTTTACGGAAAAAAATCTCAAAGCAGTTTACAACACATTAAAAATATCAAATAAAACAATCCAGAATAAAGCATTACTGAAGTCAAAATCAATACATTCAAAGCAGCATTATTAACAGGAAACTACAATATAATCTTAAAGATTTTTTTAAAAAAGTTTTAAAAAGTCAACTGCAGAATGCACATTAACACATGAAAGTTAACAAAAAAATCAATAGAAAACATTATCAAGGGAGTATAAAATGCACATTTTAAATAACATAATTAACAAGAGAAATAATATATTATCATAAACATAAAGTACTGTTGCTGTTGCTGCCTGTCCTGGCAATGGGGGTTCATGGTGGACAGTGGCTATGAAACCTACGTCTGCACTAGCAAACACCAAGATGTTCTCTCCACAACAAGGCATCTGAGCTGTATTTCTGAAAGTCTCTTCTGCTACCCTCACCACAAAATGGCCACCTTTCAAGGGCCTTTCTGTAATATTTTAGAAACTTTGAAGCGCAGAGAGACTTTTAGACACATCAAAAGGCACTTTCCTCCCTTTCTCTGTTTCTTTCCCTTTAGTTTCAAGTGTTGCAGCAGTCCTCTTACCCCCTGGAAGCAGAAAAAAACAACCCCTGATGCATTTTCTTCCTCTTGAAACAATAATCAAGGCTTGCTCAACAAAGGAGTCTCTCCAGTTTCTTTTAATACTAAAGCATTAGAGAGAAGGAAGAGTGTCCTGATATTAAAGAGCTGCACCATTTACTACAGGATGATTTAATGAATGCTGAGTGGATTTATTTAACAGGGGAGATAACAAGGTATTCAATCATATCAAACCATATTTACCTAGGTAATAGCAGTTATCTAACTGTATATTAGAAGCAGTAATCATTATTGCTTTTCTGTTCATATGTGTTCAGACCCTTGTTACAATTCATTCCAGTTTGTATTTAGGGAGCTACCAAATTAAGGAAAAGTATTTCTAGTTTTGCTGTTTTGACTAACACACACATTCTCTGCAAGAAAATTACCTGAATATGCTGCATTTTGTATGTTATTTTCACCAATATATGCATTATTATTCAGACTTTAGCCTAATATATGCCTTTGGGGCCCATTTTTGAAGGATAGTTGTATTTTGATTTGTGTATTGGTGAACCTACATGATTTTTCCATTCTGAAACAATACAAAAACAGAAACAAAGCTATCCTTTGAAATTCAAACTTCTCTGAATTTTGCAGCAGCTAAGTAATCTGTACATAAGCATATATAATTGAATAAAATGCACATATGTATGCATATATTGGTGGAAATTCCATAGCAACATGCATTATGCTATGGGAAATTGCTTTGTTAAAAAAGTGTAGAGCCAATAAAATTGCATACACAAACTTGTCTATATAATAGGATAAATTATTATGGGAAATGCTGATGAATTTTAATGTGGACTTTTAAAAAAATCACTGCAAGTGGAAATGTGTAGAGCCAAATTTAAGTTTGGAAAATTGAGAATAAGAGAAACCAAAACTGGCACATTTGAACATCTCCTGTTGAATCTGTTGGATATGCTAGTTCTTTGCAGCAAATGACTGTATCTATCTCCCCACCCACTCATGGGGTCCAAAAATGACTCAAGAGAATCCCTGTGTATCTGAACATGTGATAATAAGAGTCAGGTCTCGCTCACATTCACTGGCCTGCTGCCACTAGGAAATGAGAGAGGATGCTCCAACAAGTCTATGAGATTGGGCCCTATGTTAGTAGGAATAAATTAGCAGGAGAAATGCAATAAGAATCAGGCAGCTCAGTGTGTGGCCATTTTTGAAGCATAATTACAGCCCTGCTGAAGCAAGAATGGATCCTAACATATTTGGAAGTGCTGTAATCAGTGTAATCACTGTGCCATTTCATTTACTTTTGCACATTCTGTTAAGGCATTATAGCCACTGTTGAGGCTGTTGCAATGATACAGTTAATACTGCCCATTTATTCAACTCATGCTGTTCAATTGTATAGTTATTCTGCCATATCCGCAGCACTGTTCTATGCTTTTAAAATAAAGCTTTAGCCAATGGAATGATGCCCCCCTTTTAATAGCAAAATAAGCATGGTGCCCAGCTTGGGTTGGGGGGAGAGACTGGTTGGAAATATTTGGTATTGTTCTGTTTGCGTGTTATGTTTTTAAAAAAGCTTTTCTGTTATCGTGCCACTTCCTAATTGAAAGCCTTGAGACTGAGGGACAATAGCAACCAGATCCCACCAATAAACAAATGGCCTCCAATATTTGTACTTTCAGCTCTGTGACAGGAATGGGCAATCAAATGTTTTCCAACTGGTTTTTCAACCTTGTTCAAGAGTCCAGCTTACTGCATACCCCTTTAGAACAGCAGTAAATTTGGATTTGGTTCCTGGAAGAAGATCTCATAAAACAATATCTCTTTGGTAGTCATAGTAAAATTCTTTGGCACTTCTGAAACTCCTAAATTCATGTAGAGTAATATTCCTATTGCTCATCCTACTCAGAAGCCTAAATTATATAAGGGCTTTAAGCACTAACATGAACACCTTCAGTTGGGCCTGGACGTGAACTGGCTGCTGGTTAGCTTCTGGGCACAATTCAAGGTGCTCAAGTTAATGTTTGAAGCCCTGAACAACTCAGCCCTTAAATAGCCAAGAAGCTGATGCATCCCCTACAGCAGTGTTTTTCAACCACTGTTCCGCGGCACACTAGTGTGCCGCGAGATGTTGCCTGGTGTGGCGTGGGAAAAATGGAAAAATTCGATTTTTTTTTTAAAGTCAAATTTTCGCCCACTAGGCGGGCGCCGGACTGTGTCCACCCTATTTTTCATCCATCCTGGGTGGGGATCAGATCGGATGGGATCGGATGAGAGCGGACAGGCGGTCCGCTCTCATCCGATTCCCCATAGAGAGCAGCGGGGCTCTGACATCTCCCTCTCCACACACAGTGGTGGTGTGTCTCGTGATTTTTTTCATGAAACAAGTGTGCCTTTGCCCAAAAAAGGTTGAAAAACACTGCCCTACAGACCCTCTCAGATGCTAAGATCAGCGGAGAGTACCCTCTTGGTTGTTCTACAACACTCTGAAGCTCAGGGATGATGGCCTGGGAGAGGGCATGATTAGATGTGCAGAAACTGGCTAAGCCAGGCATCACCATGTGACCTCCCCCTTGCTTGCTTGATATGGGTGAGCCTGATCCTGCCCTGACCTGGAAGAAAGCACCTGCTTCTTCTTGGTTTGTTCAAGCTTTTTGTGTGTGAAGAAGGTCATCCTGATTTGCTGCCACCCTAAGACTATGATCTAGCCAAGGTTCAAATACCAAGCATTCTGAGCACATATGAATGGCTCAGCTTGCAATATGCTCCTTCCATTGTGAGCAGCCTGTTTAACTGCTCAGCACTGAACAGAATTAGACACAAATCTTCCATAGAAGAAGTGTAGGGTAGGTGGAAAAATTGTTTCCCTTTTGCCAAACTAGTCGGGGTGGGGTGGGAATCCCTACTTGGCCTCAAAACAACAGAATGCTGCTATACCATAAATATCAGAAGTGGGAGGGGTGGTGTGAAGATGACTTCAAGATTGCTGGAGGGGCACAGACTTTTAAACATTTTTCTGGCCACATCTCCCACAAGCAACATGCTGGTGTTCAGTGTGTCTGCACCCTCTCTCCCTCTGCTCTACCTCTTTCACACACTGGATGCAACAGTGTCCCACTACCACTCTGGGGTGGGAAAAACAGATTGGAAATGGCTGCAGAATTTGTCTGAACCTTATACTCCATCATGATGTTGTGGAAGGAGAAGGGGGAGATGGTGAGAGTGTATTTTGGTTCTCTGTTGCTTTGAGCAGCCATGATGGCTTAATAAATTCAGCATGGGGTGAATTCTGCATGCGCAATGGAAATCCCCCCTCCCCATTTATTCCACCCCTACCTCAAATCTGCACTGGGAGGTTGTGGAAAATCTCAGAGCAGATTTGGTGGGGCATGGAGAGAAGGGATGCTCACTTATGGAGAGGGTGTGCTTGTGCCATGATTTTGTTTGATACAATTCCCTGCTTCTGAATACTTGTTCCTGTGGGACATGAACAGAGGCACTGGGTTGCCCCCAAGATTGGAGTGGCCTGTCACACATCATGTGTGCGCATCGTCACAGGTGCATCATGCATCGTGTGTCACGTGTGTGTGATGGCACTTGCACAATGCAAGAGGCCAAGCGCTTTGGAGGAGCTGGCCATTGGACCTGCAGTGTGTGGCATGTGGTCACATGTACTATCACACACACACACACACACACACATAACGCCTTCAAGCTGCCTGAAGATTGTGGGGGGCTGGCCCCCTTAAAACAAATCTTGAGTTGGTGCACTGGGACATGAGCAACAGACTGCTATTGCTTTCATGTCCTACCTATGGGCTTTTCAAAAAGCATCTGGTTCAGCCACATTCGGAAACACAATCCTTGACTAGTTAGACCTCTGGTCTAATCCAGCAGGGATCTTCTACCTTAAACTTATTAGAACTGTGGGAAAGGAGAGACTGGGATTTTAATTTAAATCCAATTGCTTGACGACGCTCTCTGAATGCTAACTATTATTACATAAGCACACTCAAAAGGCAGTAATCTATACAACAGTTAAAGTAAAAATGTGCACCCAATCATTATAAGCATCTGGAACGAGTGTGTGTCAAGAGATAATCACATCCATTGTAAATTTACATGCCACACATAGTGTAATAAGTATTTTAAAGGAAATTGTTGCAAGATAACACAGGTGCTGAAATTAATAAACGTTTGAAAATTCAACAAGGGGTTTAACAGCACTAGTTATTGTTTTATGATTAAATAATTAGTTTGAACATTTTTGTACACCTGGTCCCGCACCAAGGGTTTCAATTACCATGAATGACTTGGTTTGTATTTCATCAGTCAGTACTGAATTAGCCGTGTATGGTGGGCAATACAACAGCTATTTGAAGACAGGGATTTGAGATTTCCCAGAAATTCTGCAGCAAAGTTTGCTAACTATAATTATGAGGGGGGGTTTTTGAGCTCCTCCCCTAAAGAAATATTGAAAAGATTCCTTTGAAATATGTTAGTGCTTGATTTCCCCTGTTTACCCAGGCATTTGATAGTTGAAACACTCTGTTCCTGCCCCCTTAGAGATCACCAGTTGAATGTTTAAACTGTTTTTAGAATGCATTTTTTAAATAAATAAATAAATGTTAGTTTATCATAATGTATTTGTTGTCCTGGACCTATTTGAGAATAAAAGTCAGGACGCAGGTGGCGCTGTGGTCTAAACCACTGAGCCTAGGGCTTGCTGATTGGAAGGTTGGCGGTTCAAATCCCCGCCATGGGGTGAGCTCCCGTTGCTCAGTCCCAGCTCCTGCCAACCTGGCAGTTCGAAAGCACATCAAAGTGCAAGTAGATAAATAGGTACCACTCCGGTGGGAAGGTAAATGGTGTTTCCGTGCACTGCTCTGGTTTTGCCAGAAGCGGCTTAGTCATGCTGGCCACATGACCCAGAAAAACTGTCTGCGGACAAGCGCTGGCTCCCTCGGCCAGTAAAGCGAGATGAGTGCAGCAACCCCAGAGTCGTTCGCAACTGGACTTAACTGTCAGGGGTCCTTTACCTTTTTATAAATTAATTGAATTAATTAAATAAAACAATAAATAATCCATTTATAATGTATTATAATACATAATAAATAATTTATTTCTGATATAGGACAGGGGTAACCAATGTGGTATCCTAAGGTGCTGAGACTCTGCGAAGCTCAATAACATGCCCAAGGAATACAGAGAGATAAATCACAAACTAAACAACTCTGTATTTGCACCAGCACAAGTATACACATAGAAAGTCATTCTCATAGACTTATTTCAGGGATCTTCTTCAGCTCTGATTAGCTTTGACAGTCATCCTTAAAGTGGACGTCCTAGGATGAGCATATCTGAAAGTAACTTAACATTTCCTCAAAAGATAATATGAGTTTTTCAAAGGATAGATGACAGGACTCAAGGATTTTGAAAAATACATTCCTTTTGCTTTGCCACAGTTATAATGGCCAGTTAAGGCTAAAAGACATTTATCAAACTCCCCTATTAGCTGTAAATTGGTGGGCTGCCTGAAAGTTCCAAGCAGAATCCTAAGGCCATGTTAAAGAGGTGGCCTTTAACATCAAAGAGATTTGTAGTGCTAGTCATTCTCAGATACCAACAGATTTAATGAGGTATTTACCATTTGAACTGCTGTTAGAGATGCAAGTGCAAATGCCAATTCTGTTAAGAGTTCTGACCTCTGTCCCTTAAATAAGGTGACAATGTGAAGGCAATGTGTGGCTAACTTGGGAGGAAGAAGCATGACTAAAGTTAGGAAGGATCTAAGTGTTGCTGTGATTTATGTAAAAAGGACTGCTATTTGTGTGTTTGCTTGCACTGTGGTGGCCAGCATTGTAGACAATGGATCCATAATGTCCCCAGCAAATCCTTGAGTAGTTTTTCACAAAACCTGAATCTGATGTTTTTAAAGTGATTCTCACATTCTCTGTCTCTTTCCCACAGTGTCAGCTGCTTCCTTGTCAGCTGTGGTCTTCTTTCCCTAGCTTCCTTCTGTTCTTCTCAGTTGTCACATCTAAATTAACGCAGCTGCTGTCAGTTGCCCTCTCCTCACCTGACAGCGGGAGAAAATAAAAGGATCTCAGAGATGTTGTATCAGTTTGGTTGCATGCCATAACTGCAGCCACTTGATGGCTATGTGGGATATTTTCAAACGTTCTTTGCCCTCCCTTGCTTTTGACCTAGTTCTCTAAGGCCTTACCCAGAGCCTAAATTGTTTCTTGAAAAGCTGCTCTTCTAAGTGCCAAGTATTCACCTTTGTGAATGTATAAAGCAGAGAAAGAGGTGGGGGGAACCCTCTGCTCCTGTCAAAAGACTACATAGAAACAGTCACTTATCTGACTGAAGAGCTATACAATAGAGCAAGCTGAAAATCACATCTTAGTTGCCCTCTCTTGGTTGCTGCTATCCCTCTTGGGTTGAGATGTTTCCAGAACTGACAGAATTTCTCACATGAAATCTGTTATAAAATGAAGTAGGTTGACTCCTGTGAAGCTGACTTCTGCAGAATGGATAGAAAACAAGAGCATTTGTAAAGTGGAAGTGGATAAAATATGGCCGGGGGGGGGGGGGGGGCTAAAATAGGAAATTCTACTGTAAGGCCAGTCTTTCATAGAAGAGACCTGATACTGTTATGTGCTCATGCCATGTCTGTTGTGGGTAGGAATGGGAAAGAAATTTGATTAATTACTTACATAAAGTGAGCCTACCTAATTTCCACTTTCAGAAATAATACTGAAACACAGCTATCCTTTGAAATCCACACAAGTCTGCACTCTCCCAGTCCATGTCTGAGCACTTTGTTTTTTGCCCAACCTCTTTCCCCAGGAAAACTTGATGTTTACCACAGATTGTTGTTTGCTCTGATTCAGCAATAAAGAGCAGGCTTTTTCAGGGAACATACCAGGCCAAAAAGAAAAAAAGTGCTTGGACCTGTAAAACCCGGACTTATGCCTAGATAAGTAGGGTGGGTGAGGCCTGAGTCACTTTAAGTTGCCCTGGCAAGAAAAAAAAGGGATTAACAAATTCAGCAAATAATAATAATAATAATAATAATAATAATAATAATAATAATGTGAAGTGTCCATATGAATGCATATATTGGTGAGAATAATGTTAAAATGCATTTCATATGGGGAAATGCTTTGCAAAATGTGTATATTTTCTGATTTTCTAGATTCATTTCAATCGTGGCTTAGGCCAAGTTTGGGCACAGAAACTGCTTTGTTTGCCCTGCCAGCAGCAGAGAAGCAACACCAGCATTGGCACTGATTTCCAGCAAGATCGCACAAGATTGCACCATCACCTTGATGGCTTCCACTGTCTGAGGTGACTGCTTCACTCCATTTCATAAGCAGGCTGGCCCTGCACCCCTGGTCCTGATAACAGATAATAGTTTGGCCCACCAGGCCAAAAAATGACCCCCATAGTTGCTCTAAAATTTATAGTAGAGTACAGATGGATTAAAGCTACAGAGTGTGAGCTAGACCAGGGGTTAGCTGACTCCAGGCATTTTGGATTTACTTTCTTTTACACTTGAATGCCAAGAACTACCAACTAGAGATGTATGTAGCAGACACACAGCTAGAATTACAAAACAAGGCTGCATCTGAGCACATTCTGAACATATGGGTTTCTTTCGGTACCAGAACGAAAGCTGACTTGAGCTCACATGCATTTCGCATAGATGTCCATCCCTGATTAGGTTTTCTTCATTTCTGTAGCCTAATTTGGGTAGGAAGCATTTGTTGCTGCTGTTAAACAATTGTGAACAATATATGCTGGCTGTTCTACTGCACACCAGCCAGAGATATACTGGTAGATCTCAATACGCTTTCTTCTCACCCCTGACAAAAATGATGACTTATAAAGATAAGTTAACACTGCTAAGGAATGTTCCTTTGTAACCGGTCTTTACATTTATAGCGAGAAAAATTTCCTAGGCATTCAAATTTTAACCATGAATATTCATGCAATGATGATAACTATGAAGGACCAAGAAGCAAATTCCTAATACTGTTTAGAGGCAAAATGAAAAATGTTTGGACCTGCTGTCAGCTTCTGTTTGTAGCACGGAGCATTGGAAATTGTAGTTTGTTCAAACCACCACAGCTAGATTACAAACTAGGATATCAACAGTATGAACAAATCAGAGCTTCTCATAATAAGATATAATGGAAATTGCAGGTTTTTTGAAACTGCAAATGGAGCTTTAATTTCTTGCCCACTGCATGCAGAAGAGTTTGGGAGGTAAAAGGGGGAAATGCAAGGTCAAAGTTCATACTTCCTCAATCTTGTGATGAAAAATTAAGGCTCAGTTACAACCAGGCTTGTAGCCATCTACAGGATGGTGAAATGATGAATTATTCTCAAATTTTAAGTGTGCAATTCTTGGGATTAAAATTATAATTCTTGAACATAATTTCTAATTAATTCCTGAAGGTTGTAAGAATGCAACCTGTTTTAGGTGCATGTTCACGAGGATAAGATGGTATAGATAAGGAATCCATGGAATGTAAACTTAAAATATTGACTTAAAGGAATTTGTGGGAAGGCACATAAAACATCTAGGGAAATTATCAGTTTGGCATTTGTTTTCAGAACTTCCATAAACAAAAGGAAGAGAATGATGACAAAAAGCTTACACCCTCACTTTTTCAAAATACATTTAAAAAATTTAAAAATCAGCTATTTGCTTTATCTGCAGTTTATATGCCAGAACAAACCTTGTATCTGTATAAGCTATGATGATGACCCTGAAGCATAACATAAAATCTCATTGATTTTGTCCCCAAAGACAGGTGTAAAGAATGAATAACCAGGGAAGCGATCAAGCATAGAATATCAGTGCATGCAACATTAGTTGTGCAGTTCTGCTTTTAATCCATTTGTTCACCTTTGACCTGCAGCCTTCATTTGCTGTCAGTGCCAAAGAAGTAGATAGATGCTGTTAATAGTGGATCATTGGAAAACTCATTGTTCTCTGTCTGTCCTGAGAGATCATTTGATAGAGCTGTGCCTGCCACTATTTATTTGGGTGGGGGGATTCCCCAAAAGTATTGCTCATGTACTGGCATTAGATAATATAATAGGTGAGAGTTTGACCAAACTGCGGGAGGCAGTGGAAGACAGGAGTGCCTGGCGTGCTCTGGTCCATGGGATCACGAAAAGTTGGACATGACTAAACAACTAAAAAACAACAACTCCTTGGTTCAGATCTTGCCTTAGCCAGGGATTAGTGGGTAGCTTTAGTAAGGTCGCCTTCTGATAGGGATGAGGGAGAATTTTCATTCAGTTTGCATTTTAAAGTCAATGGAACTAACTCAGTCATACCCGTTATTTTTTCTGGGTCTACTGTGAGTAAAAGTCAGTTGAATACCTCCCAATCATAGTGCATAGAGTGTTGCACTTAAGACAGGAGAGAATTAGGTTCAGATTTCCACTCAGCCACAAAGCCCATGGGGGGGGGGGATATTTAAACCTAACCTGCCTTTAAGTGTTGTTGTAAAATAAAATGGGGTGTGTGGGTGTGGGAGAATGAAAGAGACCGAGAAAGATCCGTATGGCCTGAGCTATATATGGGAAAAGAGCAGGGTATAACTAAAGTAACTTGTGTTAGGTAAAAACAGTGGGAACTATTACTGTACAGCACAGTTTGTCTTTCTGCGGAGCTGGAAATTGGCATCTCCTTTGTGGCTGGCCTCTCACTCATTTCACTTGTACCCTACATTATCCCACTCCTATTCTGGCAATGTACAAGAATGAGAGAAACAAATGCTTTCCAACACATGCCCATATTTTGAGTGGGAGATTTGGAATTTTGGAGCCTGTTTAAATCCATTTAAAATTGCCAGTCTCAAGATGCAATTTGTACCTGTGACTCTCTGCGAGAATTTGGCAGGCTGGACCGTGTCCACTGAACTGCTGGAAATAAGCAAAAGAGCCTCCCAGAGGTGAATGCAATTTACTTCCCACAAAAAAGATGGAGTCAGTTCAATGAATACAGAACTGTACCTCCAACTTAGGTCACTGTTTGCTCATACTGTGCAGCACATTAGTATTTAAGTTCCTCTCACTAAACAACTGGTCTACAATCTTACAGTGAGTGAAATAATTGTTCTATTTTCCTTTACCACAAAATTATACCATTAGTTTAGACAGGGTAAGCCAATTGTGAGTTATTGCAATTGGAAGACTATAAGGAGAGCACTGCTGGTTCTAGTTCATCATTTAGTTCAGCATCCTGTTCCCATAGTGGCTCATCAGAGGCCTATGGGAAGCTTACAAGCAAGCAGGACTGAAACACCACTATTCCATGTGTGTCCCCCAGCAGCTGGTATATGGAGGCATACTCTCTCTCTAACAATGGAGGCAGAACACAGAATATATAATATTTGTGAGTCAGAGCATTGGACCATCTTGCTCAGTGTTGTCTACACTGACCTGTAGACAGTGCCGGATTAAACCTGGAGGCCCCTAAGCAGCTGAAATCTTGGGGGGGGGGGGAAACTCACAAATTATCTCCTAATATTATTTTGATCTAATGCTATGGGGCCCCTAAAAAGCATGGGGCCCTTAGGCTAGTGCCTACTCTGCCTGTTTGGTAATCTGGCATTGCTGGTAGAGGCTTTCCAGGATTTTGGACAGGAGATGCTGGAAACTGAAGCAGGTACCTTCTCCATGAAAACAGATGTTCTAGCAACTGGGCTACAGCTCTATTCCAAGTGATCCAGATGATGTGGTTTTCTTAAAGTTGTCACATATGTCACCCAAAATGACAATGTTTAAGGAAAACATAGAGCCCAACCATTTCAGGGAATTTTGAGCAAAGGAACTCCTGGGGGTACGGGGAGAGAGAGAGGAGAGAAATACAAAGAAGTCATAGACAGGCAAGGATCAACAAACAGGAGGTGCAATAGGCAGGAGAGATGGGATACAGAATTGGCAGAAGCATAAGAGACAGGAGCAGAATACAGTAAGGCAGAGGACTAGGAATGGATGGACCAGCCTATTCCTTGCTGTTGTCAGTTTTGCATTTTTTTTCATTGACATCAGGGATGGGAAACCTGCATCCCTCCAGCTGTTTTTGGACTCCAACTCTCATACCCCTAGACAATGTGCAGGGATAATATGAGGAACCATAGTCCAAGAACAGCTGGATGGATATATGCTGCCCATACCTGATTTAGAAGCCTGTTCTATTCCATGACTACATTTATTTGTAGATTAAAATAGCTTTAGAGAGGAAAATAAAATAGAAGAAAAGGTTCTGCTGGGTTGATGGGTTGCATGGCGAGGCAGAAAGTGGTTTGGAATAGGTGGAAATCACTCCTTGCCCTGCCATGTCCCTGGAGTGGCCCTTTTGGGGGATTTGCATGTACTGACTTAAATTCTGCTAGCTTCAGTTTCACTGGTAGAGGCCAGCCTGAGCCATCATAGCCCTGGCTCAGTCAGGCTGAGGGAGTTATGCTGGTGCATCCTTGACTGAGCCAGGATGAGGGAGTTACACTGACACAGCCCTGGCTGAGGACAGTCCAAGATCTGCATGTTCCAAACATGCTCATCCTGGTAAATATTGGGTTGGGATTGTGTTGTAAGTCTATACTGAAGCAACAGAGGCTAGGAACAATATTTATTTGAACACCTTGAGTATTATTTCATTAATCTTAGCAGAGCCCTGCAGATTTCTATACAAAAGGATCTTCTGGGGTGGGGGAGGCACATTCATTCCATCTGGGTCTTTTGAAATTAAGACATTGGCTCTTTATGAAGAAGTTTCATAAGATGACAAATGTGCATATTATTATTTCCTCAGCATATAAAGCAGCAGACATAGCCACTTCACATAAAACGTGTGTGTGCACATGCGGGGGGTGACAGGTACCTCTAATCCCCTGTAAAAATTCTTTATAAATCATCTCTCAGGGAAAAAAGTAATATCCTGCTTTACATAGAACCTGCTATTTAAATCTGATGACTAATCCACTAACATGCATTCTTTTATATTCTCTTTACCTGCAGGATTCCAAGTAGTGCTGTGAGCGATAGCAGCACTGTAAGTATTAGAGAAAAAAATGGAAAGGTGAAATTAAACTCAATCTGCATCCCATACTGATAGCAGTTCTCTTCTGAGAGAGAAATATCTATTTCCCAAAGGCAGCTGCTTGTCTAATTCCTAGAGGAAAGGGAGGGGGAGGATAAAATGGAGCTAATCCCTCAAGTAACAACTGTCAGCGTGATGTGGTTTTTGTGACCCATATCGTGTCTCTGACAAGAGACAAAAGGCTGCTCCAGCTGGGACCAGAATTATGCTCTTGTTTTCTGAGATTATTCTCCTTGATTTCGCCTGTCTCTCAACTGGAAAATAAGGGATACTTTACCAGAAAGCCTGCAATATTCCTTTTTTCCTTCTCCTTGCATTACAGGAGCACAGTTATTTTTATATAGGACTGCAGAACTATAGAATCACAGAGTTGGCAGGTGTCTTAGAGGTATTTTAGTCCAGCCTCGTGCTCAGTACTGGATGCAGCTTCGGCGTACCTGCCCGGAACTCCACTTAAATACCTCCAAGCAATGAGAAGCCATCCATATACAACACCCTATAGAGTTTTGTAGGTGAAATTTGGCATGCCCCTCTTCTCAAAAATGAGGGGAAAGATGGCAAAGGGTTCCATTTGTAGATTTACAGTGCTCCAAGCTCTGGTGGTGGGTGTTTTCATTTTTAATTTAAAATATACCCGTCTTGCTTGAGTTTCATTGAAGTTAGATACCAATTGAGACCAATGATTAATGCCTTCCCTCCTGTCACACTTCATACTCCAGCTATGAATTGAAGCCTACTGTGTACAAAACAGAAATGTGTATTGCATTGACAGAGCAGCCCTCTGCTTTCCATTGAAGAAATCTTAGCAATAGCCAGTGGTATTGACCTAGTAGCCTACTAACGCCACACTCCATTGCCCACTTACTTAGTTTGATTATGGGTGTTACCATGTGAAAGAGCTCGTTTCACCTCGTGCTTGGTTCTAGGACCTGATGATATTACTGTTCCAATGTTGATATAGTTCAGCTTTCGGATGAACGGCAGATTTCAAAGTCCAGTAGCAGCTTGCAGAAGTTTTTAGAACAACATTAGTTTCCATTTAGGGCAGGCTTCCAGAAGAGTGGACTTCAAAAGCAGCATTGTGAGGGCAGCAAGTGGGACAAGTTCAGGTTTGGATAATTCAAAGTGTATTTCACAGCAGTTCAAGTTCATACACATGACCTTTCCTGAGCCAGTTTTCAAATGCTGGCTAGTTACAATCTAATGCTGACAGGATCAAATACTAAATTGTGCTTTGGTTGCATAGACACCCCACTCCAAAAGTGTTGTTTGTGCTAGTTGAAGACAATGATTAGGACCTCATAGAAAAGTCTAGCTGCAAAATCTGTTTTAATGCATGGGTCTCCAATGTCGTGCCACTTGTGCCTTCAAAGGTCTTCCCTGACACTGATACAGGGTCCTATCTTCCACCTCTCCCTCTGCTGAAATGATCCTTGAAAGAGGCCTTCCTTAGCCAACAGGAGGCTTTTTTCAAGTCTACTTTTAGTACAGGGGCCAATTGAAATGCAGAGTTGTGTCTTGAACATGGTGTCCACAATAGTTTATCTGGTTTGCAAATGTGCTTTTGGACCCCAAAAGGTTGGTGAATGTACAGTGTGATCTTGAGCATGCTTATTCAGCAGTTGACCCTACTGGGTTCAGTGAGATCAATCTGCAGTTAAATTTACTTAGGATTAAAGCCATAATAACTGCTTTTGACCTTCTTAAATAATTATTGACAGACTTAAAACTTGAGATATTCTTAAATTGTCCTCTTTATAGTATTTCTGGCCACACTCACTGTCATTTGTTGGAGATGACCATAGACATTTGTGCCTAAGTATGCTTCTTCTGTACTAACAGGATAAAAGACTAATCAAATTAGGAAAAAAATGACCCTTTTCTGTTCTGATGGAACAATTCTTTAAAGAGACATCTCTTTAAAGTATGTGTGTGTTGCTTAGGTTACAACCCCTTCCTAAGCACTTATTCAACAGTAAGATCCTCTGAATTCACAGACCTCACTAAGTTTACTGAATCTTATTCCCTAGATATACTTAGGAATACAGTATATATATGCTTAGGAAGGCTTACAGCCAGAGTGCTGACTTGCTACCAAGATTGAGGAGGCCCTTCACACAGTGCCATTGTGTGATGCCATGTACATGACACACATCATATGAATGTGATGTCATACATGCAACACACACATAACATTGCATTGTGAGGAGAAGGCTGAGATCATGGTGCAGCTTCAATGACCATCAGCTCCTCCCCCCTCATGGCCAATGAAGCCATGCCACACTCGGCTCTGCACTTGGCCTCCCCTACCCCCTCAACGTTGAGGGTGCCCAGCCCCCTTCCAACAGTTATTGAGGGGACTAAAGATACCTTGGCCCCACAGAGTTGGTGCACCTGGTTACAACTTAAGCAAGCTGAAAATGTTGGTCCCTAATAAGTAGTTTAAACATTTGTTGTCTCAATTTGTTTTTGGTCCTCTGAATATACAGGTATCAATATAGTACATGTGAAACTGTCTGGGAGTGTCAAATCTAGTTCAAAGCTGTCAGTTTGGACTGACAGTATATCTCCAAAGGTCTATGGAAGTAACAGGAATTGAAGTTAGAACCTTCTACATTCAAAGCAGGCATCCTAACACTGAGCTATGGCGCTTTCAGTTGCATGCAACCAGTTCTGCTTTAGTAAGTTACCAATGTGGCAGGGGAATGTAGTAGGTACAGTGGTACCTCAGGTTACATACGCTTCAGGTTACATATGCTTCAGGTTACAGACTCCGCTAACCTAGAAATAGTGCTTCAGGTTAAGAACTTTGCTTCAGGATGAGAACAGAAATCGTGCTCCGGTGGCGGAGTGGCAGCAGGAGGCCCCATTAGCTAAAGTGGTGCTTCAGGTTAAGAACAGTTTCAGGTAAAGAACGGACCTCAGGAACAAATTAAGTACTTAACCCGAGGTACCACTGTACAATGAAGAAGAGATCAATGGGTTGAACAGCTTCCACAAATGTGCAATATTGTTCACCAGAGAACTGGAACATTTACCAGGACATTGGAAATACCTTAACAAGACCTATTTTTTAACTTAGCCTGCTCATAGCATTTTTAAAAAATGTAATGGTGTTAACTAAATTGTTCTCGCTACATTGACTTCATTTTACATCTGAAAAAAATGCAGGTGTTCATAACCTGGTTCATGACTTTAAAAAACAACAGGAACAACAACAACAATCTGTGGCTTTGAGGGACACCATCCTTTATTCTCTCTCTTTTTTTCATTTTTGGTATTGAAATGTGCTGACCTCTTTTCCATCCAGTCTGTTTAAGAATGCTGAAATTGTAATTCTTAGCTAGTGACAAAGCAATCATTTGGAGCGGAGTGCTGAAATAACTAATACAGAAATGCTCAAGTGAAGGACCAGCTAACAGAGATAATTTCTCTGCTATCAGAGCCTTTTACATTACTTATCACCCTCAGTTAAATCTAGAATTGCTTTTTAAGCTTCTCTCTCTCTGCTTGGGGCTTGAGAAAGTGCATCTTAGCATGCTGAATTCATTGCTGCTGCTTCGAAATGTTTGATAGATAAAGGTGCTTCCTAGTATGTCATCCCTCCCACTTCTCCCAGTCTGTTCCAGTCCATTGTAGTAGAGTCCAAAGACAGCAGGGCATTAAGTCAACAGTCAAGGATGATAGGAGAATTCATATCAATGAGGAGGTCACTCCAGTGGGATTCAAACAGAGAAAGGCAACTGATAGCAATCTGACATTCAAAAGAAGCAAGATCAAGCACAAGGTCTTCAGGACCATGGACAGATCATCAGGAGTGATGATCTCCAAAAGTGCCCTAGCTCCAGATAATGTCTTATATACTTCTAGGCCTTGATTTCCCTTCCTAGACTTCACCATTGATGGTTGAGGAAGCTTCAGTTTGGGGCCAGGAAGTTCCTTTCATTCCTTCTGTTGGGTCCGGTATGTTTCCACAGTAACAGAATTCCCGGACTTGTAGCAGAGCGGCACAGCGAGTGCTACTTGTGTGAGGGAGCTTGCAGAAGAGAGAGTCCACACACTGTTGTTCCTCTAAACTAACAGCTTTATTAACAGCAGAATAGTAAAATAACAAACAGACCATCCGAGACAGCAGGCATGGTGTCTCTGCTTCTCAGCAGAAAAACGTAACTCACAGACAAAGAACTCAGCTTTTCCAGATGTAGAGAAATCTCTTCCCCAGATGCAGGACACACAGAGCTGTTAACCCTGTAAGCTCCAAACCTCACACCTTCCTGGTGTGTACTCTGCACTGTTGAGCAGGCATTAAGGAGTGGTTTGGCATGATGGAACTTGATTCCTGCAGAGGGGAGGTCAAAGTCAGGAGAAGCTGTCTCTGGGTATTCCACACTGCCAGTCTCAGGCTCAAGAAGGAAGTGGTTCTTGCTTTTCTGCTGGAAATGTGGGGAAGACATATTTCACCAGATCCTTTCCTTACATATCCAAGTCCTAGCTCCTTCTTCAGCCCTCCTTTCTGTAGGGATCAGCTATACAACTTAGTTTCCCATGAGGAGCTTGATTGTGCAGCTGATCCAGCTATGTTGGATAAAAATTCAGTCACATAGCTGATCTAGCTGTGTTTCTTCCTGAAGTCAGGTGTGGGGCAAATGGCCATGGTTTGCGGGAAATGGTTTGAGGCTGGAAGCTTCCCGCCACTGTATTAAATGAAGTTTGGCCTGATTCAGCGGGGCTCTTCTTATGTTCTTATGCAGATCCTATTTATTTCAGTGGGATATCTTATTTCACAAATATTTTCAACAGATTGTGCCTCCAAATATCTGAAACTTAACATTTGATTATAGATTATAGGGTACAATTATCCTTACATTTTGTATAAGTGAATTTAAAGTTTGGTCACTATATATAGAGAACATATCCCATGCTTCTATTTTCATTATTTGCCATTTCAGTGTTGGTTTCTAGGGAAAATCATAACAGCTGACCATCTTCAGGTTGTTTAGACTTTAGGATCTGTGCATCATATTACTAAGCTGACAAAATAACAAATAATAACCCAAGACTTACACTTTCAGAGGTTTCTTTCTTTCTTTTTTCCCCACATCTGTGACAATCTCTAAATGCCAAGGGGGAGGAAGCCTGTGAATCTAATAGTCTGGTGTCTCTATTGAGGTCTCTAGGTGGGATTTGTCCAAATGCCATGAAGAGTTGAGGACAAATTGAGTCTAATCCACAGCTGATGGCTCTTGTAGCTGATAAAAATAAGTTTGCAGACAGAGTAGACGGCAGAGAGTGAACATCCACTAATTTCAGGCATTAATTATATTTCAGAAGGCAAACAAAGGTGAGGTCATTATCTAGGCATGAATTCAGCTACTGCAATTGAACTAGTTTGAAGAATCTTATAAGCAACCAGTGACCAATTCATACATACATATATATATATATATATCACTGTCTTTCTCTTCTCTTGAGAAGCAGTGGAATATGTGAAGCAGCACCCATGAAATGTGTTGTGACTGAGGAGATAAGAAAGTTTAGTGTGTAGTATTGGATCATGTATGCAAGTCATCATCACTTCATTCTGTGGACATCAAGTTCTGGTATGCGTGTTTGAATTAGCCTGCCGAATCTGGAGAATCCATCACAGGATCATCATTATTTTTTGAGACCCCCCCCCCAGTAATAAATTGAAAAATTGTATATTTGTGTTTTTGTTCCTTGTTATTTTCCTCAGAAAAATGTTTTGGGCTGTTTTATATTGGGGTGAAGGAGCTTGCAGTGGACTGGTCAGCAGTAAATAACATACTTTTTATGTGAGTCTGCCTTTGAAAATGATCTAGAAACACCAGCTTGTGCAGAATAGTGCTGCAGGATTATTGCCAGGCACTGGAATCAGAGGCATCACAAGGTGGGCGTGGTGCACCCCGGGTGCCACCTCTGAGGCGAGTGACAAAATGCTGTGTGGCAGTCAACGGCTGTGAGGGACACTGTTGTTTTGGCGTGTGCAGGCTTACTGCTGCCGAAATGGTCATCTGTATGGCGGCCAGCAAGCTCCTCATTGCAGCACGCCTCAACAACTCTGGCTCCCCCCCCCCAAAAAAATAAAGTCAAACCATTGTTGCAGGCAAAAAAAAAAAAATCAATGGGTGTGACAAGAAATTTTCCATGCCGGGTACCACCTGACCTTGCTCTGCCACCTACTGGAATGTATCATTGTATTTTCATCATGCTATAGTCCTCATGATTTAAAGTTAACGGTTTTAACTGTGGTTTTATTTTGTATTATGTTTATTATATTATGCCTCCAGTTAGAAGTTTCTTATATTGAATAAAATAATATGTATTGGCTTTCAGCCCATTTCCAGGCCCAGGACAAAGCACTAGTATTATCTTGGGGCTAAGTGCATCTGAGCAATTTGGGGTCCAGACCTAAATATCTGCACTGGAGGCACTTATCCAGATTCATCCACCTAGTGACATGATGTGGGTGGCAACTAAGGAAAAGGCCTTCTTGGTGATGACACCCTAGTTATGGAGCACTCTTCTCAGAATGCTCTTCATCTGATGCCTATGTGAATATATTTTCCTTAGAGCATAAATTCCAGGCAGTATAAGATTCCATGTCCCTCTTCCCCAATGAGGCATGTGCCAAATTATGTGGAGCTTGTTCAGGAGAACATCTATCCTTGGGGCTTTAATGGTAAGCATTTTACTCAGGAAGCTTCCAGTTGATCTCAGTGGGATGTGCTTTCAAGCAAAAATGTTTAGTAGAAAGCTCTAAATGACTTTTTAAAAACTGGTTTTATTCCATACAAACATTTAATGGCATTCATATAAATGATGGTGATGATGATGATGATGATGATACCCGCTGCATTCAATAATTCCATTTCTGACTTACCCACTTTTGCAACCCGTGTGCTTTTCCAAACTTTGTGGAAATCCTAACGTTTCAGCTTCTCACACTGTAATTTTTCTGCCCTTTAGTGCTAAAACAACTTTCTATCTCTGCTGCCTTTTCTTTAACCTCCAAGATATTACAAGTCAGTCTCTAAGTGGCAGTGTCATTTCAGTGTAATCATTGGTATAATCCTTTTAAAACTTCCCCCAATCGGTTCATTTCATAGATGCTGAGCATCCCTTCAAAGGCTTGAGATAGTTTTAAAATCCACTTTCGTTTTCTAATCCAGGGCTGCAAAAAGGATTCACTGTGTTACTGTTAGCTCTGAGACTTTCTACCCAGCTTGGAAAGTTGACAAGAGTTATCTCTGCTTTGCTTTTAGCTTTCCAAGCATTTAACTTTCTCTGGAACTTATAACAGGCCCTGCAACAGAAACACAGCCCAATACTCCACATGCAGGAGTGGGGGGACGTTGCCCATGAATTGGATGTCCCCAGTGCCATGTCTCAGAAATCATAACACTATGATTAGGTTGAAACTCCCTCTCCAGGGCAAGTTTTCACATTTTCATGGTCAAAAACTAATCTCCATTTGCTTAAGATGACAATGTACATCCCCTATCCACAGCATATGATGAGGCAACATGTATAGGTCTCATTTGCAAAATGCTTCTCCCCCCCCCCAATACCATACAATTCAAACCTATGTACCTATGGGCCTACACACTGTGCACATTATATCATGTGGACTGCATCCAAATAAGTTCTCCTCAGACCAGATCCATTGGAATTAATGGATCTAAGTTAGCCATGTCTTTGCTTTCAATGGGTCCACTTCAAATAGAATTTAGGTACAACCTGCTATAATGGTTAGCAGGGGGTTCTTCACCTCTTCCAGGTGTATCAGGAACTGTTGTGAACCACTGAATGGTAGATAGTGGCTTCTAAATGAAGAACTTTATGGTCCTAGACTGACTTTGCCCAATCTGTCTGATTACTGGATCATTTCTGGGCAGAATGTCTTTCCATTCTGTCTGAGCTCTGCTTCAGCAAGGTCTTCCTGATCTCTGGTATGTTCCTGTATTTTTTATTATCAGTGGAGGCTGTTTCATTAAAGCAAACAGGGTACTGACTCATCAACCTCAGTCAACCGCCAATTGCCTGCCTTCTGATAACCAGTTCAGGGGATGGTCCTGGGTGTTAGCTTTTGCCTCCTTATTATCAATTTTGCCCTTGTGTAATTCAACAGGGTGTAAAAGGTAAAGGGCCCCTGGATGGTTAAGTCCAGTCAAAGGCAACTATGGGGTTGCGGTGCACATCTCACTTTCAGGCCGAGGGAGCCGGCGTTTGTTCAGAGACAGCCTCCTTATTATCAGTTTTGCCCTTGTGTAATTCAACAGGGAGTAGGATGGTAACAAACCTAGAATTAGATAATTCCATTATTAGCTGTGGCTCCACCTACTCCTTGCTGCCTTCCCAGCTTTTGTCCTACTGACCCCAATGGACACACTAGTCATTACTGTTAATTATTTCCCAGTCATTCATTTTTCCTTAACCTTGCCTCTTGATTTGTCCCTTAGTCCTAATTTGCAAGTTGGTCTCAGCTTTTGGCTTAGTGTATCCTTAGTCCTGACCTGTACTTCAGCCCTTTACTTCTAGCTTCTGGTTCCTGGCTTGCCTCGGCAGGTTGCTCAAGACCCAGAATAGGCAAGCAATTGCTGAACTGCAGGGAAGGATGAACAGGTAGCAACCAATCAGATCACACTTACCAGAATGGCATCTCCTTTGACCTATGGGGGCTGAGAAAGGGAGAGCTATGCTGCTTCTGGGCTTCCCAGAGATAGCTGCATAGTACAGGTGGCATAGGTAAGGGACTATACCTTGGTGGTAGAGCATCCACTCTGGATGCAGAAGGTCTCAGGTTCAATTCCCAGTATCTCCAGCTAGGGCTGAAACACTGGAGAGCTGTTGCCAATCAGTGTAAACAATACTGAGCTATATGGACCAATGGTCTGGCTCAGAATAAAGCAGCTCCCTATGTTCCTATAGGCCTGATATACCAAGCTTCTTCTCAGTGTTAATCAATGTCTATTAATAGAATCTCACATTGTTTAACTTTGCAAAGGGAAATGGGATTCCAAAGGCATCTGGTTGGCTATTGTGAGAAAAGAATGATGGACTAGATGGGCCTTTGGTCTGATCCAGCAGGGCTTTTATTCTTATGGCTCTACCAATTCATGACAAGGAAATCAACATTTTTAAAAAGTTGGAAGAAAAGGGAGAGAAAAGGACTTTATTGCTAACACCTCATGCAGTGCTTCCCAGAAACTGTTTTAATTTAATGATAATGAATGACACAGTCATCTATGGCATTGCAAATACATTGCTCTGTCAAACTGTGAAGTTAAATGTTTCCATTGTTGAACTAAAGAGGCTTAGCATAAAACTTAGGGAAAAGACATTAATGCCGAGATTTGAGGCTGAAATACTTTTGAAGTATGTGGAACTACTTTAAACAAATGGGTTTATTTGGGGTGGGCAGCTTTCATAAGCTCATCATATTCACAGACAGTAGCAGGTCTTTATAAAATAAACAAATAGTCAACAATTGCTTTGCTTTCAGGACATGCCTATTGAGGCAAATTTTACTTCAAGCAGGAGCTGAACGTACCCTTGCATAATGAAATATTAGACTCACCACGCCCCAGAGCAATTTAGCCATTGATAGATTATTAGGATGGGATAAAATTTCAGATAATACTACATGAAAGTATAGTCAAAAGATATATTCAACATGTGAGTGAATATGTATGGCCCTGTAAGAGCTTCCTTGGTTTCATTTTCCCATCTGTAAAATAGGAGCAGTTTATGTATTCTTCATTTAAACTGACAGGAATACAAAACATTATCTTAAACATTTTTTAAAAAATTACAAGAAAGAAAAAAACAAATATGAAAATACAATAAATAAAACACCTGCATATAAAATGTAATTAGCAGCCAAACAAAATAATGGAAATAGAAGCTGCACCCACAAAACCTTCAATAGTATCTCCTACCATATCCTTAACACCTTTCCATAAAAAAAAACCTCACTCAGCCATTCCCACCAACCATACCTATAACACAGCTAATCCTCAACCAATCATTTGTCACAAAGTAAAGTCTGATTTTTTATTTTTTTTAACTTTGTGACAAATGATTGGTTGAGGATCTCAGATCCTGAAACTGAGGCTCCAATACTTTGGCCACCTCATGAGAAGAGAAGACTCCCTGGAAAAGACCCTGATGTTGGGAAAGATGGAGGGCACAAGGAGAAGGGGACGACAGAGGACGAGATGGTTGGACAGTGTTCTCAAAGCTACAAACATGAGTCTGACCAAACTGCGGGAGGCATGAAGAGTCGGACACAACTAAATGACTAAACAACAACAACAAAGTCTGATCTACAAAAAGTCCCTTGCAGCATGAAGCATCATTTACAACCAGCTGATTCAACCATCTCCAGCAACACGGTGTCATGCAACCAGTAATACACACACATATATAAAAAACAAAACAAAAACACTGCACTTCTTTCAGAGCATATATGTACAATATGTATTCTTTTACAACAACATTGAGAGACAAGTTGGGTTGGGGCCCAGCAAAATAAATGTGACTTCATTCACACAGTTTACAACTGGGGTGGTGGTAGCTGCAGATAGTGGGTCAGGAGGCTGATTCTGGTGGGTGGGTGGGAGGGAGGGGTTAGGGTCAAGTCTTATCACCATACTGAAGTCTCAATCCAGACCAAGCACAAAAAGGGTACCCATTTTAACTGTCTGAAATCCTGGAGAGCTGCTGCCAGTCAGTGTACACAATGCACAATTTGCAAACAATTTGTTTCTCCACTAATTTATGGGCGAGGGTAGAAAATAACACAAAAGAGGTTTTTTTTGGTTTTTTAGCACAGGACCAATTGCAATATGAGAAATTCAGTACTGGCATTGTGATTCCTCTGAATAGTATGGCAGAGCAGCTGGAATTTCACTTATGCTTGGAACAAATTTTAGGGATAGAAGGGGAATCTGCAATTTATTTACAGGGTAGGCAAGAGAAATATACAACCAAGAAGACTGTGCATTTTCTATCAGTGGTAACTAGTGAGGAGAAAAAAAAATCTTAGGAGGGAATACGGTATCTTGCCAAGGAGATTTCAGAATTTGAAGTTTAAGAATTCTCTTTCATTTATTTAGGTTTTACATAATTTTAAACAGATTTGCATATTGTATTCCTTTCCATTTTATTTTTTAATATTTCTTTTTCATATTTGTAAAAAAAAGTGTAATACCCCCCCCCCCACACACACACATACACTTTAAAAGCCAAAGACATTCAGCATCTTTAGTCTGTTTATGTGTGGTTTATCTGGGTTCAAGTTAACGTCTGTTGATGTTACCTTGTATTGCTTCATACTGTTAAACTTTCTTTGTGAGGGTCTTATGACTGGATACAAATAATCAACCTTATATTTGTTCTGTGGAAAGTTATCAAGGGAGAACAAAAATATAGCTCCCTTAGCTCACAGATGGCTATTATTTCATTACCTATAACTGTCACCATCTCAGCCTTTACCATCTTAGTCCCCTTTCTGCTACCCCAAAGGATGCTTAAATTGACCAAAGTTGAGATCAGATATAAAGATGTTTGAATCACAGGGTCTCTTGGGCAATCCTCAAGCTATTAAAATGGCACAAATATCGTGATAAGAAAGGCTCAGTGTATTTAATGGTGCCATGGAAGAAATATGGGCCAGACAGGTAGGACCAGAGTGCCTAGCAGATAGCTTTCTGGAGCACTGCAAGGTGATTGGTGGTATATTACTTAAGAAAGCTCTGTATTTATGAGTGAACATGGCAATAACTTAGTTCTCAGCCTCTTTAGCTTTTTAAGCTCCTTTATCTTTGTAGTCAGAAAACCACTGGAAGATTGCTTTAGGCACAGCAGATTGATAAGAGTATTCTCATGTATCGAAAACTGCTGGGAGCCAAACACCATCTAGGTGTGGGTCAACTGTATTGGTGGTTTGTTACAGAAATGTGTGTTGCTTTTTCGGTAATCAACTAATGCAAAAATGACTTGCCCCAGCCAATCAATGCCTAATGCACCCATCCTTAAAATAAAAGAAGACAATGTGGTTAGGAATTTAGGAAGCCACCTTACACTGAATCAGACCATTGATCCATATAGTTCAGTATTGTCACAGACCAAATACGGTAAGTACATACATTGAGAGAAAGTCAAAGCACCCAACATTGCGGATAGGTGAAGTACAGTTCCAAGGGCCAACTGGTGGCTTCCCCAATAATTACTATTGAGCCCCCAGTGGATTCCTCCTCCATCCTGAGTCATATCCATCATACTTGGAGGGCTGAATGAGAGCGGGGTGAAATATTAAGAAAGGTCTGGGGAAGGGGAAAGACAATCTTTCAAACATATATTGATCTCCTTTGGGTCTGAGGATCACAGAGATGCTTACAATATAAAAACACAAAAGTACATAACATAGTAACAAACAAAAACAATACCCTACACACACTTTAAAAGGCCTGGTAGAAGAGGAATGGTTTTGCCTGGCACCTACAGATATGTAACAAAGGCACCAGGCGAGCATTCCACAAGGGGGAGCCACCACATAAAAGGCCTGCTCTCATGTTGCTACCCTCTGGATTACTTGCAGAGGAGGCACATGAACAAGGGCCTCAGATGATGAGAGCTACACAATCTGCAAAGGGCACCAAAGTAAAACGTCTGGGTTTACTTTTTGAAATGCCTAAGCTGCCGCAAATTCTCCCTAAACCAACACAGAAGTAAGCCTATTAAAATCTGTGAGTTTCAGCATGGTTAACTCCTTGTTGAATTGTGTCCATTGAGTGCAAGACAAACAATTCTCGTTTTTTTATATTTAATAGATCACTTGGCCACAAATTTAATCAGGGTGCCTTAAAGCTTCTCAGGTTCTCAGCCATCCTTAGATTTTTACAGATTTGGCAGTGATTTGCTTTGGAGCATCATTTTTATGTAACAAAAAGAGAGAGAAGAGGTTAAGTTGATAAGGTGCCACCCATTCAGTCATTTCCCCATGCCAACATTCCTCCTACATGCAGGAATAGCTATTTGTTTGTCTCCACTTTGGCGATCATGCCGAAGTGATTTGTCAAATTCTGTCACATTCGGCAGCTGGGTTGTTGGTTTTTTGTGACTCCATTCATCATCTCTTTTTGTCCCACTGACCTTAGCCCAGTGTGGGGTCAGCCATTTCTAGCTATATAACAGGGAGCTGTGTTTTCATATTCCTGCTCCTTTTTCAAAAGACAGAAACATTGTGAGGAAAAGGTGGTAAGTGAAAGTGGCGCTCCTGAAAATGTGAACTAAAAAAGGGAAGGAAAGCAACAGGAAGTCTTTCCCAGCTCCTTAGACATAGTATGAAGGCACAGAGTGCTGAAACTAATCTGGTCAGGGTCTGGTCAGTGGCTGGATGAGAAATGAACTCAGAACCACCTTGTGCTTTGATAAAGTAATTCAGTGTATAAATAAATAAGCAGGAGTGCATTTAGATGGGGTGGGATGTGTCATGAGTGGGGAAGAAGAGGATTCAGTGAAATATAAATCAGTCATGAATGACATGAATCACAAATGCAGTACAACACTGCAAGGGTATTGACTGCAAATTTATATCCGTTCTACTCGCCTATAACTGCCAACACATTTTACAACTGTAGTGATTCTGCTAGCAATTCTTTGTAGGGCAGAATGTAAACTAGCCTCTTAAAAAAAACCATATTATTTGTGGTCAGGGAGGCATTTGGGGGGGGGAGTGAAATTTTCCAACAGATTTTTCTTAGAAAAAGGTTATTCTGAGAGATTTGGCTCACTTAACGTTGAATGAAACTTGATTGTTCCTCTTGCAGGATGTAGGAAGTCATAGGCTAAGAGAAGAAGGTCAGACTGTGCCAAAGCCATTGGGTCCATCAGCAATATTAAAAAAATACTCCTGCACTGCAGGGGTTGGACTAGATGACTCTTTGGGTACCTCCCAACTCATTGCATTCAAACTTGCTCCTACCACAACAAAAACCTCACCCTAGCTCACCACTGCTCTGCCTGGGCAGATAACCAGAAATGTTGTGATGGGGAGGTAATGAATAATTGCAGAACATCTAGATCTATGTGGCCTAAGAGGGCTAAAATTATTTACTTGCAATGAAGATAAATAAAATAAGTGAGGCCTGCAAGAAAAAAATTCAGTGCTCCTGGGCTGGCCCAATACATTTTGGCACCTGAAGCAAAGCACAAAATGATGTCCTCCCTTCCCAGCCAGCAAGGACCTACAACAAGACCTACAACAGGAACAAGGGGGGGGAGGGTAGGAGGATACCAGCGGTGACTCCTATTCACCAATAGGCTGCTGTAGAGATGGCAAAGAGGACTGCAGAGGAGGCAGCAGATCCAACATCCAAGCAGAGCACCACAGCTGTTGCTGTGGCAGCAGGCAATTGATTCCTTGAAGGCTGTCTCTGAGGAGTCTGCCACCTGAGGTAGTCACCTCACCTTGTCTCATGGGTGGGCTGTTGAAGGTCCTTATCTAGGATACTACATTACATCCCTCCTCAATAGTTCTTTGATTCTTTTCTGCTTCACCCCTCTCGAAACAGTTCTTATTTAGCTGTTTCTGGGGCTCCTCCCTCCTTTTACGGTTCTTCATGCTTCCGCAAATATTGGGGTTCCCCTCCCTCCTCCAAGCTTGTCCACTATTATCATATAGGAGGATAAAATGCAAGAGTAGCTTCTTCTTTTAGTGGTATCATGTTGTCTGTTATCCCAGTGACTTTGCGCTTATTGGTCTGATCAGTGAAAGATGGGAGCAACTTTTCTTCTTGGAAAACAATTTGGTAGAACACTAGTTGTGTAGTTTCCCTTGCCCCTAGCTTTAAAAAAAAAAATGAAAGATGAAAATTCAGGGCTGGCTGTGGCTCCACCTAGTGCAACGTAGATCTCTTCTTGATGCTGTGCTTTATGAGTGAGCATCCAACACAGACAATTGTTATGCAAGCTGCCACAGACACATATTCTGCCTCTACTGCTGGAGGCAGCATGCCTATGTATACCTGCTGCTGGGAATTATAAGTGGGGAGAGGGCTGTTGCACTCAGGTCCTGCTTGTGGGCTTTGCATAAGCATGTGGTTGACCAATGTGATAACAGGATGCTGGACTAGATAGGACCTTTCTTTCTTATACAGGACTGAGGGAATTTTTTTTAAAAAATACAGATTCATCCAACTCTATTTAGGGCAGGCATGGCCAGACTTGGCCCTCCGTATGTTTTGAGACTACAATTCCCATCATCCCTGACCACTGGTCCTGTTAGCAAGGGATGATGGGAGTTGTATTTCCAAAACATCTGGAGGGCCAAGTTTGGCCATGCCTGATTTAGGGGATCCTAAGTAGGGTTGCATGAATCTGTCATGTTTTATTTCTCTCAGTTTCTCATTTGTCCAGCAGTTCAGTTCTCCATGGTTCTGAATCCATTTTATTTTATTTATTTATTAGTCCTTGCGAAGATTCATTAGCATTTCATTGTGCATTTCTCCTAACTTTTGAAAGATGCTTGCTCTAATATAACACTTTTCCTTTTCCATATATTGTCACTGGTATATTCCTTTTTAGTAATGCTTCCCCCTATTATATTCATATTTGTGAACATATTTTCATTAGAGAACTGCATCATAAAATTCAGAGAAGTATGAATTCTTCCATCTCTACAGTGCTATGATTCTGTGATGATTACTCTTTCTTAGTTCTCGTATTGTTTTAGAAAGTGCAAATTCAGTAGGTTCACAACAAAACATAAACAGAATCAATTTTCTCTTCAATCCTTACCCCTAAGTAATGGTGCTGAAATCAGCAGTGGGGTGTGGGGGTGTGGGTGTACATGCGTTTGTTTTTAATTAATAACCATCTCCTAGATTATAATTTCCCTGGTGCTAATCTCAAGATTATATAGCCTTTGTCCTATGTAATAAAGTATAACATTCAATATTCTTTATTTTAAAATGGAAGAAAGGTGATGTAAGGCTAGAGGTTGTTGTCTCTTTCAACTTACAACAACCTCTGAGTCACTCATCGAACCAGTAAAACCAAAGATTGAAATTAAGTCAGGGACTATTATCTCAGGATAAAGAATAGCATAAACAGGGGGCAGGGAAATAACAAACAGCTAGTTTCAATATAGTTGTACAGTATAGACTGATGTGGGCGGGTAATATTCTATGCAATTTTACCTCCATTTTCCCCCCTAGTTAAATTTCAATTTATCTGGGAGTATGTCAAGATGACAGAATCTCATTTAAAAGGTGCAAAGACAGCTGACAAAAAGTGCATTAAAAATTAGATTTTGAATTCAAAGAATGAAAGCTTTAAATCACTACAGGCATGTCTGCAGGACAAGATTGATACCAGATGCTATTTAGTACATGTTATTAACAAACCATTCAAGCCTTGAAGGGACCTTGTCACTACATAACTTCTGTCTATGTAAATAAGATTGAAGCAAGGATTTATATTGCCAGCAATATCAAGCACCCAGTACATCAAAGATACAGGACAGAAAGCGGTGCTCACGGTAAGAAAGTAATAGTGAGAAGAAAGAATCTGTGACTTTCCCCTGACTTTGCCGATATACATAAATCAGACAATAACAGCACAGGGAGGGGAGGAAATCCTGCAAAAATATTCACATCAGAACAAACATCTAGCAATGTTTGTTTGCCAAAGACACAGGAAACAAGACTCTATCAGTGAGTGCTGGATTATTACAAAATTTAAATGTATGAAAGGAAGAAAAAAAACTAAGTGGTTAACTGAAAATATTCATCTTTCAAATCCCTCCAGACATCTTATTCCTTTTGTAATCTTCTCTCTGGCCTGTGTTAATACCTCACTGGCAAAACAACAGTGTTTAAGAATTCATGCTCTGATTGAGCTCTAAGATTTTATCGCAAATTCCTATCCAGCCTCATTGCTCCCAACCACCATCCATGGCCAGGCATCCTTTCTATTGTGCAGCCACGATAATACTGTATGTGCTTGTGATGATATCAGGGTGATTATATGTGATTCTTATTTCAATATTCCCTGCCCTGCAAAAGTTTTGAGGTTAACATAATGCTTCACTGCTTTGTTTCCAGTCAGTGTGTGTCTCGTAACTTCCTGCTGGAATGCATAGACAACCTTAACCTGAAACCACTGGTTCATTTCTTTTTGGAAGTAATAGGCCACATACATATGGAAGTGTGAGAAGGAAATAAAGTAGGGTCAAGCCTTAGGGTGGTGGCACTTCCTAATGGAGGCCAGAACCATTTCCCAGTCTTGCCAGTAATCAAACAAGTCCTTAAAGTCTTCTGAGTCTTCATAGCAAGGAATTTGCAGATTCAGTAAATATGGACTGTTTCTTTGCCTTTGTGTTATATGCCCTCTACTTCAGTGATTAGGGCAAATCTCCATTTATATTGGGCCACAGCTTCTCTCAGTAGATCAATTAACAACAACAACAACCAGCACCACCACCACCACTACCATAGAATTGAGCATAAACATGAGCACTGCATTAAAATGCATGCTGGAACCAGAAAGTCATTGCCCTTCACCTGAAGTTTAGCAAGGAGGAATGCCTGTCTATACTCAGTCAGGAGGGACTGTGATGGGCTTGGGCCCATGAAACTGAAAGCATGGCTCCTCGTCATTATGAACTGTGCATCTAAGTCAACAAAAACTGCTCTGAATAACTGGGAGTGATCAGGTAGTCCTTAAGAAATCATGGACTCAACTTGTTTCGGGCCCTGTACTTTAATACTTCCTATATGTTCAAGCAAACACACAGCAGCTGTAATGCTCTGAGCCAACCCTTCCTCCCTTTGACACCTGCTGCCAAGCCTTAACGTCAGTGCTGTGGTCTAAGAGCATACACCTAGATTAGTCATTGTCATGATATTCCCCTTCTGGACCTCACAATTCCTGTATCCAAGCCATCAACAGGGAGGCACAGCAGCTAGATGCTACCACTGGCTTTGCCCTCAACTTCTTCCTCACATTATCTTTATTGGTATCCTCATTTTCTAAATTGTACTGGCTTAGTTTTTAATAAGAATGTCACTGAAAATTGTATTTCCTGGCTCAGAAATATGAACCTTGAGGGCTAGTAATACACCAATAGAAAGCAAATATGTGATGTGTCAAATACAAGACACACTTTATTACTCAATGCTTATTTTCCAGCTATGCACATTCCGCCAACCAACTTTGTTCCTGAGGCTGCTCTGGTGTTAGCAAGTGAAAATGAAGAGAGAAAAGAGGGAGATCTCTTCCTATTTTGGTATTTAGCATGCTTATATTTACCAGGTCTACTTGCACATCAGTGTGTTGGGCACTGGAAGGGGAAGGGCTTTCATTACCACTATTTCCATCTACAAAGCCAGCAGAGATGTTAGTGAGTAAGATCATGGGGTGTGGGAGGAAAGACTCTGACAAGGAGGGGAGGGAGTTGGGGACTCATATTTTGTGGGGCGAGGAAGGGATTGGCCCTGCCACTCCCCTGAGTATTCCATAGAACTGAATTGGATCAGATTAAGCTATTTACCAATCTTGGTTCTATCATATCTCTAGCTGGGGCAATTTAGGGCTAGATAATCTCAGATTAAGCTATTTCTCATTGTTGGGAGCCAATATGTTTTACCCCTTGGGATAGTGGCAGACCTCAAATTTCAGTTGTAACCTGTTCAATGACAAAATTTTCCCTCCTGCCACTCACAAAACACTGTTCCAAAAATGAAGGAGCTCTTTTGACAAATCCAGCTCCAATATTTTTATTTCTTCCTCAGGTGAGAGCCTGTCAACAGTCTCCATTTGCTGGGATTCTTTAATGCTCTTTTCTAGATAATGCTTTATACATAGCTGTCAATTGGGAATTACAATGTTACTGGATTTCCACATATTACTAAAGTACTAGAGACTTATGAGGTGCTTTGTTACGAAAAGTGTCAAGACACCTTTTCCTGTGTAGTCTGACACATATCTACAAAGCACCTTAGTTGTTCGCCTGTTGATATTAAGCATGTTCACTTTATAAGACTAGTTAATGCAAAAGCTCTCCGTTAATATGGACTATTGTAGTCTAGCTACCAGATTGACACAAGCACCTGTCACTTTTAAGAAACTCCAGCAGTCTTAAATTACACTACATTATTCACTCAAGGTTTTCTTTGTTGTCGTACTCAGAATTCTTGAGAGCTAGAGAGAGGTTTTTTCTTGATGTTGATGTTGCGGAAACCACATTGAGGATTTCCTTCCCTATATGCCCCCCCTCCCCAAATTACACACGTCAGATGATTTATTTAAACTGTCCTTTAACCAAGAGTCCCTGGGTGGTGTACAGCTAACAGGGCGCTCAAATACCTAATCTGTCTCCAAATGCTGAATGGAACAGTTATGTCTTCAGCAGAACCATTGCTGGGCAACACAAGGTGCCGTTGCACTCAGGTCCTGTTTGTGGGTTCCCCATATGCTTCCAGCAGGCCTGTGAAAATGGGATGCTGTACTAGATGTGCTTCTGTCTGGATCTATTAGGGCTCTTCTTATTAATTGAAATGACAACAAAAAGTGAGGGGATTGATCATACCTGCAATGGAATGGAGTTCCGCAACTGGGGAGCCATAAAATACAGTGGTACCTCAGGTTAAGTACTTAATTCGTTCCGGAGGTCTGTACTTAACCTGAAACTGTTCTTAACCTGAAGCACCATTATGAGCTAATGGGGCCTCCCGCTGCTGCCGCGCCACCGGAGCACGATTTCGGTTCTCATCCTGAAGCAAAGTTATTTACCTGAAGCACTATTTCTGGATTAGCGGAGTCTGTAACCTGAAGCATATGTAACCTGAAACGTATGTAACCCGAGGTACCACTGTATAGCCCTGCACTGTGAAACCATTGAGGGCCAAGCCTGTGGATGGAATCAAGACAGGACCTCCCATCAAAGCACAGGCTAGCCCAGACATAGGCAAACTTGGCCCTCCAGATGTTTTGAGACTACAATTCCCATCATCCCTGCCCACTGGTCCTGTTAACTAGGGATGATGGGAGTTATAGTCCCAAAACATCTAGAAGGCCAAGTTTGCCTATGCCTGGGCTAGCAGATAATAGGAGAGGCACAACTTAAAATACCTGGGTCCCAAGTGGTGGAGGACTTTATTCACCAGATTCAATACAGTAACCTTAACAGGGCCCAGCATCAAACAGCCAGTCAGTTCTTTTAGGGTCAATATAATGTGGTTCATACTAGCTGAACCATCCAGTAGCCTGTTGACTATATTCTCCACCAGTTGCAGCTTCTGCACAATCAGCACTGGCAATTCCACACAGAGTACATTGCAATTGTATAATGGGAGGTTAACTAGAGGTGACTATTCAAGTCTTAGAAGAACTGTAGATGGCAAATGAACTTTAGGTGGAAAAATGCATTCCTCATTATCTAGGCCACATGGACCTCAAATGGCAGGGTCACTACCAGACTACTAGCCTTTTCCTTCAATGGTCACACATCTCTTTCCAGAACAATTTGCCTACCCAACTCCCAGGAATTTCCCACCATCAGTGCCTCCAACTTGTTGGAATGAAGTCTCAGTTTTCCCTTCTTCATCTCTAGCCCAGTACTTCATCTTGGCATTGTTCTTGCAACTGAACAGCATCTCTTGATTCAGAAGGAATGGAGAGAGAGTGTTAAGTGCCATCTGCATATTGATGCCATTGTACTCGAAGTTTTGCCAACTTGATCCAATGAAAACATAAAAGATAAAGGTACCCCTGCCCGTATGGGCCAGTCTTGACAGATTCTAGGGTTGTGCGCTCATCTTACTCTAGAGGCTGGGAGCCAGTGCTGTCCGCAGACACTTCCGGGTCACGTGACCAGCGTGACAAAGCTGCTCTGGCGAACCGGCACCAGAGCAGCACACGGAAACGCCGTTTACCTTCCCGCTATAAAGCGGTACCTATTTATCTACTTTCACTTAAGGGTGCTATTGAACTGCTAGGTGGGCAGGAGCTGGGACCTAACGACAGGAGCTCACCCCGCCGCAGGGATTCGAACCACCGACCATGCAGTCAGCAAGTCCTAGGCGCTGAGGTTTTACCCACAGTGCCACCTGCGTCCCTAGAATGAAAACATAGACTTTTGCAATTTTTGCTCATCAGTGTACTGCTGAATTAATTAGATATGGAGATGGGGATGCTATTTTTGGTAGTACCCACATGGTGGGCAGAATAAGTAGCCTGACAAGCTGGCAAAACTCTCATGGATGTTAATGGAGTCTGGCTACTAGTCATGATGCCTGTGGTCTACCTCCCATATCAGAGGCAGTGTGCTTCTAAATAAACAGTTGATGGGAGACAACAGTAGAAGAGAGCTGTTGCCCTCATGTCCTGATTGCAGGTTTCTCATATGTGTCCAGCTGGTATTAGCAAATTCACATAAGCAAAGCAGATGGAGTCCAGAGAGAAAAATTCTGATAACACTTTAAAGAGAAAACTGAAGAAAAACATTGGGGGGAGGAGGGATATTTTGAGGAGAGGTTCTTTGTCTTTTCTTTGTTCAAGTCTTGTACAGAGCAAAGTTAGGTATACAACAACACATGCACAGGGTGGGGGACTCCCTCATAACTACACAGCCAATCAGAGCACATCCTACCTCACTAGAGACAATGCCACTTTGGCTGGTTGCTAAGCAACATACCACCCAGACCCATGCAGAGCTTGTCTGAGGCCTAGAGTAGGAGTCTTGTTCTTGGCATGACAGTGTAAGGCCAGCAGGCCCCTGACAGGGCCCACCAGCCAGCTTAGTCCTGCAAGTCCTGGGGCAAGTGTACCCAGCTGCCCACACATATACATGGGCCTGCCTCCACCACTTTAACCCCTCTTGGTTAGCTGATAATAGAATTAGCCCTTAAGCTACAAACTGAATAATCTCTGCTAGTGCATTGCCAACAATGGCCACGGTCGGAAGCAGGATTCCAGTTGAGGCAGGTTTGGTCTGATCCAGCAGAGCTCTTCTTATGATCTCATGATAAAAAGTAACTTTTTTCTTCCTTGAGGCATATTTTAGATGAGGTCATAATGACCTGTCCATTAGAATTGCTCCTGCCGGCATGAAATTTAGAGCATGAGTTTAAGTCCTGTGAGCTACAGCTTTTACTTAGCCATGATTCATGCAAAAAGGAGAAAGCAGTGCAATAGAAATATATAAACCAAAGCTTCCTCCATTCAGTAACTGTTATTAAACTGAGATTTACAACCAAACCCCTGTCATGTTGAGGCTAGCTGTGCTTTCCAGCTAACAAACACTGCAGCCATTAAGTGATATATTTTACCACATATTGAATCATTGCTCTTCCATGCTGGTAGCGCATATTCAAACAAGCAAAAGATAAATTCACATCAGACAGGAGGAACAAGCCAATTCCAACCCTCTGAAATGCATGCTTGATCTTTAAATACAATGGCAACTGTATTTACTGTTGTACTGGAGGGGGGGCTAGAATGACATTTTATGGTTAATTTCCCTGTTGACACAGATAGGAAAGAATAGCTTGTTCAAATGTTACAATGCAGCCTGGAAAAGACGATACTCTTATCTGGATCTACTCATGTGTGGTGGGCATGACACTGTGCCTTCTTTTGCTTTCTATCTGCCATGCCAGTTCTATAGTTGGGCTTATTGTTGGTCATTATCATTTATTATTTTACATCCATTAGCCAAATGGTCTTTCAAAGCAGCTTAAAAAATAAACTGTAGGACAGGTTCACAGGTTCACAGTCTAAAAAAGACATGACACATGAGGAAAAAGGAACAGGGGAAAGGAGGGAAAAGAAAGCACAATGACAAGTTCTTAGAATCACAGTTCTTAAACTTACAGTGGGTGCCAGTGGAGGTTCTGGCTGTCTTTCCCTTGATAAGGAGAAGTCTCTCCCCTGAAACACTCTTCACCCCCAGATCAGATCCAGGAGTAGAGCTGGTAACAAAACCCAAGCCAAGAGGACAGGGCAACTCCTGCCACACATCTCTTCCTTCAGGCCTTAGTGTAAGTTAAAGCAGTGTTTCCCAACCTTTTTTGGGCAAAGGCACACTTGTTTCATGAAAAAAATCTCGAGGCACACCACCATTACAGCCCCGTGATGTCAGCGCGCAGCGTCACGCCGGGAGGGACATGAATTGCTAGCAAATTACATAATCACCTCCTTGAGGGCTGGCTCATCTTCTCCGAAGGCAGAACCCCATTAATTAACAGCACAGACTCACACCATAGCCAAGACGAGGGGGGGGAACCTCAGTCATGCACAGTCATGCACATGTGGGGGCTAAATGAGGACGAAGACCGGGCAGAGAGCAGGGTTCAAATCACCCCACCTGGCCAGGACAATCCCTGGGTGCTCCCTTGGGCCACTCGCCTGACCCACCTCGCAGGGCTGTTGTTGCAAGGATAACACAGGGAGAACCACGCGCGCCCCCGGGAGCTCCTTGGAGGAGAAAGCGGGCGATGAATGCAATGCACGAAATATATGAGAGGCGACCAGGTTTTGCAGGTGAGGGGCCCCCGCCAGCCTCCGCCTCCAACACCTGGCGCAACGACGCCGAAGTTTCCCCGCGGGCTCGGCTCGGGGAGCAGCGGTGCTCCCCCCGGCTCTCTCTGCCGCTGGGGACCCCCCTCACCTGCCAAGTCCGGAGCGCCGGTGGAAGTTGCATGCATGCATGCAGGGCGCCGCGTTGCCATTGCATTGCACTGCACTCCATGCAACGCCTGCACGCATGCATTGCCTTGCACGCCCGCCAAGGGGTCTCCCCGCGGTCCGATGCGTCCCCTCCGGTGCGGATGCAGCATTGCAAAAATAAAAAAACCCCGACGCAGCCCTACCTGGGGGGCAGCCTCCGCCGCTCCGCCTCCGCGGGGATCCCCGGGCTCCATCCTGCCGCCCGATCTCCGCGGGGGCGCAGGCAGGCTGCGCGGGGTCTGCGCGGAAGAGCCCCTGCCCGCCCGGCCGCCGCCGCGCTCATTCCATGGCCGGGAGAAGAGCGCTTCAAACAAAACGCCCGGCCTGCCAGGCCACGCTGGGAAACGTAGTTTGCGCACCCCGCGCGGGCGCGGAGCCCAAGGGCGAGGGGACTACGGATCCCGGCAGCCCCCGCGCCGGGGACGGACGGGGAGAGGCCGGGTGCAGGGATGGAGGGACGGGTGGGTGAGCGAGTGAGTGAGTGGCAGCCGCCAAGCCTTGGCCGAGAGCCAGGAAGGGCCTCCCCGGAGGAGGAGGAGGGAGGGAGGCGCAGAGCAGGAGGGAGGGAACCCCAGGGGTCATCTAGTGACGGCGCCCCAATCGAAAATTTGACTTTAAAAAATCTTTCGAATTTTTTAATTTTTCCCGCGGCACACCAGGCAACACTAGTGTGCCGCGGAACAGTGGTTGGGAAACACTGAGTTAAAGGCATCTACATATTATAAGCTGAAATTGGGAATTGGACCATAGACCTGGGTCTACCCATATTGGGTGCCTGTAAATGGAACCAAGCCTAAGTCCACTTTCCCTTAAAAATCACTTGGCTGCCATGAACGCTTTTATTCCACTCAACAATACGTGAAAAGTTATTGTCATTCATAATTTCTACAGCCAGCCAACACGTAAACACCAACTCATCACTTTACTGACCAATGCGGAAATTAACCATCCAACAGCAGGAAAACAGAGATATCGCCTCTAATTGACACATTTTCTAAATACTGTATTTTTCGCCCTATAGGATGCACTTTCCCCCCTCCAAAAATGAAGCGGAAATCTGGGTGCGTCCTATGGGGTGAATGCAGGCTTTCGCTGAAGCTTGGAGAGCAAGAGGGGTCAGTGCACACCGCCCCCTCTTGCTCTCCAGGCTTCAGGAAGACATCCGCAGCCTAGGCAGCCCTGTGGGAGGTCCCGCAGGGCTGTCTAGGCTGCGGATAGCAGCCTGCTTCCCGGAGCACCGGGCGCGCTGAAAGCAGAGCGCCCGGCGCTTCGGGAACACATCCGCAGCCTAGGCAACCCTGCGGGAGGTCCCACAGGGCTATCTAGGCTGCGGATAGCAGCCTGCCACCCGGCGTGAGGGGAGCCCTGAAGCAGAGCGCCCCTCGCGCCAGGCAGACATCCGCAGCGTGGGGAGCCTTGGAGGAGTTCCCCGCAGGGCTCCCCACGCTGCGGATAGCAGCCTGCCGCCCGGTGCCAGGGGCACCCTGAAGCAGAGCGCCCCTAGCGCTGGACAGACATCCGCAGCATGGGGAGCCCTGCAGGAGTTCCCCGCAGGGCTCCCCACGCTGCGGATAGCAGCCTGCCGCCCAGTGCGAGGGCCACCCTGAAGCAGAGCGCCCCACCCTGAAGCAGACATCGGCCAGCCCCACAAGCTCGGGGGACAGCAGGGAGGCACAGCGCCGCCATCCCGCTGTTCCTCGACCTGGTTCGGTTTCCGCGACCTGGTTTTGGGGGGGGGAATAAAGGAATTTTTCTTCCCTTTATTTCCCCCCCCCAAAAAACTAGGTGCGTCCTATGGGACAGAGCATCCTGTGGGACGAAAAATATGGTATGTCCTGAGGATAAGTACAGTTTTCTGCTTATGTGCTGCCTAGGCATACCTCCAAGACCCTCTCTCATTAAGGGTTGATATTTTGCTTACCCATAGGCATGTGCAGAGGATGTGTCCAGACCCACCCTACTATTTCAAAAAAGTGGGGATTGAGGGAAGCAGACAGAGAGAGATACAGGCAGAAGAAAAAGGCTGGAATGGAATTACAGCCATTGCCTACGTCTGCATCTGGAGGTAGCAGTATGATTATTGGCTTCAGTGGTGGCAGAAAGGGAGGAAGAGGGGCTTTTCCAGAGGCAGAAACTGCAGATTCAATTCAGCCTTTTTCTTGGCTTTAATCTGGTTCTGCCTCATGGCTCTGCCTTTGTCCAAGCTCTGCTAGACACCTATTATATATAGAGAGAGACCTGTGGGGCTGAAGGACTGCTTCTGTGGTGTGCAAAAAGGAGGAGGAGGAACCATCCCACCTTTGGCCCTCCAGATCTGCCCTGTCTCTTGTCAGCTTGCCATGGGTCTTTTTCTTTGCAAAAAACCATATCTTGTTTTGGCTATTCGACCACTCTTATTGTGGTTGTTTTAGCTTTTTGTCTCTTTACTTCTTCCTTGTCCTGATTTCTTTATCATGCGACTTCCCCCCTTCTTCATTTGTTGAAATAGATGAATACATAATCCCTGGGTGCACACCCTAATGAAATTCACTGCATATGCCTATGCTTAGATTTCATCTTTAAAATAAATAGTTTGGAATGGGGTTTCTGTCTTTGCCTTCATTAGCCAGAGGGAACCTCTGCTGTTCTCCTATGAAGTGGGTCCCATTCTGAAGGCACACCATTTTTCATCTTCTTTTTCGTCTGCGATTTCTCAAACATCTTTAAAATATTACAGTCCTATTCACAGGTGCCTAATGAGGGCTTAGACAGTGATGACTGTTGCCCACTGGGACTCCTAAGGTGGTAGGCAAGGAGCCAGAAAAGTAGGTGGTGTCAGAGCCAATGACAGGGGGAAACTATTTCTAGTTTCATCCACGTCCTCTTCATTCTGAGTTCATAAGTCGCAACACTGAGACTAAGGAGGAGGAGGAAGCTAAGGAGGAGGAGGAAGCTAAGGAGGAGGAGGAAGCTAAGGAGGAGGAGGAAGCTTACAGGCAGTACCATCCTGTAGACTGGCTGTGACTTAGAAGGCAGGCAGGCAGAGGGCACGTATGCCTTAACTGATGAATTTCCAATCGACATTGATAAACACATGAGGAGGGGAGAATATTCACAAGTGCTTTAACACCACATCATCCGCATTGTGCTTGCTCCTGACCAAACACTGGATCATAGATCTGGGTCTGGCACAAAAATTGAATTCATTGAAAATCTGAAAGCTGGCATAGAGCCTTTGCTATGATGCAGCACAATTAAGTCAGAGATAATGGGAGGGAATAGACTTAACTGCACAAAAAATCACTAGAGAAATTACTGAAGAAATGTAGCATACCCAAACAGGTGAGAATGAGCAAATAAATATTATAACTTCAATTAAAAATACAGCATTTAATGAACTGGAAAGGGATATGGGAATTACTTAGCCTCATGGATTTCATATAGCTCACATTAGTTCTGTAATATCCATTTGCACTGCTATGTTCAGGCTTTCGTTTACTGGGAACCATTTTCATGGAGGAGGGGGGCAAATACCCACTATCTCCAAATATTTCAACAAAGGTTAGTATGAACATTTCACTTGGGTCAAGGGAAGCAAAACATGTTTTGAAAAGACCACTTGAATTTCTTCAGGAGTTCTTTGCATTCCTATATTGTCACCAGGTGTTGCCTAAAGTAATATTCAAAAAGTCAATTTGTAGCTTCTTCAAGTAAGCCATAAGAGTTTTTGGAACACTTAGTGACATTTCATAGGAGGGCTTTGTAACATCCCCAATCAGCAATATTTTGACGCTGACCCTTGGCTAAGATGAAAGCTATTTACTTACACAACATGGTCCGCTTTAATCATGTTCTTCTGAAGAGCTGCCTTTGCTAAATAATGGCATTAACTGAAGATGTCTCTTACATCCATATGGAAAGGAAGAAGAGGATCAAGGAGAGGTGAATGAACTCATTCCCTGGAGCTGCTATTTGCTAGGGATGCTTCAGGAATTCAATCTTTTTGATCTGTACAAACTAACCTGATTTTGCCTCCTAGACTAGAGTGTGGCTCAGAAGTGACAACAGACTGGAAATAGAGTGGTCTGCCCATTCCTACTATTGGCATCAGTGGGGCTCAAAATCAGCTTCTTATTCTGGTTGAGGAAATAATTACAGCCCCCTCCCCATGCTAATTCACATCATTGTAAGAAACAACTTTGACATTTTCATCCAACTTTACCTCTATGCAGTTCCAAGTGGCCTATGAGTTTCCCCTCCTTTTTTAGTCTCACAGCAAGCCTGCTAGGTAGGGCTTGATAGATGGTAAGAAGCCCAAGGTCAGCTTTGTGGCTGAGTAAGGATCTAAAGATGGGCGCTAATCAGAGTTGCTGCCAATCATTGTTGATGCTATTGAACTAGATGGACCAGCTCACTATAAAGTAGCTTCCAGTGTTGTATGTTCCAACACTCTGGCCCAAGGAAACTTTTTTAACCCAAGGGGTGCATTTTGTCATGAGAAATCATTTGGGAACCACATGTCAGTGCAGGGTGTGGCCATATGCAAAAATGGAAAAGATGTGGCTCTTACCTTTGTACATGAGGCTACAGCCAGCTATGCAAAACTCAAAAGTTCCAGCTTGCAACTCTCCATCTTCCATCCCGGCAAGCAGGAGGCATTGACTGCACTCACATAGCGCTTTATTCCATGTTCACAACTTTCCCATAACAGTTAAGCTCCCCATTATATTTGAGCTTTCACATGATGTAAAAGCTGTTTTGGAACCATAGTGAAATATAGTGCTAGTTAAGTGCTCTTGTGTGTACTGATTGCTTCCAGGGGAAAAAAAATCCATTTTCAAATACTGTGGATATGAGTCCTAAATTATTTATTCTGAAGAGCTCAGGGCAGTTTACAATATAAAAACACAAAAATGCACAACATAGTAACAAACAAAAACAATGCCCCCCTGTTTAAAAGGCTGTAGATGGTTTAATTATACCTGGGAGAAGAGAAATATTTTTGTCTGTTGTCTAAAGGTATGTAAAAAAGGCACCTGGTAAGCCTCCCGGAAGACAGCATTCCACAAGTGGGGAGCCACCACAGAAAAGGCCTGTAATTATTATTATTATTATTATTATTATTATTATTATTATTATTATTTATACCCCGCCCATCTGGCTGAGTTTCCCCAGCCACTTTGGGCGGCTTCCAATCAAGTGTTAAAAACAGTACAGCGTTACATATTAAAAACTTCCCTGAACAGGGCTGCCTTAAGATGTCTTCTGAATGTCAGGTAATTGCTTATCTCTTTGACATCGGATGGGAGGGCATTCCACAGGGCAGGTGCCACTACCGAGAAGGCCCTTTTCTTGTTCTTTTGTTGCTGCTCTCCTGACCTCTCATGGAAGAAGCACACAAAGAAGGGCCTCAGATGATGATCATAGGACCCAGGTTGCTTTATATGGGGAGAGGCAATCCTCGAGGTATTGTGGTCCCAAATCATTTCTGGCTTTATAGCTCAACACACACACCCTTTCTGCATGTAATAAGAAAGCTTTATAAAAGTTATGTTATTGAAATAACCTAGAAGAGAGAATGCTTAGTGTGTAGTTAAAGAATGTAATTTGGGAACCATAATGGAAGGACCGGCGGTCATGTGGAAACCAACCACAAACTGTTACCTACATCAAACACTAATTATGGAATGAATGTTTGTTGTTGTTTTTTCCTGTTGATTACTTTGTGTTGTGTAGTTTTGTTAAAACCAACAAGGCATTATATATATATATATATCTCAACACCAGCACTTTGAATTGGGCCCAGAAACCAACTGCAATTGAGCCAGGGTTGCCATTATATGCTCCCACTGAGCAACTTGGCTGCTTAATGCTGGACAAGCTGTAGTTTCCCAACCATCTTCACAGGTACCCCACAAATAACAAGTTGCAGTAATCTAACCTAGAAGTTATCAGAGCATAGACTATCTCTTAGTTAGGCTATCTCTGTCCAGGTAGGGGTGCAGCTGGGCCACCAGCTGAAATCGATACAAGACACTGTATATCAATTTGCCCTATATTCCACAATCGTTCCCCTATATCCATCTATATTTCTGAAAGTGGCTTTTACAGTGAGTGAAAGCTCAAATTTAACATGTTGCCTTATTTTTATGGATGGATGTTCTGTATTATTTCATTAGTACTATTGCTACGTTTGTCATGACTTTTGGCTAGAAGAATAAACCTTATCAATTTGAACTTGAACTTGAACATGGAAATTAACAGTTAGAGAAACATTGGGAATAAACAGCCATGTGAGAGTAGCCATTATCACAGTTGAAGGATACGTTTCAACCAGGCAAAATCACTCAAGGAAGGCAAAGGGCTGGCCTGAAGACAATCCCAAGGGCCCAACAGAGATCTCTGCAGGACCACATTCAGTCCCAGACTTGTAGGTTTCCACTCCTGATCTGATATGTAACTATCAGTAGTAGCCCCTCACCTGTGATTAGGAGTTGCTGCTTCTCTTCAGTAGCAGGGAGATTTGATTATGAATCTCCAGTGAAACTCCCATCTAGTTCAGATCTGAAAGCAACATTTTCCTCCAAAGCTTTTCTTTCTCAAGAGTCTCAGGTGCTATGTGCATTGCATTGGGCTAGGTTTCATGAAATCCTGGTTATTCATTGTGCACCTGCCATTGAGGCTAATGATTATCAGTGCAGTTCTTTCTTGCCTTTGATCCTACTTCTCATTTTGATAATTCAGCATTTGCCTGCACATGCACAACACACACTTAGGCAATCTAATGACACACCAGAAATGGGCTATGGCTCCCGTCAACCTTTATGTGCCTTCCAGTGATGCAAATGGATGGATGTTGCTTGATGCATTGCAGGATGATGTGGATCCCAAACCCTGGACAAATTTCAATGAGAGACTGAAGGTCTTGTTGGGAAAACAAAAAGGAACCTACAATGTCCCATTTAGCAGTGCAGGTACTCTCATGAATGATTGTATAACCAGATGGTCTGCTTCCATTTGGTAACAGCTCATATAAATAGGGACTGGCATAAGTCTACAGGGTCAACTCAAACTTCCTGAATGATAGCTGCTCTCTAGTTTCTAACACAGGGACAGCAAGGGATGGCCAAATCTGTCAATGTTGGTTTCTTTCACTTTCTCATTTTTACAATTTTGTGTTCAGTTCACTGCTTTTCAACAAGAGTTTAAAAGTCACCACAAGATGCACCACCATTTTAGCACACATTTCCTATTATACATTTATTGTTTTTATTAATAACAATTATTAATGTCATCATCATCATCATCATCCTTATTAGTTTCAGTTATGAGTCTCATTCCATGTGGCATCCCAAGGTGATTTACAATACAATAGTATAGTACAACTGTATATGTACAGTTAAATACATAAGAAGTTAAAACAATTGCAAGTATAAAAACAATCTTAAAAAATAACAATAAATATAATAATAGTTCAGAGCACCAACAGCAGCACATTTCGCATGTTTGCAATTTTAACTAAAATTTGCATTTTTGCAAGCCATTTTTTTTCACGAACATATACATTTTTATGCACACTTTCCCCTAATACCATATTGGTCTGAATATAAACTGCCCTGTATGTAGACTGCACCCCTAAAATATGATCTCTTGGAAAGGAGAGGGGGGGAAAAATATTGTTACCTCTGAACTTGCCATGCAATGAATAACTTGCCTGTGTGGGACTAACTTTTAGTTGCTCAAAGAATCAATTGTAGTCCAGCAGACTCAGCTGCAGAATGGCATTTATTGGAACATCAGAGAATTTTTTTTTTTGGGGGGGGGCTTAAATATACCTTTGCCATCCTGTAGTGACTATTGTATCATTGTCTATTTAATTGCGTTTAAAATATATCATCAATTTGCCTTGAGAATTTTGGATTTTTCCCTCCTAAGTAAATAAATTAATAAAACACTCTGAGTATAACTTAGTTGGATATAACTAAAAATAGTTGTACACAAGTACCGTAAGTCTCAGTGCAGAATTGGCACAGCATTGCAACCTTATTCCTAGACCCAATGAATTAAATAAGTCAGAGGTGGGTAATCTGATGGTCAGGAGCCAAATGTGCCCCTTCTTTTTTCGCTAACCCTTGGGACTCTCACCTGAGTACACACCCTCCCCATTGTACCCCCCCACTGTCCTTGTTTTATGTGCTCCCCAAGTGTTCTTGCATAGCTGAATTGTCTCCATGAACCCTGATAATGACTCTTGCTTTCCAGGATGGAAGGCATGGGTGTGTGTTGTGTGTGTGTGTGTGTGTGTGTGTGTGTGTGTAGAAACTGTCCTACTATACATGCATATATGTACATACATGTCGCTCTGTTCAGGTTTTACGCTAAGCCCATTGCCCACTGTACTGTGGCCTGTGGAGGAATAATAATAATAATAATAATAATAATAATAATAATAATAATAATAATTTTATTTATATCCTGCCCTTCCTGGTTCAAAAACCGGGCTCAGGGCGGCTAACAACAAATTAAAAACACTTTAAAACATTTAATTATAAAAGCAGCATAAAATACAGTATAAAAACATGAATAACAATAAAATTCAAAAATCAGTTAGATAATCCCTAGGGTAGCTGGCTGAATTGGTTCTACTTGGGCCAGCGAGGAGGCCAGGGGAGAATTAGCTGTGGGGTCTTAGAGTGGGTGATCTTCATAAAAGAGGAGGGGGAGGGAAGAGAAGGGAAATAAAATTCAAATTAAAGGCCAGGAGGGATACCTCTGTCTTACAGGCCTGAGGGAAAGGCCCTAGTGTCATGGGACAGAGCATTCCACCAGGTCTGAGCCATCACTGAACATGAGGGAAGGTGGCCCTCCGGCTGGACAAAGTTTCCTTACCCTTGGAATAGGACTTATTTCTAAGTAGACACGGTTAGGATTTTGCCATTAGGCACTATGAATAAAACATATAGAAAAGAGTGGGTAAACAGAGTGAAACAGGCAAACTTCACAGTTCATGTATGAGTAAACCACCTCTAAGAAGTCAGGAGCAACAATAGGAATTTCACGCACACAATCTTGAGCATCCCTTTGGCCTAAAGTACCACCACTTCACATGGGTTATTTAATCCTGATTAATGTAACACCTCCCAACAGAAAAGTCCGAAGCAGGGCTTTTGTCTCCGCCAAGTTGTTGTCCATCACGAGAAAGAATCTATTTAATTCCCCCTCTTTTCTTTTAACAAGGACAGATAGGCTCATGAGTGACAGCTAAATTTGTTGAAGGTATTAAATTGCCAGTGCTAATGCATTCGGAAATCTTCTGAACTGATTTGCTATATTAGGCTGCCATTCAACGTCTTAATGAACAATTCCACGCTCTTAGCTTAAAAATCATTCTGTCAGACTGGGAAGCATTTGGCAATTGGCTCAAACTGCTAATGTGGTAATAGCTTACAAACAAATGATCCCCCCTGCCCTCTCCCTGCCTTAGCCCCCCACCCTGGGTCATGGCACATGCCATTGATGTGACATTAATGGGCAATGTTTTACCATAACGCATCTGCTCTGATGCCACACTTCTCTTGAGTTGTAGCTAAAAACATTTGTGCCCAAGATTTGACTTCCTTGCCTGCCTCCCTAACCCCACCCTATCCTTCCCGCCTGTAATAAACTCTCCCCTTTGATCCCAAACACTGGCAATTAATTACAGTGCAGCTTAATATGCTCTTTAAAATACATTCTCATTATCTGTACTACTCCTCAATCCCTTTCCTCCATGGGATTCCACCTGTGTGTAAGAGACCTATTGAATACGCTGCTACTTCAGAAGCTTGATGATCTGCAGATGTTCTAAACTATCATACTCATTAGGGCTAATACAAAACAACAGGAAGCCATACAAATTAAATATGTTGTTCATTTGGTTTTGAACATGTAGCAAGATAGGACAATTTCACAAAAAGTAAAACAAAGCAGACGCCCTTCCCTGTCTTTTTGTCCCATGATTTAATTTTGAATAAAACAGTGTTAACCTATTGCCAGAAGCAATATGTAACAGGAGTCCCTTGGCCATTTCCTTTGGTCAGTCCTTTGAGGCAGGTCTGTAGTTCAGTGGTAGAGCTTATGTTTTACATGCAAAAGGTCCAGGTTCATCCCTGGTGTTTCCAGGTATGTCTGGGAAGGAACATACCATAAACCACAAAGAGCTGCTGCCATCTACTGCAGACAATTCTGAGTTAGATAGATCTATCACAAGGTACCAATCCATTTGTGGAATACTCTTCTCAAGGAGGTTGTCTCGTGCCTTCATTATACACCTTCATTACACACCTTTTAAATGTGTTGTGGAAGGGGGGATTATTGGGTTGCCTTTGTTACTATTTTTATTATGTATTTTGTATTTTTTTAATTGTAATTTTATGTTGTCAGCCACCCTGAGATCTATAGGTAGAGGGTGGTGTGCAATTATTATTATTATTATTATTATTATTATTATTATTATTATTAGCTATCTGTCAGGATGAAGGGACACAGGTGGCGCTGTGGGTTAAACCACTGAGCCTAGGACTTGCACTTGCAGATCAGCAGGTCGGCGGTTCGAATCCCTGCAAAGGGGTGAGCTCCCGTTGCTCGGTCCCTGCTCCTGCCAACCTAGCAGTTCAAAAGCACATCAAAGTGCAAGTAGATCAATAGGTACCGCTCCAGTGGGAAGGTAAACGGAGTTTCCGTGCGCTGCTCTGGTTCACCAGAAGCAGCTTAGTCATGCTGGCCACATGACCCGGAGGCTGTACACTGGCTCCCTCGGCCAATAAAACGAGATGAGCGCCGCAACCCCAGAGTCGGTCACAACTGGACCTAATGGCCAGGGGTCCCTTTACCTTAATAATAATAATAATAATAAAATTTATTTATATCCCGCCCTCCCCAGCCGAAGCCGGGCTCAGGGCGGCTAACAACACTAAAATAGTGCAACATTATAAAAACATCATAAGAATTAATTAAAATCAGAATTGATGGCAACCATAAACTAAAGTATTGTAAAGATTGCCAAAGGAGGGAGTCAGGCTGTGCCCCAACCAAAGGCCTGGTGGAACAGCTCTGTCTTGCAGGCCCTGCGGAAAGATGTCAAGTCCTGCAGGGCCCTTGTCTCTTGTGACAGAGCGTTCCACCAGGTTGGAGCCGCAGCCGAAAAAGCCCTGGCTCTAGTTGAGGCCAACCTAACCTCTCTGAGGCCTGGGACCTTCAAGATGTTTTTATTTGAGGACCGTAAGTTCCTCTGTGGGGCATACCAGGAGAGGCGGTCCCGTAGATACGAGGGTCCTAGGCCGTATAGGGCTTTGAAGGTTAAAACCAGCACCTTAAACCTGATCCTGTACTCCACCGGGAGCCAGTGCAGCTGGTATAGCACCGGATGAATGTGATCTCGCAGCGAGGACCCCGTAAGGAGTCTCGCTGCGGCATTCTGCACCCGCTGGAGTTTCTGGGTCAGTCTCAAGGGCAGCCCCACGTAGAGCGAGTTACAACACCAGTGACGGAGGTGAGTAATCCTTTCTCACCCTACCCTCGTCTCTCGGGATGGGGCGCAGATTGGAAGGGGTACGAGCATATCCGTATCTCGATCCCCTTCGCCTATGCCATCTGCCCCCACCGCCATACCTCCCTCGCCCCTCCACAGTAGGAATCCCAAGCCTCATACTCGCCTCCATTTACAGAATATAAAAGCAAACAAAAAATACACCGAAACAAAACCAATCCCCACCCCACTCAACAAACCATCCCACCCCAACCCAAAATAAAACAAAACAAAATAAAAATACATGGATAAAAAACCACCGTTTCTGGTGGTACAACAAAATAAAAAGTAAAAACACCTTTAAAACATTTTAAAATATATAACACGCTTAAACATTTGCTGCCACAGCAGCAGTGTCCTTAGAGTTGTGGCGGTGGTGAGTATGGGGGCCGCCCCCAGGCCCAAGGTGGAGAATGGGCTTGCAGGGGGAGCGGTCCTCCCCAAGACTCACTGGCAGAACAACAGCAGCGATGTCCCGAGGCCTCCTTGGAGCCTTATATGCTGAGGTGGAGTATGGGGCCCGCCCCCAGGCCCAAGGTGGAGAATGGGCTTGCAGGGGGAGCGGTCCTCCCCAAAACTCACTGGCAAAGCGGCAGCAGCGATGTCCCGAGGCCTCCTTGGAGCCTTATATGCTGAGGTGGAGTATGGGGCCCGCCCCCAGGCCCAAGGTGGAGAATGGGCTTGCAGGGCGAGTGGTCCTCCCCAAGACTCACTGGCAAAACAACAGCAGCGATGTCCCGAGGCCTCCTTGGAGACTTATATGCTGAGGTGGAGTATGGGGCCCGCCCCCAGGCCCAAGGTGGAGAATGGGCTTGCAGGGCGAGTGGTCCTCCCCAAGACTCACTGGCAAAACAACAGCAGCGATGTCCCGAGGCCTCCTTGGAGACTTATATGCTGAGGTGGAGTATGGGGCCCGCCCCCAGGCCCAAGGTGGAGAATGGGCTTGCAGGGGGAGCGGTCCTCCCCAAGACTCACTGGCAGAACAACAGCAGCGATGTCCCGAGGCCTCCTTGGAGCCTTATATGCTGAGGTGGAGTATGGGGCCCGCCCCCAGGCCCAAGGTGGAGAGTGGGCTTGCAGGGCGAGTGGTCCTCCCCAAGACTCACCGGCAAAGCGGCAGCAGCGATGTCCCGAGGCCTCCTTGGAGCCTTATATGCTGAGGTGGAGTATGGGGCCCGCCCCCAGGCCCAAGGTGGAGAATGGGCTTGCAGGGCGAGTGGTCCTCCCCAAGACTCACTGGCAAAACAACAGCAGCCTTTACCTTTACCTGTCAGGAACTGCTGACTACTGGCCTATGTGGCAATCCACGTTATTACAGCTTCTCGGTGAAGAACCATTCAAACTAGTCATTGACTTATCCTGGGCAGAAATTAGTATAGCAGGGGTTCATATCTCAGTGTATGTTTGTTTAAGCAACAAAGCCTACCAGATCTCAGACATGTTTTTCTATTTAGTTCTAACGCCTGGCTTGCTTTGTAGTTCTGCCTCCTAGTTTAACCTTAAATGCTCTTTGGACCTGATTCCACGCTCACTCCAGACTCTTGCCCGCAGCCCTGCCTTGTGTCCTTTGTGATGGTATTACATGTTCAAGACACTTATCCACATGGGCAAATATGCAAAGTTATTTATTGATTGATAGAAATACATCTTGTTTTCGAATTGAATCAAATGTTAATTCTACCCTGAGTAGATCTATTGAAATTAGTGAGCTCTACTACCTGGGGACGCGGGTGGCGCTGTGGGTTAAAGCCTCAGCGCCTAGGGCTTGCCGATCGAGAGGTCGGCGGTTCGAATCCCCGCGGCGGGGTGCGCTCCCGCTGCTCGGTCCCAGCGCCTGCCCACCTAGCAGTTCGAAAGCACCCCCGGGGGCAAGTAGATAAATAGGTACCGCTTACCAGCGGGAAGGTAAACGGCGTTCCGTGTGCGGCTCTGGCTCGCCAGAGCAGCGATGTCACGCTGGCCACGTGACCCGGAAGTGTCTCCGGACAGCGCTGGCCCCTGGCCAATAGATGTGAGATGGGCGCACAAACCCCAGAGTCTGGCAAGACTGGCCCGTTCGGGCAGGGGTACCTTTACCTTTACCTTTACTACCTTAGATTATTTTATTTCAGTGGGTCTACTCTGCATGGGACATGGGTGGTGCTCTGGGTTAAACCACAGAGCCTAGGGCCTGCTGATCAGAAGGTCAGCAGTTTGAATCCCCGCAACAGGGTGAGCTCCCGTTGCTCGGTCCCTGTTCCTGCCAACCTAGCAGTTCGAAAGCACGTCAAAGTGCAAATAGATAAATAGGTACTGCTCCAGCGGGAAGGTAAACGGTGTTTCCGTGCGCTGCTCTGGTTCACCAGAAGCAGCTTAGTCATGCTAGCCACATGACCCGGAAGCTGTACGCCGGCTCCCTCGGCCAATAAAGAGAGATGAGTACCGCAACCCCAGAGTCGGTCACGACTGGACCTAATGGTCAGGGGTCCCTTTACATTTACCTTTACCTTTACTCTCCATTTGGATTCAATGCTTTCTGTCTTTAAAAAGTGACTATTGTTTTATAGACAGGAGTGCCTGTCTATATTCAGGAGTCTATTCAGGAGTGCCTGGCGTGCTCTGGTCCATGGGGTCACGAAGAGTCGGACACAACTAAACGACTAAACAACAACAACAATTGTTTTATAATGCATTGTTGTGCATATGAAATGATATTGTCCGCTTAATTTCCTTCACCCCCACAATGTTCGCCATTCAGCATAGACATCACTGTAGGGGGTATAATGCGATTCCGAATCCTACAGCCTTATAGTGGCATATAGTCACAATAGCCTGACCATCCAGAATGGGCCAACTTCAAGTGTCAAGAGGGTCTCACCCCACTGTCAGTGGGCCCTGGTAGGCTGATCTAGAGGGGGTGCAAATCAGCAGTGGACTGGGTGGCTAGGATTACCCACCCATTTCACTTTCCCACAATGACTCAAAGCAACATTGCATCAGCAACATTCTGAGAAATTTAAATGCAGCTGCTCAGAGAAATGGATCAGAATATTTTTGAAGAGGAAGGCTAGGGCAGCTGGTAGCAGTGACCCTCACAGCTGCCTGAGGGTGTTGGGTCCTCATGCTGCCCTTGCTGATTTTACCATGAATCCATCAATAATCTATTCAGAACCGCTGCCAGTTTGAGACATTTATTCACAACAGTGATTAGGCAATTTTCTCATATATATATTTATATGCACCCACCCACACATATACACTCCCCATTGGCAGCAGAAAACCAGAGATATTTGCAGGATTCCATAACTCTTTATCTGGATTGTAATGATAAAGTGGAGCACTCTACAACCACACATGTACAGCATCTGCAGTTAAGTGGAAGGAAAAATAGATGGTTGTGAAACAGATGAAATGCTCTAATGGCTCAATTGATATGGTATCTGCCTGTATGTTTAAAATAACACATACACAGGGGAGGGGTTCCTGGTGCTGACCAGGGCTCAGTCAAATGCAGAACCTGATCTGTCTGCCAACCTGACCTATTTCCAGGCCAAAAAGTGAAACCAGAGCCAGTCCTAATGTTTAATTCCAAAAAAGCAAAAAAAAGAAGAAGCACAGAAATGCATATAGCAGGGGAAAGTGTGCATAAAAGTGGTGCATATGCTTGCAAAATGTGTAAATTATGAGAAATGCTAAACTAAAACAATAACACACTGATACAGAAACATGGCAAACTGCAATCAACTGCAACCAAGAACGGCAAAATGTGAAAGTGGAGAACTTCCCAGTTGGATTGTGCCCTTTGCTTTACTATGGAACGCATATATAATATTTCTCAGGTTGTCACGCCAAGTTGGAGTTGTCACATCTCATTGTATCAGTCACATCACTTTGTATTACATCTCCAGATAAATCAAAGCATGACACATTCTTCTAGACAAATGCATTTTTACTAAAGTGTCAGGATTAGATGTTGAATGGTCCTTTAAAAAAAAAGATGAGGAATGAGGATAGAATTATTATTTATTATTATTTATTACATTTCTATACTGGTTTACAGTTCTATTACTCCTAGTGTGTCTCAGGTAAAACAGATTCATTTCAGGTCACATGTTTAATTTATTCATGCAAGCTGCATTTCAAACCTTGATAGTTCGCTCTGTCTGTCTGTCTCCTCTTCACTAAAAAAATGGAAGGCTCTTTGGACTGATCCACTTTGGTTTTTCTTATCACTTTAATTATCTTACATATTTATCTAAATCTTGTACAGTGGCAACTTCTTAAGTGTTATAACATTCACCCTTAATTAATTATTTTTTGCAGTTTCAATGGTCATAGAATTGTAGAGTTTCAAAGGATCCCGAGGGTCATCTAGTCCACACCCCCTGCAATGCAGCAATCTCAACTAAAACACCCATGACTGATGGCCATTCATCCTCTGCTTAAAACTTCCAAGGAAAGTGAGTCCACAATCTCCTGAGGATGACCATTCCACTATCAAACAGGTCTTACTATCAGAAAGGTTCTTCCTGAAGTTCAGTTGGAATCTCCTTTCTTGTAACTCATTTCTTGTAGCCATTGGTTCAAGTCCTACCCTCCAGAGAAGGAGAAAACAACTTTCTCCATCTTTCATGTGACAGCCCTTGAGATATTTGAAGATGGCTATCATATTGCCTCTCAGTCTCCTCTTTTCCAGGCTAAGCATACCCAGCTCCTTCAACAGTTCCTCATGACGCTTGGTTTCCAGACCCTTGATCATCTTGCTTGCCCTCCTCTGCACACATTCTGGCATGTCACTAATTGTGGTTCCCAGAACTGGACACAACACCCCACATGTGGTCTGACCAAGGCAGAATAGAGTGAAACCATTGCTTGGGACACTATACTTCTGTTGATGCAGCCTAGAGTAGCATTAGGTTTTTTGCTGCTGCATCTCACTGTTGACTCCTGCTAAACTTATGGTCTGCTAAGACTCCTGGATCCTTTCTACATGTACTACTGGCAAGCCAGATGTCTCACATCTTATATTTGTGCAGCTGGTTCTTTCTGCTTAAGTGCAGAACCTCCCATTTGTCCCTATTGAAATTCATTTTGTTAGTTTGGTCCCCATCTGTTATGGTCATATTGATTTCTGATTCTGTCTTCTGTGGCATTAGCTACCCATCCTAGTTTGGTACCAGCTATAAGTTTGATGAGCACCCCCTCAATAGCTTCATCCAAGTCATTTATAAAGATTTTCAAGAACAATGAGCCCAGACCAGAATCCTGCAGTCCCCCACATGACACTTTTTTCGAGGATAACAAGAAACCATTAGTGAGCACTCTAAGGGTTTGGTTAGTCAACTACTGTAGCTACAAATCCATCTAACAATTACATCATCCAGGCAACATTTTACCAGCTTCTCCAGAATAATTTTATAGGGGACTTTGTCAAAATCCTTACTTAATCGAGATGTTCTATGCCCACAGAATCACCCTGATTCACCAAGCTTGCAACTCTATCAAAAAAAGAAATGAGATTCGTCTGACATTGAAGGAATGAGTTCCCAAATCTAAAACCTGACTGTGCAGTCAGTCTGAAATGGACCGCAAAATGACTTGTTTTTGAGACCTTCATGCTGGATCTTAGTAATGACAGCATCCTTTTCTAATTGCTCACAGACCATCCAGTTAATTATCACCTTCTAACTCAATGATTCTACGATAATACTTCTTGCTTGCCTGGATGGAGGGTAGAGAGGAGTGTGTGAGTAAATTGGCATTTGCTTCTGGCCCTGCCCACCACCTAGAAGGAAACATGGCCCTTCATATTAAAAGGGATTCCTTGCTCAAGAGTAACTCCCTTTGGTGTCTGTAGAGAATAAAGTAAGCTGAAAGAATGTTGTTATATATGTCCTTTGTCAGGGCCTATAAAAGCCTCCATAGATCATTACATCACCTCCCAGGGACACCATTTTGCAGCTATACACCATCTATAGAACACACCATGGAAGTCCCATAATGAATATATAATTGGGCCCCAGTGTACAGTTTACTACATTTGTTTTCATTACAGTGTTTACTATCTATATTTTGGATGTGTCATTTTTGCTTTGCTGTACGATGTAAAAACTGCAACCCCACAGCAATATTTTAGATGCATTTTCTATTTTTAAAAATACCATTCTTTTGCTGTTCCTATTTCCCAGGTGTGTGTAAATTTGTAAAGAATTCTCAGACTCGGTGAAAGTCATATGAACTCAGCAGTTTTTTAAATAGCACTCTAAAAACATTGTACTTGTAAGATATGAGAGGTGGGAAAAAGAAATCACTAGTTTGAGTGCTTCTTGCTTTCTTTTGCACACATGGAGAGGTAAAGCTTTGCTACAAAAAAGTAAGCATCTCTTTAAGTAACTTCACACTACGAAATATTTAAACATGAGAACTGTAGAAAGATAGGAGAAGAGAAAAGGTTTGGTATAGCATACTCAACCTGTGCAAAAACTGTTTTATAGTAAAGGCTTCATGTTTTATTGCTTTTTCAAAATGCTGACACACATCTGGGCATATGATAAACGTATGAAACACATCTGGGCATATGAGGTAACGTATGAAACACAGAAAGAATTTCACTAGAAATTCTATTTCCTGGCTCTTATGCAATAGATTGCTGCAAAAATATATATCCATGAATTGATACATCATTTGCTTCTTCAAAATTTATTAGTTTGGTAGGTATGTTGGTGATATCTGATAGAGCTGTGCATTGCATTTGACCAAAGCTCGAACCAAATCTGGGCTTCAGCCAAGTCATGTTGAGACAGACCTAGATCACCCTGTGATTCACATGGAACATGCTTAGAAAGCAGAACCGAACAGGACTGACTCCTCCATTCACTGGCTGGTGAATTGAGGGTTCCATTTTGTAGGCTGAAGGCTTAATATTTCAACAATCTCCAAGTGGTGTCAAAACTCTCTAAGCAGTGTTGAAACAATTTAATATATAAAAGCAGTTGACAATGTTTGGGACAAATATATCCACTTAGAGGACTTGTTGAAAAAGGAACGTCCTAATTAGCCTTGGAAAAGACAGTTGAGATGGTGCACGTCTGATATGTAACAAGAGGCAGTTCCGAAGAGTGAGGGGGCCACCACACTAAAGGTCCAATTTCTACATTGCACAGAATAGTACCTGAAGTGATGGTATTTGCAGGAGATCCTGTTCTATGGATTGCAGTGATTAGTTGGGTACATAAGGGATAACAGACTCTTTTTAGATAGTCAGAAGGTGGATGACAGGCATGTACATGGTTACAGAGGCTCATGTTGTTATTTTTCTTTTAAAATGTATTTTACTCTGCAACAGGAATGATGTTTAGCCCCAGGTAAATGAGTTTAGCAGGGTGAGAGAAGGAAACTCCATTTCCTACCAGGGCAAGTTCAAGTTGTTACTGTTACTATTACAATGTAAAGCCCTTAACAGCTTGAGACCAGTTTACTTGCAGAATAACCATACCCCTTACATTTTTTTGTTAAGCTAGTTTATACACACATTTTTTAAAAAAAATAATTAAAAAAATTATTTAACCAATATTATTAAAAAAATTATTTAACCAATAATACAGACTTTATATTTTAGTAAACTGCTTAGAGTGGTATATCAAGTGCAATATAAATTAATTAAATAAATGAAAATAAATAAATATTATTCCTGTAGTCCTGATGCTGCTATTATTCCAGTGAGTTTAAAATGTGAAATTGCACATACTCCACTCAGAATATTTCTTTTATCGGACTGGTCAACCTGTTTTGATTTTATTGTTGTTCGCTCTGACATATCAGCAGTGTAGAAGCAGTTATAAAGCATGAAGTGACTGAAGAGAAATGTTAATTGTGTGTTTTACAACTGAAGTACTACATTTGACCACCTAAAGCCAGCTCCCTCCCCAGGTCCATTAGGTCCGGGGTCTAAAATTGGGGACAAACAAGTATGTAACTCCAGTGATCAAAAGCTTGTACTGACTGCCCATACAACTACAAGCCCAGGTTCACGGTTATAAATTTAGAAGGCTCTTGATAATGGGTCCAGGATATTGCAAGGACCACTTGATCCCTCCACAATCAAGGTTCTGTGTGGGAGTCACCATTCCAGAATTGCAACCGAATTCTGATTTAATAGTTTTAAGATGATTATAATTAAGCAATATATGAATTATTGAAATAAAATAAAGAAATAAAAATTATTTCATCTGCCACTGTGGTTATAGGAGACAAGCTCCAGATGATCAGAACTTCACAAAATTGAAGAAAAGGAAATGTATGCAATAGGATGAACTCATTCCTTTTCTTTAATTTGGCAAGGTAACAGAATTTGTATGCCATGTGTGTGTGAAAGAGAGAGGCAGATATATCAATTGCCCTTGATAAATAGAAAGAATTAAAAAGTAACAATTTCACCAAAGACACCTGACATTCAGTGTACAATTTTTGAAAATGATAAAATCATAATTGTAAAAAAAGAGAGCCTCAGGATTGCCAATGAGATCCTCACTCCTTTGCTGCACCCTGGCACATATATCTTACTGTTCCCTGGCAGAAGAAAGAATGAACGTAAAAAATAGAGCAATTTCCTCACCGTAAATTGGAAAGCCTGCCAACCTACTAAGTGATCTCCCATCCATCAGTGTTAAGTTCTCCTTAGCTGCAGAAAATTCAGGGGCTAACTATTACTGAGAGACTTCACAGAGTGACTAATGGTATATGACAAACACATTTGGAATCTGCATAGGCTAGCACCAGTTCCAAGTATCACATGAATAATATTGATAATAAAATCTCCCAAAAAGGAGGAGGAGGAGGAGAATCCTGGTGTGCAAAGTAAGATATAATCATCTTAGACACGTTTTGCACACAAAAGATTTATAATTATAGAAACACATCCCATATCAGTATTAAAAAACTGACATGCTTGGTGTACTCTTCTTGCTGTAGCATCTTTCAAAAGAGATGCATATGAATGAATGAGGGCACATTCACAACTGATATTAAGGATGCTTTATTGTACATATGGCTAATGCAGCATGTAATGTGGGAAAGTAGCATATTTAATTTTTATGATGGTCCCTGGAAATACAGCTATTGAATTTAAATGATCTGGTGTGAACGCATTTTAAGAAAGGGTCACGGACTAAAGTTAAACTGAAATTCTCTACACACTTAAGGTGAAATCCTAAAGTTGGGGGGGGGAGTGGAATCCAAAAGCAGTTCATCTGTCCCACCAATGTTCCGCTGGGCTCACACTGAGCTGTAGAGTTAGATGGAACACTATCTTCCAGAATGAGTTCATCCAGGTTATGGTTTCCCTCCTCAGCACAGCTTTGCATAAAATTTGCATGCACATGATTATGACAATAATAAAAAATACATTTAGAATTAAAATATATATTGTCATTGAGAGCAAGAGTATGACCAACTGATCTTGATATGCTTACTGTTGATGGGCAACGTTCAGGTGCATGCCCACTTCTTATGGGTAGCCCTTCAAACAGATGACTACTTCAAATAAGAGACTGTCCTTTGACAGCCCTTGAATCAGAGCAGGGGTGCACAACATGGTGCCCTCCACATATTTTTGGACTTCAACCCACATTAGCCCCAGGCAGAGTAGTCATTCCTCAGGGATGATGGGTGCTATAGTTCACCAACATCTGGACAGCAACACAGAGGCAATCCCAGAAACACAGGACAATCCTCTGTTATTCTACACCTGCACAACACTACTAATCAGCCACCTAAGAGACTGCAGGGGGAAACACATGGAACATATCCCTAGCAGGTGTTCCACCATGTTGTCTCCACTATTAAGAAGGCTCTACCCTATGAAGGCTGATCGTCGGAGAATTGATGCTTTTGAATTGTGGTGCTGGAGGAGACTCTTGAGAGTTTCATGGACTGGAAAAAGATCAAACCTATCCATTCTGAAGGAAATCAACCCTCAGTGCTCACTGGAAGGACAGATCCTGAAGCTGAGGCTCCAAGATTTTGGCCACCTCATGAGAAGAGAAGACTCTCTGGAAAAGACCCTGATGTTGGGAAAGATGGAGGGCACAAGGAGAAGGGGACAACAGAGGAAGAGATGGTTGGACAATGTTCTTGAAGCTACTAACATGAGTTTGACCAAACTGCAGGAGGCAGTGGAAGACAGGAGTGCCTGGCGTGCTCTGGTCCATGGGGTCACGAAGGTCAGACATGACTAAACGACTAAACAACAACAACAACCTTGTGTGGCAACCCAGCATAGTTAGCAGGGTGTAGCTGCTCAGAGTTCTCCCAGGTTCAAACCCCACCTCAGTTACAAACTGAGGCAAGTCGCTGTTCTTTCAGCCTCTTCTAACTAGGGATGCTTGAAAAGATTGATATCTGCAAGTTTCCAATACCAATTGACCTCATCTGCATCTCCCAAAATTAAACTTCAGTGTGGAACTAGGAATGGGTGAATCTTTCATTTTCAGTTTCTCCAATATTAAGTTTAGTTCACCACATTTCCTCATAAGGCTGTTATTTTTTAAAGCCATCCTTAAAATTCACTGGCATTTTATTGCACATTTCTCATAACTGCAAGTGTTTCCTCCTAACACAATGTATTTTTGGACGTTACTTTAACTATTTTATGCATTTTTAATGCACACTTTTCCCATGCATTTTTTTAGAACTGTGAATTAAAATGTGAACCAAAACTAATTTATCACCCAACCCTAATTAGCAATCATTTATTCACTGGCATTCACATATTTTGAATATCCAAGACAGTTGATACATGCCCCCCCCAAAAAAAAAGGGAAAAGGGAAACTGATTGGAAAAATGAGAAACTGTGAGAAACTGAATCAATATTCCAATTGCTATCATTGTGACATTTAATCTGCTCCTGTTTTAAGACTGGTGTTGGCAGGCCCATGCAAAGCTTGTCTCAGGCCTGGGGTGGGAGTCCTGTTAGAATAATTTGATAAACTCAGAAGCAGCTGGTCTCTGGAGTGGGCCCCTGACCAAATTAGCCCTTCAAGGCTCAGGGCAAGTATATCACCCAGACCTGCACAGACCTGTTTTTTTGGCATTTGTGGTTCATTTTATTGTACACAGTCTTGAGATAGCTTGATGATGGAGGGCAAGCTAAAAGAAAATGAAATGCTTTGGACATAATAATTCATTATAATATCTTCTTACGTTCTCTGTTTCTTTTCCAGAGGGACTCAGAATATTATGAGAGACTATGAAACGTTAATAAGCACAGCACTGATTATGCAATTGCCTTGTTCTTAGAAACACAATGTACTAAATGTATTAAAATAGCAAGAGGAAGAATAATAATATTCAATTAATTATAGTGAAGTGCAGCATATCAAAGCACAGCATGAAAATATGTCCTGTACCATGTTGTGCTACTCTGGAAATCTGGCCATTTTACACTGATCACTCAAGACTCCTTATATTCCTGGTGAAGGTGAAGGTCAACTTGAATTCATTTACAGCCAACTGTTTGTTATTTAAAGTCCTTGTTCCATGCATTGAGAGTTCCTCTTCTAGCAGCAGGGGCCTTCATTTTCAATCCAGAAGAGACCAAAGATCCCTTGTCTTCTCAGCTGTCAAAAATGCTTTTGATATGCAAAGTGGAATCTGTTTATTAGTAAGCAGGAGTAGTGTCCTTCACTTTCACACAGAGGTAGAGGCTATTAGATAAATGAAGGAAGTCTCCTTACATACAAATAAGGGTTGCTTGTATGACTTTCTACATTTAATCAGGTGTTAAAAACAACACTTGAGTGATGGTATTTTAAATACTTTGCCTGAGGGACATAAGCTCAAAGATGGTGACTATTACCAGGCAATGAGGGAGAGAGTAGGGAGGAACCCATTGGCCATAGCCCCTCACTTCCTCCCCTGCCTCCCAGTTTTGTCAGCCTCCATGTATTGGGAGCTGGAGAGCTGCCTTGTAAATCTAACAATTTGCTCCATCTAGATCAGTATTGTCTACATTGACTGGGAGTGACTCTCCAGAGTTTCAGACAAGATATATCCCTAGTCCTATATAGAGATATTATTATTATTATTATTATTATTATTATTATTATTATTATTAATAGTTCATAGAATTATAAAGTCGGAAGTGACCTCAAGGGTCATCTAGTTCAACCCTGTGCAATGCAAGAATCCTTTGCCCAACATGGGGTTTGAACCCACAACCCTGAGATTGAGTCTCATGCTCTACCAACTAATTTATAATCCACTATTCACTTTTCCCATGGACTGCAAGAAGATCAAACCTATCCATTCTGCAGGAAATCAGCCCTCAGTGCTCACTGGAAGGACAGATCCTGAAGCTGAGGCTCCAAGACTTTGGCCACCTCATGAGAAGAGAAGACTCCCTGGAAAAGACCCTGATGTTGGGAAAGATGGAGGGCACAAGGAGAAGGGGGTGACAGAGGACGAGATGGTTGGACAGTGTTCTCAATGCTACCAACATGAGTTTGACCAAACTGTGGGAGGCAGTGGAAGAGAGGAGTGCCTGGCGTGCTCTGGTCCATGGGGTCACAAAGAGTCAGACACGACTAAACAACAACAATTCACTAAATATTTCAATCCCAGGGTAGGCAACAATGTAAAATCTTCATTAAAATATATTCCCTCAAAAAATAATGATATAGAAAAATTACAGAATGTATAAAAATCAAGTCTAAAGGTAAAGGTAAAGGTACCCCTGCCCGAACGGGCCAGTCTTGACAGACTCTGGGGTTTGTGCGCCCATCTCACATCTATAGGCCGGGGGCCAGCGCTGTCCGGAGACACTTCCGGGTCACGTGGCCAGCGTGACAAAGCTGCATCTGGCGAGCCAGCGCAGCACACGGAAACGCCGTTTACCTTCCCGCTGGTAAGCGGTCCCTATTTATCTACTTGCACCCGGGGGTGCTTTCGAACTGCTAGGTTGGCAGGCGCTGGGACTGAGCAGCGGGAGCGCACCCCGCCGCGGGGATTCGAACCGCCGACCTTTCGATCGGCAAGCCCTAGGCGCTGAGGCTTTTACCCACAGCGCCACCCGCGTCCCTTAAAAAAAAATCAAGTCTAGTAAATAACAAAAACAAATAAACAGCTCCATCATAAAGCAAGCAAAGCTAAACTGCAGTAAGGATAGCATTCAGAAATGCTATGTAAATATGTCAAGGATTCAACCAGGAACCTTATTCTTACAAATTTGTTGATCTATGGTTCTTCAATGAGCAACCTTATGGAAGTTCCCTATGTGATTTAGAATCCTGATTGTATATTACACCTGGCTCCTACATGGGCACAGAAGGCCCCCTGTTGCTAACATTCGCCCTCCAGTGCATGAAGGGTGGTAGGGACTGGGGATAAGGACAGAGGGGTGGAGGCAAACAGGTTTATCCCTCATCACATGAGGGGCAAAACATCTAAAGAGTGTAAGATTCCTGCTTCTAATGATGGCACAAAGTCCCCAGATGAAGCTCAGATCTAGGCTTTAAAACTTGAACTTCCGGAGGCGGCGCGAAACAAGTAATGGCGGTCCTCTTCGCGCTGCGAAGAGGGGCTCCGCAGAAAAGGGTCGTTCGCTGCGGCAAAGCGACGACCCACTAAGAAAAACCACGAGCAGAGTGAGCTCGTGGCCGTGGGATCCGGCGGGCACCAAGAGCAACCCCCAAAACGAAGAAGGGACCCCGTAAGGGGCTCCGGAAGCGCGGAGGGGAAGCGGTGCTGTGGATTCATCGCTCTTTCTGCGGGAGTGAAGCCGCGCGGCTGTTACGGATGAGCGCCGACCTTTCTTCCTTCTACATTGGATTACAGACCAACTACTCGTGAGTAAGATCTACTTGAGATTGGATTACAAAATTTAAGAATTTGGCTGAAAGCGGGAGACGAGAAAAAGGAAGTCCGTCTCCCGATGGTGCTTAGTGATCAAAGGCAAAGGATTTGACAGGCTGGAAGCAGCACAGAAGGGCTTTAAACCAAGAGAAATCATACGCTTAGAGAAGCTGGAAACTGAAAGGCAAGTTACTTTTATTTCTTTGGGACTGATTCTATCTTTCTTTATGGGGACTTCCTCCTCTGCTAAACTTATTAAAAAATTTTAAAGACTTTAAAAACCCAAACCCCGGACTTGCAGCGGGACAAAAGGCTGTTTTGCAGATACACTTACAAGTCTGAAATGGTTATTTAGAGGCATCACTGTTGGATACAATTTAACAACTGTACTTTGCACCTTTTAAGAGACTTGTGGCAACATTGTGAGAGCTCTGCTTGAGGGAAAAGGTCTTCCCCTAAGACTATTGTTAATTTACTTAATTGCAGGAACTTTAATGGCGACTGAAACTTTGTTTCTTCCTTCCTGAACTGCAACAGTACTCCCTCTAGTGGAGTTTGGGATTTACAATTTCCTGGGAACCAACTCTGCTTTGTCTCTCTGTGGTTTGGTTGTTTACTCCAAGGCCTGCCTTTCCCAGGAAATTTTTGACAGCCTGACCTTGAATCCAAAGACAGGTGGGGAATGAGCGACAGAGTAAAAACAAGAGCTGCGTCGAAGGCAGGGAAAGGCAAACTGACACAAACAACCCTATTTTCTCAGGGACGTAGATCTTCAGTCCCTGCCGTCTTGCAGACTGCACCCTCGCCAACAACTCTAGCTGAAGAAGCTGAACAATTAACAGGTGAGGATATGGCATCTGGAGGGTCTAACACTTTGTTAGAGGAAATGTTACAACAATTTGCAATTTTGAACAAAAAAGTGGATGACCAAACTGCAAAAATTGATTTAGCCACATCCTCAATTACCAAACTTTCAGAACAGGTGGCTAAGCACTCACAAGACATTGGAAATCTAAACGACGCAACATCTGAAAATCGAAAACTGGCGGAGGCTGCGAACCAAAAAGCAGAGGCCGCAGCAAAAGGAGTGGAGGAACTGAAAGGAGAGGTAAGACCCCTCCACAAACATATTACAGACCAGCAGGCCTACCTGTCTTTGGTGGAACTGCGAAACAAGGAAAATAATCTGAGATTACGTTCTATCCCAGAGATTGAGAAAGAGGACTTGATAGGTTTTCTAACAGCAGAATTCTCTAAATTCTGGGGTATTAATGAAGATACAGACTTTAAAATAACAACGGCATTTAGATTGGGAAGAGTTGTTGGAAAGGACAGGCCTAGAGACTGTTTGATCATCTTAAGGACTAAACAGGAGAGAGACAAGCTACTTGACCTACATTTTAACAAAGCACTTGTGATACAGGACAGAAGAGCACAAATCTACAAGGACATCCCTAAGCAATTATTGGATCTCAGATCTAACTATACTGACCTAGCTGGACTTTTGAGAGGTAACGGAATACCATACAGGTGGGAGTTTCCACAAGGTCTTTCATTCAAATACAAAGGAAAGAAGATAAAAATCAAAACGAAAGAGGATAGCCAGAAGTTCCTACACGACAACGGAGAAGACTTGCAGAAAGGAGCAGCAGCTATTTGGCCACCACCTGAGTCTGGGAAAGAGCCACCACCTTCGGATCCGGACAAAAAAGAAGACACCCAATAAAGAGTAACAACAGATCGATACAGGATGTCCCTGCAGCTGTATAGTTGGAACATTAATGGCGCGAATTCCCCAGAAAAACGCAAAAGGATCTTCCATATTTTAAAGAAAGAAAATTTGGATATAATCTGTTTGCAAGAAACTCATGTGACCAGGTTACACAAGAAGGTGTTAATAAATAAAAGACTAGGCCAAGAATTTATTTCATCAGACAGAGTTAAAAAGAGAGGCGTGGTGATCTACGCTAAGGAGAATCTTTCACCAAAATTCTTGTTCAAAGATGAACAAGGAAGAATCCTGGCTATCGAAATATCGACCCAAGGAGAGAAAATATTGATATTAGGAATCTACGCACCAAATGAGGGGAAATCAGAATTTTACAAGAAGCTGCATGAGACATTACTGGACTATCTGGACTACTCTAACATCATTATGATGGGAGATATGAATGGGGTTGTCTCTACTTTTATGGATAAGTCACAGAACCAGAATTTGACCAAAGATGGAAGACTACCAAAAACCTTTTTCGAATTAACTGACAATATGGATTTAATTGATTTATGGAGGACGAGAAACCCCCTTGGTAAAGAAGGAACTTTCTTTTCTGAGGCCCATCTGTCATGGACAAGAATCGACCAAATTTGGACAACTAGAGGGCTGGCACCTAAGACTACAAAAATAGAAATCTGCCCAAAGACATGCTCCGACCATAACGCTTTGAAAATGGAAATGAGACTAACCACTGCCGACTCCTTCAGATGGAAAATGAATGACAACTTATTAAGAGATCAAGAGATTGTAAAGAAGGCCCAAAAAGCTTTAAAGGACTATTTTGAAATTAATTTGAATACCTCGGTGGAAAAAAGAATAATCTGGGACGCGAGTAAAGCTGTTATGAGAGGGTTTCTGATACAACAGAATACGATCAAGAAAAAGTTCTGGAATGGTAAAAAGGATAAGATATTGGAGAAGATAAGGGATGGTGAGAAAAAATTAAGATTAAACCCAAAATCAAAGGAGACTTTAAGGGAAATTAAATTCCACCAGTCACAATATGCGAAATTGATTAATCAAGAAGTGGAATGGAAGATTAAACAAATGAAACAAAGATCTTTTGAGTCGGCGAATAAATGTGGGAAACTGCTAGCTTGGCAGTTGAAAAAGAGACAAAAATTAAATTACGTTACCAATCTAGAAGTTGAAGGAAAGAACATTCAGAAACCGGGAGAAATTAGAAAGTGTTTCCAGAAATATTTTAAAAAATTGTATACACAAGGATCCGAGGATGCGACTGAGATAGAACAATTTTTGAAAGAAAACGGCCTTCCAGAATTATCACAAGAAAAGAGATCAATCTTGAACTGTAAAATAACACAACAGGAAATTGAGGATGCCATTCAGAATATGCAGCTAGGCAAATCTCCAGGCCCTGATGGACTCACCTCCAAATATTATAAGACTTTAAAAGACTACTTGATACAACCATTAATGGAGGTTTGTAACCAGATTATGGGGGGAGGGAGGGCACCAGATACGTGGAAAGAAGCATTCATCACATTGATACCTAAAGTGGAAACTGAAAAGACTCAACTTAAGAACTACCGACCCATCTCACTCCTAAATGTGGATTATAAAATATTTGCGGATGTTTTAGCAAATAGATTTAAAAAAGTATTAAATGAAGTAATTCATAAGGACCAAGCAGGCTTTCTCCCAGGCAGACATTTGTTTGACAACACTAGGAACATTATCGATATTTTGGAACTTTTACAAACAAATATTAATACCAAAGCAGTGTTAATTTTTATTGATGCGGAGAAGGCCTTTGACAACATTTCTTGGAAATTTATGAAGAAGAACTTGGAAGGGATGGGAGTGGGAAGGGGGTTTGAGAATGGAATAGAGGCAATCTATTCAGAACAAAAAGCTAAGTTGATAGTGAACAATGTGGTGACAGAAGAACTTCATATTGAAAAAGGAACACGCCAGGGGTGCCCCCTATCCCCTCTGTTGTTTATTTTGGTTCTGGAGGTTTTGCTGAATATGATAAGGGAGGATCGGCAGGTACAAGGAATACGGGTCGGAGCGAAACAATATAAACTGAAAGCATTTGCAGATGACTTGGTTTTAACATTACAGGAGCCAGAACCTAGTACAAAAAGAGTTTTGGAATTGATTCAGAAATTTGGTCGGGTGGCGGGTTTTAAGTTGAACAAACAAAAAACCAAAGTGTTAGGGAAAAATTTGACGGCTATTGAAACAGAGGGGTTCCAGAGGGAAACGGAACTAAACATTGTTAAAAAAGTGAAATACCTGGGGGTCAATCTGTCTTCTAAGAATTTGAATCTATTCAAAGATAATTATGAAAAATGTTGGTCAGAGGTTAAAAAAGACTTTGAAATTTGGTCAAGACTGAAATTATCCTTGTTAGGCCGAATTGCAGTTATAAAAATGAACGTTTTGCCAAAAATGTTGTTTTTGTTTCAAGCCTTGCAGGTCGTGGACAGAGTGGAATGTTTTGGAAAGTGGCAGAGGGATATCTCTAGGTTCGTCTGGCAGGGCAAAAAGCCCCGAATAAAGTTTAAAATATTAACTGATGCAAAGGAGAGAGGGGGGTTTGCCCTGCCGGACTTAAGGTTATATTATGAAGCTGCGGCCTTCTGCTGGATGAAGGATTGGATCTTATTGGAAAACACTGATGTCCTAGATCTGGAAGGCTTTAACAATTCGTTAGGTTGGCATGCGTATTTGTGGTATGACAAGGGGAAAACATATGGAATGTTCAAAAACCATATTGTCAGGAAAGCAATATATATGGTCTGGGAAAAATACAAAGACTTATTGGAAAGTAAAACTCCGAGGTGGATTTCACCAATAGAGGCCAAAGCTCGGAAAACAGCCAATATGGAGGCACACTGGCCAAAATATTGGGAAATAATAGAAAACATTGGAGGTAATTGGAAGTTGCAGAGCTTTGAAAAACTAAAGGATAAGGTGCAAAATTGGCTACATTATGCCCAAATTAATGAGGTTTTTAAGCTAGATAAAAAGGTAGGATTCCAGGTGGAAAAATCGAAACTTGAGACAGAGTTGTTAGAACCAAAGACCAAGGTATTATCGAGAATGTACAACTTGCTGCTCAAATGGAACACTCAGGATGAGACAGTTAAGTCAGCCATGATAAAATGGGCTCAAGACATTGGTTACAATATTATGTCCGAAGACTGGGAAAGGTTATGGACCACCGGTATGAAATTTACGGCATGTAGTGCCTTGAAAGAAAACATTATGAAAATGGTATACCGGTGGTACATGACCCCAGTCAAACTTGCTAAGATATACCATTTGTCTGACAATAAATGTTGGAAATGTAAGGAGGCTGAAGGGACATTCTTTCACCTCTGGTGGACTTGTCCAAGATTGAAGGCCTTTTGGGAAATGATTTATAACGAGTTAAAAAAGGTGTTTAAGTACACCTTCCCCAAGAAACCAGAGGCCTTCCTTCTGGGCATTGTCGGCCAGAAGGTGTTAAAAAAGGATAGAACTTTTTTTATGTATGCTACAACAGCAGCAAGAATCCTTATTGCTAAGCATTGGAAGACCCAAGATTTGCCCACACTGGAGGACTGGCAGACGCAATTGATGAACTACATGGAACTGGCCGAGATGACTGCAAGGATCCGAGACATGGGAGAAGAGGCAATGGAGGAGGACTGGAAAAAATTTAAAGACTATTTGCAGAAGTATTATAAGTTGTATGAAACATAAGACGTCGTATGATTGGGAACGTTAGCCCCAGCAATGAAATTTTATTATCTATGAAACTGACAATATTCATGAAAGAATCAAAGTTTAAACGGGTAAAAAGGATATTATGTTATATTTTTAGAGTAATTGGAGAATAAGAGATTTAAACTTAAATTGCAACTGAAAATGTAAAGAAACACATGAAATAAGGGTATAATTTGCGGGCAAATTTTATTATCAAGAATGCACTCATGTGGGAGATGTGGGGAAGTCCAAAGGAAATTTGAAATAAGTTGTTGAAATGGATGAGATTTTCTGTTTTTTCTTCCTTTTTGTCTTTAGCTCTGTCTTTTTTTTTTGTTCTCTCTGTAATTTGGAAAAAATGTAATAAAAATTATTATAAAAAAAAAAAATAAAACTTGAACTGTTTCTCTCAACATCTGTCTTGACTATGCCATTGAATATTGCAAGTAATGCAATAAAACATAGGAATAATAGCTTCTTCCATATCATATGCTAAACAAAACACTCACAAACACACAGAGAGTGTATCTTAACAGCAGTGGCACATATTGTCTATATATGGTGTTCCTATGCCTGATATTATGTCAGATAGAGTACATGGCTATACTTAAAGTGGTTGCTCCATTAGCAGAATTATCCTAATGGCTTTCATGATTCGGCTATTACACAGCTTTAGTTACAGAGTGAGGTTAGCAAACAAGAAGTGAGGAAAATTTGTGCTACACAGACACTGCCTGATAGCTTGATTTATTTTAATTCAAGGGTGAGCAACCTGCTCAGCATCTATGGGTCATGTTGGGGTGCCTGTCAGAAGCCAGATGGGCACTGTTAATCTGCATATGTGAATTGCATGAAATTAATGTAAGTTGCATATCATTTCTGAAAATGGTGTCTTCAATTTGTGACATTTGAAAACATTGGTGGATGTTCTGCACCTCTAAAAATGAGACATCTGCCCTGGAGTGGAAGTGGAGTTCTGCATGATAACAGATCTGAAATTGACAATGCTTTTCAAATGTGCAGTCCAATGTAAATTCCAATGATTCTCATATCTACAGCTGTGGTGAATATTTACCAGGTAGTTTTTAGTTGAAAGGGGTGATTTCAGTGGGTAGAAATCTCTCCCAAAATGATTTAAATTATATACATATTCAGTATTTTCTTACATCTATTCTGATATGAAACATGACTTCTCCTCAGGCTTTCTTTTTATTAATTAAATGTGATTAATCACATAGGTCAAAGATGGTTCCATCATTGGGGGGGGGGGAGTGTCACATGGTAAATGGATTCATGTTAAAATGATACATCTAAAGCCAGTAAAAAATTCCCACAAGCAGTAGGCGTCACTGAAGGCAAATGAGAGTTACACTGCCTGATTTTATACATCTCTATATTGTCTCCTCTCACTTACCATTTAGCTAAACTAAAAAGCCCCAAATGCTCAAATAATTCTTCTCAGGGAAGCTGCTCTATCCTTGATCATTTTGGTTATCCCTTACGGAAACTTTCCCAGCTCTACAATATCTTTTTTTCAGCTTAGGCAACTAAAAATGTACTCAGTGTCCTTAGCCAACTAAGTCCTACTTGTGAGTAGACTCCATATGACCTAAGCATTTCAGCTAAAATATCTATGACAGATGGCCATCCAACCTTTGCTTAAAAACCTCCAGTGAAGGTCCACCACCTTCCCATTAACTTCAATGAGTCTAGCCTAATTAGAACTAGCCTTGAATACCACCCTATATTCCAAGTGACTTGTCTAATAGCACTATGATACTGGCTGTTTTATTTTCAACCCCTTTTCTAATGATCCATAACTTGGAATTCACATTTTTTTTACAGTTGTCATACAGTGACCTATTCGCTATAACCCCAAGGTCTCATGGGAATGGGAACCATAATGGGGGAATGCACAGTAGAGCAGGGTGTGCATGATGATTACACAGGGAATCCATAAGGATGACCTAAGTTCCCAACCTTCCTTATTTAGTAAGAAGGGGCTCACCAAACTTTCTATGTAGTGAGAGTTAGGACTGGGATGTTGATTGCATTTTTAGTATTTGTTACCATGCTGGCTCAGATGGAGTGTGACGAGATCTAAAGAATAATTACCTGAATAACCTAGAAACCTGCAGGAAGCATGTTGGATATCTCTCAAGCAATAATCATCTCCATTTCATCTCCACCTACACATCCTCCAGGATGACAAAAATGGCTCTGTTCCATCCAAAGTGACCTTGCAAACATCATTAACCTGTGTGATATTAGTCACTGGGTCTCATCCATTGCACCCAGCATCTGGAGCAGGAGGATTGCTTGTCAATAAAATGAATCGCTTGAAAAGAATCTCAGAAGTCTGGAAAATGGTCAAGGAGGCATATTGAATCTGGTCAATCTCATACAAAAGAAATGAGCAGCCGTCTCTCACAAATACATAACCTAAAGGAATACTTGAATAGTATCCTCTTTTCCCAAAGAGGATACTTTTTGTTAGATGGAGTCTGTTGTGCAGAAACAAAGGTTTCTATTTGGCAGGGATATATTATTTCAAGGGAGGTGGAGTTCAAATCTAATTTGAGCTATGGTTATGGAAATTCACAATTCAGATTTTAAATTGTGCCTAAATCAAGAATGGCTTTTTATGGGCCTGTGTAAAGAGTATTAGGAGGTTTCCTTCATTTCTTCCTACCGATCTACAATTTATATACCACTTAATTATAGCCTTCTCTAAGCAATGTATAGGAGAATAAAAATGAGTTCAAACTAGGAAATCAGAATTAACTTAAAAGCCTACTAGAATTTTTATTTAAGGCATTAGTAGGCTTCAGACAGGGGGGGGGGACCTGCCTGAACTCAACTGAAACACATGGTTCGTAGAGGATAAAACTCATGCATATGAGTCATAGGGTGGGGGCTACTAACTAGAGGTGCCAAGTTGTCCCTGAGATTGAGGGGGCCTTATATGAAAGCAAGGCTTTAGTTAATAACATAGGCTGCACATGTGAACCACATTTTCCCTCCAAAGAAACCTGGGAACTGTAATTTGTTAGAAGTGCTGGGAATTACAGCTCTGCAAGGAAGAAACGACATTCCCCATTATTCTTTCAGGGTGGGGGTGTGTGTTTTAAATGTATGGTAAAGGTAAAGGTACCCCTGAATGTTAGGTCCAGTCATGACCGACTCTGGGGTTGCGGCACTCATCTTGCTTTATTGGCTGAGGGAGCCGGCGTACAGCTTCCAGGTCATGTGGCCAGCATGACTAAGCTGCTTCTGGCGAACCAGAGCAGTGCACGGAAACGCTGTTTTCCTTCCCGCAGGAGCGGTACCTATTTATCTACTTGCACTTTGACGTGCTTTCGAACTGCTAGGTTGGCAGGAGCTGGGACCGAACAACGGGCGCTCACCCTGTCACAGGGATTCGAACCACTGACCTTCTGATCAGCAAGTCCTAGGCTCTGTGGTTTAACCCACAGCGCCACCCGCATCCCTTAAATGCATGGTATGTATATAAAATTGGAAAGGGTAGTATGCTTTCCTGAAGAGGAAAGTTGAACAGTGTTCTTTGGAATGGATTGGATGGTACAGAAATTGGGAAGGAGGTATCAGAGGCTATGAATAATAAAAAGACCTACGTGAGGCAGATGCAGCATGGTAGCTTGTCAGTTAATATTATTTAAACCAGTTTCTTACCCACACAGCTATTTATCTTCCATGCAATTTGGATCAGATTACTATAACCTGCAAGCTTACCCCTTCAACTGATAAGTCAGGCTACGTGAAGATTTTCCAAGGTTGAATAATTTTCCTTATACATTGTTTGACAGTTTTCAAAACAGCCTAGTTGACTTTTGAACTTTACAGGTGGGACATTTTTCATGCTTGCAGTGTTCACCTGTCTCTTTTCCTTTACAGCTGCTGCTGTGTGACATTCCAAAGATAAATCTCAGAGATTGGGGGGTGGCAAATATATTTGCTGATCTTCATCAGAACCTTCTGAAACCTACAGATAGTTAAGAGTCTCTAACATATGTCCAGGCACACAATGTCAGCAAATCACAGGTGAAGGGAGATTAGTTTTCCTCCCACTCCACTTTAGTTTTATAAATGAGGGCCAATTGCGGCAAAATTATAATACAGGTTATAGGCAAAGCTGGTCTGACCATGAGGCACAGTGAGGCTGCTGCCTTGGGTGGGTAAAAGCTGAGGGACAGGCATTGCCCACTGACTTTCAAGAATACATTTGCAGCCATAAGGGTAAGAAACCTTTGGGGGGGGGCTAATTCCCCCCCCCCACTGAAATTTTGAGGCTGTCTCTGCATCTTCACTGCACCCTTGCAGAATTAAGGAAGAGCCATGGCTCACTGAGTAGAGCATATGCTTTGGATGTGGAAGGTATCTATGTTCAATCCTCCAGCTAGGGCTGAGGTAAAGTCCTGCCTGAAACCATAGAGAGCTGCAGTCAGAAAATGTAGACAATATTGAACTAGATAATCCAGTAATCAGGTACACTGCTTTTTATGTTCCTGTGCCTTAAGGGAAAAGCCTTAACTCAGAGATAGAGCATCAGCTTTGCATTGAGAAAGTCCAGATGCAATCACCATGAAGGGCAGGGAATACCCATGGGGGGGGGGATCCATGCAGCATTGCTGCTGGTTAGTGTAGGCAATACTAAGGTAGATGAGCAATGATGTGGCTGAGTGTAAGGCAGCTTTCTTTGTTCCCAACTCAGGCAGCACATTGTTACAAACAAGCCCTGGCTATAGCTCATCTTTCTCACAAGCAGTTAGATGAGTTGCTGTTGGCCATTCACGGAAATTACATTATATCATATGCTGGGGATTGCTTCATTTCTATGGAGAGAGAATTGCAGGCCCTCATCCAATTTACTCCCCACTGTGGCACCTCTTCCATGTCACCTGGCTATTCTGAGGAAGAGGAGAGTTGGGTGTCATCAGCACATGAATAATCTTGCTTCGTGATTTCATGTAGACATAGGGAAGACAAACTGAAATTTTGTGGGGTGCCATGGGGCTGAGGAGAGGTTTCACAGCATCAGCACCTGGAATCAGAAAACTGAGAAGCAGGAAAACTATGCAAGAGTGCCCTAGTCTCCAACCCTGATAGTATGTCTAGACAGTGGCGGAGGAACCCTTTCCGGCACCCGGGGCGGTGCAGCCCGTATGGACTGCGCATGTGCAGCATTCCACACATGCATACTCTGTATGTAATACCACACATGCGCACTCCGTATGGACTGCCGCTCACGCGTGGCAGCCTTATGGGCTGCTGTTCGCTCGTGGCGGTTATACGGGCTGCCACTTGCACGGCGTCCACACAGGCTGCCACTCGCATGGAGACTGTACAGGCTGCCCGTACATCACTGTGTGAGAGGCAGCCCGTACGGACGGTGCACAAGAGTGGGGGGAGGCCGGGGCCATCTTGCCACTGCTCCCAGAGTGGCCCCTGGGGCGGCTTGCCCGCTCTGCCCCCCCTTCCTATGCCCCTGTGTCTAGAAAGATACTGTGGTCAAATCTCTAGTCAGCCATGAACGTCCCTGGGTGCCTTTGGCCAGCCAGTATAAGCCTACAGGGTTGCTGTAAAGATCAAAGGTAACACACCTTGATTTTCTTGGAGGAATTATGGGTGGGGTGGGGGGTGAATAAAATGTATTTGTAAGTGTTATGGCAAAAGAAGGAGGGGATTGATACATTGGCAATAATTCAAAATATTATCACTTTACTCTTGAGAGCCTAAGACATATGGATAAAAAAATTTATTTACAGGGTAACGTCCAATGAAGTCCACCCACTTGGGCAATGACGTCTAGTTTCTTCTTTCTCTCTTCTTCTCCCCATTTGTCTCCAAACGCTGCTTCAGATGGTCCTCCAGGGCAAATTTTGGAGGTGGCACTAGGAGATCATGAAGAGGAGAGGAAGAAACCCCTTGTGTAAGCAGATGCCTACTACACTGTGTTGGATCTCACATAGAGAGTTCTGTACTGTATTATTGCATAACTATTTTGACATGGGACATGGGTGGCGCTGCGGTCTAAACCACTAAGCCTCTTGGGCTTGCTGATCAGAAGGTCGGCAGTTTGAATCCCCGCAACGGGGTGAGCTCCCGTCCCAACTCCTGCCAACCTAGCAGCTCAAAAGCACATCAAAGTGCGAGTAGATAAATAGGTACCACTCTGGCAGGAAGGCAAACAGCGTTTCCATGTGCTTCTCTGGTTTTGCCAGAAGCAGTTTAGTCATGCTGGCCACATGACCCAGAAAAACTGTCTGTGGACAAACGTCAGCTCCCTCGGACAGTAAAGCAAGATGAGCGCCGCAACCCCAGAGTTGTTTGCGACTGGACTTAACTGTCAGGGGTCCTTTATCTTTTTTATTTTGACATACTTCATTAGGGACGCGGGTGGCGCTGTGGGTAAAACCTCAGCGCCTAGGACTTGCCGATTGTATGGTCGGCGGTTCGAATCCCCGCGGCGGGGTGAGCTCCTGTCGTTCGGTCCCAGCTCCTGCCCACCTAGCCGTTCGAAAGCACTCTTAAGTGCAAGTAGATAAATAGGGACCGCTTTATAGCGGGAAGGTAAACGGCATTTCCGTGTGCTGTGCTGGTGCTGGCTCACCAGCTGCAGCTTCGTCACGCTGGCCACGTGACCCGGAAGTGTCTTCGGACGGCGGCGGCTCACGGCCTCTAGAGCGAGATGAGCACGCAACCCTAGAGTCGGACACGACTGGCCCATACGGGCAGGGGTACCTTTACCTTTACTTCATTGCAGGCTAAGGATATTAAAAGATGCATTGGTTTGGAATATCAGCTAATTTTAAAAGGTGAAGAATGGATCCCAACACCCCCTGAAAAAAAGGAAGAAAGGAAGATAAAAAGCAAGGAGGGAAGGAAGAGGTTATATATAACTTGCATTGTCCATAATAGTGCATTTTACGTGTACAGCTCCAAGCTGGGAAGACTTAGAAAATAGCAATTAAAATGTGACATTTAACTAGGGGAAACTAATTGAAACAGTAGAACCTTGACCTTTGTTTCAAGTATGTTTGGTAAGGTTTTAGTGTGCAATAAGAACAGTGGGGACCAGTGGGTCACTCTGCAATTTGTAGCCTTTTTTGAGATAGCAGAGGTAACCAATGGGAAGTACAATAAAAAATAAAAAGTGATCAAAGGGAAACTGAGGAAGAGATCATGGAGGCCAAGGTGTCAGAATCTACCTGTGTTTCTGAAAGCCAACTTAAAGTAAGATAAAAACACCACTATCTCCCTCCCCTCAGCTAAATAATCTAACAATTCTGTAGGTATCATAACCCTGTTGTAGAGGGACAATATTGTTCCTTCATGTGTTTGACCTGATAATATCACATTCAAGCTGGTATCTTATATTTGGGACACGCCGTTTTCTATTACACATTTTCTACTATGGTATCCTGACCTTCTAGTCTGCCTGTTTCCCAGGCTTTATTTCTTAGATTGCCTGTTGAAACATATTGATTATGGTTTTATTAGCAAGAGACATAGACTTAGATATGGGAGAGAAAATCAGTTGTTTGCATTGAAAGGCAAACTTACCTAATCTGCATTTTCCAAAACAATACACAGACGAAAACACAGTTATTGTTTAAAAAAACAAACCCAATTCTCCTATTTTTGCAAATGCATACAGAACTACATAAACTAGGGTAATGTGTGCATTAAAATGTACATATTAGTGAAAATAACATACAAACATTTGTTTCTGGGAAAATTCATTTGCTAAAATGTGCAACTCAGTCAGAATTGCATATAAAAATAAGTATAGCAAGAGAGAATTGCACAAAAATGCTGGCAAATTTTCATCGGGACTTTTAAGAACATAACAAACTGAAGCAGAAATATGGATAAGTGAATTTAAGATAGGAAACATGAGGAATTGGGTTCAACAACATCAGGAGGGCTGCTTGAGTGTGGTGAAGTATAAGATGGAGCCATCTCCTATTTTACACACAAATGCTGATTGAATTGGCGGTTGAATTTTATTTTGACACTGGCAATGTTCTCCTGTGGGCAACAGGCTAGCTTTAGTGGGCACAGGCAAACTGTCCCCAAGCACTTTGTCATCATTCTTTGGTGCCTGAGATGTTCACCTCACCATGCCCAACAGGGCAGCCTGAAAAAACAGGAGCCACTAAATTAATCTCAGACTTTTGGTGAAATTCTGTGGCAATTCTACTTTCAAACATCATGAAAGAGATACTGAATCTTGTATAAAGATATAAGTATCAGATAGTCATTTAAAAAAAGAAGGCAGCAAAAATTGTTTCAGGAAATAAGTGCTTGAAAATCCAGTTGCCAAATACCTGTAATTCATAATTCATCTCAAGTATTTTCAAAACCCATATCGCATTTAATAGGCCTCCCTCATAGGAAGCTGAATCTTTTTATGATTCCCAAAGTAGAATTTCTCACCTGAGTAGTATTTATGGTCAGCAGAAACCTTTGATGTTGAGAGGGGTTTACCTCTCCCAGAACACACCACTAATTGAATATTCTTTTTGGTACTCACGGATGAATAATGGTTGGCCCCAAGCTATTTAATGCTGAGTTTGAAATGCATATAGTGGGGGGAAAGAATGCAATGTTAGAGGTATTTACAATATGAAGTTCTGTGTGGTAATCAAAATTTGGATTCAACAAGGATCACCCTCACGAGACACTTTGCAGTGCATCTATAATTATAATATAATGAATGATAATAGTTTGTGGTGCAAAAAAAACCCCCAAAACCTTGATGTGGGAAACATAAGCCCCTATGCAACCCCAAGGAAACCGAAGTTGCTGATGCAAGATAGCAAATCTAAGAACTGATGCTTTCTTATTCCATAAAGGGATAGGAGAGGAGGAGATTAACCACTGCAGCTTCATTGGCTTAGAGAAATCCAAAGGTCCAAGCACATGCATGAAACTTCTTCATGTTCAGGTTTACCACTGAACATGTGAAATTTAAACATAGGAACAGGAGCAGTGCATGCATGTAAATCCCACCCAAACTTCCCTGCATGTATTGCTTCCATCCACTCAGTTCCCCAACCTTCCTGCATTGAGTAGGGAAGGTATGCAGTGGGCTTTTACTTGCATTTGCTTGAATATGAATAGAAACCTCTGCACATTTGGGGATCCTGATACAGCAGGTCACTGATCAACCAGGCTTGTATTTAAGTGTCCACATTTAAACATCACATTTTCAGGTGAAGGCCTGAACATGGCATCTGTAGAATACATAGGATCTCTTGAAAGAATTTGAGAAATCATGCAAGGTGATAGTGCCCAGTGACACAACTCTTCTGCTGGTGATACAAGGAACAGGTGAAGTGCAGTCACATTCACTTTCATGGTATTCTTTGGCTCTTCCAAGGCCAGAGGTTGTGTATTTGTGGGCATGAATGCACCTGCAAGCAATTTCTGCTAACAAACAATGAGACCGAGAGTTTCCCTTTTCAGATTCATTTCATATGCCAGCCCCACTTGCCACCATCATGAGTCTTTGCAGGATTTCAGGTCATGCACCTAGCCTAGAAGCTGAACAGGTGTGGATAAGCATTCCAGATGTTACTGAACTACAATTTCCATCTGCCCCAGCAAATGTAGTCAATGGCCAGGGATGATGGAAACTCAAGTAGCAGAAGAGTTTGGATTTGATATCCCGCTTTATCACTACCCGAAGGAGTCTCAAGGCGGCTAACATTCTCCTTTCCCTTCCTCCCCCACAACAAACACTCTGTGAGGTGAGTGAGGCTGAGAGACTTCAGAGAAGTGTGACTGGCCCAAGATCACTCAGCAGCTGCATGTGGAGGAGCGGGGAATCAAACCCAGTTCTCCAGATTATGAGTCTACTTCTATTAACCACTACACCACACTACACCACACTACACCACCACACCACACGAGCCAGTAAGTGGTGTGGTTGGGGAGAGGGTGCAGCTTGGGTAAAGTTCTGAGGGCCAGGTACAGGAGCTTGGAAGGCCACTTTCAGCCCTAAAGTCTGAAATTCCCTTCTACTATTCCAAACAAAAGTTAATGACAGACCCATGGTAAACTATGTACATTTGCTAACCACTGAACAGTCATTGCATGGTGTATATTCTACACATGTAGGCTCTATATTCATAACTATGGATGACAAAAAGTAAGAGGAGGAGGGACAGAATAAAGGAAAGAAGGAAGGAAATGGAATTTCACCACTAAATGACATACTATGATCCTCACGTTTATTAGGCCTACATAATATACTTCACAAAATTTATTAAGCCCCTCTCTATCTCCTTCTCTTTGAGGAGAATGGTGCTAAAATTGCCCTTAAAAGAAGACAATTGCTTTTCTTAAAAAAAGAGTTTTTTCACAGCAAATCAAAAGTGGTTCACAATTCTTTCTAGCTGTACTTCACTGCCAGCTTTCAATTAAGTAAAACCAGCTTTTGACTTCCAACAAATCCCAGAGGTTGTAAGCCTGGAAAATGGCTTTATACTGATCACTTCTTTTATATGGATTTCTCATATTTTAATGGCCTGAATAAGTATGAATACAGCTTTACCTCTTTGGTAATGCTCTGATGGGAATGGAATGGTGCTGTTGCTTTCCAGTAAGGAGAGAGCCAGGTGGTAGGTAGGTTGGCATGCAGAATATGCACTGGCAGAAGACCAGATTAGCTCTGCCACTGTGTTTGCCCCACAGTAAGCAACAGTGACCCACCTGCCAGGAGCCTAGCACAGAGGCTCCACTTTGCCTGGTGAGTTACTACTGCCTAGTATCCTGCCCAGGCTGAGGTCTCTGCATTAGAATAGGCTGTGAACACTGCAGGAGGAAGCTTCACTGTCTGGGTACATTTAATGTCTATAATAAGCAGTGTCCAGAACTACCACGAGTGTTCTTGGGAGCTGGAGCCTTCACAATGCAACTTTCCCATAGGATGCTTGGATACCTTCAAAGTGTAAGTGGTTTTGAAGAGCGCATCTTTAGACACGACTGTTGTTGGATGCCGTTATCACCAAGGAATAGACTGATGCTGCAATGCTGCTCCCTATTCTCTAATTACAAATGATTTCCTAGAATGGACAGAGAGAAAGGAATGTACCAAGAACCAGTCACTCACTTTAGCTCATTTTCTTTCCTTTCTCTCTCTCAGAACTCTAAGAAGCTCGTTCCCTCTGTCAGAAGACAGATTCCTTTGGGGCTCTTTATCCTTTTCTTCTGGGTGGAGAGAGAATTAAAGACATCCAGCCATCTCTCAGGGGCATGGAGCTGTTGCTTAAATGTTAATTGCTTTCCTATTGCTTTCATTGCAGATGATTTTTTTTAAAAAAAAAACACCCACAAACTCATCAAGTATGATACTATTTTTATTTGCCATGTTTCATGCATTTTCATGGCACACTTTAGTCAGCAGGAGAAGAGGAGGCCATGCTGTTTAACAAGGCAATTTGCAGCCCACCAAACTGCATGCAGCCTACTTATGATAAAAAGCATATCAGTGGCCCAGGGGTGCCAGCAGGGTAGGATATTGGGGCAGAGATCCAGAGCCCCACTGAACAGAAGAGCAGAAGGTCCCCCAAAAGCTAAGGATTTGCAAGTCTGTCCAGTTCAGTTTCTCCTTTTTCCCAATCTTCAGTTCAGTTCTCCACATTTTTCAGTTTGTGGAGTTGGAAGGCACCTTTGGGGTCATCTGGTCCAACCTTCTACAATGAGGGAATAATAATAATATTATAATAATTTATTATTTATACCCCACCCATCTGGTTGGGTTTCCCCAGCCACTCTGAGCAGCTTCCAACAAAGTATTAAAATACAGTGGTCTGTTAAACATTAAAAGCTTCCCTAAACAGGGCTGCCTTCAGATGTCCTCTAAATGTCAGGTAGTTGTTCTTCTCTTTGACATCTGGTGGGAGGGCGTTCCACAGGGCGGGTGCCACTACCGAGAAGGCCCTCTGCCTGGTTCCCTGTAACTTGGCTTCTCGCAGTGAGGGAACCGCCAAAAGGCCCTCAGCACTGGACCTCAGTGTCTGGGCAGAACGATAGGGGTGGAGACTCTCCTTCAGGTATACTGGACTGAGGCCGTTTAGGGCTTTAAAGGTCAGCACCAACACATTGAATTGTGCTTGGAAACGTACTGGGAGCCAATGTAGATCTTTCAAGACTGGTGTTATGTGGTCTTGGCGGCCATTCCCAGTCACCAGTCTAGCTGCTGCATTCTGGATTAGTTTTGCTTCCAGGTCACTTTCAAAGGTAGACCCACATAGAGCACATTGCAGTAATCCAAGCGAGAGATAACTAAAGCATGCTCCATCTTCCATGTGACAGCACTTTAGATATTTGAAGATGGCTATCATATATCCTCTCAGTCTCCTATTTAGCAGGGTAAATATACCCAGTTCCCCCAAGCATACCTCAAAAGTTTGGTTTCCATACTCTTCTTCATCTTGCTTGCCCTCTGCAGACATTCCACCTTATCAATATCCTTCTTAAATTGTGGCAGCCAAAACTGGACACAATATTCTAAGTGGGGTCTGACCAAGGCAGAATAGAGTGGGAGTATGGCTTCTCTTAATCAGGACTCTATATTTTTGCTGATACAGTGGTACCTTGGATTAAGAACTTAATTAGTTCTGGAGGTCCGTTCTTTTTTTTTTTTAAGAATATTTTTTTATTAACCGACCAATCACATCAAATCAAACCAAATTACATAAATTCCAAATTACACAGTCAAATTTTAAATTTTTGTTGGGGGTACCCTTATTTCAAGTTCCGAAGGGGATCCGATCAACTTCTTGCTTCTTACTGCGGTTTTAATGTCCACAAATCTAACCTTATGATGTTCACAGTACTATCCAGTCCTTTCTTATTGTTTTTCCACATCTCTTGTTGTTATTTTCATATATTTTTCCTTTCTCTTTGTGAGAAACTGTTTAACCTGAAACTGTTCTTAACCTGAGGTACCACTTTAGCTAATGGGGCCTCCTGCTGCCACCGCGCGATTTCTTTTCTCATCCTGAAGCAAAGTTCTTAACCCGAGATACTATTTCTGGGTTAGCGGAGTCTGTAACCTGAAGCATCTGTAACCTGAAGCATCTGTAACCCGAGGTACCACTGTACAACCTAGAATTGTTGTTGCTGTTGTTGTTTAGTTGTTTAGTCATGTCCGACTCTTCGTGACCCCATGGACCAGAGTACACCAGGCACTCCTCTCTTCCACTGCCTCCCGCAGTTTGGTCAGACTCATGTTTGTAGCTTCGAGAATACTGTCCAACCATCTTGTCCTCTGTCGTCCCCTTCTCCTTGTGCCCTCCATCTTTCCCAACATCAGGGTCTTTTCCAGGGAGTCTTCTCTTCACATGAGGTGGCCAAAGTATTGGAGCCTCAGCTTCACGATCTGTCCTTCCAGTGAGCACTCAGGGCTGATTTCCTTAAGAATGGACACGTTTGATCTTCTTGCAGTCCTTCTTCCAACCTAGAATAGCATTAGAATTTTTTTGCTGCTGCATCATATTGTTGACTCATGCTAAGTTTGCAGTCTGCTAAAAATCCCTATATCCTTTTCTCAATCTGCTCATCCCAGTGCAAATTTCTCCTAATAAAAACATTTTTTGTACGACGTTCTGCCTAATATAATGCATTTTGTATGTTGTCTTTATTTCTGTGCACACTGTATTTGGATAGAGAACTGCATTGCAAAATTTGAAAAACCGGGATGCTTTTCTATCCTCATATTGTTTTGGAAAGGGCAAAATTGTTTGGTTTGCCTTTAAATGCAAACTGAATTCAATTTATTTCCCATCCCTACTTATCACATTACAGTGGTACCTCGGGTTACATACGCTTCAGTTTACATACGCTTCAGGTTACAGACTCTGCAAACCCAGAAATAGTACCTTGGGTTAAGAACTTTGCTTCAGGATGAGAACAGAAATCATACAGCAGCAGCGCAGCAGCAGCAGGAGGCCCCATTAGCTAAAGTGGTGCTTCAGGTTAAGAACAGTTTCAGGTTAAGAACGGACCTCCGGAACGAATTAAGTACGTAACCAGAGGTACCACTGTATGTCCTAAGTAACATAATACACATCACCATCTGAGCAGCCACCTCCACACACACTGTAAGGCAGGGTGTTGGACTATATGCCCCACAGGGTTCCTTCTAGTTCTACAATTCTATGAGTCTGTGAGATTCTAGCATCACCTAATTTGCATGTCACTTCCAGGAGATCAGTACATCTGTTTGTATTGCCTGTATTGGACAGGAAAGAGGTGCTATCCATCGCATGGGAGCCCACAATAGTTTTGCTAGTAAATCCAAGCAGGATAGTGACATGGGGCAAAGGACAGGAATCTGCCATTGTTATACAAATCTATGGAGCGGTGCAAGGAATGACCTCAGCAGGAGGTCATGCTTAGAGGCTGTGGAACCGCATGCAACCCCTAGTGTTGATTTTCCTGGCATTTGCTAATGAACTTCAAAAGTCTGAAAATTGTAAATGTTTTTTCGTATTTCTTTCCATTTGCCTTAAGTGCAGCAGAACCTTCAAAGTGTGCAAAGGAGATTTGAATATTTTTGGGGGGCGAGGGGGGGGATCCAACTGGACTAGGCTGATAGTTGGGTAGGTGAGGAGATAGCAGTGGCAGGCAGCATTCATTCAGCTCAAAAGGTCTGGATTCTACCTGCACCTCATTTGGATCTCCTAAAACGGAATGTAAATGATTTGCAGATTCTGTATTGACCTCAAGGGTGAATGTAATCCCAACAGAAGGCAGAAGAGATGGATGGGACAATGGCAGGGAAGCAGTTTTCATTACCAAGGGGGGGGATTCTAATACTTCACTACTCCCCCACTCTTTAATATATATCTTTCATATTTGCAATAATGACTGAATTTGCATCTAAACAACTTTGAATATTCTTGAGTTATCCTCACCACACCACCTCCTCTTCTGTATTACTGTATCCTACAAGGGCCTCATCTCACTCAATGACACATTTATTGCCCAGTGATAATTGAAAACTGGATGGAATAGCTTGAAGAAAAATGGAGAAAGAAGCAGATAGTTTTAGGAATCAATTTTCTTAGGGGTTGGGATGGGGGTTCATAAACAGTTAGACACAATAGTCCTGCATTAGAATCCCATCTGGAGTTTTCTGTCTTTGCCCTGTTTCTATAAGTTAGTAGTAGCATGTGAATAAAGCTACATCATTCAAATATTATTATTTATGAATGCAGTCCCCTTTAAAAACAATGATAATTATTAGAATAATTTTAAAGAATATGTGACACTTGCCAGGAATTTGTAGAATGGGGGTGGAGAGAGTATACTCTATCACTAACAGAAATGGGAAACCTTTTGCCATTTTAAAACTGTTCTCCTATACAAGCAGATTTTAAAATTACATGTAGGTTCCATCCGGTCATGCAGCTATAATACATTTTGATTTTTTTTTGTTTATAATAAACAATATAAAGAGCCTAATATTTTATACAAAAGTAAAATATGGGAGAAGAACAGGTGTTTCTGCCTGTGATAGGTGAATATCTCAATTAGTTTCTCATTTTTTCAATCTTAAGTTTGGTTCTTCATATTTCCACATCATTTTGAATTATATATTTTTTAAAGATCCTAATGAAAATTCATTAACATTTTAGTGTGACCCCCAAAATATACACATTTTAATGCAATTTTCCCTGATATAGTTTGTTTTTTAATGCATTTTTATTAAAGATTTTCTTGATTTACAAAAGCATGTGCAATGTCTCTCTTATCCCCCCCCCATGTAACATTTTTTACAAATCGGTTTCATTTGTTGAGACATTAGGAAGAAAAGGGGGAAAGAGGTGGAGGGGGGGAAAGATGAGTGGGGTGGGGTCAGGTGGCAATGTTTCTATTTTATTTAATATATGTGGGGTTTTGTGTCAGCGCTGCTTGTGCAGGTTCTCTGCTGTTCCTTTGGTAGTGAGAGAGGTTGGGGTTGGCCTAGGGCAGGGGTCTGCAACCTTTAAGACAAAAAGAGCCACTTGGACCCGTTTCCGAAAAAACAACAACAACTGGGAGAGCGTGTTCTCCATTAAACAGAGAGCACGTGTTGCGGTTGGGGAAACAGGCCACCAGGAAGTGACTAGGCAGATTTGGCAAGGACCCGAGCCCTTAAGGGTTAATTGGGTTACTGGGCAGTTTTGTTTGTTACCAATTTTGGAGGAGGGGTCAGAGGTTTTAAGTATAGGGGCCAGAGGCTAGAACGTTCTCTTGGCTGTTTGCATCGGATCAGGGAGCTGAGGAGCTGACTGATACGGTTGTATTGGGCCTGGAGAAGGAAAAAAAAAAATCCTAACCTCCTACCCCCTCTCTTTTTATTTCTTTCTTACTCTTATACCCCTCGTCCCTCCTTCACCATTCACCCACCTTCCTCTTTATTCTTCTGGTTTTCCTGAAGTTAGTTGATTGGGGTAGCAAAAGGCGGAGGGTGGGGATCCCCCCCCGCCTGGGGAGGCCTTACCGGGTGGGTTGCGGCTGCTTTCTGGCGCTACGGGAGCGCCCCCTCCTAATTGATTTCGCTGCACCGCAGCGGGGGATCGCGGTCGCGGCCTTCTTACCCCCCCTCACCCCCCCGGTCTCTGCCGTTTCGGCAGCCGTAGGCCCCTCTTTAATTTAAACAGCGGCCGGTTTTGTTTTACCCTGGGGGAGAGCTTTGAGGCCGCGGCCCCTTCCTTATCGGAGCGGGCGCGCCGCGCCTCTCCCCCGGCGACGTGATCGGCTCCGCAACGCGGAGCGCAAACGAGCACCCCCGCCCTTCCCCCACCCCCGCCTGTACCCTTCCGGCTTACCTGGTGGGGTGAGCGGCGGGCGGTCCCGGCCCCGGCGCTGTCGGCGCGGCTGCTGCGCCCCCATTTTCCAGGCACCTGGGAAATAAAAAATACAGGAGGCAGTTGGCCTACCGTAGTGGCGCGCCGCTTTCGCCGGCCCTGGGGAGCGTCGGTGGCCGGCTGAGCTGCTCGTTACCCGCGCCAGCGCTATTGGGGCCTGCGCAGGCCTGAGGCCTTGGCGCAGCCTGTATTCCTTACTTGGAGGGCCTGCATGACTCAGGAGTCCTCCATTTTGTTTGGCTGCTTTGCCGCTTGTCTCCTTGCTGGCCCTCTAGCGGCCGTTGGGAGCTATTGCGGCTGCCTCCTCACGTGCTCCCCCAGTGGCCCAGGGCTGCATTGCAGCTGTTCTGTTTAGTGCCTGGGCTAGGTGGGAGCCACCTGCTGGTTGACCTGCGCATTGCAGTGAGTTTAGCTCATTTAGTACAGGTCCACCTGGTGGCTTGGCCGGTTATTGCACCTCATCGTGCTGAGGGAAGGATTTACATAATTTTGTTGGAATTAATATTCATTAACTTTACTGTTTATTTAAGTCGAAGTCACTAGTGGGAGCAATCGACTGTTCGCCAGTTTGCGAGGGCGATCGGGCCAGCTGTGTCCTTTCCTCTTTCAAGCAGATAGCCCTTCTGGTTTATTTTAATAGGCGCTTTCTTGTTGTTTATTGATCCAGATTTTCTTTATTTGTCTCTACACTAGCAGGTATGGCTCCAAAGAAGGCTGCAACCCGCACTGGCACGCCTAGCACCGCTAAACGGCCTATTAGAGGTCCATCTCAAGCGCTACGTTCGTCGGCGCCAAGACGGCCTGTAGGGCGGGTACAGTCCTTGGTGGCAAGCATGGCTGGTGATCCAGAAGCATTGTCCCGATTCGCGGTGAATTTGGACGGTTTTCTTCAACAATGCTCCAGTCAGCCCTCCACGTCTGCAAGGCCGCCTCTTCCAGTGAGGGCGTCGTCACCGGTTTCATCAGCAGATAGCGAAGACGGGGGAGAAGGGTTATCGGCTGAGGGTGTTGGAGCAATTTCCCAGCCAAACCAACCCCTTCACTTACCTGTGGCTCGTGGCCGTTCGCGGAGGCCACGGCATTCTGCTGGGGGGGCCTCTGGGAGGAGAAACCCTTCCGCATCTGCTAGCATCCGGGGCAGGGCAGCACGGCCTCCTGCTGAGGTGGCGTCAGGTTCTGGCCTCTCACGTATTGTCTCTTCTCCAGCAGTTTCAGGTGTAGAACAGCCAAGCCTTGATACTGAGTCTTCTATTGAAGATAGTTTACCGGTTCCTGCCAGGAGGTCTTCAGGCGGAAAACGTCGCCACAGGAGGTCTTCTCGGAAGCGCGCTAAGCGGAGGAGGGGCGACACGTCTTCCTCTTATTCTGGTACGTCATCTTCGTCTTCTGATGAGGAGGCTGGTACCTCTAGGGAACTTTACTGGGGTTTTGGTGAAATGACGGGGCTTCCACGGTGGGCTTGGGAGCGGAGGGCCAACTCGCATCGGGCAAAGTATGGGGCCGTTCAAGAGTGTTTGGATGGCGTGTTGGTTCCTGACGTTAAGGTCTCTACCAATTCTGCCAGAGACATCATTCCAGGTTCGCATTTGGCTTCAAAACTTCGGGCTAGGATATTAAACGGCCGTTATGTGGACATGTTTAAGTTGGCCCCACCCCCGGAGGATCAGGAGAAAGGGAACCCTTCCAAAAAACGCCCTGGTGCCTCCGCTATAGACAGGACATTTGAACACTGGCTTGACTGTTTCCAAGTCTTCGCTGGCGTGGTTACGGCGGCTTACCCTCGGAGATCTCTTCATTTGATAGTTTATCTATCTATTGTTCGCTCTGCTTTCACCAAAGCTGGTGAAAAAGCTGCGATCAAATATGATGAGAACTTCAGGCGCCGTGCAGCCAGGATCCCCTCGGCCCGCTGGGATCGTAAGGATCTCGACGTGTGGACCACCCATGTCGCCCCACTCATCGATAAAAAGGGGCCAGATCAGCCTAAACTAAAGACTGCCGCATTTAGACCAGGTCGTCGCTTGTTGTGCTGGGACTTTAACAAGGGTTCCTGTCAACGTCAGGGGTGTAAGTACGCTCATTCATGCGAAAAGTGCAATGGTTCGCACCCCGCTTCTTCTTGTTTTGGAAGTCGGCGGCCCTTTCGTGGGGGAAGGGGGGGTGCTCAGCAGCCCCCCAAGCCAGCCCCCCTCCCCTCGACTTCAGGAGCGGGAAAATAGCGTGCTGACCTCCCTGGCTTTTACTCCTGTTCGCCTGGCACCCCTGCACAATTGGTTGCAGTTATACCCTAATAGGGAGGCGGCAGGTTATTTGGGAGATGGTTTCACTGTTGGATTTCGGATTCCAGTAGCCATGCCTCCCATGGCACGGAATCCTCTTAACCAAAAATCAGTGCGAGAGCTGCCACAGGTTGCTTGTAAAAAGATTGCAAAGGAAGTGGCTATGCAACGTATGGCTGGTCCCTTTGACGACCCCCCCTTCCATAATTTGCACATATCCCCATTGGGTATAGTGCCAAAAAAGGCCCCGGGTGAATTCCGTTTAATTCATAATCTGTCACATCCCAGGGGAACGTCGGTCAATGACGTTATACCTCCGGAGCTCTGCTCCGTGAAGTATGCTTCTCTTGATCAAGCGATCAAGATGATTAGAAAATTTGGCCATGCTGTGTTATTGGCAAAATGCGACATTGAATCGGCTTTTCGCCTTCTGCCAATTCACCCAGAGGATTTTTGGCTCCTAGGTTTTCAGTTTGAGGGCAGTTATTATTTTGACAAAGCGATGCCTATGGGCTGTTCAATAGCGTGTGCCGCTTTTGAATCGTTTAGCACCTTTTTGGAGTGGGCCCTCAAGTTTAAAACAGGACTGGGCGGAGTCATGCATTATTTGGATGATTTTTTATTGGCCTCGGCATGCGATACCGGCGATTGCTCGGTGCTGCTGCAGGCATTTGCCGACCTTACGCAGGAATTAGGGGTTCCGCTCGCTGCAGACAAGACGGAGGGTCCTTCGACCTGTCTCACCTACCTGGGTATCCTCTTGGATACAGTTTCCCAAACCTCTAGCTTGCCTAGGGACAAGCTGGTAGCGTTAAGGAAGGTAATAGAGGAAATGCTTCCTCTGAAGAAAGTGTCCCTCAGGCAACTTCAGTCGCTGTTGGGACACCTGAATTTCGCGTGCAGAGTGGTAGCCCCTGGGCGCCCCTTCTGTTCACGCTTGGCTAGACTCACGGCAGGGTTGAAGGCCCCGCATCATCGGGTGCGCCTTTCTAATGAGGTGAAGGCCGATCTGGGCATGTGGTTGGAATTCCTGGAGGAATTTAATGGGGTTTCATTATGGCAGGACACATTGAACCTGCATAATGACTTCCAGGTACATTCAGATGCGGCTGGTTCTCTGGGGTTTGGTCTCTATTGGAGAGGCCGATGGTGTGCCCAGCGTTGGCCAGCAAAATGGCAGGGAGGAGAGATTACGTGGGACCTAACTTTTCTCGAGTTTTTTCCAATTGCAGTGGCAGTGCATTTGTGGGTCGAGGAGTTCAGGAATCGGCATGTCTGCTTCTGGACTGATAATCAAGCGGTGGTGAATGTGCTGGCCAAACTATCATCACGCTCCCCCAGGGTGTCTGCCCTGTTGCGGGACTTCGTGTTGCATTGTTTGCGCTGTAATATAGTTTTCTCGGCACGCTTTATTCCTGGGGTGTCTAACGAAATTGCTGATGCTCTGTCCCGTTTTCAGATGGAGCGGTTCAGACTACTGGTTCCAGAGGCGCGGATACGTCCGGATTATTTCCCGGATCATCTCTGGAACCTTGGCAGCAATTAGTTTTTCAGGGAGTAGCGGCTTCGGTTTCCCCTTCCACCCTGCGATCCTATACGAAAGCCTGGGACGATTTCTTGGCATTTATGCGTCAAGCAGCCTGTGAGATAAAAAGGGACCCCCCCACTCCTTCGCAGGTTTTAAAATATCTGGCACACTTATTCCAATTGGGGCGAGCAGCTAAAACAATTAGAATGCAGGCGGCAGCCATAGCATTCTTCTGTAAGACTTTCTTTGACGTAGATCCGTGCGCGAAGTTTATTGTTCGCAAGGCCCTGGAAGGTTGGGGTAGACTTTGCCCTTCACAGCCGGCAAACCGGCGCCCCATTTCATTTGAATTGTTGTGCAGGATGCGAAGTAAGTTACGGGTGGTGTGTTGGTCAAGGTATGAGGCTCGCCTTTTTTCGGCGGCCTTCTCCATTGCCTTTTTCGGAGCACTGAGAGTAGGGGAGCTTGTAGTGAAGGATCTTGGGGATGGTCGCTCCAGGGGCCTCTTGCTCCATGATATTCAGTTACTCCCTGCAGAGTTGAGAATCACTATTAGGCATTCTAAGACGGATCAGAGGGGTAGGGGTGCCCTGGTTCGTCTTCCGGCCACAGGGGAAGTGGGCCCCTGCCCGGTAAAGGATGTCAGCAAGTATCTGGCGGTGCGCGCCCATGGGGATGGGCCTCTGCTTCGGCATGAGAATGGGTTGCCCCTATCGAGACACCAGTTTGCGAAGGTTATGCGTAAGGCAATCTTGGCTTGTGGTGACATGGCCCGTGAGTTCGCCCCCCATTCATTTCGGATAGGGGCTGCCACGACAGCGGCCCCCTGGGGACTGTCAGCCGCCAGAATAAGGGAGTTGGGCCGTTGGAAGTCAAATGCTTTCAGAGGTTATGTTCGCTGATTTTGGGTTTCTTACACTGTTTTGTTTATTTATTTAGGCGTACCAATGGTCCGCATTTGGATGGTGGGGCACAGCATCATCCATTGGGCTGGTGTCGCTGCTCGGCAATCTGGAACTGGTCCAGATCTCGGCCTTCCTCCTCATATACGTGTGTCCTGGCTGTCCAGACGGGGAATGCGTTGGCCAGAGTTCCTGCCGAAAATCCGGAAGCAGTTGCTCCTGGAAGGGCCGCCAGCGGCTATTGTGGTACAGTTGGGCGAGAACGATTTGGTGGACATGGGCTGTTTTACGCTGCGTGCTGCAATCTTGGGGGACCTGGAGACGCTGCAGGCAATGGTGCCAACAGCAAAAATCTTTTGGTCAAAGCTGTTGCAGCGACGCATTTGGAGGGGCAGTCGTTGCCCAGTGGCCACTGAAAGGGCCAGAAAGCGCATCAATGCTGCTGTGGCTAAGAAGATTTTTGACCTGGGGGGAGACATGATTTCCCACCCCACGATTCTTTTCCAGACGCCATCTTTTTTCAGGGATGATGGCGTGCACCTTTCTGCTTCAGGGAATGAGGCTTGGTTAGGTGCGGTGGCCGCCAAGCTGAGGGCTTGGCTGGGGCTGTGAGTGGTTTGGCGGTGAGCTGAGGGCTCCATGGCGGTTAGGCATTGGTTAAATTGGTGCTTGGAGGGGTAAGTGCCTACCCCTCCAAATGATGCGAAAGGGAATTCCATTAAAGGAATCCAGGGGCTTGCCATACAATTTGTCCTTGTCCCCGGAGTCGGACCTGCGGCCGTGCAAGCCCCACCGGAACATGAGGGTGAGAAGGGAGGGACTGATTCCCAGCTTCCTTTCTCACCCAATACTTGTTTCCCACGCTGGCTTCCGTTGGTGTACGAAAGGGCCAGCACTGTCCTTGAGGGCAAGGGCAGATAGTCATAACCAATGCCTAAGCAACCACTCACATTTTGTATTTAAATAAAGTTGTGGCCAAAATTTATGCCAAAAACCATAAACAAAAATTGATGGAGTGATGTGTGAATTATTTGGTGGGTGGCATTGTGGGACTCAACACGCAAAGCGTGTTCTCCATTAAACAGAGAGCACGTGTTGCGGTTGGGGAAACAGGCCACCAGGAAGTGACTAGGCAGATTTGGCAAGGACCCGAGCCCTTAAGGGTTAATTGGGTTACTGGGCAGTTTTGTTTGTTACCAATTTTGGAGGAGGGGTCAGAGGTTTTAAGTATAGGGGCCAGAGGCTAGAACGTTCTCTTGGCTGTTTGCATCGGATCACCCGCCCTCCCGCCCTTTTATAGGGTGGTTTTTTGTTTTGTTCGCTTGACCTTGCTATTGCCTGTCATGGGGTCGTCCGCCTTAGTGCGGGGGCCTAGTAGGAATTTTGCCATTTGGCTGATTGGCTGGTGCCATTTGGTTTTTGCCTACTACGTAGCAAATCGTCACAACTTGTAAGGTTGGCGATTAGGCATTGGTTAAATTGGTGCTTGGAGGGGTAAGTGCCTACCCCTCCAAATGATGCGAAAGGGAATTCCGTTAAAGGAATCCAGGGGCTTGCCATACAATTTGTCCTTGTCCCCGGAGTCGGACCTGCGGCCGTGCAAGCCCCACCGGAACATGAGGGTGAGAAGGGAGGGACTGATTCCCAGCTTCCTTTCTCACCCAATACTTGTTTCCCACGCTGGCTTCCGTTGGTGTACGGAAGGGCCAGCACTGTCCTTGAGGGCAAGGGCAGATAGTCATAACCAATGCCTAAGCAACCACTCACATTTTGTATTTAAATAAAGTTGTGGCCAAAATTTATGCCAAAAACCATAAACAAAAATTGATGGAGTGATGTGTGAATTATTTGGTGGGTGGCATTGTGGGACTCAACACGCAACCGCAAAAACATTGCAACATTTAAAACAAATATAACACTGCATATATTGTTTCTTGACTTAATGCTATAATATACAGGATCGTGTAGTCAGCTGTCAATCTCAAGAAAAAAGGACAAATTAATAGCCAATTAAAATATTTAATTTACAACCAGGTAACCAGGTTAATGGGACTTTTGCTCCTGAACCTCAGTGCTCAGTGTCTGCACATCAGGGCTGTAAGACGTCACCTTCATTTTCACACAGGCTTGCAAGCTGTCATCTGTGAGGCGTGATCGGTGTTTGTTTTTAATATAGTTCATGTTGGAGAAGACCTGCTCACATACATATGTGGAAGAGACCACAAGGGCCATCGAGTCCAACCCCCTGCCAAGCAGGAAACACCATCAGAGCACTCCTAAGATATGGTTGTCAAGCCTCTGCTTAAAGACCTCCAAAGCAGGAGACTCCACCACACTCCTTGGCAGCAATTCACCAAACTTTCACCAAACTTTCCCCTGCTTAAGTTTAAAAAGGGGCTTCGCTTAAAAAGGGGCTTCAGGCAACTAACTCCACGTGGAATTCCACGCGACCACGACTGCATAATCAATGCCACAAAATGCCAAAGAAAATTAACCAGGGCCCCAGTGAACCATAAATCATAATCAGTGCCTGATGTAAATAATAATTAATAATGAGGGCCCAATGTCATCCTCGTCATTATAAAAATAATCCCTCTCTTCGCGCCGCCCAGCCTCCCAAGAAAAAAACAACAACACTTCAAACGGTCACAAAGCACAAATTCCACGCGACCGCAACTTGCTATGCCCAATAACCAATGCCCCAAAATGCCATAGAAAATTAATCAGGGCCCCAGTGTACATAAATCATAATCAGTGCCTGATGTAAATAATATATAATAATGAGGCATTCGTCATTATAAAAATACCTTTTTTGACACTTTTTATTATTTCTTTGTTTGACCCCTCAGAATTACTCCTCCTCATAGAAATAAACATTAAATTAACAAGTTACCTTTTTTTGAGTGTGTGTTCTTCACTCCCCTTCAAAACAGTGACCAGTGTATATGCCCCCTTTCAATGCAGCCTGCTTACAAAGGCGGGACAACAAAGACCAGCAATAAGCTGTTGCATAACGTTCCCCAATGAAAGTGTTAGCTATTCACCAAACTTTCCCCTGCTTAAGTTTAAAAAGGGGCTTCAGGCAACTAACTCCCACGTGGAATTTCCTATAGTAAGATGGCAGCTGCCTCAGAAGACCACATGGGCAGATAAGATGGCTGCTGGGACGATCCGGCTACCCAGCAACAGCACAGCTGATTCCGACGCTTTTGAAAGCAGCCGGCAAAGCAAGTGTTGGAGCTCCGAAGCCACAATGCTGCGCATGTGACCAAATAGTGAGGACTTACTTTGCTAGAGACAAGCCCCGACGCTACCACAAGCCTCCCTCTTTGCGCGCCGCCCAGCCTCCCAAGAAAAAACCCCCACCTCAAACAGTCACAAAGCACAAATCAGTAAACATAATAAACATTAAATTAACAAGTTACCTTTTTTTGAGTGTGTGTTCTTCACTCCCCTTCAAAACAGTGACCAGTTTTGAACAGTGGCTTCAGGCAACTAACTCCTCCGCCTCCTCCCCTCGTGCCCTCCCCTCACGCCCTCCACTCGCGCCCTCCCCTCGCCCCCGCCCCTTGCCTCCTTCCCTCGTGCCCTCCCCTCACCCCCGCCCCTCGCCCCCGCCCCTCGCCTCCTCCCCTCGCCTCCTCCCCTCACGCCCTCCCCTCGCCCCTCGCCTCCTTCTCTCGCGCCCGCCCCTCGCCTCCTTCCCTCGCGCCCGCCCCTCGCCTCCTTCCCTCGCGCCCTCCCCTCGCGCCTCTGCCCCGGAGCCGCAGCAAAGGCTTTAAAGAGCCGCATGCGGCTCTGGAGCCGCAGGTTGCCGACCCCCGGCCTAGGGTGTGGCTGTTCATTTGTGGTTGGCTGTGGTGGTCTTTGTTTTCATGTATGAGTGGGGTGGGTGGGTGTTTTGGATCAGGTTAGCCATATTGATTTGTATGCTGTTGGTGGATTTTGTCATTGTCTTGTTGGCCTGTGTATGTGATGAAGGGGAGCCATACCGGGGTGAAGGTGTTTTCTTCTATTTGTCCCTGTGTCAGTTTCAGTTTATTGGTTAATTTTTCTAGTAAGGCTGTTTCCCATACTATTTGCTACCATTGGTCCATGCTTACTCCTGACAGGTCTCTCCAGTGTCTGGTTATGATGTTTCTGGCCCCTGATATACAGTTTGTCACTTTTTTTGCAAGGCAGTTTCCCCTAATACAATTACCTGGGGCAAGAAGTGCATTGCTAAATTTGGAGAAGTGCAAATTTCAAAGAACAACTGTGTTTCAGTTTGTGTATTGCTTTGGAAAGTGCATGCTCAGCAAGTTCTCATTTAATTGCGAACAGAAACAAATTTCTCCTCCATTCCTATCAAGGGGACACTGCTGTGCATTGGATTGCTGATGTCTACTCTATTCCTTATAATTATTATCATCAACATCATAATCACTGATACATATAAGTAGTGAAGTCTTTAAGTGCTTTCCAGTCCCACTTTTCTGCCTTACATCCATGGAAGGAATGTGTAACATATAACTCTAATGTCATTTGTCTCAGAGTGTTTGCTAACAGCTGTCAAATGATAGTAATAAGTTATGACAAATTGATTCAAGATCTGCTGGTGTCACTATATATGCCATCCATATTAAAACGCAATGATGTTTAATGATGCAAACATAGACTAATGCAGGGATGGTGGAGGAGATAGTAAATCCAAGTCAAGGTGAATTTGGCTAATCAGGCATGAACCATTGAAACAAGAAAAAAAGGCCTTCACGTGTGATTCCCCCCACATCAAACTATTGACCTATTTCTTATAAGCATACCTGCAGCTGATCACTAGAGTAGCAAAAGACCATTCATTCATCCATCCATTCATTCTCCCTTGTCCCTTGAAACTTAAGGCAAAGAAGTAACTAATTTTGATTGCTTAGGGCCGCCACTAAGTTTAAGAATTTTAGTCAGTTAGTTGGTTTTAATTGATTATAATGCCCAACAAACATGAAATGAAAAGACAAGACTCATATCTTTGGCTTTTAATGAACGACATTCTCTATGCCAAAGGATAAATGGACACAAACTGACATTAAAAATGACAATATTGAAAAATGGGGCGGGGGGGGGGATTTCAGCCTCCCATGACACTCTGCAAGTTACGTTCATGTGGCCATCATTGAGGTTTGGACCGGGGGTCAGCAATCTCCACCTGTCCATCATGGGCAACCCATTGCTGCTGAAACTCATTTTTAGCCTTAAAATCAACTCTAACACGACTAAGAAGTTTTCTGACATTCATCTATTTGCAGCACATACTGACCTTTCTTTGCATCTTACTACCATTTGAATCAATTTTGCAAAATTGAAGTACATCTAAAGTAGTTAACTTTTTCCTAAGTTTGTATTTGGTATTGGGGAGAGGGGGTATGCAATGAACTCCTCTTAAGTAAGGAAGACCTGTATTGCTATTATTTCATTAAGATGCAGACCAACTGAAAGAGGGGATAAGTCATCACCATGGTGATTTACTGAGAGGCTTGCATACTGATCAGTTGCGTCAAGCATAAATCAGCATGTGAGATGTAATGATGCCAGAGCCATTTGTTTTATGGTATTTTATCATTTTCAGGCTGAGGAAGTTTATTTAGGTGGTCCTAAAAACTGGAATGAAATATGACCTCAGAGTCAGCTTTCTAAAGACATAGATCAACTCATTTTGCATCAAGTAAAAGTCTAAATTTTGAGATGTCTGCAAATTGCTGTCATGTGACTTGTGTGTCACCTCTTTTCCACCTCAATAGGAATGCAATGTCATTCAAACTCAATCACTTCACAGGGAAATTTCTGGCACTCTGCTCCACTCAGCCTTTCTTCCCACCCAGGGCGGCACTGCCTTCTGCCTGCCCCTCAGAGCTGCCACATCATATGGGGCTGGGCCTTGGTGGCAGCAGCCTCTCCTCTCTTCTCACCCATTTTCCAGCAGCCGCTATGAACTGCCCAAGGTAGGAGGCCAGTAGCAGCGGCCATGGAGAAGCCATGGAGATGCCACAGAATGCTCCCTCCCAACTGATGCAGCTGCCACTCAGAACAAGCGTCAGCTGATCCTCCTTCTCAAACATGGCAGCAGCAGCACTGGTGGGGAAAATAGGGACATTCCAGGATCAAATCAGAAGCCACGGTGGCTTTCATAATTCCAGGGCTGTCCCTAGAAAATTGGGACACTTGGAGGGTATGGTAAGTGTCATGATTGATGTTGCCAGGGCCTTTGATGGAACAGCACACCCACACTCTTTTGTGGTTCCCCACGACAGCCATTTAAAATTATGCCTTTCACCATGGCAACCACAGAAATCTGCTGAAGGGCATATGGCTGTAGCAACAATATATTAATAAGAAGTTTATAATGAGGTAAGCAAAATATCATTATAATTGCAAATATGTACATTTCAGCAAGGCTTACAGAGAACCATATGACACAACAATAATTATTATTGAATTGAAGAATTCACTAAGCAATTGACAACAGACAGGCTTCCAGATAAGGCCCTGTTTCAAGGCCTTGACTGCAATTTTCACAATTGCAGACCCTTCAGGTATCCCTATTTTCCAGGGATGTTCCTGATTTGGAGAAGCCATCCTGGTTTCTGATTGGATCCTGGAATGTCCCAATTTTCCTTAGGATGTCCTTCATTTCATTAGAGAAATGTTAGAGGGTATGGAGTTATCTGACCCCTGAGCTGTCTGAAGGCAATCCTGCATAGGGATTTTTATTTTAAAAATGTTTATTGTTTTGTTATGTTGGAAGCTGTCCAGAGTGGCTGGGGCAACCCAGTAAGATGTATGGGGTGTAAATACTAAAATTATCATTATGGAATGAGACGTCCCTATGTTCATCGGAGAAATGTTGTAGGGTATGCAATTGGGAGGACTTCAGGAATGCTTATCTCTCCCCAAAGGTTATGTAATTCCACACAGATAATACCACTGCAAGGGTTGGAAATGATAGGTGCCCGGTGACATTGTAGACTGGCGTATAACAAGAGTTCAGTTTCCTTCTTCATTCACATGGGGCATGTGAGTGAAGGAAAAGGCATGGAGGGTGTTCAACATGTATCAAGTAACCACACGCAGCCTTGTGGATGACAGGATATAGAATCAATCAAGATTGAAAGCTGTATGTTGAGGATGAGCATGAATGGCTCTAGATTAAGGAGAATTACTTATTTGCAGTACAGATGGGTGTGTACATAGCCTTTAATTAAAATAAAACAAAAAAGCCAACACATATTTAGAGTGTGATTCAAAAGGAAGAGACGGGTCTATTTATCAACCCTATCAGTTGTCAATCAAAGCATACTGCTTTCATTCCTCCTGTGAAATCCTTTTTGTCTGACACTAAATAAAAGCTTATCTACAACATGGACGTTGTAAGAGATTCAAATATCCATTAAGTCAACTCTTGTTTTAATTAAAACTAAGGTAGGCCAATCCCTGTGTACGTATCTTCCATCCCCAGGACTAGCTTGTTCATCTGTTGGGCTCAAAAAACCATAAGGCTGCATTGCACTTATCTTCAGTAATGCAATGGAAGCAGAACATAAGGCACCAGTAAGGATGCTTTGGAATAGAAAGGAAATATTTCCTTTTGTAGAAGCAGCTAGTATCTGATTACCAAGTATTTCGTCTTTTAGACAAGCTTGTGCAAGCTGTTTCCTAAGCACTTGACCAAAAGGCAGCAAAATAAAGCAACAAAGGATCATGGTTTATTCTGTCTGTTCATGAGATGACACCTGCTTTTCCACTCACCTTATATTTTTCTGGGTCAGGAAATGAAGGAGGTGGTTAAGAAGATGTTGCCCATCACATAGGCCATGCTCGGCTGACGTGAAGTTCTGGCAAGAGTATACTGCGGTTTCTGAGCTCACAATATTTGAACTTCTAACTCATTTCTGACACAGAAGTTTGCTCCCCACTGAGGGAAGGCCAAATATGTTTTGGAGAAAGAAAATTAAAAAATTCCTTCCAGTAGCACCTTAGAGACCAACTAAGTTTGTTATTGGTATGAGCTTTCGTGTGCATGCACACTTCTTCAGAGACAGCTTAATATAAGGAGCTAACTATGACCAGGATTTGCAGGAAAGACCCAGGGAACAACATGCTGCAACGTTTGAATCTGAAGCGTAGGACTCCTTGTTTTTGTGTTCACAAAGCTGTACATAATAGAGGTGGGGAAATGCCTCAATTTGGTCTGCAAGGGCATTTTCCACAAACCATCCTCACTTGCCACACACCTGATGACTGAGTGGGCTGCAGAAAATGTTTTTCCTTCAAAGAGCTTCCTTCATTGCTTTCACTCCAAACCTCTTCCTTTGCAGAGGAGAAAAATGCTGTTTTTAAACAGAACATTTCCCCCTCTGTGGAGACTTCAAGACACCTCTTTGAAGGTGTGCTCCCAGCACCAATCAGCTGATTGGAGCTGAAAGCATGTCTTCAAATGAAATGTTGTAACCACCAAATAACTGATCTGCAGTTACAGCTACCTTGTTTCACATTTGACAGGCGGCCTGATGTCAAACTGTCCACCTATCAAAGTTGGCTCACAGAGGGTGGAGGATTTTGGAATCCAGACCACCAGCAGATCCAATTCTTCACTCAGTATGTAACATATACTGTAGCTGACCTGTCCAAATGTTAATGATAATTATTTGACTCAATTATTACCTTTTGTTTTTATTTTGTTCAGTAATCCATGTGCTATGCAATGGTGTCTTTTTATTTATTATTTTATGTGTTCATTTTGTTTTGCTTTGAAGTTTGTGGCAACTGAATTATTATTAATCTCTTCCTTTAATACCTTTTATGTGGAGGGAGGGATGCAGAATTAACATACATTGTACATATTTTTGTATGTTGGTATCTCTCTATGTGAAGCTGCAGCTTTACTGTATGTACTGAGCTGACAATTATATGATTTTGTGATATCAAGAGGGATCAGTTTTATTCTGTTGGTTGTAGGAGAGAGAGAGAGAGAGCGTGCGCGCACACACACCAGAGAGCTCATAATCCTGTATTGGAATTTGTAGAAGATCTGAAATGTATATGACAACACTCTTGTAAAACTGCTCAAATATCAGCATTTATTATTTCCCCAGCTTTGTTGTTGTCTTTCAAAAAAACACACACTATGATATTCCCTGAAGCTATTGACCAAATGTTGCAATATTAGATTCTGGGGGTGGAGGAATAACATTCTGACTAGAGCAAAGAAGCCTCCAGAAACTCAGATAGATCAGCTGTTGTCACTTATTGAAGGGTACAAGCAGATGGTTCTGACATGATGTTCAGGGCTTTAATCTGTGTAGTTCTGCAGTTCTACACTGATCATGTCTGCAGCCTATCTGGTGTGTTTTCACACTTGAGTGGCAAAGTCCTTCTGCTGTGGCAAAAAACCCTGATTAATAGTATTACTATGCAGGATTTAACCATACGAGTACTATAATCCAATTAGAGGCAATAAATCCCTACCCTTCAATCACCTTTTGCCCATCTCTGATGCGTATTGAAGAATTGAGAGAATTCACACCATTCAGCAAAAGAAGAAAATATACTAAACACTTTTATCAAACATCTAGCCTGAGTTGGAGCACTGTGATACTCAAAAGTGCACGTTAGACTGTATATATTGATAAGTTCAATGTCAAGCATTGTTTTCCTGGATTTAAAAAACCCCCCATAGAGAAGTGTAAATTCCAAAAGGCAGTTGCATTTCAGTTCATGGAGTGCTTCAGGAATTGCAAATTAGGAATGAAATGTGAACTGAACTAAATCACTTTGAGGTTTCTTCTACAATCAGGTGCTATATAAATGTTATGGAATAAATAAGTAAACTGCTTTCCCATCCCTCTGTTAGCGTGTAAAGGCAGGAGAGCAGAAACAAATTCAGAAAACATGGGTCGATGTTTGAATGAAGGTGGCTTGTCACTGGAAATATCAGCCAGGATTTACATCTCTAGGCTGGCTATTTAGAGTGTAGGAGCTGTCATCAGAATGGCTGACAGATCAGAGTAGACGTTTGAGGGGAGTGTTGATACATGATAATTCCAGTGCCATATGGTTTCCATTTATATTATATGTGAGTAAAAACAACCAAATTCTTAAATCTCCAGCAAGTCAAGTTTTATTTTGGGAGGACATATTGAAGTGATCAGCATAGGATGATGAAGGGAAACATTCTGGGGTGCTTGGTATGTTAGTAAATGGCAGCTGCAGCACCTTACTGTATATTTAGACCTGCACAGTGTTCTACTCTGCTGGTTGTTACTTGGTTAATGTGCTGTTGATGGAAACAATTTTTTAAAAAAACTATTAAAAAGGAAAGGATATATTTATATCTAAGCAGAATGCTTAGCACAAGTGGTGTTCAAACATCACATCCAATGAGTGTATAAAATGTGTACCTGTGCACATAATAGTTGAGCTGTAAGCACACAGTTGTTTGCTTGTAATTTTCAATGGCTGTAGAATCTGTGTACTTGTGTGTTCAGTAGTTGAATTGTACAAATCAAGAAGTGCACACCCTTTTGCACAAGCACTTGTATAGGCAGCTTGCACCCATGTTCAAAGTGACATGTGAACAAGCTTCCTGAATGCCTTCTTTGAAAGCAGAACATAAAGTCCCTTTGGCTAATAAATCAGCAAGCAATTATGTTTTCTGGGACTGTTTGGAAACTTTGTATTCAGCTACATTCATTTCTTGAGCAGTAAATAACCCAAATGAAATGGAACGGAAGCAATGACAACTCAAAGGGAGTAAGTCAAAAAAGACAGCTACCTGCAAGTAAATGTAGGAGAACAGAGAACGCAAGCAGCTGCCTTGATTTTGATTAATATTATTATGCAGCTTGCTAAGAAAGAGCCTCATAAATATCCATGAAACATTTTATTAGGTGATTGTAAATACTTAACATCTCTCTCTCTCTCTCTCTTACTGTAGAAAGGAGGGAGACAGCATTAAGATGTACAAATAAGATGAGTCTGCAGAATCTGTGTGTGCATGTTATGTTTCACTAATGCAGTGGTTAAACTGTTGCAAACAAGTCATGGTTTTTTATAGAAATATGATAGACTTTACTAAAGGTGTGATATATAGAGCAATAGGCCATGGGGACAGCCATGTTTTTCTGCCTCCCACAATGCCTCTGTGAATGACACTACTTCGAGTTTGGGGAACCTCATGCCCAGGAGCCAAATACAACCCCCCAAGGCCTCTCTATGTAGTCACGCCCATCACTGACTCTGCTTTGCACCTTGAGTGTTTTTGCCTGGCTGGAATGCATCCTTGAATTTTTTAATGCCTCTTGTTTGCCTCTGTCCTGGCTCCCACGGATGGGGTACTTGGACTCTTGTCAGGATTCATTCCAAAGCTTTTATTCCAGAGTTCGCTACAGTTCCCATAGATGTGCAGGTCGGTGGTTAAAAGAAAGCTCCAGAGTTCATAGCTAGCTGTTGGCTAAGAGTTGTTCCAACACTTGATAAGCCTATTCAACTGATCTTTTGAATACTGGGGAAGGCACAAACACACCATCCAAAACCCAGGGACTGGGCAAGCAAGTGAGCGCTTCTATGTGAAGCCTGGGCCTGCTCACATTGGCACAACTGCTGGCATGTCCTTGGAGATGCATGTGAGATCAACATTGTCTGTTCACTGTCCAACCCAGGTGCCAAGGTCTCCTGGGGGCAGGGACCACTTTTCTGGCAAGAGTCACAGCTGAGGTCAAGGAAAGAGGTGCTTCCTCATTGCTTAGGGAAGTAAATGCTACTAAGGTAGGGCTTGCTCCTTCCTCTCCAGCCAAGATGACTCATGACATCCTGGATAGACAATAGAGAGGGGTATGTGAGCATGTGTAGAAACTAGCATAACTGTGCAAAGGTAAAAATCACATTTGCTGTCCCAGACACTTTTACCTGTAACCCTAAGCCCGGATTTATATCCCACCTTTTTTCAAAGGAGCTCATGTGGTTACTCCTCTCCGCATTTTATCCTCACAGCAATCCTATGAGGTATACTAAGCTGATAAAGACTTTGACGGAGCCAAAATTGGTCAGCCAGTGAGCTTTCACTCTTTCACCCCCTCTCCTCAGAGTGCCTTTTGTATTGCACCTTCTTAGGCAGTATAAAGTCGCTTCCAACTAGGGATGGGGGATAAATTTGATTCAGTTCCTATTTTAAAGTAAACCTATGAACCTATCTAAAATATGCAAACCAAAACAATCACACTACTGCAAATTTTGCAGTTCACTACTTCAGCCAAGTAATTGTCTGAGAAAATTGTCCACATTAGTGAAATTATATAATAACATTATACTAGGAAAAATGACATTTTAAAAAATGCATATAAAATTGCACTAAAATGAATTTTCATGAGAACTTTATTTTTAAAAAGTTATTAACTGGTGTGGAAATATAGAAAAGGGAACTTAAGGCTGGAAAAAACAAATTGACAGAGTTACACATCCCTAGACCTCAGCTCAGTCTACCTTTTGTTCTGATCATGGAAGCTGCCTACAGCCCATGGGTATAGGACCCAATAAACTCCAGACACAGCACAGTCTTGAATCAACTTCCATGCTGTGCTTGTGAGATATCACAGAGGAAAGTGGCCAAAAACTGACCTGTGCATTCTCTCCTAGGGAAAGGTAGATGTCATGCTTGGGGTGAGGGACTTACTGTTCATTGCAAGCCTGGAGGTTCACAGAAGCCGGATCTAGCTTCAAGGAGCTTGTTCATTTCACTGCAGCCATCTGACAGGCTGTCTGAAAATGGAAGTCATGTCACTTTTGCAGAATAATGACAGTGGCACAAACCTCCTAAAGCAATTGCACCTGTGCTCCTCAGCACTGACTGATGGAAAGCTCTTCCAGAGTTGAGGAAGCACAGCATATGCCATAGACTTTCAGCTCCTTGTCTGCTTTCTACCAAGTCTGACAAAGGAACAATGTCATTCATGACAGTGGAGCGAAAGGAGCAGAGGTTGTCAGTTCACTTCCACAGAGAATCAAAACAGTTGTCGGGAGATAAAAACTAGAGTTGTCTAAACAAGGGAATTAGACCTGAAAATGGGCTCTTATGAAGCCATACCAACAGTGACAAACTATGATCTGGAGCTCTTTCAGCAAAAGGATACAAGGACCATGGCAGGAGTAAGCAGATTTAGCTTTCTGAGAAGGGGGGAAATTATCAGGCAGCTGTGAAAGTACTCTTAGCATAGTTGTTCCACTGATCTTAACACATCGCCCTGGGAGCAAGCTGTGCTGGCAGATGTCCCTTGATATAGCCATACTAAGAGATGCTTCTGAAATTCCTATTTAGTCATTAGATAGTGGGGGAGAACTTGTCCATCTCTATGAAGCAGTCTCTTCCAATATGATTTGTCTACAGATTCTTCCCTGCCCTATTAGTTAGGTTTCCAGGACTGACTGACTGTTTTAGGGTCAGGTTGCCAATCTGTTAGGGCTGATGGACACATTTGCAAACCAGAAAAACTGTTGTGGGCAGACCACAGCCAAGCAATCAGGACAACCTATTCTATTTGCTGCAACAGGGTGATTCTTTAAAGCCTAGTTTCAGCATTAGGGAGTGGAAGGCAAGAGGATCCCGTGGGCACCAGGGACAGCCTCTGCAGGCACAAGTGCCCTGTTTTAGTGTTTGGTATTATCCCAGCCAGACACCATAAATTTCACCACAGCCAGGATTGATAAAAATAAGTTGGGTTTCATGAGTATCATGTGTTCATCAGAGCCAGGAAAGGGTGCAACTCTCAGCTGAGTACACACTGGTTGGTACATCTGACTTTCCTGCCACATAATGTGTGGGATGGCCGTGAATCTATTTCATTTCAGTTACAAAGCCTGGCTCTGTAATGTTTTCCTTTCCTTTCCTTTCCTTTCCTTTCCTTTCCCTTCTGTGAATCTTGTCTTCAGCTCAGAAGTCCATGTTTCTGTTTCTCTGGCAGGGGAGCCAAGGTGACAGCTGTCATCTTTGTGCAGCTTTTTTGATCCATATCCTCCTCGCATCCTGGCAATTCTGCACTGTTTTCCCCAGATATAAATGCTGCTAAGCTGGCTTTGATAGATGCAACCACCTCCCCTCTGCTTATTTACTGCTTTTCCAATCTTCATGTACTATTAGCACAAGAAGTGTTGCCTGGGATTCATGGTTATTGCTTTAATTATTGGCGTTTAGTCCTATGATGCCAATACTGTACACTACTTTCCTTCTTTTTCATTGGAGAGAGAGGGGGGGAGAATTCATTTTATGC